>NC_142139.1:42073473-43273473 GCF_024610735.1 Ursus americanus | reverse complement strand
CATGAAGCACTTTCATAACTAAATTAGTCATCTTATTTTAATATTTCTTCATCAAATTGAATATAAATAATGAGATCCTCAAATGCTTTCTGAATCACACCTACGCTCTCACTGTTTGTCGTCTTTTAATAAGTAAACAAAATATTTGACACCTGTTGTTTATACTTGTGTGAGTCATAATTTCTTTTATTCTAGTTTAACTTTTTGAAATTTATACTTTAGTGGTTGTGGTGGTACCACCAAGAAGCCCAACTGAGCTCACTTAATGGAGCCAAGCACACAGTACTAACCAACGAAGAGTTTTCTCTCTCTCTCTCTCCCTTCCTCCCTTTCTCTCCTTCTGAAATTGTTTTAACTTGCAATCAAACTTCACCTTTGCTGACTCTCTGATTCTCTAGGTTTTATTATTTGTACTGATTTTTTGTTTGTTTGTTTCTGGTTCTTGTCTATTTTAGATTCTGGTGCCAGTTTGCACATAGCCAATGTTGTTCCTCAAAAATGGCAACAACGACCAGAAAACTAGTTTTATGATCTGGCCATTGGATGATCCCTCCCAAGATGATGGGAATCTATTCTCTGTGGCATGATAAGTGACAGGACATTCACTTTCTTATTATTTTGTGATCATTTATCTATTTTTTTGCACAAATCAGTTAAGAAATCATTCTGTGCCCACTAGAAAGAAGAACATCTTTTTGAGGTCTGGAATAGTGAATTTTTGTGTTTCGGTGTTCACTTTACCCATAGCTGAGGTTATGGGAGTGAGGTTGCCAGCTGTGTGCCTGCATGTCTATAATACATCTTTATCTTTTGCATGAGTGTAAAATATTTCCTATTTCCGTTGGTACTAATTAATTAGATTTTGAAGTTCCTCTGACTAAAGGAGCTTTGTTGTAACTGGTTTGTAGAGGCTAATAAGGCTTATATTCATCTCATATTTCCCCATGTTTGTACAAAATACAGAAGCTGAACTATTCCTATTTCCATGTGCTAGACTTTTAAGAAAAAATTTCCTTTTCCTGAGAGAGCTAAGTTATGTTTTTATGTAAGAATCCAAGTCCATGTAATTAAGATAAATCCTGATATAAATCAGATTACTTAAATAAGTTTGATTTAAAAGCACCGCTATATGGCTTTTCCTTGATGTGATTATCAGATCTGTGTTTGTTTTGATACCAGTTGATACCAGCTCATCTAAACTGCCTAGATTTCTTATACGGTTTTAGTGTTCAAATAACAAAATATTTATAATCACGGGTAATGTAAAATTGTGTTATCGTAATCTGGATCACAGGGCTGACAAATTGTTTTATATCAGCAGTAATCATGTTTTCTAATGTGTCAGCTTAAAACATGATATCCAAGATCCTTAGTTAACTTTACAACCTTGGACTAATATTAAACCTAGTTAATAAATAATCTTTGGATCCCAGGATAGCATTTTAAGTAAGAAAGAACACTGATACCTTGCTCATAAGGCATAGTTTTTATTATACATCACTTTTATTCTTAATTTAGTATATTATAGAGTGGCTATCCTTTTGGGTTTTGTTAATGAATGTATTCTGTTATTTTTGTCCCTTTTCAGAGATATAAACATGATGCGTGGGGCTCTGGCGGGTGAGTTTTGCTTGTCTCCTGAATCGCCTGTAGGTGACAAACAATCCTGGATTAGGTACTTCCCAGTGAAATAGAAGTTAGCTAATTTGATTAAATATTATCGTTCTTATGGGTGATGTGAGCCTAGGGCAGGAGCATATATGTATAGGAGATAGAAGTGTATGAAATATGAGGTTTTCTCCTGTTTTCAAAGGAAGGGAAAAGTTTTCCCCTAAAATAAAGTGCAAGACTGTCCTAAAAATATGAAAGGACATGGTGAAGGACAAAATTTGATTTTGTACAGCAAGCCGAAGAAGGTTTGAGAGAAGTGAAATTTATTTGCTTTGGTTTATATTACCTGAGATATAAAGGAATTATGTTAAACTCTTGGCAAAGTTCACCCAGATTGATGGGCTTGTTCAGATGGTATTTTTTTTAAGGAGCTTACAATCTTTTTATTCCCAGAGATTGCATGAATGCCTCTAGAACATGGTTTTCTTTCCAATAGGATAACTTTGCTTGGAGTATTTAGTCTCCCCATAACAAGGTATAGTAAATTATTTGTTTGTTTTACCTTCTATGCAATCTGCCCAGATGATAGATAATCTGGAATAATTTTTTAGTGCTCCAGATTGACTGTCTTATGCCTTTGATTACTTAAGAAAACAACAGGAGATGAGACGTATTGATTTGCATTATAAAGAAAAAAAAAGAATCTAGAAATAATTCAGTCTTTTGGTTATGCTCCGTGTTTCTTAATTAGCTGCAACAGTAGTTGCAAGATTTCCCTGAACAGAGTTGTTAAGGAATAATTTTGTACAGGTAAAATGCTACTAATATAAATTTTTCAGAGATGAAAGATGGATTGGAAGACCTTTAGGTGTTGTAATAACCTTGCTGACCACGTGTCCTTAGGTTCAGGGGAAACATCAAAGAAATTCTTATAAAAAATTAGGATCAGATTTTACGGTCTCTCATTCTGATATTGTTTGTTATGGCAATAAATTAACTCTTGTCATTATGTCTCTAGCATAACTATGAGATTTACTTTGAGGCTTAAAGCCTTGATAAAAGCTCAGATTAGAAACTTTGCTTTAGCCAAGAACACTTCCCAAGCCTCCAGGAGAGGACCATAAGAGATACTAAACAATTGCTACTTCAAAGAATATGTTTTTGGGGTGCCTGGGGGACTCCGTTGGTTAAGCGTCTGCCTTCGGCTCAGGTCATGATCACAGGGTCCTGAGATCGAGCCCCGCAACAGGCTCCCTGCTCAGAGGGGAGTCGGCTTCTCCCTTTACCTCTGCAGCTCCCCCTACTTGCGCTCTCTCTCTTTCTCTCTCCATCAAATAAATGAATACAATCTTAAAAAAAAAAAAAAAGAAAAGAAAAAGAATATGCGCTTGCACACAGATTTCCAGGCTGATTTACCTTGTTTGTCTTCGAGATTGTGCCAGGGGGCTGAGTTAGGATTTCCAGAGCTTTTTTGATGCAGAAGCAGACAACTTCATGAAAGCAGAGGGTTGACCCAAGATCCAGTAGGTCAAAAATTAATTGCATAGAACTGAAGAAACCCTGATAAATGACATTTCATTTTGATTATTTATTTGGAATATTGCTGATACCATGTTTAATGTTTCTGTCTTCTAAGGAATACATGCAGAGGTCTTGTTTCTTTCTCTTTAAGCTTTCTCTAGTCCTCAATTTAGAAGACTGTGTATTTGTAAACTGAATTTTAAACTAAGTATTGGTAAAATGATATATATTTTTAAACGGTATCTGACAGGGTGCCTGGGTGGCTCAGTAGGTTAAGCATCTGCTTTTACCTCAGGTCATGATCTCAGGGTCCTGGGATCGAGCCCTGCATCAGGCTCCCTGCTCAGCGGGGAGTCTGCTTCTCTCTCTCTCTCTGATCTTCCTCCCTGCTTGTGCTCTCTCTCTCTCTGTCTCAAATAAATGATAAAAAAAAATCAAAAATAAATAAATAAATGGTATCTGACTTTCACTGACCCCTCCGAATTCAAAAACAAGTATTTTGACTAAGTCTCCTTACTTTTCAAGGCAATACAGTTATTTGCATAGGCTTAATAATAAACTGTCCCACGTTTTAGCAGGGCACAGTTGGACAAATGGCTCTGCAATGAAGGCCATCATACAGTACAATATTTGAGAATGAATCTCATTTATTCCGGGAAGGCAGGCCCAACAGTAAGAACTAAGGATTGTACTTTCTATGGGGAGCCAGTACCTACAAAGCCAACTGAGTAATACAGATCTGGTGCCTTGCTTATGGCTGGGGGGTCCCTAAGCTTCACAGTTTAATGAAAGTCATTCCTGGAAGTATACATTGTAAGATCTCTAGGAGGAAGACATTCACTCAAATTTATTCATAGGTTGAGAAATTTTCCTGGGCTTTGTTTCTTAGCCTTGAAATGAAAGCAAATAGCATGGGCTTTTCAAAGTCCAACGTGAGATACCCTAAGACATTTCCAGGTAGAAATTATTCCTCTGGCATCAGTCATTACTCAATACTACGTGGCTCTAATCCAGTAAGATTAGGTTCAAAGGATGACCTTTGGATTTGCTGGGTAAGGGAGACTTGAGAGAGTGGGGACAGCCAGGTTAGGCCACTCTATCACGGGACTTAGCTAGGTATGGAAGGAGAATATTGATTGGTGGCTGGAAGTGGGGTGCAGAGTCAAGAGAAGATTCTTTGTAAAGATAGAACTTGATTGTGGCTGGGAAGGACCTAAAGAAAGAGTTAAAGGAATAACAGACAGAGCCAGGCTCTAAATAAAATAGAACAAGATATGGTCAAGTGCAAAGGGAGGTATTATCCCTAAACTAGATGGATAGCTTTTAACCTGAGACTGCAAGGGGAGGATGGGAGGAAGAAGGTTAACATAGATACATTTGTAGGGAGGGGAGAGAATGGAATTTATTAAGGATGTACCTTAGAGTTATTTTAATTAGAAGTAGATGGGCTGTTGGCTTGTTTGGAGTGTGAGTTAAGATTTGGTTAGGGGCTTTGGGAGTATAGTGGTTTGCAAAGGCAGTCCATGTTGTTGAGTCCCTATGTAACTCCCATCCCATCACTGTGGGAGTTTTGCTCATGTACCCAGTAAGAATTCCCTCTGCAGAGCAGGTCATCTTCTCACTGAGTGCTTTCAGTCTTTGAGCAAGCATTCATATGGTTCACAAGTGTCCTCTCTCTAGATCTTTTCTCAGATACCCACCAATCCCTTCCTCCTGCAAGCCTCCTTCTCTTCAATCCTGCTTCTCTTCAATCCAAAAAGTCATTGGAAATTTCCTATAAATGTATGTAGATCCATGTTTCTGGCCATCTCATCTTCCAGAAAAATTTGTGAAAACTAGACGTTCCATTTGAAATTATGCTGCACTTGAAGTAATTCCTTCTAGACTGTCTCTCAGGGCCACACTTTGCTGGTGAATCCTATAGTTTTTCACTCCTGGAGGCTACCTGCTTAATATACAGAAGAATTTGGAAATTGAACTCACAGTTTTCATCACTTTGTCATAGAGAACTCTCCCGGAGGCCATAAATCTGTCCTGAAAGAGAGGAATCCATTAGCAAAGTAAGCACAACACATAAAGAATGTGAGCCAGTTGCTTTTGGAACTTGCAGATTCATTCCTTTTTCAGGCCACAGAATTGCTTTTAACACATGTATTTGATGATGCAGTGCCACTAGGAGTACCCAGGTTTAGGGCTTAGTAGATTAGTAAAAACCAAACAGTACATGAAGGGAAGCTCAGATTGCATGTCTCCTCGTGTCCTGGAGCAGGTGGTCACTCTCTTCAATGTTCCTATTGAAAACCAACAGCAGTTTCTCAACATAATATTATTGACCAAGAAAACTTTCCTTTCATGTTTGAGGGACTGTCATTCCCATTCTTCTGTTGGGGCTTGGGAGAGGCTTTGCAGAACATAGACATAGAAAGCCTCATTAGATCGGTTGGATCAAAAGGGCGAAGGGCCATCAGCTTACACCTCTATCATCCAGTCACACACGTTTCTCTGTCTCTAGGCTCTATTCAAATTTAACAGTTTCTAGATTCTTGGTAAATTGGTTGGGGGAATATGACCTAAAATCCAAAGACATCCACCAAGTGACTGATGTATATTGCTTTTAGGAGGAGTTAATGAAACGAATCTCACATTCTAAAGAGGTATTTCTACAGAACTAAGACCACGGGCCCACCAAAACATGACTAAAGTAACAGACCCTGAATTTTCAGAGATTTATTTTTCATTCTTAATAGAACATTTAGGGTACTTGATGCTTCTCAGCAGGTTCTGTGAGTGTGATGTGAGTACATGAATAATCCTGGGGTATGCTGAAATAATCAAAGTTTCCACTGATTTACTTTGGTACAGAGTCAGGGACCTGACAGTCCTGAGAGGCAGAAGAGTGATGGGGTATGGCTGTAGCCTCCAGCAAGAAGCAAAGCTCTTCTGATGTTCTCTACGTACTGTGGTTAAATTATAAAACATGGGATACCCAAAGTTGAATTCCAGATGCCAGGCGCTGTTTTGGTTTACTCTAGTCAACCCAGTAGTAAGTGGAATACACCTCAATCACCTTTAATAGGAGTTACTGCCTTATCCAAGTTCTGCACAGACTAAATAGGGGAGGAAAGTGGGGAAATAGAAGAATCACTGCTTCTGAGTTTTTCTGTGTTTGATGGTGACACTAATATCTGTGATTTCCCAAGACTTCCTTTTCTTCATTTTTGGCAAGGAAAGAGGGCCCCACAAACTATTACTTGGCATTTTACCATATCTCTCATTTCACAGAAAAGACAACAATGTGGCGGCCGTGAGAGTTGCCAAGTAGACCAACACCAACCATACCTTCAGAAATTGGGATGATTGGTACATTCTGGAATCAAAGACTATGACCCAGACTCCTTAAACCAAATCACTGTGATTAACCTTGACTGTGATTAATGGAGCACAGTGGTTTCTGGTTTCTGAGCCCCAGGAATTACTTTCTTCTCACTGAATAGTTAGGGGTCTGTGAACTGACTCAGGCCCAAGAGTTGAATTAGGGTCCATGGCTTTCCCTCATGGTAACTCAAATAATTCCAGTTTTCTTTTTCTGTTTCTTTTCTTTTTGTGGTGGGGGTGGGAAGCAGAGCAATGTGGCAGAGATTAAGAAGCTATATAATTGAATTGAGGTAATAACCTAGAGGGATGACAACTCTTTTGGTCTCAGGGATCCCACAGCTGATTAGCCATTAGTTATTAGGTGGATCAAAACATTCTGCTTACTCTTCTAGGACAAATGTCTATTATGGAAACTGCACCCACCTTTCCTCTAACAGTTAAATTCTATTGTTGGCTTTTTCCACTGGGGACCCCATCATCTCTTATTGAAATCAGGAAGCCCATTTTAATGGCAGCCTCTCCATGTTTATCCCTGCTCTACAAATAGTCCCCACCGTGTTTCTTGAGGAAGTTTTGTGCTGTTCTCACCAATGTTTTCCTCAATGCCCTGGTGAAGAGAGTGTTCTCTATTCTCTTTTAGGGAAGATACTTAAAGGGACGAATGAATGGTCGATGTGTTATAAATACATGCCAACATTTATTTCTCCCTAACTCTTTGAACAATATTTCACACAGCTGGTGACACCATCCTAAAGATACACTTAGAAAATTTGTGAGGACTTTTTGGAGGCCACAGGGATGGGGATTAGGAGGGTACAACTTCCATTTAGCAGGCAAGATTAAAGGATTCTAGGGGCACCTGTGTGGCTCAGTCAGTTAAGCGTCTGCTTTCAGCTCAGGTCATGATCCCAGGGTCCTGGGATCGAACCCCACATTGGGCTTCCCTCCTCAGCGACGAGCCTGCTTCTCCCTCTCCCTCTGCCTGCTGCTCCCCCTACTTGCTCTCTGTCAAATAAATAAAATCGTTAAAAAAAAAATTAAAGGATTCTAGGCATCTCGAAGTATCAGGACAAAACCTCATTATAAATAGCCTGTGTACCATATAACTTTTGAATGTACCACAGGATAATTGTGCGTGGGAAAACTTAGCTGAGCCTGGGAATTACCTCTTTGTCATATAAAAAGTGCAAAGTATTTTTTGCACAGTTTTCAAGCATTCTGACTTTTCTAGTAACACAGAGATATATGAATTGAGGGGATGCTGTAATTTGTTTACATCCTTAACCTTACCAAGAGTTTTTCACCATTTTGGTAAATCTCATCACTAGTAGGTACTTATTTTATTTGAATTATCATAAAATGATTTCATTAGTTCAAATTTATAGGTGCTATGTCGCAGAGAATCTATTCATCTACACATGCTTCTATCTATCTCTCTATATTACATAATTTAAAATGTGTCAATATTCAAGTCAATATTTAATATTGGGTTTTCTAATTTTGTATAAAAATGGACAGTTACTAACATTCCTACTCTTAGATAGGAACTCTGAAAACAAAAAGTTTAACATTTTGCAAAGAAAAAATATGAAAAATCAAATATATGTATTAGAGTTCCCAGATTTAAAGGAAGACTGTTTTTTCCCTAAAATATTAAAAATAACCTAGGCGAAAGGATAAAGATTTCATTGTTTCTTACAAAATAACAGAAAGAATCACAAACTTTATAAGCCACACAAATTGCTGAAAAAATTAATTTGCCAGCTGTATGAGAAATACAACGATGAAAAAAAATCCAAATAAAATCATTCCATCTATTCCACTGAGCAATTATATTGTTTCAGGATGAGGAATAATATGGAAAATCATCTGTGTAATGAACTGCATTCAAGCAAATTTTTGTGACAAAGTGGATGTGAGCACCTTTTGTGTTAAGGAAAAAACACTTCCCTAATTGCATATGTGGTGCTTATAAGGAATAAAAGAAAAGTCATAGAGGACATGTTATTTTTAAAATTACTGATAGCAGCATTTCCACTTCCGTGTGGAAGTAATAAAGTTTGGAATTACCCTACTTCTGTAAACAACTAGAAAATTGAACAAAACATAGAACACAACTGTACTTACAGATTAGAAAATAATGCAGGGCTGTGGTCCCTGGTAGAAAATAAACAAATGAGGTAAGGTGTAGAGTTCCACCAGCTTTCTTCCTAGAGAAAACTTCAAGACTGTAGAAAGGTGTAAAATTCTAAACATGGCCCATTAGTCCTACTGAGTTGAGAAGACAGTGATCAGAGTTTGGGGAGGTCATGGGATCAAGAATTTACAGGACAGAATATCAAAAAAGAGGGAACCTTTAAGTGAAAGAGTTACGAAATCTGTCATTTGAGTCTTTGATTGAACAGTAATCTGTGCATACATAGGGTGAGACTGCGTAAGACTAGAAAAAGAACAATATCCTTGGAAAGAAGAATTACTAGAAAAATGTAAGACAAAAACTCTCCAGAGCTCATACAGGGGCTGAGAATCATTTGAATTCTCACTACCTAGAGTTGAGAGGACTCACTTGATATACAGGGCAATCAGTTGAGATCCAAAAAATGGTCATGGCTAAGAAGTGGGGCTACATAACCCAAGGGTAGAGGATACTAGAAAAGCTAGAAAAGACACCCTGAAAAAAAGCTTAAAAGCAAGCCTTTCCCCCAAGTTACTCAGCTACCTACCAGAACAAATTCCAACATGACCCAAAGGAATATAATAAAATCAGGCACTCAACAACATACAAATTGTAATAGTTGGCTTCCAGATAAGTAAACAAACAAAAAGAGGTAGGAAAATGTGGTTCATAACCAGTAGAAAAATCAGATAATAGAAACAGACACAGAAATGGCAAATATGATAGAATTAGCAGACAAGAAACTTAATACAGTTATTTTAAGTATTCTGAATGTTCTCAGGGATGTAAATGGACACATCTTAATGTTCATAATTAAGAGGGAATGGGATATATGAAAAAGGAAAGTTCTAGATATGAAAAATACAGTATTTGAAATAATTTGCTAGATGAAATTACCAGCAAATTAGACCTTGAGGGGGAAGAAGGGGCAGTGGGGAAGAACAGTGAATTTGAAGTTAAAAAGCAAAACTAGTCAAAAGGAAGAAAAATATGTATATGTATACGCATATGTGTATACACACACACACACTTGAAAAAAAATGATGTCTGAAGGTTTTCCAAAGCTAATGAAAACTAAGACCAAGCAGACTTAAAAACACAGAATACTAGCATAGACAAAGAGGGACTTCTAAAATAAAGATGAATTGTTCTATTTATCAAGAAGTTATGATAATCCTAAATGTATAATTTGCTAATATGCTTCAAATAGGCTTCAAAAGATGTACAGAAAAACTGAAAGAACTAAAATGATGATGAAAAATGCACAGTTATAGCTGTCTATTTCAACCTCCTTCTCAGTACTTACAGAACAAGCAGAGAGAAAACCAATAAATTTATAGAAGATTCAAATAACAATATCAACCAACTTGTCTTTATTGACATTTATAGAACGATTTATCCTAAAATTTCAAATACGTATTTATTTAAAGTATATATCTAACATACGTCAATATAGTCCATATGCTGGTCAATAAAACAAGTATCAGTTTTAAAAAATCTCTGAAAAAAACAGCATTATATTTGAAAACAATTCAGAGAAATACATGGGGCACCTGGGTGGCTCAGCCAGTTAAGCATCTACCTTCAGCTCGGGTCATGATCCCAGGGTCCTGAGATCCAGCCCCACATTGGGCTCCCTGCTCAATAGTTAGTCTACTTCTCCCTCACCCTCTCCCTCTGTGTGTGAGAGCTCTCTCTCAATAAATAAATAAATAAATAAAATAAATAAATAAGTATTTTTTAAAAAGGAGAAATAAATAACTACTGCCACCTTTTTGCTTCCTTGAAGCCCCCACTTTTGCACACTGCCTCTTCTGGTAGAGTGCTACATACACAGATCCATCTCCCCCATCACAGAAGTAGGCATATGACCTAGACTGACCTGTCAAATTAGCCTCTCTCCATGGGCATGTGTCCCAAGCAAGACCAAACAAAATCCTTTTGTGGTGATTATTTGAACATTAGAGGGAAGAGAATCTGGGATCACTAAAGTAATAGAATGTTGAAGTGGAATTTCCAGAGACACTCAGACACAAGAAATGTGAACATCCAAAGCTAGATGGTTATATAAAGGAAATGGTCAAGGATAACTTCAATAACACTTTGACCCCTTCACCAGAGAAATTCTGTAAAAGTTTTCAAAGTACTAAAATAGGATGTGTTGTAATTTCCTTGGAGACATTTGTTGGCATCCTGTGAGTCCTTAACTCCACCCAAAAGGGAAAATGTTATAAGACCTTCACCTGAGGCTTCCATGGGACCTTCAGCCATGAGGCTTCCACGGGACCTCTCAAAGAGTTTGGAATATATTCCCACAATTGGGAGGCACAGGACTAGCAGTGGATTCCCATCTAAGACAGCTACATCAGCCTGTGCTAGTGAGATCGAGGGGGCTGCACTGGGATCATCTGGAATTTCGACTATAACAAGGCATAAGACACATGAATGTCTCTTGTGAACCAAAATGGATCACAGAGAAGAGACTGGAGGTAGTTCAGCCCAATATGATTGTCTGGAAAGGTGAAAAGAGCATTGCAGCAAGAGGTGAGATATGAATGCTGGACCTATGAATGGGGCTGTCAAAAAATTTGCTAGCAACTCCCTTAAATTTAGACACATCTACCAGGTTAAAAGTAACTTCAGTGGGTCAAATAAATTAGAAGCACCTCAAGGACAAAAGGTTAGGTTTAACCAGCTGCCACATACAAAGTTTGTGAAAACACCCAACCTCTTAAGAGCTACCCTTACCCCACACCTCCCTTCTATTCCCTTACATTCATCTTGGGGTGTTTGAAAAAGTAGTTAACATATGAGGAAAGATGTGAATGAGGAGAAAAGCAGATGACCTCACTCTTTGTCAAAGGTAGGCAGTTGCCAACCTCTTGCTGGAAGGGGAAGAGAGGTAGAACATTTGCAGAAAGATTAAATCGAGAAACTAAACCCCTGAATAGACACATTCTTATATTGAGGCTGTCATGTGACCACACATGACCACAGAACTGCCTATATCATTCAGAGTGAGCAGAAAAGTCATAGGAGTTAAGTCTCCAAACAGGCTGGGTGAGAGTACTGTCACTGAGTAAATTTTAAAGGCATGCTGGGTGACAAAACTGACGTTGTGCTGTGCTTAATGCCACAAACCTTGTGGTCTCACTGGCCGTAAGGTGGGGTGACCACATACATCGTTGTCCAAGCAGGACACTTCTGAGAGTGAAAGGGGAGACTATTCCTATTGCAATGTAATAGGCACAAACTCAGACTGTCCTAAGTGAACCACGACGTGTGATCACTATGGGAACACTGTACTCCTTGAACTCCCGGTGGACATTCACAGCATAAAAGATTCTCCCTGAGAATGAAGCCAACCCAGCTGAAGGTAGCACTGAGAGATGGAGGGGAGAGGGATCACGTTCTATACTTCTCATGCATGTCACCAGTTCAATGCTCTGGTTTGGCTTAAAGTGGTCTGAGTTCAATTTATATCTCTTGCAGCAAATAGAAAACTAACACGCATCACTTCTCAGAAATGTTACCCAGAAGTAACTAGTAGTTTACTATCTTGTCACTTTCAGTAGCAACTACACTTTAGACCAGCCCTTTAACAAATAATTATGCATCAACACTGACAAGTCACTATCACCTAGTTATTGCAATTAACTGTGTTTACCAACATTAAAACCCACTAGTTGCATATGAAGCAAAATGAACTCTCCACCTTCTCAGTAATACTGAGAAAAATGAACTGAAGACAAGGTTGTAAGATTTGGATATTAAAAGACATGACTAGACAACAGAGCTGAGGTTGGTTTTGATACAGCTAGAATTGTTTTCTTTATTGAGGGTTAACTTGTGTTCATCTGAAGTAATCTTATTTTCTTTTCAGTTTTTAAAAACTTTTTTTAAAATTCTTAATTTACATTCAATTTAATTAACATACACTGTATTAGTTTCAGGGGTAGAATTTAGTGATTCATCAGTTGCATATAACACCCAATGCTCATTACATCAATACTGCTCTCTTTAATGCCCATCACCCAGTTACCCCATACCCCCCACCTCCATCCCCTCCAGCAACCCTCAGTTTGTTTCCTAGAGTTCAGCGTCTGTTATGGTTTGCCTCCCTCTCTAAGTAATGCAGTTTGCACTGATTGCATTTCCCTTGTGTATTAACAAATACTTGGGCAGATTTTACCAAACTTTGCATCATTTCTTTTTCTTTCTTCATATTCCTTGGAATATAAGTGAAAACCACACTTCGTTTATCTGCTATTGGTACTTGGTTAACCATATTTGCCTTAATGATACCCTAAAATTACTGCCCCATGGTTCAGTTATCTTCTGCAGAAGACCGTCACGCTAACTCTGGAAAATTGGGATAGAATGAGGTATCTCTTCCCTTTCATGTAGATTAAGATCCAATTCCATTTTTAAAGATTTTTAAATTTTCTACCTATTAGAGAATAGTTTCGGGATAAGTTGGTTCTAGTCTGTGCAATTTCCCATCCTTCTAATAAAATAGTCATAATGAACAAAAATCAGTCATGGCTAGAGTTAGTATTGTGGGGTGATTTCCCTGTTATCATAAGTAATTATTTAAATTATGGCAATGACTGAATATCAGAAAGTTCTCATTACTATCCTCATTTTTCTTGAACTTCCCAAATTGTACACCCTCAAACAGACTCTTCCAGACACTTGCTGTTGTTCTTAAAATCCTTTTCCTTATGACTACGTCTGAGAGTTTCTAAGGCCGAAGGAGAACTTTTTTCATAGAATGGGTCAATGTAGTTTCAATTTCCAAAATGCATTTTCTTAACCCACAGTCCTTTATGCTTTGCATGATAAAAATAATCTTCTTAGACTGTGTACTTAATAAAATATATTTTGATCCAAAGATTTAAAACAGATTTTTTTTTTAAGATTTATTATTTATTTTTGGGAGAAAGAGTGAGAGTGCACGAGTTGGGGGAAGGGCAGAGGGCAGGGAGAGACAGAATCCCAAGCAGATTGCTTGCTGAGCATACAGCCCGATGCAGGGCTCGATCTCAGGACCCTGAGTTATGACCTGAGTGGAAATCAAGTCTGACGCTCAACAGACTGAGCCACCCAGGTGCCCCAAAGCAGATTTAAATGTAGGGATTTGAAAATATATATATATTTTAAGTGCAACCTATGATATTCCAAATATCCTTGTTTAGATATATCTGAGCTCTGTCACTCACCAGCTTGGGGGTCTAGGTTTTCTCACCCATAAAAAGGAAACAGGTAGCCTTTGAAAAATAAGAATAAAGTATTTGGAAGGAATAAATGAGATAAGTTAAAAGCATTTAGCAGAGTACCTAGTAATATATATTTTAGTTAATTTGTATGTGGAGTTAATTAAGGCAAACTTGGCTCTTAGTTTCTTCAACACCAATGGCCGTTAGAAATTCACTATTTCCATGTTCTAAGCTTAATTTTCTTGAATAAGTTCAATGTGAAACTCTTATCAAAAGGCCAGGAAAACCCTTTCATCTAATGCTCAGAAAGGAGTTAAATGAACCACCTAAAGTTGTCTAAAATTGCAGCTTGTGCTGACATTTGAACAAATGATTAACTGGGACTTAATCCCAAAGTGATTTGGACAGTTTAAATCCGTTTTGTGAAGCTTTAAAACATTTATTAAATCCCTGTTTTGTGAAGCTTTAAAACATTTACTAAAGTACATGAACACCGGGGTTAGAAAAATATCCATTTACTGGCATGAATTCAGAGCCCACGAGAAATAAAATCTTTCCTTTAAGTAACATAAAGAAGGTAAAACCAAATTAATCGACACTAAAGTGACACTGCTATTAAAAAAAAACCACACATTTTGTTACCTGTTTATGTTTGATAGGTTTCCATGAGAAATTGTGTCTGTGGCTTAATCTGAATGAATATGGTTCCCAAAATACATAATACTTATGTCCTCTTAACTATGAAATTTAAAAAACAAAAATGAATTATAAAAACAGGAGCAAAGGAGATAGAGCTGAGGAACTTGATGGGTACTAATATTTCGTGATATGAGTAAAACGCTAATAGAGCATAAAACCATGCATTTCGACCCTCATTATTCATCAGAGACCCCAGAAGTACTTTTCAAAACTATGTAAACGCCTGAGTCCCAGCTCTGGGATTATGATTTAATTTGTCTCATTTGTGGCCAAAGTATTTATCATTTTTGAAAGCCGTGCAGGTGACTCTTCTGAGCACCGGGTTGAGAAGCACTGAATGAGGTTTTACCGGGTCCAATTGCCAGGGGGTCAATCCTGGCTCTGTTTTGTGCTGTGTACACCTGAGCAAATTGCTTTGCCAATCCAAGGTTGACTTTCTTTCTTTCTTTTTTTTTTTTTTAAAGATTTTATTTATTCATTTGAGACAAAGAGATACAGAGAGAGAGCATCAGCAGGGGAGCAGAGGGAGAGGGAGAAGCAGACTCCCTGCTGAGCTGGGAGCCCTATATAGGGCTCGATCCCAGGACTTGGAGATCGTGACCTGAGCTGAAGGCAGACGCTTAACCATCTGAGCCACCCAGGCGCCCCCCAAGGTTGACTTTCAATGATACCTAAGTTATTACTTCCTGCTTGGCATGATGCTGATTTTTTCCAATGCTATTTATTTATGAAATATTTCCCTGAAGATATTTAAATAGACAGTCCTTCACTGGGACCTGTTAATACCTATGTTCCCCAAGCTCTGAGTATGGGTGGACACTCTTCCATCACTGAAAGCCAATATGAGAGATGGTGGTCATCTCTTTCTGTTTTTAGCTGTTTGGGCAAAATACTATAAACTGTGCACTACTGATCATGGTACCTTGGTAAGTTGAGCATTTTGGAACAAATGTTCTTTATTCTATGGAGACCTCACTTTCAGCCATTTATTTTATATTTTATAGAATTCAAATGGTAACATGATAAAAGTTCACTCCTCATGATTGCACTGACCTACATGTACCATGGCATCACTTTAAAACCAACCTACAACTAATTACAAATTAAATGCTTAGGATAAGGTCATTTCCTTCTTTCCGTCTCTCACTTTCTTTTCAGAAATGTGATAAAAATAATTCAAAGTGTGCTGAAACAAGGTTAATGAAAATTTTAATTAAATTCAATCTCTGGGTTTAAATGTATCTTTGATATGTGAAACTGTATCAGTAACACACACAATCTTGTAACCAATATGAAGATGTGAGTAAAATACTAGATATCTGTATTTTTCAAGGCTATAGTACAAATACTCCAAGAAAAGATCATTTCTTTTAACCTTGAGAGGGGATTTATGACTTGCTTGAATAGATAATAATAATACAGAGTAAGTAAATTAATAATCTATGAAAATGTATTCTTTCTGAAGTAGTTGAAACGATGTTCACCTTTTGCAATATATTTTGTTATGAATTTTTTATTAATTATGAAATAATAAGGTTTAACCCAGTAAAGGCCTCTACATAAATAACCTTAATTTCCGTATAAATAACCTCAATTTCTAGATGCCTCAAGTTGAATCAAAACTCCAGTGCATATACGTGGGCAAATTGTTTTATCTTCCTAGGACCAGAATGTCCTCATCTGTAAAATAAAGGCATTTGTGGTACTTACATCATAGAGCTATTGTGAGGAATAAATGAAACAGCCCATGGAAATACGTATGTATGTGTGGAGAAAAGACTCTAAGGCAGCTCCCACCCCCATAATCCCCGCCAAGGTATTCGTGGCCTTGAATGGTACCCTCCCCTCTACCGTGGGTGGGAACTATGACTTGCTTCTAGCTCACTGAGTTAGCAAGGGTAATGAGAATATGTGATTACACGTATATGATTACATTATATCAAATTGTAACATCCGTCTTGAGAGGAGACTCTTCTTTGATGGCTCTGAGGAAGCAAACAGCCACACTGGGAAGGTCCACATCTCAAGGAACTGAAGGTGACCTCTGGCCAAGGTATTAGGTATGTACAAGTTAGAATTGTTATAGATACCTGATAGGTTGAACTATGTATTATGAAATATCTCTGTATGTTTGATAATGCTTCCTGTCATTAGACTTTTCTTTTTCAAGATTTTATTTATTTACTTGACAGAGAGTGAGCACAAGCAGGGGGAGTGGCAGAGGGAGAGAGAGAAGCAGGCTCCCCACTGAGCGAGAAGCCCAGGACCCTGGGATCATGACCTGAGCCAAAGGCAGGGTTTAACCCACTGAGCCAGCCAGGCGCTCCAGCTTGTCACTAAATTTTACATGTTCTCTTTGGAAGTTAATAGTCAGAGACTATCATTATAGGGAAAATTTAGGTTATTATAAATTTTTACTCAACATTTATATTGAATGGACTTTTTTTTATTTTTAAAGATTTTATTTATTTATTTGACAGAGAGACAGCCAGCGAGAGAGGGAACACAAGCAGGGGGAGTGGGAGAGGAAGAAGCAGGCTCACAGCGAGGAGCCTGATGTGGGGCTCGATCCCAGAACGCCGGGATCATGCCCTGAGCCGAAGGCAGACGCTTAATGACTGAGCCACCCAGGCGCCCCTGAAAGGACTTTTAACCATATACCTCTTTATTTGATATGTAAATACATTATTTCTTGAAAGCAGTAACCCCCCGCTAAATTATTTGGAAAAAAATAGGATTGGAACGGCATGAAAAAGGTATCTCTAATCACTTGACAATCTTCAGTGCATCCTGAAACGGTTTATAGACCTTGAAGTACTGCATAGTTTTAGTAGTCATTAAAAACTACAGGAAACTTACATGTAAGTAGCTAGAAGTAACATATTCAAACTGCTTGACTCTGATTCCTAACAACGTAACTGAAACTGACACCCTTCCCAGAGCCACAGCGATAGCAGCCCTCAGACTCCAATTCCTGCAGCACCCTTCCTCCTCCCCTTGTCACCTTCTTCCTGCCACCTCCCTCCTGCCCTTAGAAAAAAGTCTAAAGAAAGAAAACATTTCTTCTATGTAGTAGTAGAAGAGGCATCGCTTATCTTCTCATCGTGGGTTTGTTTTTATTTGTTTTGTGATTTTTTTGTGTTGTTGTTTTTGTTTTTGTTTTTTTTTTTTTTTCTGTTGTCCTGCTTCCCGGGGAAAAATGAATGGAAGTCTCTCCTGGGGAGAATAGACGCATTGAGAGTAGTACGCTGGTAGACTATCAAAAAGAACCAGTGTCCATCTTTGCACATAAGACTGAAAAAATTCCCTTCCCACAGCCATCCCCCAATCGACTATCTCCACTCCCTCTCCATTTTCTGCAAGCTTAGGGACTGATGGCTAAAGTCCTGTGTTGCTCCTGAATCTGCTTGAGTCCTGGGGCACGGGGGCAGAGTGAGGGGCATGGGTCCACCCTGGTGGATAAAGTGGAATTTTGCAGTGCAAAGGCGCTTGAGATAAGAGCAGAGACATGAAGAAGGAGAAATTGGTGGACAAAGAACATGAACTTTAGGCTGGATGTAAAGACAGGAGTAAAGAAAGTGGTCACGGGGCATACACACCCTCCTTTGAAAGGACAGAAGACTTGAAGTGCTTTCCTTCTTGAGATTCAAGGGCAAGTGCAAAATAGACTTTTAATCTCTTTCTCCTCAAGTTGTCATTCTCTTTTAAATTTACTCTAAACTTTCCGGGAAGACATTTGTGTCTCTCTGTATAGACTGTGTATTGCTTTTCAGACTGAAAGGAATAGTGTTCGGAAGAAGGAGGATGAGAACAAGAGAACCTCTTAGGGACAACTGTTTTCTGGGTATGGGGAGAGATACCCTACTCCATCAGAGTCACTACAATTGAGAAATATTAGATTACTACCCAAAATCACAGAGTTGGTGAATGAAAAACTGGGACCTAAGCCCTTCTAAGTCTAGCCTCATACTTAACCTATAAATGTTTTTGACTTCAATATGTTGTTATAGCTGAATTGTGTCCTCCCCAAATTCATATGTTGAACTTCGAACGCCCAGTACCTCAGAATGCAACTGTGTTCGTAAACAGGTCCTTTAAAGAAGTAACTGACGTAAAATGAGGTCATATGAGCCGGCCCTAATCCAATATGACTGGCGTCCCTGTAAGAAGAGATTAGGACACAGACATGCACAGAGGAAAGACCACGTGAAGAAACAGGGAGAAAATGGCCATCTTGAAGCCAACGAGAGAGGCCTCAGAAGAAACCAACTCTCCCAACACCGTGATCACGAACTTCCAGCCTCCAGAACTGTGAGGAAAACATTTCCATTATTTAAGTCAACTGGTTTGTGGCATTTTGTTGTGACAGCCCTACCAGACTCATACACGTTTTATTCCGGCTTGCCACTTCTCTGAGACAGAATGGAGAAAACAAAAGCAATATTCACCCCGAAGAGCATTTTTCTAGTTGATTTAGAAACGTGTGGAAATCAACATCGTAAGGAAATGCCAAACTGATCTTTGACTATGCCAACTAACAATTAATTTTTTTCTCCTTTTTCTGTCCTGTGATTAATTTATTTTTCCTCAGAAAAAAGTAGTTTAGCACGAAGATGCATTTTAAACATACAGGAACAGCATTATAAATCTTGACTTAAGCTAGGTCTGAACAATACTCAGCCAGGGCTCCAAATCCTACTTTTACTGAAGGGAGCAGGGTATCATAGCAGTGTCACACAATATAAAATTGGATCTCAGAATATGTGTCCAATTTATTAGTTTTATGGCTTTCACACAAACTTGGGGTGAAAATCAGTTTTTTAAAAACTGTTAGATCACCGAATGGGAAAGGTTTTATTCAAATATATTGCCATGAAACACCTTTAGTTAGATGGAGAGAAAAAGTGCTTTTTTCTAGGAATATAATCATTTCTGCTATGATGCGTGTTTTTTTTTTAATTTTTTTTTAAAGATTGTATTTATTTATTTGACAGAGAGAGAGACAGCCAGCAAGAGAGGGAACACAAGCAGGGGGAGTGAGAGAAGAAGAAGCAGGCTCCCAGCGAAGCAGGGAGCCCTATGCGGGGCTCGATCCCAGGACACTGGGATCACGCCCTGAGCCGAAGGAGACTCTTAAGGACTGAGCCACCCAGGCACCCCTATGATGCGTGTTTTAAAATGGCAAGTGTTCCGATGTGACTGATATGTTAGGAAACAAGCAGAACACCACACTCATTTCATGTTTGCTTGTGCCCAGTCTGGTCCATAAGAAAAACTGGATGAACACAGGAAACCGTGCCTAGCTGGAGAAAGAGGAGTGGAAATACACACACCCACGCACCTACACACACCGAGCATCACCCAGCTGGCCATTCACTGCATGTTGTGAGCCACGTCCATCCACAGCTGCTGTTCGAATTTTCTGGCCAATTTGAGATAACCCTCTTCCACCACTTCACAATAACCCACCAGCTGCAAGCCTTCCAACGCCCACTTACACAAACATACTTTGGGTCTTTTTCAGGCCAAAGTAATGAATTTACCGTAACATCTATGGATTCCTTAACCATTTAATATGTATAAAATGTGCTGCCATTTTTATTAGGGTCCTATCTTTTTATTTTTTTTAATATAAATTCAATTAATTAACATATAATGTATTATTGGTCTCAGAGGTAAAGGTCCATGATTCATCCGTTTTATATAATACCCAGTGCTCATTACATCATGTGCCCTCCTTAATGTCCAGCACCCAGTTAGCCCATCCCCCCAGGCCCTTTATTCTTATATGTCGCTGACAAAATTTTTGAGTGTTGTGGCCCTAGCCTCGTTATTGCGATAAGCTCTGTAGTTTTTACAGCGTGATTTTGCATAGTGCAGTGAACTTTAGGAATATGTATATTATAGCAACAATAACTGGACCTTGACTAGACACTGATCCTGCCCTCTGGAAGTGTTTATCCATTGTTTTTTGGTTTTTGTTTTCTTTCGTTTTTTAAAGATTATATTTATTTATTTGACAGAGAGAGAGAAAGAGCACAAGCAGGGGGAGTTGCAGGCAGAAGGAGAGGGAGAAGCAGGCTCCCCGCTGAGCTGGAAGCCCCATGTGGGGATCGATCCCAGAACCCTGGGATCATGACCTGAGCCAAAGGCAGAAGCTTAACCGACTGAGCCACCTAGGGGCCCCTATCCATTGTTTTGTGTCGTGGCTAGCCCAACCCTCTAAGAGTTTGTTCTTTGTCCATAACCCTCTTCAGCGAAATCCAAAGTAGTTATATGTGGTCTATGCCCTCCTCAGAGACTGACCAGCTTTACTAGCCTGTTTCCTGCCCAAGGAGATGATGTTGCATTAAAAAGAAACACTTCAGTGTGCCAGAGTAGGGGAATGATAGTGCCAGCCGATGTTATAGATGTACTCCTGAGGACAGAGAGGCATGATCAATTAGAAGACAATGAGACAAGGGTAGCAGGCAGACATAAATATTAATGACCATAGTCACTAAAGCACGGGTGTGTGTCGTGACCCAGCACCAGAGCCAGCTCTCACTATTTTATCTTGAGGCTCTTTAAATCCTTGTGACCCTCCAAGAATGTATGAGAATAAGTGATCTTGTTCATAGGTAGTACCCCTTCCCCTAAACTTATGCCAACTCAGACAGTTCTGTTAGGCTTGTCTATTCAAACAACTGGACTCTTCAGTCTTTGTTAAAAAGGTCAGTGGAATTCAAGAAATCCCCTTCTCTTCTAACACATCCTGCTCCTGTAATTGGAGGTTCAAGGTGTTTTTCTTTACGAACTCCACCTGTAATAACTTGACTTCATTCACCTCCACACTTTCCTATTCTTCTCATAATTTAATATCTCAACCAATAATTATGTTTCTCTTATTAAACCACAAACATCTCAAAATACAGATTTCTAATCAAGTAAAGACATGATATATTAAAGCAAATGAGAATGTCACATTGCCTTGTAAAACCCCCCTTACTGGAGGGAAGATCATGAAGTCCTACAACTAAGAATTTGGAAATTACAAAAAAAAAAATCCTTATTTTTTTAATAACATTCAAAGGCCAATGGTTCAAATTATACTGAGAAATATAACAACTTTGGAGAAAAAGAATTTATGTATTCTATAGGCATATCATATGGAAAGACTTTTATAATCAGAGTGTAGCATGACTAGAACACTAGAAAGGGGTAAATTAAATAATTCTAATACGTAATATTATCAGACAATGATGATCAGATCAATTCAGCTCCAAAGAGGGTTCCTCAGAGACCAGTTAAACAATGTCTTTGGGTCAGAGTATTGGGAAGTTCTTACATAGTAAGGAAACGGACAGGTGCAGAGAAAATAGGTGACTTTCTCAAGATGACCCAGATAGCATTAGAGTCTTCAAACCTTGTTTGGGTGCCCTTTCCAATATATGATGCTGTCTCATTGGGAGGAAACTTCATACCTTGTTTAACAAGGACTCAGAAGAAATAAACTCCAGCATTGGGAACCCTAAAAGAGTATCACTACACAGATGTTAGGTTGAATTGTGTCTTCCCAAAAAGCTTTGCTGAAGTCCTAACTCCAGGCACCTATGAATATGACCTTATTTGGAAATAGAATCTTTGTAGATGCAATTAAGATGAGATCATTAGGGTGGGCCCGAATCTGATAGGACTGGTATCAGATTTAAGGAGGTATTTATACAGGGAAAAAACAGCCATGTGATAATGTAGGCAGAGACTGGAGTGACGTATCTACAAACTGGGGAAACCAAGGATTACCAGTAAGCACCAGAAGTTAAGAAAACACCATGGATTCCCCTGCAGGTTTCAGAGACAGCATGGTCCTGTCAACACCATGATTTCAGACGTCAGCCTCCAGAACTATGAGACAATAAAGTCCTGCTGCTTTAAGCCTCGCTAGCAAGCCTTCCTGTGGTACTTCGTTAGGGCAGCCCTAGGAACCTAATAGAGCAGCTATTTTCACGTTAGGGCAGACATTGAAATCTGGCACGAGACGGCTGTGGCAGACGTTGTTGGTTACGTAGCTGACATCCATCCGCGCCCATCACTTTTCTTCAGAGTGTAGGTACTACGTAAGAACTTCCCAATACTCTGACCCAAAGACAGCACTTACCTGGTCTCTGAGGAACCCTCTTTGGAGGTGAATTGATCTGATCATCAGACACGGAAAATCCATTTACCCACTGTATACCTGGCCACTCCCGGGTTTCCATTTCCTTTACCCAGAATGTTTTTTTTTCTAGCCATGAGCACATTTGCAGTACTGTCCAATGAGTTGTCTGCTGTTGCGTAAATCTGCTATTGCGTAAAAAAGCTGTGGCTTCTGGGAAACTTTACTCTGTCTTAATAAGCAGCATAAGACAGATATAGAAACTCTTCTTTGCCTTTGGACATTCTAATGTGAGACAATATCTCATATCTATGCAACTGCTGCCTCCAGCTTCCATGATTGTTCGTATGGTTCAGCCAGCTTGTAGCTACGAAGGGCGAGCCAAACAGAATCACAGAATTCAACCTGGCTGCCGGCCAGCATCCGCCATGAGTCCACCAACCCCGTAACTGCCTTATTCTGGGCTTCTTGCTGTGCAACAGAGTATCTTTATGGTTTCGCTGGGTTTTCTGTGACTTGTTCCTGAAAGCATGCCAACAGATACAAATATGAAAGCAACAGAAAGTGCTAGATGTTCCATGTCCTCATTCTTCCACCCAAGGAAGGCAGTACCTGGGAGCCCTCTTTCAGTGGGGCTCTGCAGTTCCAGAGACTGGCTGTGGTTTCTGCTGGAGGATGCCAACTGCCTTGCATAAATCAAAAGAGCATTTCTGCATTTCTGATTATTTATTTTATGCAAAATGTATCTGGCAAGATTTTTACATTATTTGGTAGAAGCAGCAGCACAGGAAATACAATAACACATTTTGGTTTATAACAAACGAGAACATGAAGATACTTGAGTTTTTTCAAATATTTCTGTTGCAGAAACTGCCTTTGTAACCTATAATGATTTCTGACAATTATTCTCTCTCTAGTCTTCAAATCCTTTTCTGATTCCCTGCATGATTCAAAACCTAAATACTATAAAAATATCAGTTTGGAAAAGGTCAAAAATTCATTTGACCCCACCATCCATCTGATATTTGAATTCTCTCTGCAGTATCCTGACTGAAAACCATTGGTCTTTTTATTTTCCCGCTAGTGACAGTAAACTCACTTCAATTAGGGGAAGCCTTCTCTATCTTCAGAGAGCTTTGATGCATAAAAAGTTCTCTTTTCATAGTTAAAACACCTCTTCTTGGATATTTTGTAAGTGGCCTTAATTCTATCCACTGACACCACAGAAAAGTTTAATTCCTCGTCCAAGTGATAGCCCTTCGGGTTTGAGGACAGCCACCCGATGAGTCAGTACCTTTTCCCCAGAGCAGCAGTTCTTATCTACAGATACAAACAAGTCTCCATTCTTCCCATTGCTTTATGTAAAACCTGCAAATCACTAAGACAACAGGTGTTAATGGAACTGTCCTGAGCTAATCAGATATATGGTATATTGTCATGTTTTTCATAGAATACAGGACCTTCTCAATTTTTTTTTGCATTTTTCTTACATTTCTCTGAACTCAATCCAGTTTAGAGCAAATTACATTACAAATAACTGCCATCAAAAACAAAACAAAACAAAAACAAATAATTGCCATCACACACACACACACACACACACACACACACCCTCCAAGATTATCTTTCCAATGCAGTTGATTAGGGCTATCTTTTTCTTTAGTCATTATAATTTTATTAATGCATTGTAAGGTTCATTGAAGCTCTTACCTATTTACACTCTCTGCAGCTAAGCTTTCAGGCTCTACCTGAATATTTATATTATACTCACATTATCTCCATAACATATTACCTTGATGACTTTGGCCCAGAGTTCTGACTCTTTGTTACCTTTTGGATCATGGGCCAAATACCCACACATTTCCTATTTCACACGGTCTCATTACTTTCTTGAATTTCATATACATCTATAGAGCATATATGAGTCTCTGTATTGTTTTCATCACCCAACTTAGATGTTGACCCTTTCCTCCAAGTGGAGAAATTTAATCTTTGTAAATTTAAGACCCCAGGGGACATTACCGAAATTCGCTTCTAAGTTCCAGGAAGGTTTGAAGCATGCTGGTGAGATATGAGGCAGGTGGTGTGTTGGTGGGGAGGAATGTGTCTGCTCAGGTTGTCATCCGACCATGTGGACATCTGTTGAGCTATCTTCATGCTCATGACAACTTAGGTCTTACTACATGCAGGTCCTGCCGTATGATACTTTGTTCCCTTCCAAAAAGTCCTCTTCAGAAGCATGTGTCTTTCTGTGACACACTGGACTCTGAGTTCACAGTTCAGACTGCTGCTCTGTTGCCAATATGGAGCTCATGGACTCTGAGCTAGGATTCCATGGAATTTCTATCTGCCTAGACACAACAGGCAGAGCCAGAGCTACTCTACTGACATCTGCTGTACCCAGGAGAGGGCACACAGTTCCCCACTGCCACATTCCCCTCCACTCATCCTGGTGGGCCTGAACTCAGGGCCCTGGCACCATTTATGAAAAAGCTAGCATCATCGAAACTCACATCACTATTCCTCACCCAATTCTCCTTCTCCAACCAGGAGAACTTTTATCTTAGATGCCAGAATTCGTGATCTTCTGTGTATTTATACAAATGTATTATCTTATTAGAATACTTCTCATTTTTTGCAGGGCCTAAACTTTAAACTCAGGAGCCAATAAAGAATACTTTTTCTCTGTTCTACATTCCTTCCCTGTAGCAATGAATACATGATTACCTAGCTGACTGGGTGGGAGGGAAGCGTCAATAGAAAAATGGAGATATCAGATGAAAATACTCTAGCTAGTATTTCCAAATGTTATAATAATGCCTATCATTTATGACTAATAAAGAATGCTACAGAGAACAGAATTGAGAACAGAGATCTCTGGAGTATAACCAGAAACCAGAAATCTTCCTTGAAGTCAAAACAATTCCTGAATTTTTACCTATTTAAACAATTTTGCCGTTCAAGAAAATATTGTTCAAAGATAAAATCTCTCTCTTTGTATGTTTAATTAAATAGCTCTAATTCTACCCGGGGGTCTACCAAAATGTATTCTTTTATATAATGGCTTTTATTATGTGAACATCATTTTGCCTTAATGTAAGTTCACCAACTTTTAATAATCCTCTTATATTTTCTATGATTTCCAATAATAATAATAATATAAAGTATATATTCTTAGAATTTTGAATATTTAAATTTATAATTTTTAATAAAAATTTCCATAATAGTAAATGTTCCACTAACTTATTTTTCTATATCCTTCAGTTGGAATGTAGCCTTGGTTTAGAGCATCTAGATGTTCTTGGATAGCCTCTTCACCAACCCTTGGCTGAACTTCCCTCTTAACCAAGATTATACTTTATAAAATATACAATCCTCAGGGCACCTGCATCAGAATAAGTTAGAATGCTCAGTAAAAATGTAGATTTCTGGGTACTATCTGAAACCTACTGAATCAGCGTACGGAGCAGGCAATGGATTCCAGATATTTGTATTTGTAGGCTGCATTGTAAGTGATTTTTGTAAATAATATAGTTCCGTGGAAATGTTCATTCTATCTTTTTTCTGTTCAGAGTAATTCCTTTCAGCAGAAAAGACAAAAGTAATATGCCATTTAAGAAATATTTCAGTGTTAAAAGCAGAGGAAACTATAAACATTGTTGTTCACTTCCCATATTTCAACAATTTGAGTTGATTTGGCCAAGTGAACGGAAAGGAGAAAAAAAAGAACAACGATTAGAACATATAATCTTAACTATAATTCCAGTATATCTGTTTAATCTTTGTAGTCAATACCCACTGGTCCCCAAAACTGTGAGTTTTATTTCCTTTGGAGATTAGAAATTTTTGTGTAGCTTTCGCACTTTTATATGAATCACCTTACTAGTGTTTGAGCATCCCTCTAACAATTCACTACTATTTATTCTTGGTTACACTCCTATAGTTTCTTCTTATAAAAAGTTTCTTTGAGAACTGCCTTCATTCATCCAAAAAACATATTTATTGAGAGTCTTCCCTGGGCCAAACACAGTTCTGGGTAAAGGGGATATAGCTTTAAATAAAACATACACAAATTTCAACATTATGAATGAGTATAATTTATAGGTCTGTTCTCCTTTATTTATTCATGTGAATTACTAATATTTAATGACATTTATACTAGGTATTTTCACTTTTTACTTTTACTATACTTAGTTTTCTCTGAATTTTATGAAATTCACCTCCTTAAAGTTTTGGTAACTTATTTATGTTTTCTACCTAGTCTCCTTCTATTCCTCTCGGTAGCACCTTATCTAAAAAATTCCAAAGAAATGATCATTCATTTGTTGAAATTTCAAGATTGAAGAATAGCTAGTTATCAAAGGTTGTTATGCTATTTTCTGAGAACAGAATGCTGACTAAGAGAGAACATTTTAGAATCAAAGACTAATAAGTTGAAAAGAAAAGGTAGAAAAAATATTTACCATGAAAACATTAGCCAAAAGAGAAATGGAGTAACTACATTAATATAAAACAAGACTTTAAAACAAGAAATATGACAGGAAAAAAGAGAGCTATTTCACAATAATAAAAAGGGCAATAAGGTATAGCCATTATAAGTGCATAATTATATGAAAACAGAGCCCTAAAATATATGAAGTGAAAAATGACAAATTAAAAGGGGGAATATACAATTGAACTTTACAACTGGAAATTTAATATTCTGTTCTCAGGATATGGCATAACGACTAGAAAGAAAATCAGTAAGGATATAGAACCCTTGAGCAGCATTATCAACCTACTTGACCAAACTCTCATATATGGAATATATATGGAGCATTTTACCCTACAGAAAATAGAACCCATTTGTTTTGTGCACATAGAACATCCTCCATTATAGACAATATGTGAAGGCATAAAATAAGCTTTAAAACATTTGAAAAGACTGAAATCAAACGCTGTAGGTTCTTTGACCACAACTGAATCAAATTAGAAGTTGGCAACGGAAAGAAAATTGGAAATATATAAAATAAGTAGAAGTTAAATAACTTTTCTAAATAACTTCTAAGCTGAAGAGGAAATCAAAAGGAAAGAAAAAATAAAATATAACAACTGAAAATAAAATATAAAAATGTATTGGATGAAGCTAAAGCAGTGATTACACAGAAAACTATAGTTTTGAATGTTTATATGAGAAAGGAAGAAAGATCTAAAATCCATAATCCTTGTTCCATTCTAAGAACCTAAGAAAAGAAGAGTAAATCTAACCTAAAGTAGCAGAAAGGAAATAAATAAATATCAGTCCAGAAATCAATGAAACAGAAAACGTAAAAGCTAGGAAAAAGTAAAAAATAAAACCAAAAGCTAACGTTTAAAAAAAATTATAAAATTGATAAACAGCTGGTGGGAATATAAATTAGTATATTCACCCACCATTCATGACTCACCACCCATCTAATCCTGATTACCTCCTAAAGGCCCCACCTCTTGATACCATCATGTTGAGGGGTAGGGTTTCAATATATTAACTTTGGGAGGACAGAAACATCCAGTCTATAGCATGTACCAAAGCTGAACACAAACATACACTACAACTCAGCAAATATAGTCCTACATACAGTCCTACATAGAGTAATAAGTATTTGCACCAAAAAATATAGAAAAATATTCATAGCAGTTTTGTTCATGACTAAAAACTGGAAAAACCCATCCACAGTGAATTGGAAAAATGTAAATAAATATTCTGGAGAAAAAAAATATATATATTCATGTATGTATATGTGGAATACTACCCAGCAATGAAAAAGAATAAATAGGTATCACGCAACAACTTAAATGAATCTAAGGACATACTGTTGAACAAAAGAAACCAGGCACAAGACATTATATTTGTATGATTTATTCATCATAAAGTTTTCAAACAGACAAATCTAATCTGTGGGTAAGTAGTCAGAATAATGTTTACTTTTCTAAGGGGAGATTGAGAAGAGGCAAGAGGAAAACTTCTGCATTCTGCAATGCTTGCTGTTTGCTGTAAATTATCTGGGAGATGATCATACAGGTGTATACATTTCATATACCCACGTACTCATTCACCGAAAATTCATTCACCAACATATTTAAAATTTGGCACTTTATTGTATGGAAGTTATACATCAATAATTAACAAAAATGAGATCTCTTAGATCATAGTAAAGAACAAGTCGGAATAAAAATGAAGACAAAAATGAGGAACATAGATTAAATGACTAAAACAACATTAAATTAAATGAAAATTGTAGCTAAGATATAATCTTAAAATAAGTAATGCATGAATATAATGTATAATAAAATAAACATGTGAGATTTATGAATATAATAATATTTAGTTAGTGAAAAATTAGAGACTTCAAACATCTAATATTTAAATATTTCTACCATACCATTTTAGAGGTAAAATGATCACCTTAATAAAACTTTGCTGCCCCCCTTCACAAGTGTAAGCAGTGTATGCTACAGAATTAGAAAAATAAATCTATAGCATTTGTCTGGAGAGCAATTCAGCTCATTGTGAATCCAAACTTATGAATATCTTATAATAATACAATAAATTCAAATGGAAAATTTTATTGTAAAATATGTCCAATTCTTTAACAACTACATGACTTATATTATCATGCAACCTCTTGCTAAGACTAAAATGTTTTAAGCTCTTTCTTGATTTAACCAAACTGAGTAACAAAGAAAAAAATAAATGAAATTTATTCCAAATTGGTTTGAGTTCACAATACATTAAAGTCCCATTAAAGGAGCTATAAATGGAAAGTAATTTATTCAGTATTTGATTCACTTGACATAATTGCCCACTTATGATTTTTCACATTATCCTTCCTATGAATAGAAGGACTATCACAATTTTAAAGTCTTAGGCAAATATAAAACTGATTTTTAGGATAAAACAGCAATGATACATAGGTGAGACTTGTTAAACACTATGTGACCTTAGCATTACTTTCCTATTATTTCATATAGTATTCACCATTAGCCTATGAGGTAGGTATTCTTATTATCCCATTTAAAAGATGAGAAAACTGAGGCAGAGAAAGGTTAAGTTGCCCAAGGTCATCAGGTAGAAGTGGTAAAGAGTTGAATTGAGTGTCTAACCTCAAAGGAAATTCTGTGACATAGAATGGCCAAGAGTTTACTAATATACCGAGAGAAACACAGGGTATTCTAAATTAAAACATGAAATAAATACATATTATTTAGCGGTGGCCTTGCATGCCAATTATATTGTAAGCCCCCCCAAAAAGCCACAAATGCCCTTATGATGCCACAAACAAGCTTACTGAAGAATGGTAGAGAAACTATTTACCTATCTTGTGCTCCATTTTGCTAGGGCTTCTCTGGGAGCTAGCTGCCTGATCCCCCCCCCCCCCACCAAAAGAGGGATTTTTGCCCAGATATAATGGTCATTACTAAATCCATTGTAAGTTACACAGGGGTTTTCTAAGCCTTAATATAACACATTCAATATGCATTACACAGATCTCAGCCCCTAATGGCAGGGCAGTAGTGGTCTGGTTTACCACCTTTTATTAATTCAATTCAGTTTTTCGTGGGTGAATAAATGAAATGAGTTTTAAGGCTGAACTTCAGTGTGATATAATGAGGTGAGCATGGACCTTGGAATGACAAAAGCTAAGTTTACATGTTTGCTCTGATAAATACTGTGTCACCTTGTATAAATCACCTTTCTGGGCCCAAGTTCCTCATCTACAACTGTAAAACCTGCATCTACCTAATAGGGTTGATAGGGCTGATAAGCTTGAAATGAGAGAGCTGACATGATGCTTAGCAGAGGGCTTGGCATAGCAGGTTTCTCAATAAGTAAACTCTAGGAGTCTTATTAATTACAGTACTTCCAAAGAACAGATTGTGCTCAAATAAATTAGGATGCATTTATTTACATTTTTGTATTTTAACTACTTTTTCTGCAGAAGTTATATGTGCACACAGTTTTAAAATGACAAATAATTATAGGGTATACAGTGAAAAATCAGTCATTCTCTATTCCCTTTCCTTTGCCTGAAAAGTCCCCTCAGGGGCACCCACAGTATAAACTTTCAGAGATCTTAAGTGAATATAAAAGAATATATACAAATCCTCCTGTTCAGTACAAATGATACCCACTGCTCTACACCTTTTTTTTCACGTAATTTTATATCTTGAGGATCACTGACTATCTTTTGGGTTTTGACAGGATCTGATAAAGAGCATGACTCTTCTTCACCAGACTTCTGAACCAATTGAGATGTGACAAGAATTACCAGATGGAGAACAAAAGAACTAGTTTTAAACTGATGAAGAGCAAGAGGACTTAGCTTAATGTGAGAACCAAAAGGGCTTGCTAATAACCTCTTCCCCCATAGAGACCTTGGAACAGCTGACCTGAGAGAACGTTGAGTTCCAAGAGCAGACACAGCCCACAAAGCGCCCCTCCCACCCTGAATGGAGGCAGAAGGACTAAACCAGTTGCCTTTTCTCCTTCTTCTTCTTCTTCTTCTTCTTCTTCTTCTTCTTCTTCTTCTTCTTCTTCTTCTTCTTCTTCTTGGTTTAGGTGAGTCCATTTTATCTCCTTCTGTTGACAATGCTATAACGAATATCCTTGACCATAGGTATATTCTTAGAAATGAAAATAAAGAGTATTTGCTTGTTAAATTTTGGTAGGTATTACCAAATCCCTCGGTATGAGCAAAGTATTAAAATGCATATATAAAAAGGTACTCATTTCATCTTCATTAAGTCACCAAAATGTGGTGCGAGTGCCCTGCAGGTCACAAGGCAGGATTGGAAACCTAGCGCCTCTACTATCAATTCAGTACTTCCTATTCTTAATGGAAGAATGCTTTCAGGACAGGAAAGTGGCAGTACTCCTTGGCACTCCCAGCTCAGTAGCTGGAGGGACATCCTAAGTCTTCTGAGATATGTTTCCAGGCCTGTCATCTTTCATGCAACTCATTTACTAACAGCACCCAAAAATCTTTTGCATAAAAGCCCATCTCGTTTATGAACCCAAACAACAGGATCCTAAATCTGGTGAATGTAACCAAAAGGGGAATGAAGCCTCTAAGAACAGCAGTGGCTCATGAGTAAAAACATACCAGTTATTCCTCTGCAGCATCAATGGTAGAAATTCTGTTTTGGGAAAGTTTCCTGAGTCTTTGGTTTCTTTTCAAAATACAACACATTTTTTAAAATAAAAATTTAAAAAGAAAAATGTTGGAAAGAATTTGTCAAACACATGAGGCATGAGGCATGTTAGTTTTGACTTGGAAAATAATGGTTCTCATAACATTGCAACAAAGGTGATATTTGGGAATAGGATTAATATGGAAAATATGGTAGATTATTTTGTATAACTGATATGCACTGTAAAGTTCACACCTTTCTAGTCCTAGGCTATTTCTTGAAAAATTAACCATCAGACATCATAATCAGTCATTCTAACTTTTTTTTAATACTACAAATGCCAAGCACAACCAAACTAGAAACAAAACAAAAATAAACAATATTTGGAAAACAGAGGCAGTCATAATATGAAAAAAATGAGGTTGAATGTTTAAATGGGACTTCAATAAGAAAAAGGTTCATTCTGGAATTCCCACTTACACTGGGGGAATCTTGAAATAAAGTTGCTCTAATTACTATTTCTTATCATTGATTCCTAGGTTTAGGCAATACTACAGCACTCTGTTATTCCTGCATTTCATTTTTTATTAAGTGGATCTGGCCAGATAATCTTCCATTTCTATTTGTTCATTTACTTATATACTTATACACTCATGAAATACATAGCTCTTGGGCTCCAACTAAGTACAAGGAGGGTACTAAGTTCTAGGGATGAAATGAGGAGCGTGACTAGGCACAGCCCCTTCCATTATAAGGGTTACCTTCTACTAGAAGAGAGACATGTGCTAAAAGTCAGAGAAGTAAATGCATAAATGCAATCTTCATTTTATACTATGAAGAAAAACCATGAAAGGGTAAGAAAAGATGTAACATTGTGACCTGTTAGGAAGTTTCATTTAATCCGGAACCTAAAGGACAAGTGAATTTTAACTTGATGAAGAATGTCCGAAGCCAAAGGAATGGCATTGAGACCCAGAAGATCATCAAGGCTGAGCACAGAGAGCATGAGGGGAGATAGGTATGGAATAACACCAGAGTGGTCATGGAGGGCAGACTAAGAGCCTTGTATCTTATATCATGATGTTTGTTCTTCATAAGAGCAAAGGAAAATTTTAACAAGGCTGTAAGCAGGGAGGTGACATGATTGCACCCTGGGTATAGAATTCTGAAGTGGGAATTTTAGTGAGGCAAGGGAGGCTATTGGGACCAATCTGTCACAGGAGTTTAGGAGAGTTATACCAGTAGCGTGAAATGGAGGGCTGCAAGTACAGATGGAAAGAATGGCACACACCTGAGAGATATTCTGAGGTAAAATTGATAGGACTTGTTAAATGACTAGCTGTGTGGGGTAGGAGAGAATGTCAAGGCTGCCTGGGTGTGAAACTGGATGGATGGTACTTAGGAAACATGGGCAAAGGATAGGTTGAGAATTTGGATATTGGGCTTGTCACTTTTGAAGTGCTCTTTAGACATTTCTCTGATGTGTATGATTTACTTAATTTTGATCTTTATTTAAGAGACAGACTAGTAATTCCTTTGAGTTTAAGATGTCAAGAGGTTTTAGATGTACCATACAATTTTTCAGGGCTCTTGAGCAGGGCTGTGTCAAGAGCCCATGGGAAAGGAAGACCTCTGAGGCCAAATATCTACAGACTCATGGCAACAGCAGCAGTGGTGGGACTCCTCCACCCATAAGACCTGGTAGTTTGAGAGAAAAGAGACAGGTAGAACTGAATAATGAATGCAACAAGAGAATGATTTGGCTTAAGTTATATAAGCCTAAATCAAAATATAACACCTTGGTCAAATGTACATTTTGACCCAAACTTTCCATAAAGTTATGCCTGTGGTACTACAAATTTTGCATGATCATAGCAACATTTTGCAAGTAAGACTGTTTCTGTTAGTTATGCCATGACCCTGAATGACTTGGTGTTTGAAAGCATTGAAATAGATACACAATCACTTTTACAACATTGCTTCAGAAGCCATCAGCACTTCAATAATCTGATACCTTCAATTAATGCATAAAGGCTTTTAGAAACTTCCTTGCTATGACCAAGTTAAATAGATCAATGATACAATAGGAGAATGTAATTAGTATTCAATTGGAAATGCATTTTATTCTAAGAGTCCAAAATGTAAAAATATTTTCTCTTGTCCTCCTTTTTCAATGCAAAAATTGACTATTCTTAAGGGGAAAAAAGAGTACCTCATATAAATAAAAGATCATGCAATTAAGATAAAGAGTAAACTTTCAGTAAATTTTCCAAGGGCAACTTTAATGAAAAGGTTGCTAATTATAATTTGAATAGGAATTTGAACTGTAGAATGGTATGTTCAGAAATTAAAAATAGCTGGCACGACAGAAAAACACCAAAATCTCAGTGGCATAATAAAATAAAGGTTTAATTCTTGCTCCTGCAAAGTCCATGACAGGCCAGGCAACCCTCTTCAATATAGATCCTATACCACGTAGAGGAGTGGTCTCCCAGGTCTCAGGGCGTGGGAGAGACAAGTAGAGGCAGCTCGCCAACTTGTAAGTTCCTTGGCTCAGAGGAGATTTGTGTCGCTGCACTTCCATTTCATTATTCTGAATTAGTTAAATAAACCTAACATAATTGAAAGGGGGACTGAGAAATGTAGGGAATTCATAGATGTTTGGCGAGTACTACTTATCTGATCTTTGACATGATAATTTTCCCAGGTATATTCAGGTGTCTTCAGATTGTCTGGAATGGTTTTTCTTTTACATTCATTCCACCTGCAGAAGCACTTCATATATTATAGCAAAATACTTACAGTTCTCCACCCCCAATCTGTTTCTTTGAAGCGATGGCCTGGACAAGGTACCATCAGTTTTCAATAGTATTCATAATGGTGACTATCAGAACCTGGAATTGATAAGTTTACCACAGTATCTGACAAAAAATATTTGCCAAGAAGTTAGGGGGCACCTGGCTGACTCAGTCGGTAGAGCCTGTGACTCTTGATCTCAGGGTTGTGAATTTAAATCCTATATTGGGTGTAGAGATTACTTAAAAATAAAATCTTTAAAAAAGATATTTAGGTAATTGTTACATGTTTTCCTAAACATTTGTTCTGGGGACAGACTTTTCTTTTCTTTCTAAAGAAAATGTAATTTGTTCTGGGATACCAATTCTATGCATTCCAATTCTAATAATGGTCAAGTAAGCTCTTGCTAGACTGAACCTCCTCAGACAACTACACATGCTGGAATAATTGTAAAAACAACTATGGAAGGTGTTTGGAAAGCAAAGAAGAAGAGGAGCAAGAAGGAGAGGGGAAGGAAGGAGAAGGCAGCAGCAAATTTTAGAGGGGAATTACAACTTGGAGGAAGGGAGCAGCACTGGGTACATTTTCCATTTTTCTTTTAGGGCTTCTACTCTGAAGGGCCTTCACAGTCTGTGCTGTGAAGCATGGTTAAAAATGTATTAGAAAATCCACTATATTTCCTGGTTGAAGAGCCAGAAGACAAGATTTGGGACAACCACAATCACTAGAAAATGAGAGGCAAATCCCCAAAAGAAGATAGGCAGAGTGGGGATGCCTGGGTGGCTAAGTCAGTTATGCACCCTACTCTTGGTTTCAGCTTAGGTCATGAACTCAGGGTCATGAGATCTTGCACCTGTTGGGCTCTGTGCTGGGTGTGGAGTCTGCTTAATATTCTCTCTCCCTCTCCTGTTGCCCCTCCCCTACCACTCATGTGCTTTCTCTTTCTAAAAAAAAAAAAAAAAAAAAAAAGTAATAGGAAATTCACTGTATTTCTTGGTTGAAGAATGAGAAGACAAGATTTGGGGCAAACATAACCACTGAAAAATGAGAGGCAAATCCTCCAAAAGAAGACTGGCAGAGAGAGGGAGCCTCAAAGTCTGTATTTAAACTATGCCTAAGTCCCTGGCTGACACCTACACCATATATGGGTCAGTGTCCAATCACTACGGCCAAGGCTAGAAGAAGTGAACTGAGATGTATGCTGCTGCCCAGGAGTGAGTTTGTCATTTGAAACAGACCAAATTAATTGCTTAAACAAACAATAAAAAAACTACATTCATTTGGAGAGATATAACAGAGTCTGAAATCTTCACAATATAACATTTACAAGTTCAAGTTAATCAACATATCAAGAAGTAGGAAAACATGACTCATCCTCAAGGAAAAAAACAACAACCAAGTGACACTGGTCCCATGTGATCCAAATGTTAATATGAGGAGACAGGGAGTTAAAGGCAGATATTAAAAGTATGCCCAAGAACGTAAAAGAACTAAAGGTTAGAAAGAATTGGTAGGACAATATCAAAATGTCGAACATAGGTGCAATTGGAGTCTTTAAAGGGGAGGGGTGAAAGAATAAGGCAAAAGATACTTTTGAAGAAATAATAGCCAAAAGTTGCCCAAATTTGGTGAATGATAGGAATTTTCATATTTGAAAATTTCAGTAAATGTCAATACAAAGAATAACATTTCTAGTTATGTGATAAACTTTTGAAAAGCAATGATAAAGAGAACATCTTGAAAGCTATCAGAGAAAAATCACATGTTAAATATAGAGGAACAATTATTATTCAAATGGCTGAAGAATTCTCATGAAAACAATGGAGACCAAAAGAGAACAGATCAACATCTTTAAAGTGACCAAAGAAAAGTTATCAACCCAGAACTCTATACCCTTGTGAAGATAGCCTTCAAAAAGGAAGAAGAAAAGAAGTTTTAGTTAAAAGAAAACATTTTTTTTTGTCTCCAGCACATAGTTACTCTATGTAAAAAAAGATATATTGAAAAATGGATGGGAAAAATCATACCATACAAACAATAAGATTAAGGAGGTCAGAGTGTGTATATTAAAGACAGATAAAGTGAAAAAATATCAAGACAAATTATCAGAGATAGAGAGAAATCATTCATAATAGTAAAAGAGTTAATTTATAAGAAATACATAATTATAAATGGGTTTATTGCTAATAGCAGAAATTAAAAGTTCATGAAGCTAAAATTGACAGAAATTAAAGAGAAAAATAGATAAATCTATATTAATGATTAAAGATTTTAGTAGTCCTTCCAAAAATTGGTGAAAGAACTATGCAAAAAAGAAATCAGTAAAGATATAGAAGATCTGAACACTGTCAATGTTGTTGATAAATTGGTATTTATGGAACTCTATAGTGAACAACAGCAGAATGCTCATTCCTTACAAGTGCTTATGGTATTTTCACTACGATAGACCACATATTGGGCTAAAGAAAAGTCTCCATAGACTAAAGGAGGATGAAAATCCTGCAGAGTATGTTCACTGGTCATAGTGGAATAAAATTAGAGTCAATAAATAGAATCTTTAGAAAACTTGAACTATTTGTAAATTAAGCTTCTACATAATTCATGGATAAAAAATCATAAGAGATATTTAAAATTTTTTAAACAAATGAAAATTAAAATACAACATATCAAAAAATGTTGCTCTTGTTAAAGTAGTGCTCAGAGAGAAATCTGCAGCTTTAAATTATTAGGGAAAAAGACTAAGGTATATTAATGACCAATGTAAATGGAAGGAAATAATAAAAGGTAGAAATTAGTTGAATAGAAAACAAACAATAGAGAAAATAAACAAAGCCCCAAATTGATTCTCTGGAAAGATAAATCAATTTAATCAATTTTTAACCAGACAGATTAAGAAAAAAAGAGAGAAGGGGAGGGGGGTGGGGGAATGGGATAGACCGGTGATGGGCAGTAAGGAGGGCACGTATTGCATGGTGCACTGGGTGTTATACACAACTAATGAATCATCGAGCCTTACATCGGAAACCGAGGATGTACTGTATGGTGACTAACATAATATAATAAAAAATCATTAAAAAAATAAAAATAAAAATAAAAATAAATACAAAAAAAAAAGAAAAAAGAGAGAAGAAACACAAATTATCAATATCAGAAAAGAAAGTGGAGTCATCACTACAAATCTTATATTTATTAAAAGACATTTAAGAAAATATCATGAACAATTTTAAGCCACCAATTCTGATAACTTAGATAAAATGTACAAATTCCTTGAAAAATATAATTTACCAAAATTGACACAAAATAAATAAGAAAATCTGAATAGCTTTACAACCGCTAAAGATAACTAATTTATTCTTATCTCAAACCTTCTCACAAAGAAAGCATCAAGCCCGAGGCGCCTGGGTGGCACAGCGGTTAAGTCTGCCTTCGGCTCAGGGCGTGATCCTGGTGTTCTGGGATCGAGCCCCACGTCGGGCTCCTCCGCTAGGAGCCTGCTTCTTCCTCTCCCACTCCCCCTGCTTGTGTTCCCTCTCTCGCTGGCTGTCTCTCTCTCTCTCGAATAAATAAATTAAATCTTAAAAAAAAAAAAAAAAAGCAAGCGTCAAGCCCATTTAGTTTTATTGGTGATTTCCATCAAATGCTTATGAAAGAAATTCCACCCTTCTTACTTCTTCAGAAAACAAAGGAGGTAAGAACTTTCCTCTCAGTTTATGAATCCTGCATAACCTCACTACCAGAACTTGATAAAGAAAATAATTATTGGTATAACTCTCATGAAAATAGGTGCAAAAATCCTTAACAGAATATTAAGAAATTAAATCCAGTATTTATATATAACATAAAAATTATTATCTGCAGCCTTTGCAGTTTATTTATTTATTCAAAGAATATTTACTAAAAACAGGAATTGCAACAAGAAGTTTGCTGTACAGAGGAACGCTTGGAGTTCATCAGTTACAGGTCTGAAAAGTCATGAGCACCATTTCCCCCTTGACCTGGCTCATTAGCAGTTTTTAGGTGTATGTTGTGATCTGACAGAAGCTTTCATTTTCTTCTTCCGCCCCAACCCACAGCACTTTGGTTGTAACCAGAACTTCATTTTGATGGTGGGTTTCCTTCTTTAGGAAGAGGATAAATAATCTTGTGACACGTGTCACCACCAGGGACTTTTAGAGGTAAATTCAAAGGTTTTTTAAGTTCAAGGATTTGAAAATTGAACCTCTTTCTCAAAAAATATTTTACACCATCTGATGTATTTTCTGGATAGACTAATTAGAGGCATCCTCACCCGTACTTCACGTGCTAACTGGCAAATATCTTGCCATACAAGAAGAATTGGTAACTTTTGTGTTCTATCATATGTGTAAATTGAATTAGAAACTAGATGATAGATAGCTGCAAGATACTTCCTCTTTATTAATAGTTTCTAATTTAAAAGCCATGCTAATGTTAACACAGATCGGTAATCATGATCATAATGGACAGCAAAGTTTATTTTTCCAACTTGAAACTGTTGGTGATGAAGTATTCCAAGTTGATGATAACTGTGTCCTACATGATCGGAACAGTCCATCCCATGATGCTCTGCATTTTTTAAAAAATAAAAACCATACTTGAATGACATAATTTATGTTAAACTATTGTACTTTCTATTTTGCTTCTCCCTGCTTTTTATTTTGCCTTGTTCTGTTGTAGATGTGCACATTACCTTGTTTGTTCCCAGAAAGGCAATTTTCATCAAAGCAGGAAGTGACCTGAAAGGAAAAATCCCCACTCTGCTTCCCAGATGTTCAAAACCAAGGTCTAAAAAAACTCTGACTTGGTACAGGGACTCCAACTGAATTAAATGATGGTCCAGTAACCAAAAAGAGATGTAACTGATCCACTGAAAGGAGTTTAGGAGTGTGAGATCTGAACTTTCCAGAAGTTGTACCAGTCTTAAATGTGTTTCTTCACCTTTGTATTCTGGCATCGTTCTCAGTATAGTAGGTATGCTAGTTGGCCTAGGACATAAAAACATTTCCTGTTTATTTTATCTCCATGCCTAATTAAACTAGGGAGAACTATATTTCCCTTGGCCTACCTCTAGGATTCAACCCCAGGACTTCTGCCTTTACTGATCATTTTTATCTCACTAGGCTTCACCCTTCTACCAACAGGTCCCATCCGTGGTCATATAATATTTTCTTCCTTGTTCACTGAAAATTTCTCTACCTTTTCCTTTCTTAGATTCCTAAATATTGGAGGTAGATTTCATGGGCAATTAGTAAGCATAAGGCTATACCCATGATGGTGACATCTTACCTGAGAGATGTCAGTTTTATACTGTGTTATCTGGCCCTGTGTAATGACACTTCAGACAACACTACTTAGCACATGTGAACTTAGCTTTTTTAGATGGAAGAAGGGGGAAAAAAGCAACTTTCCCTATAAAAAAGAGTGGCATCTGAGGAAGTGTTTAGCAGGGGTATCTATTGCAAAACCTTATTAATGGCTAGGCATTCCTATTCATAAAGAGAAGATTTGCAGTGGTCTTTTTAGAATCACTTCTCTTTGTGTTGTGTGTGGTCATTAGTCACACTTGAAAAGGCAAGTGCTCTCTTTATCTAGCTGTGGCAGTAGGGACCTTCTAACTGATTCAACCTCTCAGTTTTATTAAATTACCGATTTCACTCAACACATTTAAGATTGAATTTTTAGGGAGAAAAAGAAATACAAAATGGAAGCTGCGAAGACAATGTTTAAACAAAATGATGATAGTACAAACACAAAGCACAATAAATTCCTTCAAGTATGAACTCTGGGAATAATCTTTTAGAGAGTCACAGATGATGTTCCCTTTAAATGCAGTTTGAAATTGAGGACAAATTTTCTATCACGACTGAACTAAAAATCTGCGCAATCTTAAACACGCTCCATGCCTGGAGAGTGAGCAGAAAAACATGTTGCATTTCAAATATAAATTTACCAAACGTTTACTTCGTGAGCATCAACAAATTTGAAATAAGTCATTGGGTGAACTCCATAGCATTAAGCATTTGACAAGTATAATTCATCAGTAAAACTCTTCTCCTGGGGAACTTAGATTTATTCCACCATGAACAGTGCCGAATTGAGGTGCATGCTTAAGAAGTTTTAATCTTTGTTTCTTATTCGGAAAAGGCAACAAAATCCATAATAGTCCTCCCATTTATTCCAGCGTTTATATCTGGATGGATGGAAAATGATATGACCTCTGCCATATTTTACTATTTGGGGACTATTTAGTCTAACACAGACATTTTATCATGGCGCGCCTCTGCTTCTTCCCCTCCAAGTAAGCCCACTGGCATGTTCCCAAGCCCCTTGGTGTCAGGAGCAGTTTGTCATAATCTGTCCTTGCCTTACCTCTCTAGGCAAGAATTGCACTTGGCCTTCTCACCCCTACAATGCAACCATAGAAAATGGTTTATACCCTTGTGTTCCTTGCAGTTTCCTGCCACTTGGGATCTATCCACACTGCTTCTTCTGCCAAGACTGCTTCTCCTCTCACTTTTTCTTCCCAACCAAGTACAGCCTCATAATGCAACACTGAGTACAGCTGAAGTGTTTCCTTGCGCTCCCTCCCGGGTGAGATGGGCTCCTTTGTGTTGGTCAGTGTGTTCAATATATATGCTCATTATTGCATTAGTAACACTTATTTTATATTTGTATTTGCATTTGTTTTAAATCTTGTTTGCCTTGTTAGAATGTTAGTATATGGTATGCCAGATATATATTAGCTGTTAATAAATTTTTCATGAATTCAGTGATCATCTTAGAGCTGGGGAAGGTAGAGATGAAGAATCATTAATTTTGTCAACAAAAAGGTATTTTAAAAGCTTAACCTGTGTTTTTATAAGTATTGATTGAATATCTTGTATGCATGCACAAAGAGCTTAGAATTTTAATTAAGGAAGTGACATAATCAGTTTTATATTTTTCAAGGGCAATCACATTCCCTTTCCTAATTATCTCCTAGACATTATGCCAGTTGCTAAGGATAAAAAGGTGGCTCAGACATGATATGCTCTATTAAAGCATGGTGATGATAGTACAGTAGGGGTTACAGATCTCTAAGCAGCTAATTAAAATATAGTATGATATGGAATAAATAAGTCACAGGAACAAAAGGTACAGCATAGGGAATACACTCAATGGTATTGTAATAGTGTTGTATGGTGACAGAGGGTAGCTATACTTGTGATGGTCATAGCATAACATATAAACTTGTTGGACGGCAGTGTTGTACACCTGAAATTAATGTAATGTTGTGTATACTTTGATTAAAAAAAGAAATATAATTTGATAAATGCCTTAGACAAGGTGTGCATCACTTAGGTTATTCCGTGTAACAAACTACCTCAAAATTTAGTGGTTCAAACAATAACTTTATTAGCTCATGATTCTGTAGATTGCCTGGTTGGTTCTAGTTCCTCTACTCAGAAGTGTCCCATGTGTTAGTTAGGATGGTAGCTGACCATGACTCAGTATTTTAACAGAACCTCACTTAGAGGTCTAGTGATTGGCAGGGACATATAGAGTGACAGGTGTGACTAGGCCAAGTTTCAATCATTAAATAGTCTGGCCACACTTCCTTACACAGAGGAAGCAGAGATCCAAGATCAGGAAAAGGATGCGCCCCAGTGAACAAGTACTCTTAAGCCTCTACTTAGATCAAGTTTGCTAATGTCACATCCAGTAATGGAAGTCACATGACAAGCCCCAAGGCAGTGTGGGAGGACACTACCAAGAAGCATGGGGAGTGGAATAGAAACTTGACCCGCCATTTTATAAGTAATCTCTTTTCCATGACTCTTAGTTCTGCCCCCTTGGCTTTTGGCTCCTCCCTCTGAGATATTCTCCTTTTCTATGAAAAGTAAATGGCCCAGGTTGGCAGTTGAGTAGCTTTCTAGGTCAGCTTCCAATAGAAATTTGTGAGTCCAGAGGCTTTCTTTTCATTTGAAGTGACTCAGTTTCTTCTAGTCCAAGCAGTCTTAGACTGATACAACTTCCTTCAAAAATGTGTATGCTTGTTATACATCTTTTAACAAAAGTCATTCTGACAGTTATTTTTAAGATAGGCCTTTCTCTACTTTGGGCTGCCTGTGAGGCAATGTTATTTAGAATCTCTGAAGCCCTTTTATCCAGCTGAGATATCACCTTAATTTTTTTTTTAGAGTCCTAACAGGGATCTTACAGTCACATCCTTGACTTGATCTTAATACAGAAGCCATGTTTTACTGGAAGTGTCCTGAATTTTTAAAATACCCTCAGATTTTAATTTACACTGGGACTCTTACTGGCTGGAGAGACTGCTAATGAGAAACAGTTAATCCAGCTCATCCTGGCTCCTCCATGTTCTACATAAATTCTTCTGAAAGCTGATCAGCTCTTTCTTTAGCTCATCTTTCTTTTCCTATAAATAATCATAGACAACCAAAAGAAGCCAATAGAAATGTTAAAGTCTTTCTGAAAATTATCTCGCCAGTGGCCATATTTTTTATCTTCCAAATTACTCCAGGCAATAGTTTTGTGTTTCATAAGATTATCTAATACATGTCACAATCTTTCCATCCTCCACTACCAGTTTGCTTGCCAACCTTCCAGACTTCACAAAATGTCTTATGGCTTCTGCCCACAAAATGCTCTCCAAAACCACTGTCACGTGTTTGTTGTTGTTGTTGTTGTTGTTGTTGTTGTTGTTGTTATGGAAACATCCCAAGTGCAGGTATCACTTTCTTTATCAGTTAGCATTTGCTGGGGGAAAAAAATCACTCCAAACATAGTCACTCCAAAACAACCATTTCTTTAGTTCACTATTTTGTAGTGCATAGGTCATTCTAGTGGTTCTTTGATCTGGGCTGGCAATCTGTGACACACTGAAAATAAGCTGATCTCTACTGAGTTTTCTCAAGTATTGCATTCAGCTGGCAGGGTATTACCAAGGATGGCCTTTCACACTGGCATTTAACTGGAGCATAGTTTCCCACACATAGCAGCAGAGTTCCAAGGGCAGAAAGAGGGCGAGCCCCAATGTGCAAGTACTTTCAACATAGGTTTCTTTCAAGTTAGCTAATGTTCCATTGGTCAATAGGTCACATGGGCAAGCTCAGACTCAGTGTGGAAAGGCACTAGCAGAGGGTATAGACATAGGATAGTAATTTATGGTATCTATTTTTGTGCAAGTCTACCATAAACTATAAGAAGACTGTAAATGAAAAGAAAGGAGAAAGTGACTAGCTATTAGAGTAAGACCAAATCCAAGCCACATAGGGTTTCAGAGCACAAATTCTAAGATTTAAATTCAGCAAAATAGAGAGCTAGCACAATAGTCTGGAGTCAGCATGGTTTTAAAAACATTCAATTTAACTGGCCACGAACCCCAACTTGTATATGTGCAATGTGAGATGGAGACACCTAGGTCAGATAGCAACTCCCTACCCAACACATCTTCAGTCTCAAACATCCCAAACCCTATCTTTGATGCATCCTAGACAGAAGTGTTCATTTCTATGAGTCGCTTTCCTGAGGTATTTTATTGGCCAGCCATTCTTAAAGTCCTAAAAACCTCTGATTTCCTGGCTTTCCTCCACTCAAGAAGTCTCTAGATGCAGGATTTCTCCCTTCTTTTTGGTGGAATTCTTCTGAAGGGACTGGCACCCTTGTACTATCAAGTCTTTGATTATCTTTCAAGATTTAGCCTTGATGTTAAAGGTGCTTCAGTCTGGTTTAAGAAGAGTCCCTCCATGCCCCCATGAAAATTTCGATCGAAACACTTATAAACACCAACCTAGACACTACTACTACCTTCACATGTACTCAGCCAACAAGAATTGATTTTGAGGATGTTTATGCAAGTAGGTATTCACACATTACCCACTGTACAAAAGGTAGAGAATTTGGGCTTAATAACAGGCTTGATGATAAGATTTGGAAGGAATGGATCGGAGAGCACTGGAAAGCAGTCTGGCTGAGAAGAGAAATTGACTTATGAATGAAATAATTGTTGAACATTTAAACACTAGAGCCTAACATGCTCAAGTGGTATATTTATTTTCAAAATTCTAAGGGAAATGGCAACTCTCCAGCATGTCAATTTGATCATGTCTTAATTTTCATTGAATAAAAAATGAAAATGACATTATTTTATGATAGCCAGCTCAAGAGAAAAAAATGAGGCAAGACCCAGAAGGAATGTGGAAAAAATGACTAAAACAAGGGTGAAAAGGTAAAGAAAATAAGGAAAAAGAAGAGATACTTGCTATCCTCCAGCATTTTTTACAGATCTTGGTATACAGTAAGGGACAGTAATGACTTCTTTCTTTTTTTTTTTTTTTGAGATTTATTTATTTATTTTGAGAGAGAGAGAGAGCACGAGCACCAGTGAGGGGAGGGGAAGGGGGAGAGAATCTTTCAAGCAGACTCCCTGCTGAGCCAGGAGCCCGACTCAGGGCTCCATCCTGCAACCTCAGAGATCAAGACCTGAGCCGAAACCAAGAGTTGGACGCTCAACCGGCTGAACCACCCGGGTGCCCCAACAGTAATGACTTCTTAATTAATTATTCAATTTAGGATTTAGGGATCATTTAGCTCCCATGGCATACGTTGTTGTCCACTAAACTGGATTCTCAAGTCCTCCGCCCTATTTAGCTCCCTGTTTACGTGGCAAAAATAAATTAGGAAACCAGGACTATGCGTGGCTACCCTGTGCTTCATCCAGAGAAATAAAGTCTACTCTAGCTATTGCAGTTTTGTGGACAGTGTGAGAAGCAGTAGTCCCAGATTGGTACAGCTTTCCTTGGAAAGTGTTTATGAAGACAACTTAACAGTATAGCCCGAGCACATCAACCCTGGCACTATAGTTATCAACCTAATAGATCTAGTGTGACAGCCTAGTACACATAGTGATTTCAGTGTCAATGCCACTTTATGTCTCCATTGGAAATCAGATGGCTTCTCCTGGATAAACTTAAGAGTCAGGGCCTTAGAAAAAATAGGGTAAAAACAGCATTTAATAGTATCTTCTTTATGTGTATTTGGTAGGGAGGGTGAGGAGTGTTGCAAAATATTTGAATGTAATAATTATTTTTGGGTTGCATCAACTACCATGCCTCTGACACCCTTTCAGATTCTAGATGTGCAAAGAAAAATAATCCGTCTTTAAATAATTTATGTTCTAAGAGGGGGAGACATGCACCCAAGCCAATAGTTACATCACATATAATAGTTTCTAGAATAAAGAATGAACTGAGGGGTACAAGAGAATTGAGGAGGAAATGATCCATTCTACCCACGTTGGGGAGTTGAGGGAAGTTTCATATATGAGATGAAATTTCAGATGGTTCCTAAAATTATGAATGTGTTCATTAGCTATGGTCATCAGTGAAAATATTACATGCAAAAATAAATGATATTAGAAAAATAAAATTTAAAAACTGAGATAGAGAGGAGATGCCAGACAGTATGGCTAGAGTCAATATAAATTTTAAAGATCAGTTAGCCTAAGTTTTTTTTTATTACTTTTGTTACTTTTCTTTTTTTTTTTTATTAAGTTTTTAATTTTAATTCCAGTATTGTTAACGTACACTGTTATATTAGTTTCAGGTGTACAATATATGATGCAACAATTCCATACATCACCTGGTCCTCATCGAGATGAGTGTGCTCTTTAATCCCCTTCATTTATTTCACCCATCCCCCCACCCTTCTCTCTGGTAGTCATCAGTTTGTTCTCGATAGTTAAGAGTCTGTTTGTTGATTTGTCTCTCTCTCTCTTTTTTTCTTTTGCTCTTTTGTTTTGTTTCTTAAATTCCACATATGAGTGAAATCATACAACATTTGTCTTTCTCTGGTTGCCTTATTTTGCTTACCATTATATACTCTAGCTCCATCCATGTTATTGCAAATGGTGAGATTTCATTCTTTTTTATGGCTGAATAATATTCCATTGTGGATATATACCACCTCTTCTTTATTCATTTATTTATCAGTGGATACTTGAGTTGCTTCCATAATTTGGCTATTGTAAATAAAGCTGCAATAAACATAGGAATGCATGTATACCCCTGAATTAGTATTTTTGTATTTTAGGGGTAAATACCAAGCACTGTGATTACAGGATCATAGGGTAGCTCTATTTTTAACTTTTTGAGGAACCCCCATTGTTTTCCACGGTGGCTGCACCAGTTTGCATTCCCACCAACAGTGCACAAGGAAACAAAAGTTAACATGATCAGTAAACTTCTTTGGATAATAATTTGTGTGGTTTTGTCCTGCTGTCTCCTTGCAAAGTTAAATTATTAATAAATCATTATTATTTCTAATCACAAAATATTTTTTATAATAACATATGTGGTATTTTCATCTAATTGCTAAGATTTTGTTTGTTCTAACTTAACAAACCTCTACAGGAAATGCATCTGAACATTTCTTATCTGAGGCACCGCAGAGCTAAGAAAAAAGGAAAAAAAAAAAAAACATCTGCACTAAAATTAACTACTTCCAAAAAATTAGCAAGCATAGAAAATAAATAAAAGTTTTGCTTTTTGAAATTTGCATTTTGCATATTAAAACATCTAGAGTTCACAATCTTTATTGAAGATGGCATATTACTTAGTGTGCTGTCAAATGGATTAAAATGTAAATCTTAGTTGAGAAAGTCTAAGAATGGTGCTGCAATCAACATAGCTAATGATGAGCTGAGTTGTTTTGGTTTTTTGGGTTTTTTTTTCAGCTTAGAATTGAAAGCATTAGAAGTATACTGTGAGCTCTTTGATTCAGAATGTCCAATATGAAGTATAATTCTTAATACATAATCATAAATGTTGAATTAAAGCATACGAATAAATGAATGAATAATAAGTATTTCTGGGCAGCTCTTACAATAAATACCTTGAATGGAGAGGCTTCAAAAAGGACCAAAATGACAGTGATAGCTCTAGGCAACATTGCAGAGGTGCGAGGACAAGGATAAATGCTGGTGTGTTTCTTCATAGAAATATATATGGTTTTTAATCAACTTTTTCACCCAGAACACACATTTGATTATTTATTTTAGTTTCCTTAAGATTTATTTTTCTGTTGCTTTAAAAACAAAAATTGTTAGGGGTGCCTGGGTGGCTCAGTCGGTGCATATGCCTTTGGCTCAGGTCATGATCCCAAGGGCCTGGGAACGAGTCCTGCATCGGTCTCCCTGGTCAGCATGGAATCTCTTTCTCCCTCTTCCTCTGCTGCTCCCCCTGCTTGTGCTCTCTCTCACACATTCTCTTTCTCTGTCAAATAAAGAAAGAAAATATTTTTTAAAAAATTGTTCAAAATAATGATCATTTCTGAATCTCATATCAGTTAAATTGTTTTTAAATTTGAAAGTACCAAATGAGAGAAAAATAAAAATTCATTTGATGCACAAATGTAAGTTTTATAGGTGTTGTCTGTACTTGACACAATAAATATGCAAAAAAAAAAAAAACCCAAAACCCTGAAACCTAACAACAGAGTCACTAATTCAACAAATATTTGTTTTGTAAGTGCAGAGAATACAAAGATGAATAATGTGGTCTCAAGTCTTCTAGAAGTTCATGCTCTAGGCGGGAAATTAGACTTGAAAATAAATTACAACAAGAGGTGATCAATGTTACAGTAGAGACAATCACAGTACATAAAGGGAAGGAGCATCTGAATGCATTAGAATAGTTAGAGGAGTTCAGAACAAATGCCAAGATCAGACCCCACCCTAGACAATTAAATCGCATTTTTTTTGGCATAAGCATTTTTTTTAAATGCCTTAAAAGAATATATATATTTTTTAAGATTTTATTTATTTATTTGACAGAGATAGAGATAGCCAGCGAGAAAGGGAACACAAGCAGGGGGAGTGGGAGAGGAAGAAGCAGGCTCATAGTGGAGGAGCCTGATGTGGGGCTCGATCCCATAACGCTGGGATCACGCCCTGAGCGGAAGGCAGGCACTTAACCGCTGTGCCACCCAGGCACCCTTAAAAGAATATTTGATGATTGTAACATACAGCTGGAACTGAGAACCTCTCAAGAGATCGCTTGATTTTGAGCTGAGCAGGGGAGGCGCTAAACATTTCAGTAAGTGGTAGCAGCATATGTAAAACTCTGGAAACCTAAAAATTAAAAAAATAAAAGGCTTATTTAGGAGCTCCAATTAGTTAAGGTCTACTTTGGAGTAGATTTTCGATGGGAACTGATAGGTAGAAAGTGATAAGAAATAAAGTACATGTTTGAACAACTGTTTTGTGGAACATGGATTACAGGGAGACAAAAGTATAGGACACCCTTAAAAAGTCTATTGTAGAAGGGCACATGGGAAAAGCAAAGTTCTGAAATAGGCCAAAGGAAATAGGAAAGGAGAAAAAAGGAGAATGGCAAGAGATAGCAAGAGATTTTTCCAAGGGGCAGTGTGGCTTTGTGGCATGAGCAGTCTTGGAGGCTTTGTAAACCACTACTTCCCCATCTGTAAACAGAAAAGCTATTGAAAAGTTAAGTGTGATATAGAGCTAAAATAACTATAAGAGTGCCTACTAAAGAGAAAGTACACAGGAAGTTGTCATTTTTCTCATTTGCCGGTAGATTACGTAGATCTTAGCAACTCATTGAGATGGGGAGGGGTGGGTAGAGGGAGGAAAGGCCAGAGAGAAACCCAGCAGGACACCATGTTTCTGAGTGGATGAGCAGATTCATGGCATTGTGGAGATGCCAGGCACCAAGATAAGAATGCAGTCAGGAGTACAGGTTTGGGAAGCGGGAGATGATGGGTGAGTAGATAACAAGGGTGGAAAGGTCTGGCAGGAGGGATAGAAGTATACAAGTTATTTGAAATAAATTTGAATCTTAGATACCTCTGGAGCAACCACTTGGAGATATCTGAGAAGCTGAATACTTGAAACTAAGAGCATAGAATGTTTATTGTATGAAGACCTAGCACGGGTACCAGAGCTTGAATTTGGCATCATCATCATCAGTACTAATAATTTTTACTGATGCATCAGGCAACTAATTGAGCCATCCATGTACATTATCTAGTCATCCATAACCTTGTAATGTAGAATTCTGGAGAGGAATGCAGTTGAAGCTTAGAGATATTAGGAAATTTGTCAAGTATTAATACTATTAACAACAATAATTCCATATATCGGCATCTCATATAACAGTTAAATTAAGAATAAAAGATACATAATCTTTAATTGAAGTCAATCTATGGGATATTTGGATCTCACCCACTGATCCTGGATGGTCCAGGAGGTCTGGCATCTGATTATCTTTGTTCTAGAAGGATTCCTAAGGTTATACACTGAATCTATGAACCAATTTGTAAACCCAGCAGGTCTCAGACATAAGCTGTATAAAAGCATTTAAGAATTAGATAGTTCTTTCCAAATTGCCTCTCTCTCCTGCTGCTTACCAAATCATGAAATTCCTTATCCTTCATGAAAATGCTTTGTGCTGAGAGGAGTTTCTTATCTTTTGAAATCTTGATATAAGAATTATGTTTCTTTACTAAAAATGTCAAAAGATTTTTACGGAACAAAAATCCATGAAAGGATCTAGTTAACATCAGGTTGGGTAATATTTGCATTGTTACCTGACAGTGTTTTAAACAAGAGCAGAAAACTCTCAAATCTGTATCAAGGAAGAAGGATGAATAAAAAACAAATGAAAAATATGAATAAGAAAGTAAAAGTTAAAAGAAGAGTTGATGAAGGGAGGGAAATCCTAAGGAGAACAGGAAAGAGAAGGACATTTGTGGGGCTGTTAAAAAGCAGGAAAAGAGGGGTGGAATGTAGAAGGGGGGAAAGGAGAGGAGATAGCGGATAGATGGATAGATAGATACATAGATAGATACATAGACGGACGACAGATGCCGTTTTATTTATACACACAGGTGCATATGTTATAAAACTTTTTCTAAAACCCCAAACATGTTCAATTCATTCATGATCAAAATTGTATTTGAGCCAAACATCATCAGTTTCAACTAATAGTTAATGAGAAAAATTTACTAAGATACATCATGATAAAAATATGATTTGTACTAGTGCTTAGAGAAGAGAAAGCTTTAGATTAATCGTTATACTTGCTAGAGAGTTAAGAAGATTGGAGAGTGTTTACATACCAATTACCATAGCATTTAAATTAAAGTTATACTTATTTGCTATTTTATCATCATAAAGCTGAGTTTGTAAGTCTGTTTACTAAAGAAATATAAAGAATTTCCTATAATACTGAATGCCATGATCGAAATGTTTCCATAAAACGATTTGTGATGCTGAAATTTAACAACCTTTTTTTTTTCAGAAAGTGTATTTGTTAGCATTTCCTTTTTGTAGAGAACTTTCAGTTCCATTTTTTTACGTTTATCGTAGCAAATTTATTTTTCTCACCAAGCTTGTGATAACTAACCCACTGAGTCTCACCTCACAGATCTAGCTTTAATATATACAGTAAGTAAAAGCACAGGGAGATCTGCCTTTTACTGGAGGACAGAAGGATTTGCTAAGGAGAAGAAATTTTTCTTTATAGCTTTTCTCTGAGTTCTATCACTTTTATTTGTTTGTAGGAAGCTCACATGCTATGATGTGCAGAGCTTGGTTTATGGTCATACAGATAGTTTCCATTCCAGATCTGCCACATAGTGTGTAACTTTGAGTAAGCTAATTAGTTCTCAGAGTATCAATTTCTGAAAGAAAGATAAAGCAAGCCATATTCCAACAGTTACTAGCACATGAGATAAAACATGAATGAAATGAATGACTGAAGGAACAGAGCTAACATTATGCTCTCAACTCAAAGGTGCTTAATAATATCTTTTTACATTGCAAGAGTCACCTTATTCTCATCTTAAGGCTACAATCAAGACATTTCTTATTCATAACTATGAATTATGTAGAACAAGTAGGCAAATGACTAATATCCAAAAGTCCATGTTTATCACCTGTTTCATTTTTAACCAAACCACTCTTTCCAGGAATCTCTCAAACTTGGAGCTCCATTGTTTCCTTTTGATACTTATGTTTTTCTCGTTACACAATGCTTTGCTTTTGTTGAGTTTTGTCATTGCCTTCAAGCCATGTAGAGTGTCTCTGTTTTGCCTTTTGAACTAGATTCCTTCCTTAAAGATGGAAATGTAAGGAATACCGAAGTGGTGTCTGTCTGGACACACGGCAGACAGGCAGAAACAAAATGTCTGCTACCTAACCCTAGGGGACACGGACAGCTTTTCCATCACTTCCCGCCTTGCAGAGACCAGATGTGACAAAACTGGCTTCAGTGGCAGTGAATAAACAGTTTTGAATAATGATGCCAATGTTTCTCTGCTATGATATAGACTAAGAGAAGACTTTAATGTTTATTTAATCTACAACATAAGGTCATTATAATTTGAAAAAAATTGAAAACATTGGTTGTACCAAATCAAAAAGAAGAAAAGAAAACCCCCAAATCAGGCCAACTGGTATACCGAAATGGATCAAACCAATAACCCATGATAACAATTTTAATTATTTTATATTTAATATGTGCTCAACATGATACTGAATGCTTTCAAACATCATTGAGGAGCTTTCAAGATCATTGAATATCACTGAATGCTCCTCATCACGACCCAAAGAATGGGATGACTATTATCCTCGTTTTACAAATGTGGAAAATACAATTAAGTACATTTTCAAATTCAAACCATTAGTAAGTGCCAAAGTTGGGATACAGTGGTGTTTCTAACTCCAAAACCTACTTTGTTTTTTCCATTATGCTTTGCTGTCTTCAAAGTTCACAAGTATGTATTTACTTAGACGAATATGGAATGTTTATAGGCACCTGGCTGCATAGACAGTACCCTAAAATGAATAGGGGAGGATCAGTAAACTTTCAGATTCATCACTAAAAACAAAGGTTTCCAAGTTAAAGCTAACAGAAGCTCAAGGTAATAATTGCATCATTGTTTGCTATACCCTGAACATCTAATGGCTATGATTGTTCTGTTTCTACTTAGCTGTTCTCAAGTCCTGGAGGCCTGGCGACCTTGACCTACCTGAGTTCAGTTTAATAGCAGAATTGTACAAATTTCCCAGATGTAGACATAGTCAGTCTGATGTTCTAACTGGAGCTGCTGTCTACCAATTTGTTGGGTTCATCGAGGAGCGCTGTGTAAGGCTTTCTAGTGTATATAGTATCCCATTGAGGAGAGTAAGGCGGAGCAGACAGATTCATCTGGTGTATCATTAATCTGTTGTACCTGAACATTCCAACGGAAACAGTATACTTCATCCAAAATTCTTGTCAGGTCAGACTAATTTCAGTGTGGAGGCCGTGTTTACTACAATCATTCAGACCACAAACTTCGTGTAAGACAATTGTATTTCAGTGTCATTAAGACACAGCTGGCTTAAGACTCAAGGATGGATATTTCATTGCTCGTTCTGTTCATTTATTACTGAAAGGTGCTGTGGGGAGGGCTGCTTCTGCTCATGTCCCACCTCGTAATGTTGGTGACAGCCAAGAGAATATGGTTTCAAGGCAATGACTAGATTAATAAAAATCTTACACCTTACTTTCAAATATCAAGCCCAGAAGCTCCACTTCAATATAAGGTTGATAACACCAGGCCATGACAATTGAGCGTCCTCTGATGTTAAAGGTCCACTTCCTTGATCTGGCGGGTTTGGTGCCTGTTTCCTGTTTTCTCACCGATCCAACAGTCATACCTCAGTTCAGGATAATAACCTTTCCCTGAGAAGAGCACTGTTCCTCAGGCAAGTCAGTCCTGGAGGACTCTAATTCGTTGAGAAGTTGTTCTTTAATGGAACATGAGTTAAACACCAATCTCAAGCTTGTGACTTCACAAAGAGGTCATCAGTTTCCCATTTTACTTTCTGATTGAAAAATATGGCCTCCGTGTATTTCCCCAAAGGCTGAAATGCCCACCTTGAGAATTTTCTGCAATTATCCTGACTCTGAGTAGTATTGCATGTAACTTCAGTTTTCACGCTGTTTTCATCTTTGTTGCTCTGCTTCACAAGATCAAAATGCTTCATGAATTTAGTAACTTTGCTAAAATTTGTAGAGTCAGGTTTAGGCTAAGAGTTACAGAGGGAGGGCCTATCACAGAATATGCAACAATTTACTAACCTAATTGGTCCCCGTATTGGTTTGCTAGGGCTGCCATAACAGAGTAACACAGACTGGGTGGCTTATACGACAGAAACATACTTCCCCACAAGTTTTGGAGACTAAAGTCCAAGATCAGGGTGTTGGCAGGGTTGGTTTCTTTTGAGGCCTCTCTCCATGGCTTGTAGATGTCTGCCTTCTCCCTTTCTTCACCTGGTCACTCTTCTGCGTCTGTGTCTTAATCGCTCCCTTAAAAAGACACCAATCATTAAATTAGGTCACACCCCAGTGCCCTCATTTAACCTTAATTACCTCTTTAAAGACCCTGTCTGCAAATACACTCACAATCTGAGGTAGTAAGAGTTCAGATTTCAACATATGAATTTCGGGGAAGGACGTGGGGGGAGACAAAGGTCAGCCCATAGGAGTCCCATCTCATTTTTTCTCTTCTCCGTATGTGCCTGGATTATATTTTTCTGCCTTCTGAAAACTTCCCTCCTGATGTAACTCCTGTCTCCCATAGACAACCCACTGGTGAGTATAATCCAGGCCCCTGTCCTCAGCCTGCTTCATCCACTGCCTTTTCATATGTATCTTTATTGTACTTTCAATGTTTGCTCACATTCAACTTGAGCCAGAAGTGCTTAAAAAAAAATCACCGTGAGTCTCTCTCCTTTCTTGCCTTCCAATCTCATGAACAATGGGATGAAGATGCAATAAACAAGGAAGGCAAAAAAACGAGAGATGCATTCGCCCTTGAACAAGCTACAATTAAGACTGGGATTGGAGGGATCATGTTCGCGTTCATTCTTACTATGAAATATTTTGTAAGTGAAACAGAAATGAAGTCGTATGTCTTAAAAAATGAAATGAGCTTTTCCTTTACTCCACCTTCATACTTCTTAAAACCACAAACCTCTTGCCATGTAAAAATATGACTAAATCAAAATAAAATTGTTAGCATTCATTTTCCCCAATGAGTGACTTCATTTCTAAAGAAACCATTTTATTTCTGTAATTAGTAAAGTAAATGATTAGGATTTAATTGAATTTTTAGGCTGCTTCCAACTTCTAAACTTTAGATCACTTAAATATCTATAATTTAGCATTTGGCATTTAGATAATCAGGGCAATATGAAAAGCATACTCTTTATCAGCTCTGCTTTTTTTAAGACAAGCAAAAGGTATCCATGGGAACATATTGTATGTTGTAGTACAGAAAAAAATACTTGTGGATCTGTCATAGCAATATTAAGATTGGTAATTTTTCCTGCTGGTGAATCATCTTAATGATGGCGCACTTTATGATTAATATTGCTCCTTTCCTGTGAAGAACCTCAAGGGCTTTTCATAGTATCTCCAGCCAGGTTCTTCAGTAGGTATTTAAATGATTCATGTTTTCCCATTGATACTCACATCACCCCTGGGTAAATTGTTTGGAGTGAAATTAAGGAAAGTTTAAGCTCTAGGCGAGTAATAAGGCTCAGGTAGGCATGTAATGTTCACCTCATGCCTCATTTGCATGAGCCTTTGTCATGCTACAGTTGAGATGTTCTTAATTTTTACTGAAGTCGGTGTGGAGCAGGATACAAGGGACACTAAATGGATCCTGCTTCTCATTTGTCTAAAATGTCTCTGCGTGTTTTTGTAATTATGCTTTTGAATTATGTTACTCTGACAGTAGACATGCATTAGAGAAGACAAAAGAATTTTAACAGGTGAGACTGAGCAAGAATAAAGGAAGGGGATTTGCAAAATGAGAGAAGATGCCTAATGAACTATGGTGGAAGAATTGGCCAATCTGGCAGTGTCTCTATTTTTGACCCTGTCCCCAGGTGAAAATCCCATCCAGTTTCTGAAGGTTCCCATCTTTCAAGTTACAAAGCAGGCAGGTGAAACTTGGAAGTACCTGTATCAAAGGGCCGGGATGTCTCCTGACCTTTCCATCATCACTGGATAAGAACTGCTCCTTGCTCTTCCAAGTCACGCCTTCTCTGAGTGCCTGAGACAATGCTCTGACCTTTTATTATCTAAAGCCTGTGTGTTTATAAAAATGAAAGAGGGGCCTACAGATGGCACGTTTGTGTGCCCCCACATTCATATGTTAAATCCTAGCACAATCTGATGGTATCTGGAGGTGGGAGCCTATAGGAGGTGATTAGATCTTGAGGATAAAGCCCTCCTGAATGGAATTAATGCCCTTATAAAAGAAACTCCAGAGCTATCCCTCCTCCCTTCTGTTGGGTGAGGACTCACCCAGAAGATAGGTGTCCACAAAGCAGGAAGCAGATTCTCACTAGACACCCAGACACCGAATCTGCCAGCACCTTGATTTTAAACTTCCCGGTCTCTAGAACTGTAAGCAATACATTTTTGTTTTTCATAAGCCAGTCAGTCTATTGAATTTTTGTTGTAACAGCCCAAATAGACTAAGACAGGGTGAGAAAAAGGACCGAATGCTTTTTGCCTATTTACTAAGTCCTTCGAAAGAATTGTCTCAGAATTCTATGAGATCACCACTGTTGCTATTCTCATGTTAAGGATAAATGGAGGCTCAAACATCATAAATAACTTTCCCGGGGTCGTTTAATTAATTAATAAGTTATACAAAATAGTTTTAATTCACATCTGTCTGATCCCAAAGCCCATGTTCACGCCATTCACCCTCTTCCTCTAGCTCGAGAGAGTAATGTATACCAAGAAAGATATAGCATCATGAAAGAGCTGGAATCCAGGGAACTAGAAAATAAAGTGCATGGAGGACATAGACTATAATTTCATAGAAGTATCCCTCACAAAGGAAGTTTTGGAACCCTTGAACTGAGACCAAAAAAAGTGACTAGGCACAAAATCCCTGTGACGATGGTATTAGCCTTTAGTCACAACGTCTCATTGTGTGTGTGTGCATGTCATGTGTGTGTGTGTGTGTGTGTGTGTGTGTATAATTTATTTTCATCAAAAATCAGAAATTTCACCAGACTAATTTAAGATCAGGACACCAAATAGGCATTTTGACTTATTTCAGAGAGCTTGATTTTCAAAGACACTAACTCATATTCTGTTTGAGTCAACAAAATCTGATGTATCTTTAGAGTACCACATGGAGACTCAGTCACGTCCAAGGAAAACCACCTTATCTTCGTAACCTCCAGTTTCTGCATGTGAGTCTCCATGGAGATAATGCCTTCACGAGCAGTGAGCATAGCCAACTCATCCTTTAAAGAAACAACCTTTTGGGATTCGGTGAAAGGAAAATAATTTTATTGATAGAAATAATTTTATTGATGGAGATACAAAAACAGGTAGAAAAATTTTTTTTGAAATAATCATTGGGAAGAGCAACAACTTGATAAATGCGTAGACTTATATTCACAAGTGGTACATATTATATAGACTTTTTCTTTCCTTATATTATTATTTTTCCTTAACTAGTAAATCAAGTCATGATCACAATGAAACCTGAGGAAAGGATGTCTTAGAAACTCTTAACTGTACTCATTTAATATGCTTGCTTAATGTAGGAAAGAGAGACACAGCTTCACAAACAGCAGTTTTGATAACGTGGTTTACTACTGTGGCTGGGCTTTTGGGCTGGATCTAAATGCAGAAAATTTATTTTTACGGGGAACACTCATCATTTGGAGCATATTCTTCTTTTAGTTAGGAAAAAATTGTATACATTTATTATAGAAAATAGAAAAAGTATTAAGAAACAGAAAAAATTATCTGCAATCCCAATACGATGAAGCAAGTTTATCACTACTAACATTTCAGTATATTTCCTTTCAAAAACTCATTTTCAGGGGCTCCTGGGTGGCTCAGTCAGTTGGGTGTCCAATTCTTGATATCCGCTCAGGTCGTGATCTCAGGATCGTGGGATTGAGCCCACAGATGGGGGCTTGGGATTCTTTCTCCTCCTTCTGCCCTTCCCTGCTCACGCATACACACGCTCTCTCTCAAGCAAATTAAATAAAATAAAATACAAAAAATAAAAAATAAAATAAAATAAAAATTAACTCATTTCTAAAACACACATTTAGCTAGTCAAATTCTGTCTTATAACAATTTTGATCAGTATTATTTCCTAAATTTCTTGGATACACTTCTGCACCAGCCCTGCAGAGTCTTCAGCGGCTGAAGGAGAATGATCTTAAATGCAGTCTCCAGTAGCGATATCAGCCTAACTAGGGCTGCTTCTAGATCCGTGGTCCTCAGTGCTGGCTGCATGCCCTGCCCCTACCCTGAAACTGTAAGTACATCCACTCATCAGTGTTTCGTAAATGTCCTCACCCCCCAAGTGATTCTAATATTCTAATGCATAGTCAGCATTGAGAATCAGTGCTCTAGATTTTGAAGCCTTCGAAGTTTTTTGTCTTAAACACTCTAAAAGAATTTTGCAAGTGTTGTCTAACCCATTTGAAAGTTGACCTCAAAATTTCTATTGTGAACGTAAATATTTATAAAAGATGTAATCTCTGGCACAGTGTAAATATCGATATTTTAAAACAACTTAATTCTTTTATTCTTCTCAATGTATCTAGAGAAATCTAAAGAACACAGTAGTGTGATATTTACACTTTCAAATAATCCATTACGGTTGTTTTAACAGTCAGAAATTTTATACCATTCCTTTTAATCCTTGACCTTGCGTTTCTATTCCTTTAAACTCTAGACAATTCTATCTCAAGATAACACATTATTATGATTCAAAGTGTTTTCTTGACCACACTAACAACAAAATGTGTATGTAAGTTGAAATTTATTTTTTCTCCCTGGCCATATGACCTCAAGGCTTATAGATTTTCTTCTGGACTGAGAAACCTCAAAGAAAGCAGGTACTCAGCTTGAAGGAGGCACAGTTTCAAATTCAGCAGATGATATGAAAATCTCTGTGTGCTTGACTAACCTCATGTCTCTGCTGCTTGGCCAAAACCCAGTTGTCATCTGTTGGGAGCCTTCTGACTCTGGACATATAACGAAACACAGCAGCTGACCACTGTATTAGCAAACACCATTTACGTGAGCAATTGTGCCTATAAGCACTTATGGAAGGGACTCACGGAGGTTATTGTGGACTATGAGAGACAAACCGGTGATGCAGAGAAAAAAACACTCAAAGATTAAGATGCTTAGTACATGGGGACAACTTCAGCACTCAAAATTACCTCTTGAACCAAAGGATTTCAAGTTGAGTTAAGCAAAAATGTCTTATATCACCCCTTACTGGCAGAGATAAGTTGTAAACAATTTGAAAATAACATAGGTGCCTGATTTTAAGGGTACTGCTGAGGATGTCTTTAAATATATGTCCTACCTGGCAATGGCATGATCCTTGCAAAACTATGAAAGTAGGACACAAGAAAGAAGTAAAACCTTGAAGCCCCTTTGAACACCGCCAATTGGATTTTATACAAATGGCCAAAGCAACGAGCTGGGACTATGTTTGGTTATTGCTTACTTAATCTTAGAGTGAATTGAAGGCTTTCCTTGCCAGACAGCTATGGTCCTAATAGTAGTAACAACAACAACAACAACAACAACAACAATAATAATAATAATAATAATAATAATTGCTGCTTGATTTCATTTTCCTGATCTGGTGTGTGGTGGGGGTCAGGGGACTCATTTATCTCTCCAGTGACAGGGGCACACATTTTGCTGGTATTGCTGTTAGATAACTGTAAATTTTTACCTTTTATTCTGAAACTCCACTGTCCCTTTCATCGAAAATCAACGAGAAAAGTAATGAGAACCAATGGAATCCTAAAACTATTATGAGAAAAGCTGTCAGGAACCCTTAAAATTTAGACCATGTAGACTTGGCAGCACCAACTCCCTCTAAGGACTCACGAGTCAATAACAAGCCATCTCATGTGTGGGGAAATTTCATTTCCAACCTCAGATTCTACCAATTACAAATCAATAGGATTAAATACTACAAAGGGCTCATCCAATAGCCCCAGCTCTATCACCAAAAGATTCAAGCTCCATTATCCGAACAGCTGCCTAAGTAGCCCCTGCATAATCTGAATCCTGAAATTTGGTCTCCAGGGTCAGATATCAGAGAACTCTGCCCTTAAACATGATGGAACATGATCATGCACCTCTAGCGGTTGGCAGCAAAATTCCAAGATGCTCCTTAGATTCATGCTTCTTAATTAAGAACAGATACGCCATTTTCTCTAGATCACTGGATGCCCATTCCATCAGTAGGATTCTCAAAAATTGCCCATAAACAGACAGCTACAGAGGGTAAACAGTATCTTCCTAAGACTCTCCGATCAAGCTGATTACTGTGGATAGAGACTGCTTCTGTCCGGGACACCACAACAAGATTTTCCGATTCTTTGGTATGCTTTTTCTTTGCTTACTTCTAATCTTGCTTATTATTATACTTTGATGTTCTCTGTTAAACAAATAAAGGTTTTTCAAGATTATTCTCCATTATTTTTATCCTGTTATTGTTTATCCCTAAGGATTTCTCTTCTGCCACTTAAGGAAAAACAAACTCTCTTGCTTATTTTTCTCTTAGCTACTGTGATAGTTATTTTTATGTGTCAGCTTGATTGTATCAGGGAATGCCCAAGTATCTGGTAAAATATTATTTCTGGATGTCTGTGGTAGTGTTTCCAGGTGAGATTAGCATTTGAATCGGTGGGTTCACTAAAATTGATTGCCTTCCCAAGGGTGGGTGTGCGTCATCCATTCTGTTAAGGGCTTGAATAGAATAAAAAAGTGGAGGAAGGAGGCATTTGCCCCTTTTTGCTGCCTCATTGCTTGAGCTGGAACAGGTCATCTCATCTTTTCTTGTCCTCAGACTGAGATTTACATCATTGACTCCCCTGGTTCTCAGACTTTCAGACTCAGGCTGAATTATACCACTGGTTTTCTATGTCTGCATATCATGGGATTTCTCAGCCTCCAGAACTGAATACCAATTCTTCATAATAATTCTCCCTTTATATCCTATTGGTTCTATTTCTTTGGAGAACCTTGACTGATACAGCTACCATTCTGAAGTTAATTCATTGCTGGATCTGTCTCCCTCCACCTGAATCTGCCTACGAAAAATATAATAGTTGCTCCTTTCAACATTTCAGAAGGTAGATTTCCTCTTACAGGCTCCCCTGGTTCTTAAATTTCTATCACATAATGCGTGCCAAACTTCAACCTTGTGAAAAGTGAACTTTGACTCCACATCAACAAAATGCTTCTTCTCAGGTCATTGCAAATCTAACAAAAAAACCTAGAGCCCCAGGTATGGGAACTCACATTGGCGCTGTCATAGCTACCATCTTTAGTCTGTTTTCCTCAGGGACCCTCCAGCCAAAAAAATCTGCTTACTTTATTTGAACAATGATCGACTCATTACTGTTGACATACACGCTATGTATATTCCTAATGTATCTGTGTCTTTTTAGAGGTACTTTTTATGAGGATGGACCCTGCTCTGGAAACCCCACAAACTTTGTTCCATTTATTACCTAGTGTTGTCACAAATAATCACATAGTCATTGATTTCCTCCTAGCTAGCCACGTGCCATAGCAAACACTTCTAACCTGATTACCCTTATGTAAATACTCCAGGTAAGTGAACACATAATTTGGGACCATTACACCCCAAATTCTAAAACAGGACATGATAATTTAGTAAGTCACTACCACCTTCATCCCCACCCCCTTCTTATTTGCCTCTAGAAGATCTTTCAATACTGGACCAAAAGGGGTGAGGCTGGGGATTTCAGTGGAGAGGTGAGGGAAGACTAGGAAACATCTGATTTAAGCTTACACCCAGAAGGATGGCTATCTTCGGAACAGGCAGTTTTTCTTAATATTTTTGTTTGTTATCCTAAGTTATCAAAAATCTCTTCTCTAATTCAAGCAACCCAAAGGAAATGGTTTTAAGAAGTACTGATTTACTTTTTACTTGTAAAGACTCCTTCACTGGTGGTGCAGTGTCTCAGTTTATGTCAAGCAGAGAGGGGGAAATATGATCCCGGGTGTTTTATGGAAGAAGGTGAATCAGCAAGTCACATCTCTCAGCCACCTCTGTTCCTGCTCCTTCTCTCCACCTCCAACCACACTTCACACCTACAGGGCTGCATATATTCAGGGTTGTGCTAATGGCTCTGAACAGCTGTAAGAACACCTCAGGTACCACTGTTTCTTCCTGGAATCATTGTATGTTTTTATTTTTCTTCGAGAATAATTGGATTGTTCTCCACCTTCAAATCTTTAAAAGCCCTCCACCCATGTTCTGATCCCTAGCCAATCAGTGTTTATTTTTAAAATATTATCCTTAAACAGAGAAAACCATATAAATCTATTTCCTTTATAATGTTTAATATTTTGGACTCTTTTTAATAAATAAAATAAACATATTTATTGATTTATAAGTCACATTTTAGTTGTTGATTCCTTAATGGTATTGGTTGTCCTAAAGGTATGATCTAATAACTTAACCTTGGTTGAGAGAAAAAGCTAAATTAAAGACATGAAACTTATTTATTGTGTTTAGTCTCACACAGAAGCTTTATAAGGTGATGAGAAGAGCTTAGACCCTGGATTCCAAATACATGGCTTCAAATCCCAAGAAAACCATTCGCCTGTGGCCTTGGGCTAGTTAATGAAATGTTCTGCACCTTACTTAGAAAAGAAAAACTAAATATGATCCAAAACAATTAAAGGTGAGGCATTTTGCTCCCACTGATATAACTGATAAAAAGGACGTGTAAACCAGAACAGTTTACAGACAGATTCAGGCACAAAATTTCCTTTCCAAGAGGGCAGTCTGCACGTGGTGAATTTGTCATGACCATGGCTGGTGAGAACTGGGGGTGAAGACCTGGGAAAATAGTTTAAAATCAGACATTTCCCCCTCCACCTCACTTGGGAATTCTAAGCGCAAGTAGAGGAGAAGATTTTAATCTGAACACAGATTGCAACTTCAATGGGCATCAGATTTTTAATACTTGAAAATGAGATCCGAGTAACCCCAAAGCTCTAGTGTATATGCGAGATTAACCTTCAGAGATAAGAAAACCAACAGAGCTAGTTTTCAGGGCAGAAGTAGAACAATAATAAAGCTACTTCCTCATTGTCCAACTTTGAGTCTAGCCAACCCAGTAAACAGTCGTGTCGGTAAAATGCCTGGCACGTAGTCCGAGTTCAAGGTAGGCTAATTCCTTCCCTGTCCCGTTTCTTCCTCTGTCTAGTTCTAGGGCCTTCTCTGAAAGGTCCTCATCCATGACATGCAGGGAGTCACTGTGAGATTTCCGTGAGACCAGGGATTCCTATGTCACTTCATTCCCACACTTTCCAGTTCCCTGGGCTCCTTTACTTCCCCATGTCCCTTCTTAATGCACAGTTTCAAAACAGGGAAGTAGGGCCCAGAAAGAATAGGAAGAAAAGAGACTGAATTTGAAGTCGGCCATATTTTCAACCTCACACAATTGGGTCAAACATGTTTTTAACACTGCTCGGTGCTACAGGTTTGCGATGGAATGTAGACAAAAATCATTGTTGGCAGCTATACCAAATTGAGGCTTTAATTCCTATGGGTTTTCTATTATGTGTGCTTCTATAAACTCACAAACGTGTAAATGTTAGCATGATTAATGTTTTTGAACTATTTCAACAAATCTTGCTAATTTTATCTAAGTGAAGAGAAATAGGGTGTTTGAAAAGAATCAAGAAAAATACATCTGTTCACAATTTTAAAAGACATACAATCTTAATAATAAATTAAGCGAAACTTATTTGAAAAGTATTCCTTAGAGGGAATGCTCTGTTGAGTACATGAGATGCCCAAATAATAGAGTAGTATTTTATATAAATAGGTGAAAAGAGTTTAAATGTGTTTGGAAAGTTATTCTCTCATTAAATTTAATATTCTACCTGATGCCTTAATAGTTTGTTTAGCAGATTTCTTTCCTTCATTAATATGATATTAGAGTTAAACTTTAGCCTCTGTTAACCAGCCTCTATTCTAATTATCCTGAATTCTAAACCTGTAGAATTGAATGCAAAATCAAAACATGAATACTGTTGTCCTTCAGTGATAATTTCCATCAACATCGGGAGATACTGGGTCAACTGAAAGGCGGTGCGGGATGTGCCCAGGAGAATGCAGAAACCCAGAGCACAACTAAGTGGAAGTTAGGGCCTGGATACCGGGCTTAAAACTCTAAAACCACTGCTGCGATGGGTTAGGGTCACACACAGAAGGCTTTGGACCAAGCAGACCATCACTGCGGCCTGCAGCATGCACGGACACAGAGGCGTGCCTCCCTAGGTGAGAAGGGCAGAACCACGAGGGCTAATGTGGAGCCGGCTGGCAGGACGCCTGGCAGTGGGAAGCTGGTACCCAGACACTGAACTGGGATTCAAGACAAGCACTCCACTCAGTCTTTGAGGGAAACTGCAAATGGCACAAAGCAGGTGTCTGAAGGTTTGGGAAGCTTTAGTGCAGAAATATTACCAGAATTAACACACAAAATGAGCACCAGATTAACTCCAAGCGTGTTTATCCCAGATCATAGCATGAAATAAGTCCTTTTGGCCTAAAAGTCAGAACTGGTTCTAGTAGTTGGGGAAAAGTTAAAGCTACGAGTGGGTTCAAGAAAGCAGGAACTTAGTGCAGTGTTTTGGCGCGTACTTTTAGGTTTATATTAGATCCTTGAAAAAACTAGTCATCATTCGGACTCAATTTTTCCAGCTCCAAGATGAGATTATTTCTGTGTACATTGCCTAGGGGAAAGTTGAGGGAATTTAGTGTGATTGTGGCACTAAGTGTTTCACATTCATTTCTTAGATTGGAAAGTCTCAAAGTCAAAGCTTGGTTTAGACAAGGCTTAAATGGAAGCAATATACGTGCTATTGTGAAACATGCCGTCCTTAGAAAGTGTCCCATTACACTGTAACTAATGCAAGAACCTATTCTTATCACCAGCAGAGCCCCCAGATTTTACACTTGCACACATATAAACACACAGGCACACGCTCTATACAATTGCAGCCTCCTTCTTTCTCTGTACGTAAAAATGTACGTTTGTTTGAATAGAATCTATACACGTACATCCCGTGCGAGCTTGCAGTAGGAAAAAGGCAACAAGCTTCTGAAATTAAATAAACAGAAAGAGAAGTGTTTACTTTGTCCAAAGCTCAATGCAATCACTTCTTAGCCTTTTATAGGAAAGAAGCCAGAATTCAATCGCAAGTTTTCTACACAGTTTATTAAAGTAGAAGATAAAACACTTCCTCCAATCAGAAAGAAAAAATGTGAACGAAAAAATAAGAGCTGCCTGGGATCCTTAATGGAATATAAGTGTTTCCAACATCTGAGATAGAAATGAAAGTCACTTCTACAGCATGAAAAATGGAAACAGCTTCATTTCACTGAAATTTTTCTTCCTTTGCTACATGCCTTGTTGGGAGACCGGAACATCCAGTCTTGTTTCTCCCCTGAGCTCACCTTTTCATTTCTGTCATGCTCTACAGAAAGAACTAGTTATTATAAATTTCTTATGTGCTCCATTACCCTTTGACTTTTCTTTCATTTATTCTTTTTTAGTTGTATCCAGTCGTATTTATCAGTTTTCTTTCCGTCTTTTGTTTTTAACTCGTGTTGTATAGTAGAATGCTGCTTTCTTATTTTTCCTTTTTATCCTTGTCCCCCTCTCTCTGTCTCTACCTCCTTGCCTCTTGGCAGTTAGAAAAGATGTTGTATCAGCTAGCCACATTTTCTTTTGGATCATTGTTTTTTCATAGAAGCAATGGAATGCATTTGTTTTCCTTTGGGCAAGCCTCCACTTCTACCATTATTAATAGTTCATTTTCACTTCTCGACTTCTCCCAGAAATTGAGATTTTTTCTTCACCGGCTCCTTATGAATTTGATGTTTATTGTCTAGCTATTTTTTTGAATCTTCATTTGAGATTGAGACTCTTTTCATTGGTTTCTCAGAATAAGATCCAGTAATCTAATATGTTTGAGAACTGGTACATCTCCAACCCCTTGATTTCCTTGCATTTCCAGCCTTGGATCAGGCTCCTTCTCCCAGTGCATATCCTTGGAAGCTGCCAGAACACCTGTTGTGGGGCCCCTGGGTGGCTCAGTTGGTTAAGCATCTGCCTTCGGCTAAGGTCATGATCCCAGGATCCTGGGATCGAGTCCCACATCAAGCTCCCTGCTCAGCGGGGATCCTGTTTCTTCCTCTTCCGCTCCCCCTGCTTGTGCTTGCTTGCTCTCTCTAAAATAAATAAAATACAATCTTTAAAAACAATAAAAAATAAAACACCTGTTGCACTAAGAGAACTCATTCACTCTCAGTTTCAACTATGTGGGATATTTTCAAATCTACACACCAGCCTCAAAATTATCAACAGGATTTTTAATCCCACATTCCCACTTTTCTAAAAGGTATTTTCAACTGTGTTCCACTAAAATTAGAGATTTAATATGTTCTGAATTGGTAGCTTTCAAATTTTTCTAAAACAGATCCCTTTCTACAATATGTCTTAAGTGGAAACCCAATATTTTATCAGATTGAAGTTAATACAATAACAAATACTGTGAAATGCTTAAATGTGGCAATTGGGTCATTTTGTTACATACATACATATATACATAAAAGTTATAGATAACAGTTGAGCTGTATTTCTGTAGCTTGGCCTAAATTCAGAAAAAGATATTGAAAAACAGCAACCTATCTTGGGTACTTTTGTAAGAATTCTGAATTTGAGCACACAGAGGAATCATGCAGCTTTATTCTGAAGTTTGCACAATGAATGAGGTAGCATGGAGGCTCCTATTCACGCCATCAGTGTCCATCAATGAATTAAAACTTATCTATTAGGGGCGCCTGGGTGGCACAGCGGTTAAGCGTCTGCCTTCGGCTCAGGGCGTGATCCCGGCGTTCTGGGATCAAGCCCCACGTCAGGCTCCTCTGCTGGGAGCCTGCTTCTTCCTCTCCCACTCCCCCTGCTTGTGTTCCCTCTTTCGCTGTCTGTCTCTATCTCTGTCGAATAAATAAATAAAATCTTTTTTTTAAAAAAACTATCTATTATGCATTTAAGGAGTGTGTTGTTTTATATTAAAATTTGTTAATAGTTCATTTTTAAATTATGTTCTCTGACTTTCAGAAACCCTGCAACTCTTCTAAGGAACTATAATAATTCATAAAGCACAGTTTACAAGCCATTCTTCCATTTTATAGCGTGTTCATCATTTTTCATCAAAAACTATTTTCTCATCCTAATCTTTATATCCTTTTGGTAAAATGATTGCTGCCCCTTATTTTTTTCTTCACATGTAATCACAAATCATCTTATTGCTAACGTCAGCTTATTCAAATTTCATAACGTTCTTTCTTTTCTATGGCATCGCTATTGCCCTTGTCCACACTCATATTCCCTCACATCTGGATGGTCAAAATGGCTCCTTACATGGCCTTCCTATTCTCTACCATCTTTTCTTCCAATTTACCCTGTGTTCTGCAACCTGATGAAAATACTGCTATTCTCACATTGGTCCCTTACTCACAAAATTTTCAACAGCCCTCTGCTGTCCAGGAAATACATGCCAAATAGTACTGCTTAATTTCTACAATTATTCATTATTTAAGTCCTTTACTCTATCTCCAACAGGAAACACACAAATAAACACATACCTGCACACACACACCCCTAACTGAAATGTGTGTCCCCTCACTCCCCATCTGTCATATCCATATCTAAATCCATTCTGGGATCTTCCTTATTGCTTCCCTAACTACTCAGAGTAACTCTATTTTCTCCCATCTCTGATTTCTCTTGCTCTTGAGGTCGGTACCATTTTTTGGGGGGCAGATAATTATACACTGTTGGCTTGTTCTCATTATTTTATGTATGCAAATCTCCTCCAAACTGGATGGCGTGTCTTTTGAGAACGAAAACCTCTATTTTCTTCATCTCTCCTCACCCCCCCCCACCCCCACTCACAGTGACTAAAACAGGCTGGGCTTGAGGAGCAACCTCTCAGAATCACGTGACGATTGTCATCCTTCAGTCTTCTTATTAAATACCTAATTCTTTTATCTTTACCCCTCAAATAACTTTTTTGTTTTCATTACCTCTGGGACATTTTCAGCAATTGTGTACACATTCTGCATAACTCCCTTGGCCCATATTAAATTTAACTCAAGCCTTGGGATGGGGAAGGACTTTCAACACTAGTAATTATCAGATTCCCTTGTAGAATAGAGAGGATACAGCACCCTGAATCAGAATAGAAGACTATTTTAAAATTAAACATGACCTTTTACACACACACACACACACACACACACACACACACACACACACACAGAGTGATGTGTGCCCTTAGGCAGATCTTCTGCCTTATCCATACCTGAAAGGGTAACTAATGTGCTGTTGGCATATGTCTAGAATGGGTTGAAATGAAGAAAAAGACATGAAAGAATTTAAAATTAAAAGAACAAAAAATATTTGATTACATGAACATTCAAAAATTTGATTCACCAAAAATATCATAATCATAATTTAAGCCAAATAACAATCAGATTTAGATTTCTTCTTACTCTCTCCCTTGAATCAGCTCTAGAGAAACCACAGAAAACCAGAATCAAGGATCTGAAAAAATCATACAAAACCCGTGCCAGCTCCAGACAGACTGATAACATCTTGGAAGGAGAGAACAGGGCTGGTGGTAGAGGCAGCATTAGCATCTGGTTAAGGACATCCAGTCACGACTTTTAGAGAATACACTGGAGGAGATATATTTTTCTTCTCTTTACATCGCCTTGGACAATTATTGCCTGCCCCATAGTCACAGAAATTCCCTCAAGCCTAGGCCTCCTGGCTTTGTGGAAATGAATGAATGTGGAAGAGAATTCAAGGAGAGTACAAAAATCCCACTGGGGCAGGAGCTGGCATAAACAGGTATGAGCAGACTGGCTATCCTCAGGCATTCATTATTTGCCTCCCCTGGCTCCCAACAGCAGGGTTCACATCATTCCGAAGAAATAACCTCTTCCAAAGCCGCCTCCATCTAAGGGGATTTAAAAGATGACTCTTTGAGATCAAACGGTCCACCTAATGGCTCTGTATTACCTGGAGCTGTGTGCGCTGGCCTCCCCTCTTGCCCTTTTCTAAAACTCAGAGACGATAGACTCTTCTAGACCTTTGCTCTTTCCCCGTTACATATTACAAGTCAGAGCAAGAAGACATTCTAAAAGAACATGAACATACAAGCCAACATGGCTAGGGTCTTAGAAGAACAGTCTTTTCAACAAAGAAAGTGAAATCAACAATGACTATCACATGAAAAAGCTATTAAAATAGAAAATACTTTTAGACAATCATGACAAATGCCCTCAAAAATCTTAAAATGAATATTAGTAATATTTGGTAAGAGGGAGTCACAAACAGGAAGCAGAAATATTAATTCTGGAAAATAAAACTGTTGAAATAGCTTAAGATAAATAGGTAGTAAGATATAAATAGTTGAGAAATTAATTAGTGCCCCTGTAGATTATATTGAAGAAAGCTTCCTGCGGATAGCATGAAAGGCAAAAGGGAAATAAAATATAAAGGGAAAGCTAAGAGATATGGAGGAGAGAAGCAGAACTATCGACATATGGAAAATAGAAATATTATGAAAAGATAAAATAAAAATAAGAATTTTAATGATATATAAGGACATCAGAAAGTTCTAAAAGCTTTCTACAAAGAAATAAGAATCAGATCTATGTGAGACTGTTAACACTAACTTTGATGACAAGAAGATAATAAAGTAATATATTTTAAGTATTTAAAGAGATCAACTTTGAACCTATAATTTTTAAATCAGCCAGATTAGCATTTAAATATGAGCAAACACACAGAAAGACCACCTTCCCCAGCTTTCTTTTGAGGTAGGGTGTGGCCTGTGGTTTTATTTGAACCAAGAGAAAATGGTAAGAAGTATGACACTTCCAGGACTAGCCCATAAAATACGTGATCCTCCTGTTCCCCGTATTTGGCAGTATTGATGGTCAAGGCAATTTGGGAACTATATGTTGGAGGTAGCATTGCCTCTAGCAGCCCTGGTCCCTGAATGACCATGTGGAACACACCACACCCCCTGGAGTTGATTTTTCTTTGAGGAAGAAAGTGTTTTTTATTGTGTTACATTAGTGCTGTTTGTGGATTATCCATAACTGCAGTTTATATTACTTTAATACAAGAATTTTATATTTTGTAAAGGAATAACAGAAGAGGAAGATATAACAATCATAAACACATGTGCACCTGATGATATACTTCCGACATGTATAAAACAACAACCGCAGAACTGAGGGAAAATAGATAAAACCTGGAGATTTCAGTCCATCCCCCTCTGAAACTGAGGACCACACAGACAGAAAACAAGCAGAACTAGAATCAGTAAACTTGAACTACTTGTCATTGTTGGGTCTTGTTAGATATCTACAACTAACAAAAAATTCTCCTTTTTAAGCACACGTAAAATATTTTATGAAGTGAGGGAAGCATTAGTCTACTGAGAAAGTTTTAATTATACCCCAATCAATACTTTGTGGATTGTGCTGGAGCAAGACAAGCATGATGCAGTAAAATTAGAAACTAATAACAAAATTATATGTTTAAAATCTAACATTTTCCTTGTTTTCCATTTTGCTTTTATGCATTTTAGGAATTCAGGTTATAGAAGCCTTATAAAATGAGTTAAGAAGTTTTTCTTTTGTCTTTTTTTTTCTGGAAACACTTGTATTAGAAAGAAAATAACTACTTCTTGACAGTTGGTAAACTCTTCTCTGACAGTGCCTAGAGTATAGGGAGAAGATGGTGTTTGGTGAATATTTTTAATTTCTTTCAGTTTTATTGACTATTCCAATTTTAAATTTATTCCTGAATTTAAACACTAAAAAATATTTTTCTGGAAATGCATGTATTTAATGTAGATTTTTAAAATGAGTTAGCATATAGTTTGTCCACGGTACATGTGCACTTATGGTTGTGTGTTTGCTTTTGATCGGAATGTAATTGTGTGGGATTGACTTAATCATACTCTCTTGGTTCCAGGTACCATGTCATTTTACGGCCACACCAGACCACTCTGTTTTACTTTTTTATATAATCTCTTTTGCCTTTTTGCTTAACTACCTACCCTGACCACTTGGACAACCATTCAAATGTGTTTATTAAGTATATTATTCTTCGTATGTTTTTTGAAAAATGTATATTATATTGTGTGCATATGTATTTTACTTTAAATAAACAGCATCATGTTATATAGTTAAAAATTCTCCCTGAGCTCAGTGTTTTTCAGGTCCTTCCATACTACTATGTGTACATCGCATCTGATGCATTTAGCTATTGAACAATAATGCATGATGTGCTTCCACTGCATTTTACCTCTCTACTGTCTTGTTACGAACACTCTAGATTCTCCCACCCCCTGCCATCTCAAATGGCCCTGAAATAACTATATGTGTCCTCTGAAGGGTCTATGTGAACATTTTGCAGGGATGAATGCCCAAGAGAGAGTGTGATATGGAGAACGTGTGTGCTTAATTTGACTAACCATTTCCACATTGTTCCTACTATACATGCACAATAGTTGTTGATCCCCATGTCCCACCAACACTTCACATTATCAAGCTTTCTTTTTTTTTTAAGATTTATTTATTTATTTATTTATTTATTTATTTATTTATTTGACAGAGGGAGACAGCCAGTAAGAGAGGGAACACAAGCAGGGGGAGTGGGAGAGGAAGAAGCAGGTTCCCAGCGGAGCAGGGAGCCCGATGTGGGCCTCGATCCTAGGACCCTGGGATCATGCCCTGAGCTGAAGGCAGACACTTAATGACTGTGCCACCCAGGTGCCCCCATTATCAAGCTTTCTAATTTTTGACAATTCTATAGGCTTAAAGTAATTGAATCTATTATTATTATTATAATTTGAAATAACTAATTATCAATAATTTTGAGCATGCCAGTCACGTAATTTGGGCCTTATCTGGGTCTTTGTGTGTCATATATCAAGATTAAGGACAGATAATGAAACATCAAACAGAATAGATAGAAGAATAGTCTTTCTTTGAGGAAAAAGGAAACACAAAATGAAGCCCAGCAGAAGATAAGAGAAGGTGTGGATTCCCCCTGTTATGCTTTCACAGAAAAAGAATATGTCAATCTTGGGTGCTGCTAGACCCTCAGTAGGTCTGCTTTCCAAGGGAAGACACTCCCCCTTCTTGTAGTATCAGCCTGAGAACAATCTTGTCAGTAAGCAACAGTGATCTAGACAGTGGTCTGTATTGAGACGGTAACTTTTTACAGTTGTTTGGGAACAACAGCTGTCTGATACTTAGAGACCTTGGACAAATCCATGGACTTGTATATCAACACAACTTGGTCAGAAACTTAAATCAGAAAGTTCAGGAGCAATGTTCTGCTGACTCATTTCCTAAGCAATGAATTGTGTTCTCTGCATTCTGCCCAATGAGTGGCCTTTCCTTGACCAGTGTCGTTAACATCAACTCTGAGAAGCTACTTAACAGTCTGCTGGTATCCTTTGTACTTGGGCCTGGAATGCTGAAGCAGCCCCTGTTTACTAGTTGTATTCATGAAGGTGCAGTTGGGAAAATAGAAACCAGTCAGATATTTTAAATGAGGGGAATGTGATACAGAAAATTTGTGAGAGAGCACAAAGGGGATGGAGAGGCAACCCAAATATTAGTAATGTAGGAAAACAGCTTAAGACCTATCAGGCTTTAGAAACGAAAGAGAGGATATGATGTTTCTTGAGTCTAGAACTCTAAGAGCTAACTATACCATTTAGTGCTGGAACCATGGAGGAGGGGCCCATGGCCAAAGCTGGATTTAACCCTTCCTGGAAACAGAAACAGAGGAAGAAGTAAGCACTTCTCTCTTCTCCCCCGTCATCTACTAGGGACTGTTGTTGGTAAAAGGTAACTAGATGAGGGAAACTGGATAATGTAACTTGCAGATTCCCAACCCCAAAATTGTGAAGTAGAGAACAGGTATAATGCCAGGAGATAATAGGTAATTATGGGAAAAAATGGTCATGGAGTTTTGAATTTGGTTTAATTTTAAAAGAACTATACTGGTTAGCTTGTACTCGGTTTCATTTTGGGAGGTATTGCTGGATATGAGCCAATGTCGACCCTAAGAAAAACCTAACTCTGCACTAATAGAAGATTTTGGTCTGCCCTGTAAGGCTTCTAATGCCTAGAAAATAATCAGAATCTAGGCTCAACTATTGATCTCTCTGTTAACATCTATAACCTATAGCAATGTATGGTTGAAAAAGGCCAATGATACTCATTGGTTTATGGATTTCATGATACAGTAGTTATATCATCACTTTTCCCAAGTGGGACATGGGAAGAAACTTTTCATAGTGGCCCATGGAAAAGTGGTTCCTCCCCAATACACTCTTTCCAATCATCATATTACTATTGTTTTTAAACCTAAACATTAAATGTATCTGCTACAAGAATGAGGTCACGCCATGGAATCCAGCTCTAACTATAGAGCGCTTGAGCTGAATTCCTATTCTTACCACTCCACTGATACTGCTCACACCAAAGGGGCAGATAAACTCCTGTGCTTCCAGATCCAAGGGTCCCATTCCAGTTCTCATTATACTAATCCATTCACCAGCGTTCATCACAACTGATCACTGACTACCTCAAACACTTCCTTTTTGTGTTTCTTCCCTGTATCCACCTTCCTTGTTTTCCACCAACCCGCCTGTTCTTTTTCAATTTCCTGTGTTAGTTTGTCATCCTCTGTTTAACCTCTAATTTTTCCAGGTCTCAGATCAGTCAGTATCCTTGTCCCTTTCTTGCATTTCTAAACACTCATACAGGCCGGTGCCCTCAAATATTTCTTGTATGCCAATGGCTCCAAGTTTTATCTATCTCTGATATTTTCCAATGAATTTCTTATGCATGTATACAACTGCCTACTGAAAATATCTGCACATATTTGTTTCCAAGATACTTCAAACATAAAGTGTCCAAATAGAATTCTTTAGTCTTCATATTTCCAAATAACCCCGTTTCAGTCAATAGCACACAAACTATGCAGTTGTTCATGCCCCAAGCCTAGGAATCATTCTTTTCCCTTTTTCCACATAAATATATACACAAGTCTTCTCACTCTACCTTAAAATAATCCCAGATCCTTCTTCTTCCATATATCTCCAATATTACTGTCTTAATGCAAGATTCAGTCATTGTTTATCTGAACAACTGCCTTATCTCCCTTGTTTCCACTGTCCCTGAATCCTCATCCAATCACCACCAGTTTATAATACTCCAGTGATTTCCCATCAAACTTAAAAAAGAATCAGTGGCCTCACTCTGGTATTTAAGGCCCTGATGAAGAACTTTACATTGTACCCTTCTTTCTCCCATAATTCTCCCCTTCTTTTACTTTGCTCCTGCTTCATTGACCTTATTTCTGTTTCTGAAACATTACAAATAATTCTCACCTAAGAACTTGTGTACTACCTAGTTCTTTCTTCCTGTGTCTTCTTATGACTCAGATATTAACTTAAACATCACCATTTTAGAGTTTTCCCTTGACCAAGCATATAAAGTCATCCATAAAACTCTATTACATACTCAGTCTTATTTTCTCATTGTGTTTGTGAATTAATAATATTACTTATATTTTTGTTTATTTATCACCTCTTTATTCTCCCATTAGAATGTGAACCCAAAGTGTCATGTTAGAAGTTGCAATTCACAATCTGCATATTGTTAATGTTTTCAGGTTAAAAAGTTTTATTGTTGTTTTTTAACTCCAAAAATTATAATGGCAACAAATTTTTTTTTAACAAATCAGTATGTTATGACAATTTTTAGGCATAAGGAAATAAAGTGCCTTATTCTAATATTATATATGTATACATTCTAATATTGTATATATATACACATTTGATAAACAAAATGCATTATTGATCTAACATCTCAAATAATCTGTGCCTCCAAAGAAATTGCATTTTAAGTTAATATAGTAACCACTGTATCTTAAAAATCTTGGAAGCCCCCATTGTTCTTAGCATAGTGGCCACATTTGATATTTAATATGGTAGCTCATTTATACTGTTTTACCTTGTGCTGTGTTATAATTACATTGCTGAGTTTTAAAATTATATAAGTATTTACATAATACAAATCACTATTTAATAACTAAGGTATATTTTTAAAGTGTTGTCTGTAGATATATTAGAGATCACTCTGTAACGGTTTGGTAAGTATAGCATAGCATTATTTGTTTGTTGCTATGATAATTTCACTATGTAAAATACAACTGCTTTCAAATTTAAATAACCTTTAGATGCATATTATTTTAAAATGTTATAAAATTTAAGATAAAATACTACTTTTTTCCAAGATTTTATTTATTTATTTGACAGAGAGAGAGACAGCCAGCGAGAGGGAGAGCACAAGCCGGGAGAGTGGGAGAGGAAGAAGCAGGCTTCCAGCAGGGAGCCCGATGCGGGGCTCCATCTCAGGACCCTCAGATCACGCCATGAGCCGAAGGCAGACGCTTAACAACTGAGCCACCCAGGCACCCCGAAAATACTACATTGTTAAATCTTATTTCACCATAGATGTCAGGAGTAAAGAAAACCAGAGCTGTTAGAATAGGACTATAAAAATATTATTCTGTGTCATTAAACAAAATTTTGGAGAAATGTGATGGAATCCCAGAATAAAATAAGAAAAATAATTTAGAGCTATTATTTTCAGCAGACTATAGCCCAGATAAGTCACTGATAAAGACACAAATTTACCCTCTACCTCCATATTAACCATATCTAATGAATTTCAAGAAAAACCAATAGGAAAAGAAATGGATGACCTCTTTATACCAAATGTACTTTCTTCTGTCCCAGATACATAACCATGTAACTAGAATATTCAACTAGAAGACATTCTTGTTTAAAGTTATCCATCACAAGTTGGAAATAATAACATCTCAAAAGGTATTGCAAGTAGAAAGTTTTCAGTAACTTATTCTACATAAATTATTCTAAATGTTGAAAAAATCAGCATTTTTTAATTCTCAAGGGTTTTGCATTTGTGTCTATAATGAAGACCCTTTGGGGATAGGGAAAAAATGGCCTGAAGAATGAGAATGTGTGCAAAGATTGGCAGCAATTATCACACATTTTCAGTAGACATGAAGAGAATGTAATGTATAATAATGTACCAAGTATTCAAAATGAAATTCTGATTGAACTACTATAATTCTGGATTCTGCAGAGTAGACTATATGAAAATGAGACACAATATTGACACACTGCTATTGAATGCCTAATGTTTATGATTCAATTTTGTGAAACAGTGTTTAACATTCAGTGAATCATCTATAAAATTTTGACTATATCAATAAGGATATTCTTAAAATGGCATGTGGTAGGCTAGATTATTGTCCAAAAATATCTTCTGCTTCTCCCCCTACCTCCCTTGGTGGAGTATATTTCCCTGCCCGTTGAATTTAAACAGGGCCGTGAACTTCCTTTAACCAATGAACGTTAATAGGCTCAACGTGACTGAAGGCTTGAAAAGCACTCAGTGATTAGGCATGTCTGCCTTCACCAGGAAAAGAATTCCCAGATTAGCTCACTGACCTCAAGAGTAGGATAAGAGGTTATGATACAGAGCCACTTCATTCAGCCTAGCCAAACCAAGCCTACCCTACATCATTCAGCTACAGCCAAGCTGAAGATGTATGAGCAAGCCACACGGAGAGCAGAGCTAGCCAGCTGAGCCTTGCTAGACCAAATACCCTGAGAATCCGGAGTCACTAGAGCAAAACAAATGCTTATCTTTGTGTAACACTGAGATTATGTAGTTGTTTATTACAAGGAAATGCTTAATACTGGATAAAAACCATACCAAAATTTGATGGTTAGGAAAACATTTGTACAGAACACAAACATCAATAACAAACAATATAACATATTTGCAGGCAATAAATTACAAAAATATACTATTTAATTTTTTAAAAGATTTTATTTATTTATTTATTTATTTATTTATTTATTTATTTATTTATTGAGAGAGCACAATTGGGCGGAGGTGCAGAGGGAAAGGGCGAGAGGGAATCTCAAGCAGGCTTGTGCTGAGTGCAGAGCCAGGCTTGGGGCTGGATCCCATGACCCTAAGATCATGACCTGAGCCAAAATCAAGAGTTGAACACTTAACTGACTGAGCCATCCAGGCGCCCCACAAAAATGAATACTTTTAGTAACAACTGGTATGATACATTAAATTCATTCTGACAATGTAAAAGATTCTATATACTACTCAGTTTTGTAGTTATGACTCCTAAGCAAAGTAATGTGAAAGAGGTAGCAGAGTTAGACTTACAACTTCCAAAATACAAGTGGTTCCATCTGAGAGTAATGTAAAGAATTTTGCCTAACAGGTAACACAACAGAAGCAGGATGGCATACATTTATGTAAAGTCCTTACAAAGCATTATCTAGATAAAAATATAGGAAAAAGTTCAGGAACCAGGAATATGATGATGCTGTTAACATACTGTAAAAAATTAATAGAATGAAAGTTTATTATAAAAACTCATGACATTTTATATTTCTTGATACGTGCATTCTTTAAGTGTTTTTTCATAAACACGAGAAAAAATGTCTTCTTTGTTTCCAGCTTTATTGAGATGTAATTGACAAATAAGACTGTATATTATACAACTTGATGTCTTGATATACTTATTTGTCAATTCAGGTTCATCAATTATAACAAATGTGCTACTCTGGTAGGGGGTGCTGATAATGGGGGAAGCTGTGCATGTGGGGAGCAGAGAGTATACAGGAAATCTCTGTACCTTCCTCTCAATTTTGCTGTGAACCTAAAACTTCTATAATTATATATAATATATGTATGTTATATATTATATATATAAAGTCTTAAGTAAGATCATACAGTATTTACCTTTCTGTGCCTGGATTATTTCACTTAACATAATGTTCTCCAACTCCATCCATATCTTTCTAAAAGGTAGAATTTCATTTTTTTTAATGTCTGAATATTCCATTGTGTATATACAGAGCACATTTTCTTTATTCATTTCATCTGTTACTGGATATGTAGGTAGTTTCCATATTTTGGTTATTGTGAATAATGCTGCAATGAACATGGGAGTGCAAATCTCTTCAAGATACTGATTTCATTTTCTTTGGATATATACCCAGAAGCAAGATTGGCAGATCATTAAGTAGTTCTATTTTTATTTTTTCCCAAAACTCCATAATGTTTTCCATAATAACTGGACCTATTTACACTCCCACCAACAGTATACAGTGGTTCCCTTTTCTTCATATCTTCATCAATATATGTTATCTTTTGGTTTTTTGATACTAGCCATTCTAACAGGTGTGAAGTGATATCTCATTGTGGTTTTGACTTCATTTTCCTAATGATCAGTGATGTTGAGCACTTTTCATTGGCCATTTATATCTCTTCTTTAAAGAAATGTCTATTTAGATCCTTAACCCATTTTTTAATGGGGTTATTTGTGTACTTTTTGCTATTGAGTTGTAGGGGTTTCTTACATATTTTGGATATTAACCTCTTGTTAGATATGTGGTTTGCAAATATTTTCTCCCATCTTGTGGGTTGTCTTTTTACTCTGTTGGTTGTTTCCTTTGCAGTGCAAAAACTTTTTAGTTTGAAATAGTCCCACTTGTCTATTTTTGTTTCTGTTGCTTTTGTTGATTGCTTTTTGTATCATATCCAAAAAAAAAAAATCACCTTGACCAATGCCAAGAAGCTTTCTAAGTTTTCTTTTAGTAGTTTTACAATTCTAGACCTTATGTTTAAGTTTTTAATTCATTTTGAGTTGACTTTTGAATATGGTATAAGACAAAGGTCCAATGTCATTCTTAAATATGTGGATAACCAGTTTTCCCAAACCCGTTTATTAAAGAGACTATCCTTTCTCCGTCCTGTGTTCTTGTCACCTTGTTAAAGATTAGTTGACTGTAGGTGTGTGGATTTATTTCTAGGTTCTCTATTCTGTTCTGTTGGTGTACATGTTTATTTTCATGGTGGTATCTTACTGTTTTGATTACTGTAGCTTTGTAATATATTTTCAAATCAGGAAGTATGATTCCTTCAGCTTTGTTCTTCCTACTCAAGACTGTTTTGACTATTCAGGGTCTTTTGTAGTTCCAAATGAATTTCCAGATTGTTTTTTCTATTTTTATAAAGAATGCTTTTGGGGTTTTGATAGGGATTGCATTGAATCTGCAGATCACTTTGCATAGTGTGGACATTTTAACAATATTAATTCTTCCAGTCCCATGAATACAGATGTCTTTCATTTGAGCTGTATTTTTTTCAAATCTCCCTTATTAGTGTTTTACAATTTCTAGTATAAAATGTGTTATTTAGTTTTCACTTATTTGTGAATTTTCTGTTTCTTATTGTTGTTGATTTCGGGTTTCATTCTGCTCTGGTAGGATTAATTTTGATCATCTTAAATTTCTTAATACATGTTCTGTGACCTAACATGTGATCTACCTTGGAGAATATTCTATGCGCATTTGAGAAGAATGTATATTCTTTTGCCGTTAGCTGAAAAGTTCTGTATGTGTCTGTTAGGTCCATTTGGTCTATAATGTCAGTTTTCCTTTACCGATTTTCTCTCTGTATGTTCTACACATTTTTGAAAGTGGGGTATTGAAGTGTCCTACTATTACTGTATTGCTGTCAATCTCTCCCTTCAGATACATCAATATTTGCCTTATGTATTTAGGTGCTTTGATGTTGAGTGCACATACATTTATAATTATTGTATCTTCCTATTGAATTGACCTTTTGTCATCATATAATTACCTTCTTTGTCTCTAGAGACAGCTTTTGACTTAAAGTCTTTTGTGTTGAATCTAAGTATAGTCACCCCTATTGGGGCCCTCAATGGTGAAGGTTGCTGAAATCCTCCTCTTCTCCTTATCCACCAGGGGATGTAGCAGAATCCCAGTTCAGGGGATCACTTTTAACATTGAGCTATGCCAGCTTGTGATATAAGATGACTCATGTAAAATGCTTCCTATGCTTTTCTACATGGCCATTCTCAATTTTTGTACTCTTCTTAATTATATTCCAGTGCTCTCCCACACCCATTTTCACCCATCAGTAGTTATAAAATCATTGTTTTTGTAAGTAAAAGGGCTGGGAACTCCTAGTCTACCATCTTGCTGAGTCATTCTCCAAATTTCTAACAGAAAATACCCTTGACTTCATTGATATTCCTTAGTGTTACCTCGTGGAACATTGGCATCTGTTGAAAGGCATTTACATGACAATATGAACCAGATGATATCATCAAGTTCTTAAAAGTTAATTTAGTCCTATTTTTAAAGAAGTTGTTGATCATAAGATATCAATTCTAGAATGCAAACAAGACATCCTTTAGAAAATGTCCACTTGTAAATTTCTTGGCTTAGTACCAATTTAACATGATATTTTAAGTAAAATTAATATTTTAAGCAAATTTATGCTAAAAAAACCAAATATATACTCTCCTTGAAAGCATTGAGAGGAATATGAAATTATTTCAAGTGATATTATTTGTGAAAATATATTATTGATATTAAAACAAATTAATACGAAGTATTTAGTTAGCTTTCAAACAGAAATGGTAGGAAAAAAAAGAGGAAGAAAATTCACTTCAACTGTATATCGCAAGATTGGTTTATCATTAATTCAAAACTAAATTTTAAAATCAATTAATTTTTCTATGTTGGATAAAATTATTTCATTTTGAAGTTGCATTTATGATATGAAGTTGAATTTATCATGACCTTTTCATTGTTTAGATGACATAAATAAATAATAGAATTATAATAAATGTAAGCTAGTGCAATAATATAAAAATTAACAATAAAAATTACTGAACACAGTAAAGAATGTTATTTATGTACATCAATGTATAAGAAACTTAAAAAATTAAGCTGTTTTAAATTTTAGTAAGGATCCCATTGAAGTATTTCACTTATTTACTGCAATAGTTCACTAGAACTATTGAATACTTCTGAAGCTTTCATTCATGCCTCACTCTGCAAAATTGTTCCTCATAGCTTCTCAAAATTATTATTGAAAAGGTACAGAAGGGGGGGCGCCTGGGTAGCGCAGTCGTTTGGCGTCTGCCTTCGGCTCAGGGCGTGATCCCGGCGTTGCGGGATCGAGTCCCACATCTGGCTCCTCGGCTGGGAGCCTGCTTCTTCCTCTCCCTCTCCCCTGCTGTGTTCCCTCTCTCGCTGTCTGTCTGTCACATAAATAAATAAAATCTTAAAAAAAAATGTACAGAAGGACTTCAATGTCATAAGAAAGACTGTTATATTTAAAATTCATTTGTATAGAAAATCCAATCACGGAGCAATTAAGCATTGATGTTATCATAAAGAATTTTCTATCTATAAAAGCAGATGTATAACTCTTTTATAGTGACGATTATTATATCTAGACACTTTGACTTTCTAATCACTGTGATTAAATTTTTTATGTTCAAAATGTATTTGTATTTCCAGAAATATTTTCTATTTGTAACTCTTATATAATAATTACACAATTGTTATAATCATACACAATGTATATAATTATATAAATAATATACTGACTCTGATCAGATATATTTTATTTGAGGAACAGTTGCTTTTTAAAAAATCACTCAAAGATGTCAGGTGGGCTGATAGCAGCCCTTTTCATATCAAATTTTGTCTTCACCAAGAATTATTTGCTTCTTAAGGAACAAAACCCACTCAACTGGTTTAAATTAAAAAGGAAAAAAAAAATTTTTAGGACAAGGAGATTTTTATAGAATAAAAGAACTGAAATAAAGCCAGTTTTTATGAAAACCTGGAACCAGGACCTGAAAGACAATCAAATATCAAGATGCCCAGGGATTCTTTCTTTCTAGGGACACATTGTCAACTGTCTCTGTTCCAATGAATGCCTTTCAACCTTCTTCCTCTCTGCAGACCGACATTATATGTTGTCTTTGCATATACACAATTATGGCCAACTTAATCAGGTGTGGACACTTGCTAGATCCAATCTGTCTCATTTCTAAGTTACCAAAAGATAGGCTCTGGCTTGTCCAGCTTAACTCCGCCCACTCTGGCTAAAGGGACTGGGCAATGTGGTGAGGACTCGCTCAGCAAGGATCACGAGGTCTCATTCCATGGGCACCACAGGCAAATACAGTATTCCCCACTTATTTAATGCAGGATATGTTGTAAGACCCGCAGTGGATGTCTGAAACTACAGATAGAGTACTGAACCTTATATATACTGTTTTTTTTTTCCCTATGCATACTTACAGATGATAAAGTTTATAAATTAGGCATAGTAAAGATTAACAATAATAACTAATAAAATATAGAACAGTTATAACAATATACTGTAATAAAAGTTAAGTGAATGTGATCTGTCTCTCCATGAAAATATCTTACTCTACTGTACTTACTCTTCTTGTGATGATATGCGATGATAAAATGCTACATGATGAGATGAGGTGAGGTGAATGACTGTAGGCATCGTGATGTTGCATTAGGCTGTTATGGACCCTCTGAGATATGTCAAAAGGAGGATCATCTGCTTCCAGACACCAGTTGACCTCTGGTAACCGAAACCATAGAAAGCAAAACCTTGGGTAAGGAAGGACTACTGTATCTCACAAATGAGTCCTAACTGCTCCATCTTCTATGGAGGCCTGTTTCCATGCCCTGCATTGCAAGGCAGTCACTCCATTCTACATAAATGAAAGCCTTTTAAGCATTAACATCGGGCTTCTCCTCTGGTCATTAAGCTCTTTTAGCTCATGCAAACTGCCATTATTTTTTTTTAAGTTTTTAGAAGGATTAGTATGGGTAGGGACACAATTGCATTCAATTCATGCTAGGGAAATTCCCAAAGATCCAGAACACTGTAAAGGAAAGGAGGCCTTTTGTATTTAAAATTAATTTTGACCTCATGGACCCCCCGAAAGAGCATCAAGGACCCCAAGAGGTACATAGACTACACTTCAGAACAATTGATTTACATAATTCAATTTTCCAAAGGGTTTGTGTTAAGAATAAAGAAATTTCTCATGGAACCAAACAGATGGACAGGAAATGAAGGGAAGGCTGTTGATTATAAGTGATTGGAGGCATGAGATTCAGGAGTTGAAGCATGGCGTCACAATTAAAATTTTAGTGGTCCTCATGGAATTATCTCATTTTTAGCTTATACTTTGGATAATATTGGATAATAATCCAAATAATATACATTTGGATAATCTTGGCCCCGGAATGGATTCAGGGATCTTAAATGATCTGGCTTGGATCTTCATGGATTCTTTTTTATTGTTATTATTTAAATTAAAGTTAGTTACCATCTAGTATATTATTAGGTTCAGAGTAGATTTTAGTGATTCATCAATTGCATATAACACCCAGTGCGCTATTACATCACATGCCCTCCTTAATGCTCATCACCCAATTACCCCCTGCCCCCACCCATCTGCCCTCCAGCAACCCTCAGTTGGTTTCCTATAGTTAAGAGTCTCTTATGATTTACCTTTCTCTGTTTTTATCTTATTTTATTTTTCCTACCCTTCCCCCATGTTCATCTATTTTGTTTCTTAAACTCCACATGAGTGAAGTCATATGGCATCTGTCTTTCTCTGACTGACTTCTTTCCCTTAGCATAATACACTCTAGTTCCATGTCATTGCAAATGACAAGATTTCATTCTTTTTGATGGCTGAGTGATACTCTGTTGTGTATGTATTTACCACATCTTCTTTATCCATTTATCTGTCAGTGGGTATCTAGACTCTCTCTATAGCTTGGCTATTGTGGGCATTGCTGACATACAAACATGGGGGTGCATGTGTGTCTTGGAATCACTATTTTTGCATCCTTTGGATGAATACCTAGCAGTGCAATTGCTGGGTCATTGGGTAGCTCTATTTTTAACTTTTTGAGGAAGCTTCATACTGTTTTCCAGAGTTGCTTGAGCAGTTTTCAGCAGTAATTCTATGAGAGATTCTAGGTAATGCTAAAGATGTTACATTGCCAGGTGGATCCAGGGGCTGGGGAAATATTGGTGCCACTTCATTTGTACTCTTAGCTCGCAAGGGTTTTGTGAATAATCATTATCTACATGAATACTTGACTTCTTTTACTTTCAAGACTCCAAAAAAAAATATTTGGTTGACACAATCTTTTTACATCAGTAATTTCAAATATAATATTTACAGACTCTGCAAACTTGTGTCCTCTTAAAAATGTGAAATAGGGGCACCTGGGTGGCCCAGGCAGTTAAGTGCCCAACTCTTGGTTTCACTCAGGTCCTGATCTCAGGGTCTTGAGATCTAGCCCCATGTCAGACTCTGAACTCAGTGGGGAGTCTGCTTGAGATTTTCTCTCCCTCTCCCTCTGCCCCTCCTGCTCATGCTCTCTCTCTCTCTCTCTAAAATAAACAAATAAGTTGCTGTTCCATTTTCTAGGTGATAACTAACAAGATTACGGTTTCTTCCACTAAACAGAAACAAAGCAGAAAATGGGCCATACTTACTTCTTGATTTATTTTTCCTAGAATTGGTTCTTATAATGAACCTCGAATTGTCCTTTTCCTGACTGAAGTCACTTAGGTTTCCACAGTATTTTCAAGAGACTTCCGCATGAGAGCCCCTATAAAGCTATAGAATGCATTAAGTATGAGTGAAATGCTTAGTTAATGACTAACTTACATTCACGGGAAAGCTCTTTCCCTACTAGGGAGAAAAACATTTATTTCTTGTCCTTGGCTTTAGTCATCTTCATTGCTAAAGCAGCCTAAATTGTTTCTACTTGAAAACAATTTTCAAAGGCACGAGAGAATATGTGTTGCCAAGGAGACTGCTGACATGCAGAGGCAGGAAGGGTTTGTGGTTATCTGTGACCATGCAGCTATGATTTCTCCTGCCTCCAGCTCTTGACCTGCAGGAACTTATAAAAGCTTCTCCAAGAGACTGCGGTCACATAAAGACATTGGTAAATCCCTCATGGTCGTCAGATTAGATTTCGTGGCAGTTCATCTCAGTCCAGCAACTTGGACATAGATCTTGAATAACTTTCTCAGTGGCACCATGAAATCTCCCAAAATGAGCAAGCAGGGGGCACAGTTTTACAATCTTACTTCATATGTGAAAGACCATTTCCTCACAGCTATGACGTAGTTGGGAAAGAATGGGAAAGCAATATGTTGATTTATATTGGAGCTGTCAAAGAACTTCAAGAGACATAAACCTTAGTGTATCCTGAAAAATCAGGGCCATCTTCAATTTTCAACAAATATTTTTTTTTAACAGAGCTTAAGGTTATAAGTACATTTGTACTTTTCCTTTTAAAAACTATTATATTTTAGATATCACTCAATTAACTCATTTTTTATTATTTCCATGATTAGAAAACCTAAAATTCCTTAAGCAATTGAAAACCCCTAATATTCTACACACTGCAAAGAGAAAGCATTTGCCCAGGGTCTGCTCACAGACCCTGGTGACAAATGTGAGAGAGAGGTAAAAAGAAGTTCTCTCAGGTGTAGTGAAGTTCAGGGGGTGTTTACCTGAGGTGGCCAGAAAGGAGCACCTTCGTAGGCAAATCTAAAAGCACAATCGTGAAGAGATACCAAAGAGCATGTCTAATAAGCTGTTTTCAGTTTTCAGACCAATAACAAAGGCAAAACTAAACGGATAGACATTAGTTGAGAGCCAGAGTTCCTGAAAGCTTTCAATGCTCCACTGAAATTGTGTGCCATGAACGACTACTAAGCAATGTGTCCACATGTTGCTGGACGTGTCATGTGAGGCAGGAGGGCAGCTGCTTACTGCTGTGCACAATCAGACAAGAGTGAAGAGTGAGTTGCTCTAACATTTAGCTTGAGTCATAGAAGAGTTCTTTTTCTATCATTTTTATTTAAGTTTTCTGACTCTATGAAAGAAATGTCACTATACACTATGCAATTGTGTTCTGATTTGGTCAGAGGCAGAACAAACACCAAGGTCAATTAAAATTTCGGGATTCTAGAATGAACCTAATTCAGAGTAGAAAGCAAGACTTTCAGTATTTGGTATATCTGTAGAGCCCGGTGTGCTTCTCTTAATGTTATTTTGGGAGTAACACAGGTATCTGCCTCAATAAACTCATTCAAAGTATTAATAATAAATTTAAGGAACACTGTAATTGTAAAATAATTTGCTCTGAGAGTCATTTTACATTACACCAGTATGTAGCATTCCTATGTATATTCAATAGAACTTTTTTTTGAAAAGAAAAAAAAGGTCTCTACCAAAAATCCAAAACTAACTAGAACAAGTCAGTCATCAACTTTCAAGCTACTCATGGTACGCTCTCCTTCTTGGAAGCTTTTTGTCCTAGAAGAACGCTGTGCATTGTTGCTCTGAAAGAGACACTGAAATTCCTTCCACACTGGTTCCACACATGCTCATATTATATTCTAGCTAAAAAAAAAAAAAAATTGTCATTACCAACTCTATATGTCCATAAGTGTCTCTAAGGCATTACGCTGAATTCTTTTTAAGGACCACATCCTATGCTTTAAAACAAAACAAAACAAAAAAACTAATAAAGTGCTAAGCAAAAAATATTGAGACCTGTCTAGAATTTTAAAAAACTAATTAAACAAATAAACAGATGAATGAAGAACATGTGTTCAAAAAATACTTACAGGTTGATGGTTTATTCCAACAGTACTTCAGTCACTGGGATTGTGTTTAATAGATATGTAAACCTCATAATAAATCTTTCCTAATACAAGGACTGAGGTCACTATTTACGTGTGTCTCAACTCAATCAGGGTAAGACCATTCTCAGGACACTGGTAAAGGCTGAGGTGTACTCACTATGAAAAACTGCATAGACTTACTCTGAAGCCTCTATGAAAAAGCTATACATTTTAGAAAACCCCAGCTATCCCTCAAAGCACTAGCACTTATTTATTTCTTTCATTTTACTCACTCACAGCCAATGTAGTGCAAAAGGGCACGGGCGGGTTGTCTTCCCAGAGACATGATAATACCCTCTGCAGAGCCGCGGGCTGCTCATTGTGTGTAATTTCATTATTTACCCTTAGAGACCCAGGGCTCCCAGGAGAGCACTTTGTGTCTTGCCTTCATAATTATTACTACGACTACCTTCTTCATGCCGTGACCGCCATGGTCCTTCTCTCGCCTGCTGCTCTCGAGGCAGTCCGTGTGCTTCCCAACCAAACCCTGGGGACCAAAATCTGACCAGACTACCTCTGCCAGAATCTTCTCACCATATCCAGGTTTGCAGGTTTGCGCCACATAGAGACAAAAAGAAGAGATTGTGTTATAAAGTGGACCTTTAAAATACTTTTCTTAAGGGAAACAAAATGTAAGATAGTTTCCAGTTGACCCCAAAACAGCCATTGGAAGTGATCTTACCCATCAGTGGGGTTTTGATGGCCTCTCTTTCGGATTTGAAATGCTAGGTCTTCAAGCCCTCTATTTTATAGTTTTTAATCACACGTTTAGTCCTTTCGATTATTTTCAGTTTTGTGCTCTCTATTGAACGCTTTTCACCTGAAAAATTCTGATTTGTCATTTAAGATCCAAATAAAATGTCATCTGTTTTCTCCTAAGTAAAGTTAATGGATCCATGACTGTGCTTCCTTAGCTCTTGACATGTGCCTCTGCAACACGGGAGAACATGTGCCCTGAAACACGTGAGAACATGCACCTCTGACATTGTGACCATGTCCAGGATGTATGTTAGTCTGCACCCCTAGAAACTGTGGTCATGTGTACGTCCCTAGCATGTGTTAATAATGAGTTCATTGCAGCTACCGTAACACGAATACCATGCACTAGGTGGTTTACAAACACCATCAATTTTTTTCTCATAGTCTAGATGCTGGGAAATCCAAGATCATGGTGCTGGCAGATCTGGTGTCTAGTGAGGCCTCACTTCCTGGGTCACGGTGGCGGTCTGTTTGCTGTGTCTTCACATGGCAAAAGCAGATGGGGGATCTCTCTGAGGTTTCTTTTAGAAAGGCATTAATCCTATTAATGAGGGCTCCACCCTCATAGACTAAACACCTCCCAAAGGATTAGGTTTCAACATATAATGGGGGGGACACCAATAACGTGCATTAAATATATATCTCGGGGCACCTGGGTGGCTCAGTCGATTAAGCGTCTGCCTTCGGCTCAGGTCATAATCTCAGAGTCCTGGGATCGAGTCCTGCATTGGGCTCCCTGCTCAGCGGGGAGTCTGCTTCTCTCTCCCTCTGCTCCTCCCTCAGCTTGCACTCTCTCTCTCTTTCAAATAAATAATAAATAAAATATTTAAAATACATGTAAAATATATCTCTGTAACATTTATGAATATGGACTCTTGCAGCTGGGTGGGTCTACCTTCTTTATTCTTATACACTGGCTGATCGTTTAATTGGACTTTTTGCCATTGAGAAAAAAGCTCCTGTTTACCATAAGCCACCAAGTCACGCTACTTTAACTAATACACGGCTCTTTCCTTCATCTTGTTTGTTGGGCATCTGACATGTTTTAGGCACTGAAGATACTACCATGAACAAGACATGTAAACAGCCTGCCTTCATAAAGCTTCCATTGCAAAGAACAGAGATCTAATATATAAGTAGACAAACAAATTAACAAGTGGTGATAGTTCTACAAAGAAATCATATAAACACTGACATAGCAATTACTGAAGAACCTAATTTATCTGGGCAGTCAGGGGAAGCCTGTGAGGGAACATTTGGACAGAAATCTGATGGTCAAGAATAGGCTAGTTCCTTCCTTCCTTTGTCTGAACTGCTCTGTAACAGCCGCCGCTGGCACAGTGCCCGGTACATGATGGGTGCTCACAGATTGAGCAAAGAAAACTTAAAAAATCGATCTCATGCAAAAAAAAAAAATGTCTTTCTGTAATAAATGGATGAGTGAATAAATGAGTTGTGAGATCTGTATTTGGTGAAAGCTCTTATACTTAAAATAATTACATGTAAATTGGTCTAAATTAAACATGCTATACTTCATTTGAGTCAAATTTGTATTTAATTAGGTAATTAACATGTTCTGATCATTTCACAACACTTTTATAGACTGCTGATTATGGTTGATAAATGAGCATTGTACTATGAATATTTAATATTTTGCTCATAACAAAGAGAATTCCACATTTTCTAAAATAATTTACAGTCACAAAATGCTTCCAATCATTTTCCTATGTTTTGACACTATATCTTTATAATCTTTTTTTTTTAACCTTCACAATGCCTAAAATCTCCCACATATAACCACTAGTTGTTTCTCAATTTTGAGCCAATTACCTGTGAAGAGATGTTCCTGCACTGGCAAATTCCATTTCCTTTTGGATTTTAAAAGATAAGGTAATTAAAGATAGTAATACCTATATTCTGATAAGTCAAATATGATCTGAAAACTGAATTCCTAATTAAGATGTTTCTGTTTAGAGAATCACCATTATATAAATGATCATTAGCATGATACTTGCATTCAGAATTCATCATTAAAAAATACCAAATTTTTGTCTTGTCTTGAACACTTTACCTAGCAAAAAAAGAAGCAGATGACATTAAGATAAAACACATGGGACATACTTTTTGTTTGAGGTTGAAGTGAAGAATACAGTAAATTGAGCTGCTTATTTCTCCACTGCTTTGAAGGGTTATAGACTTCCCAAGGGAATTTATTATTTTTTTTTCAACATGGACCACACAGAGAAATTAATTCTGGTTAAAATAATAATAATAATAATAATAATAATAATAATAATAATAGTAAAATGTCAGGTCTCTGAGTAAGTTTCTTAGTAATAGCACTGATCAATTAATAGTGTATTAGTAATAGAGGTCTCCCTTCAGCATAAGCCACAGAGTGGCTATTGAAAGCAGAAAAAGACCCAACTTCACAACCTGGCCTTGAAATGGCTGTAACATTTCTAACACTGTCCACCCTAATGGACAAAACATATTCATAATGGGTGCAAAAGCCAAGAGGTCTGGGAATAAAGTGTTTTGGCCCTTGTATGGCCAATGTATGAACAAACTAAGAAAAAAATGGAATGAGTAAAATCCAATTTAATTAATATACTGTAAGGAATCACATATACTCTGCTTTTCTTCTAATCATTTCATCGTGTTTTTTTTTTTAACCTTTACCTTTAAACCTAGAATATGAAGATATTTCCTAGAGGAAGAACCATTGCCTTTTAGTCAAGAGGTTGGGAAAAGGAAATTTGGAAAGGCTTTAGAAGGAATTGATAGAAATTTGGAAGGAAGAGAAGCAGCTAGAAGGAATAACCGAGGAAAATGTCAATCAAAAATTCTGTAAGCATCATTATTTTTCAAAACAATTTGCATAATTGGACCATAAACTCCTGTTGAAAGCAACTATATCAGCAGTTATTAAAATCAACCTGAAACAACAGGTGCTGGCAAGGATGTGGAGGAAGCGGAACGCTCTTACACTGTTGGCGGGAGTGCAAACTGGTGCAGCCACTCTGGAAAACAGTATGGAGATTCCTCAGAAAGTTAAAAATAGAGCTACGCTACAACCCAGCAATTGCACTATGAAGTATTTACCCAAAGGATACAAAAATACTGGTTCAAAGGAACACATGCACCCGGATGTTTATAGCAGCATTATCTACAATAGCCAAATTATGGAAAGAGCCCAAATGTCCATCGACTGATGAGTGGGTAAAGAATATGTGGTATATATACACAATGGAATATGACTCAGCCTTCAGAAAGGATGAAATCTTGCCATTCACAGTGACATGGATGGAGCTAGAGAGTATTATCCTAAGTAAAAAAAGTCAGAGAAAGACAAATACCATGATTTCACTCATATGTGGAATTTAAAAAACAAAACAAAAAAACGTGGGTGGAGGTGGGAAAGAAAGAAACAAACCAAGGGGTGCCTGGGTGGCACAGCGGTTAAGCGTCTACCTTCGGCTCAGGGCGTGATCCCGGCGTTCTGGGATCGAGCCCCACATCAGGCTCTTCTGCTATGAGCCTGCTTCTTCCTCTCCCACTCCCCCTGCTTGTGTTCCCTCTCTCGCTGGCTGTCTCTATCTCTGTCGAATAAATAAATAAAATCTTTAAAAAAAAAAAAAGAAAGAAACAAACCAAGAAACAGACTCTTAACTATATGGAACAAACATGGTTACCAGAGGGGAGGTGGGACGGGCGGGATGGGGGAGAGCAGGGAAGGATGTGTGAAATAGGGGATGGGGATTAAGGAGGGCACTTGTTGTGATGAGCAATGGGTGTTATATGTAAGTGATGAATCACTAAAGTCTACACCTGAAACTAATATTACAGTGTATTTAACTAACTGGAATTTAAATAAAAACTTGGAAAGAAAAAAAAAAAGCCAATCTGAACCTTGAGTATAGGTTCTTAAAAACCAAAACCCCAATTTTCCTCATTAATTACTATTCTTAATACTATCGATTACATTAAGAAAGAAAACACATTATCCTGCATATGTTTTATTTTATGAAGATATTTATAACACTGCTTTTCTTTAATTTCTCTGAATCTAGAAAAAGTTTTGGATACTCGAAAAGGTGGTGACTTTGGAAACTTTTCTCTCTTGTATTTTAAATCTTTGGGGTTCACTACAAAATTGCCTCCTAAGAATGCAATATGGCACGTAGAGCAAATGGAATGTAACATTTGGCAAGGTTTGAAATTTATTGCTGCCAGGAAGCTGGTTTAGAAGTTAGATATACAGATTTTGTAATAAAAATGATGAGACAAAGCTTTAAAAGTCTAAACTGCCCATTAAAATTTTAATGAAACACAAGGGTAGTGTGCTCATTGTTCACTTAAAGATGACTCCTTCAGAGAACTGTGTATGCTTCATAGATATTTAGTTTTTCTCCATTATTCATCTTCCTATCTAACTGGAATCAAGCTCACAAAATAATCTTTGTGTTACTTGTCACATTGGTCTTCTTGCTAAATTCTTTGGGTTAGAAATAGCTATAGTCATGGAAACATGTAAGAGCACTGGTGAAAGACAGTAGTTCAACTTTGATTTTAATTCAGCTAGCAACTCGAAATTCCCCCCAAAATAATTGAAATGCAACTTCTACTGGGTTAGAGATGCTCAGTGCCAGTGTTGAGGCTGCTGGTAAGCAAGCCCTTTCCCTCTTGCACAGGCAGATAGCTTGACTATCTTCCTTCTTCCTAACAGTTGTGTGTGCTGTGTGACTGGATTGCAGCCCATGGAATGAGAGCTGAAGTGGTTTGTGCCTCTTTCAGACCTGGCCTGTAAAACCTCAGATGTGGCCCAGCTTTCTCTTTCCCCATTACAAAGATTTTGAAGGCCACATAAAGAAGATCATGGAACCACAATGTGAAAGGACCTACCTGGAACTTCATGAGCCGAGAACTTGTATTAGATTAATGGATGAGACTTGGTGGTTTGCCTGTTATTGCAGTGAGCATTAGAGCATTACCTTAACTTACAAATACTTATAAACAGAAATTTTTAAAAATTCTAACTTGGTAGATGCCTGAGTGGCTCAGTTGTTTAAGCATCTGCCTTCGGCTCAGGTCATGACCCTAGGGTCCTGGGGATCGAGCCCCGTATCGGGCTCCCTGCACAGTGGGGAGTCTGCTTCTCCCTCTGCTCATTTGCTCTCTCTCTCACTCTCAAATAAATAAATAAAATCTTTTAAAAAATTATGACTTGGAAAAAAGCTGGAGGCAGTAGATAGAGATGACCAAAGATAATTACCAGAAAAAATTTTGAAAAATTTTTCTGTGAATGTACAGGTGATTCAGTAAATGAATAACATGTAATATTTCCATTCAGGCCTCCAAAGCCAACTTTGACCCCTGGGTTAGAGCACTGAGGAGACACGAAACAACAGAGGGTCCCACCTGCTGCCTTAGTGGGTGCCCCTGGGGCTGCACCCAGAGGAGGGGAGACCTATCAACATAGACAAGCTCTGAGACCTACAGGAACTTGGCGGAGAAGAGACACTGGCTTACTCGGTGTTCAGTACTGCTGCTGGAGCTCTCCTCTCACCAACAGAAAAAGAAAAAAAAAATAACCAGCAAAGTAGAAGGAAAAAAAACAGTTTAAAATCCATAGCTTCTGATTGCTCCTTTAATTTACCAAAAACAAAACAAAACAAAGTTTCCCCACTCGCCTCTTCATGTAAATGTCACTTGACAAGAAGCGATTGAAAGTGTTTTGTGGTCAAATAGCTGAGAAGCAAGCTGGGTTAAATACGCTCCTCACTCAGAACTCCTCAAATCCTTTGACATTCTGCTCTGCATTCTAAATAGCCAAGAGGAGCCTGGCATGTGCAGTTTCCCACATTTCTTTGATCGTAGGTCTCTTTGATTGGGGAGCACATCACAGTGCACAGATGATAGGAGAAAAGAAGTAAAGGACATAAAAGCACATGAAGAAAAGTGCAGGCACATGCTGTTCTGGTCTTGCCAGTAAATTGATACCTTTAATATTATTTCCACTACGGAGTGTGTAGAATTTCACCCAGCTATGTTTGTCCTTGTGCTCTCCCATATTGCATTACAAGATAGTTCATCATGCCAATCAAAAGACCCCTCTATTTATTGGGACATTAGCTTCAAACCACGTTTCAATTTTTCCAGGACAAGTTAGAAGGAGCCACAATAACCAGTTTTGTAGCTCTTTCTTTGGCAAGAGTTTCTTCTCTTCCATGTGTCTATCTTAATGCATGCCATTGTATAAATTATTATTTAGTTAACATTTGTGCTGCTTACAGAATCGTCTAGGCTAGATACCAATAGTCTGGGAAATGACCTTGGACAACAGAGCTGAGCCAAACAGCAATTTCCTCAGTCTCATACAGACACAAGGAGAAAGTGTTTCTGTCTCATGCCAAAAATGAATTTGAGAAGTGAAGGGGCTATAGAAGTATAACCTTTTGAGTTAATAGTCTTGATTTCCCATGCTCCTATCCAACGACAGGAAGAATCTGCAGGCACAAGTGCAACATCAACATTTCTACTATAATTGGTAGGTGGGTGTGGAAGAAGTAATTGTGGAAAACCAACTAACCAAACAAAAACAAACAAAGGTTATTCAATGGACAGAACACCAGTCTGTGCCTTATTCTCCAAGCAAAACTTTTGTAAATATTAATCATACTAGAATTCCTCCAAGAAGATGGCGGTCTGTCCATTTTAAATGTATATATAGTCCATAAGGCCAAGCATAAAAAGCAGATCTCTTCTTTGGCCAATTTCCTTATTTCCTGAGAGAGAAAGTAAAATAAATAATATGCCTACAAAGTCGGCCTGAGGAAATACATTTACATTCTTTTGGCCTGGCTTCTGATTTTTTGTTTTAAGCTGTTTTTCAAATAGAATTATTCCTTTCTTCCAAATGCCTTTCTTTTCTTTTTTTTTTTTTTTTTTTTTTTGAGGTGGCACTCTCTTATTGAGAGAGCTGTCTAAGCCTCTGTGACCTGAAATTGTGCTGTTTGGATGCAGTTCACTTCAAAATACTCTGTGGACTTAAAAATTAAAGAGCCTGGGAAAAACAAGGAACATTAGGTGCAGGTTTGTCTGCACTGTTTCATTTTGATAGATTCTGTCCTCTTTACATCTAGTTTTTGAATGCCTCAGAACATATGTACTTCATATGTGAAAAGTTTTGTATGGTTAGAATCTCATAATATTACTATTAGAAGAGGAAATTGAAGGAACAAGGGACATTGGGTTTGATATCCCCATTAACAGCAGAGAGAATGGGACCCCACTAGGTACAGCATCAAAGATCCAGCCCTTGCTTCCCAGGATGTTGTTTTCAAGGACAAGGTCATGGCTTTGGTTACTCTTGTTTGTGACCACAAGATGAAGACGGAGACAGAGAAGGAGAAATAGATAAACTTTTCTATTTACATTTTACAGATGAGAAAACTTGCATAAAGTTGGGTTTTAAATCCAGGTCTCTCTAGCTCCAAATTCGTGTTCATGGCCATCAAAGTGTCACATATAAATGTCATTGGTTAAATGATGCAGTCCTATTGATCCACAAGCAATGTTCCCAGCTCTGCCCTCGGCATTTTTGGATCTATGTACCGAAGAAGATTTGCTACTGAAGAGCAGAGCTGCTGTTTTCTTAGCAAGTTTTACTTGTCTCCCCCACTTTGCTGATGTCACTGTTCTGCTGAAACCAGCCTGCTTGAATCACCTGTTACTTCAAGGCACCTCTGCTTTGAGGATTTCTCAAGTTATCTACATGACACTTTTGTTAAGATTCGTAGATTCTAAATACCTTCCCTCCCTTTGTCCTTTCCCTCTCTGCTGCTCTTCCTCTTGTCCTTCTGTCTTTCTTTCCCTTTCAGCCACCAGACTTTCTTGGAGAAGAAAAATGTTATTGGATAGAACCTCTATATCTCTCGGAAGACTCATATTTCTATGTACACTCTTTTTATGGTTCTTAGAAAAATTCTCACTCACCTGTGTTTCTCTCTTTCTGTGTTTTGGTGAGATTTGTTGACTTTTTGCATGTGAATCTGTATTGTTTTCTCATGTTATTTCTTATCTACATTTTATTTATTTTTTAAAATATTTTATTTATTTATTTGTCGGAGAGAGAGAGAGAGACAGCACAAGCAGGGGGAGCAGCAGGCAGAGGGAGAAGCAGGCTCCCCACTGAGCAAGGAGCTGATGCGGGACTGATCCCAGGACCCTGGGATCATGATCTGAGCCGAAGGCAGATGCTTAACTGACTGAGCCACCCAGGCACCCCTCTCTCTTCTACAATTTAAATAATTATTTTTAAAAAAAAGGATTTTGTTTTGTTTTGTTTTTTTACTCTAAAGAGATTACATGACACCCTCTGAAGTTAATGGAAGAACCAGTGACCTAGTGCACTGATAAGAACTTCTGTGTTTAAACCAATTGCCCCTATAAGTACACCATACAGATTCATGAGTGCAGTTACGATCACCACATTTACACAGAGGGTACATTTGGCAAAAAACACATGGCCTGGGCCCTCAAGACGGTGAAAATCCATCAAAAGACTTCATAACAGAGGTCTGCTTAAATTCCGTTAATATAAATAAGAAAAGATGCAATGTTTCCAAGCAGGAAGCTCCCAAATTGAGGAGAAAAGTCCAAGTTATTCTGAGATGGGACTAAGAATTGGTTTCATTCTATCTCAAAGCTCAGCTTCTTCCTCAACCAGTTTTCCGAAAATGCTAGAGAAGAGTTCAAGTTGGCTCAATCAGTGTCAGGTTTTCCACTCCTGAATCAATCAACCATGCACATGAACTGGAATCATATTTTACTATTACAAAATTTCTGGAACAATCAGGTAGGAGTCAGAGTGGACATTTTTCAAAAATTCATGCTACCCTGTTGCTCTGGAGATTTCTAGATAGTTTTAAGTTCACAATGGAGAGAAAGAAAGATAACCAAGCAGCTTGTGTCACTCTAACTTTCTTCAACCAGAATAGAAACCACTGATGTGTTTGGGGTACTGGGTTACTGTTGCTAAAACACGGTTCCAAAATTGTCTGAAGAAACACACAAGAAAAGTATAATAATGTGGAAAGACCAGCATCCTACATGAGGTGGGCATTCCCAAGGCCAATTAAATGCAATTAGCTAATGTGATTTGTGCCACCTGAGTGGCAAACTGTCTAGTGACCATTATGTCTTACTTATGGGTGATTATTTACTATGAGGCACTGTGCCAAGCTCCAACAGAGAGCACTAAATGTTTTCTGAATTCTCTGTGGCTGAGTTCCTCGGTCCCTAACAGACATCAGATGCAGGCTTTAAAAAACTTTATCTGAAAAATGGACATAATGATAGTAATTACCTCAAACAGTTTTGTTTTGTCAATTCATGTAATTAGTCAATTCATGTAAAATACTTAAAATATTGACAGAAACACATTTTGTGTTTAATAAGTTATCTTCTATTATTATTGCTCTTAGATTTTATTTATATGAGAGAGAGAGCATGAGCAGGAGAAGGGGAGGGAGAGGGGCAGAGGGAGAGGGAGAAGCAGACTCCCCACTGAGTGCAGAGCCCATCATGGGGCTCAATCCCAGGACTCCGAGATCATGACCTGAGCCAAAGTCAGCCACTAAACTGACTGAGCCACCTAGGCACCTCAGAAATAGTAATTTGAATAAGTAGATTTAAAATTTGAATCTTGGACAACCTGGGAGTTCTGTTCCAATTGCTGGTATCTAAAATAAAATATTTATACATTTTCTAGAAAGCATCAGTTATGATTGTGTGAGGATTTAAGAGATCAAGAGCAAGAATGAAGCAAAGCTCAGGGGTGAGCCCGATATTCAGCACCACATTTCTCCTGAAGCTAGTTGCTATTTCCACCATATAGTTCAGACGCTAAATAGAAATTTGTAGAAGAGAAACTGAACAGAACCTTTAAAAGTCTCATGGGGTTGGCTAATGGGAAACTGAAGAGCAGATCCACTAAGGGGGAAGTAGGTTTGCTGGATAAAATACAAGATGCCAGCTCGCTTTGAATTTCGGATAAAAAACAATTTTTAAGCATAAGTATATCTCATATGATATCAAAAATTCAAAGTTCAAAATTAACTGGGCAGGCTTTTTGTTTTATTTATTGTTTTGTTTATTGTTCTGAGCTCTGGCAGCCCAGAAAGAAGGACTGTGCTAAATAACCAAGGTTTTTAGTTGGGACTCCAGAAAATCTATACTCTTGGAGTAATAATGAAGTAAAAACAAGCCAGACCTCACAAAGAGCTTCAAATCAGCTCAAATGTTAAATGCTTAAAGTAATATATACTTGCCTTCCAGAAGGAAAAATAAATTCTTACTGGAGAAAGTTAAAATCTTCTAGACCTCAAATTATATCTATACTTTTCCAATATTTAATTAAATATTGGTGGAAATAGCAGAGATTAGACAACTTGACAAAACAAAGACTGGTGTGTGTGTGTGTGTGTGTGTGTGTGTGTGTGTGTGTGTGTGTAGGAGAGAGATTTGTTATAAGGAATTGGCACATGTGATTATGGAAGCTGAGAGGTCCCAAAATCCACCATCTGCAAACTGGAGGCCCGGGAAAGCCAGTGGCGTAATTCTGTCCAAGTTTATATGTAGGCTTGAGAACCAGGGAAGCTGATGGTTTAAAACCCAGTTTGGGGGTGGCTGTGTGACTCAGTCAGTTGAGCATCTGACCATGGGTTTCAGCTCAGGTCATGATCTCATGGTCCTGAGATCTAGCCCTGCTTTGGGCTCTGCACTCAGGAGAGAATCTGCTTGAAAGATTCTCTCCCTTAGCCCCACCCCTTACTCTCCCTCCTCACCCCCCTTCTCTAAAAATAAATAAATAAATAAATCTTTTATTTAAAAAAAAAATCCCAGTTTGAGGGCCCGAGAAGATGAAATGAGATGACCCAACTCAAACTGGCAGGTAGGAAGCCAGACAAATTCTTCCTTCCATCCCTTTTTGTTCTATTCAAGCCTTCAACGGATTGGGTGATGACCACCCCCACTGGGGACAGCAATCTACTTTACTGAGTCCACTGATTCACATGCTAATCTCACCCACACACTTACAGACACACCCAGAAATAATATGTAATCTGGGCACCCCACGGTCAGTCAAATTAACACATAAAATTAACATCCCATATATGTACCATTCCTACCAGTTCCATTCCTAGTTATATTTCCAACAGAGTGGTATACACAAAAGCTCCAAAAGATGTATAAAAGTTACCTTGCAATAATAGTCAAATGTTGGAAACAACCCAACAGTCTATCAACAGTAGACTGTATAAAGCATGGTATGGGGTGTATATGTGTGTGTACTAGCATAATGGCTATATGCAAATATATATATATACATCTCACAAATATAATTCTAATTCAGAGACCAGATATAAAAACACATATACTGTTTGATTCCATTCACGTCATGTTCAAAAAAGACCAACTCCTCTCTGATGTTAGAAGTCAAGATATTGACTGCCTTTGAGAGGAGAGAGGGGTACTTATTGGAAGGAAGTATAAAGGAGGCTTCTCGAATTTTATTTCTCGATCTGTTTGATGAGTACATAGGCATTTTTATTGCACACATCTATACACAACATGTTATATATATGTACATATACATGCAAATGTAAACAATTATATTTTTGTAAAAGAGAAAGTTTTAAAAATAAAGCAGAAATCTGGGATATGAAAAGTTAGTAAGCATAAAAGTTAATGAAGAAAATAATAAATCCATTAGCATAAAGGACAATAAAAAATAATAATAGGGGCACCTGTGTGGCTCAGTTGGTTAAGGGTCTGATTCTTAATTCCAGCTCAGGTCGTGATCACAGGATCAAGCCCTGTGTTGGGCTCCACACTGGGCATGGAGCCTGCTTAAGATTCTCTCTCTCCCTCTCCCTCTGTCCCTCCCCACCCTCCCTCTCAAAATAATAACAATAATAACAATAATAATAATAATAATAATAATAATAATAATAATAATAATAAAACAGTAGCTGAAATCAGGTCAAGCCCTTGCTATAAGTCTTAAACTCTACAGATGGCCTTAATAAGATCATGATGAGTGAGACCAACTTGGGGTGCACCAACCGGGTGCTGGGAATGGAGCTGGAAGGAACCTTTTCTGGGTACAGGCAGTCAGACTCCTAGCAAAGGTGCACATTTACCAATAAAAACGAGGCTTTACAAAGAGGACCTACCGCCGTGAACTAAAGGTTTGGCAAGCCCAGCTGCCTGAGCACTAGCTTATCAGTCACAAGCACAGACCTAGATAACATGGCTGAGTCTAGTTCTGCAAACATGAAGGACATGCAGGTACGACCACATGCACATGGACAATTTATTTACAGCATCACCCCCTTCCTCCTGTTGTTAAGTGATAAAATTGGTTCAGAGAAGTTTCATGTTCTTTGGGAAAATGGATTATTCTATTGTTAAATCATATTTGTGCTGGAAGTCCTTCCTCAGAATTGTATTTTCCCAGCCTTTCACAGTCTTTCTACAATACTGGTTTTTGTTTTTTTTTTTTCTCCTCTGTCTCTCCATGTCTAGAAACTAGTTTTTTCCATCAATCAAGCTGACAGATTTTGTAAATGTTTAACTAGATGCTGGCCATGGGTATCATGTGTGCAGAGTTAAGCAAAATGGCTTTTACTTAATTCAGTTTAACAAACATCAATAATATGCCTTCCATATATTAGATGAAACCGAGTTTTCGATAAGGGGTTAGCCCTGAAGAATTTCTTTAATTTATTTACATTGCCACTCAGATGCTCCCTGGGACTTCGATGTTTTCTGTATTCGTGCAGTTCTGTTTCCACTTTTAATAAACTGACCTTTTACATCTGCACAGAGCCCATTTCAAATGCAATAATCACAACAGAAGGCAATCTAAATCCTTAAAGCTTCTGCTTCTAGAAGTTTTATTTTTTTAAAGCTCATTTTAAAAAAAGTTAACAGGTTAGTTTGCCATCACTTAACAACAGTTTATGGATGCTGGCAGAAGAAACAAGATTTCTGGATCACAGGCAAAGGACTCCATGACTTATGGCATAGCAGGCAGCAGGAGCACCATTTCCCTCCCTGCACCAAGTCGCACAGAAGGGGCAGGAATGGGCCCAAGACATGGCTGCACACCGAGTGGTTTGCATTAAAGAAAAGAAGACCAAACCTTTTGTAATCGGCAATATGTATCTTTGTCCTTTGCTCTACAGAGATTTTTTTTTTTTTTCTCTCTGTAGTAAGTATACTTTTTCTTTGCTTTGGGAAAAAGACACCATTTTTTTCAAGGCTGTTTTCTATACAAACACTGAAAGGTAGTTGACAATAAGAGGGCAGTTAGTACCTCCATCATAAGACACAGAAACATGACAGACCCATGAAGAATGTTCTCCCAAACATGCAGAAACAATTAGTGAAAAACTAACATTCTATTGACGTGGGCTAACACTCCCTTAAATTCTCCAGATGATAATTAGAATTGGAAGATAAACTCCATGGGTGAGTAGAAGTGATTATTTTGTTTTTCTGAGAGTTTGTGGTTTCCATTGGGTGACTCCATAAACAAATATAGACACCAAGCAATTTGTGCATGAAATAGGACCTCCTCTGGGATGATGATAAAAGTTGGTGATGAGTTTGGTTTGCTCTGTACCACTTCTCACCTCCACAGGAGGGGATGCAGCAACACACACCAAGCACCAGGTACTCAACCGAGATTGTGGTGTGAGATCAAATAAGGGTTTGTCCCAACAAAGGATACTCTCCCCAGGATATGAAAATAATACTGAATATTTGCCCAAACAATACAACCGGTCTACTCCCTGAAAGCTCTGGGGTGAAACACACACACACACACACACACACACACACACACACACACACACTCACACAATCCCCGTTGTCAGATAGCTCTATTTTTAGGCTTTGTGAAAGTGTTGTGATACCAAAGCAGATCCAGAATCAAGCTCTCAGACTCCTCTTGGCCTGGCAGGAAGTGCAATTTCCTCCTCCAGTCTAGACCATCTCTCTAATGCACAGAAAATGATGTCAAAACAGGAGCCTTTGAGGTCAGACCCAAGATGTTAAATCTCATTTCTGTTCCTTAAACACTTTGTGACTACTGGAGTGCCATATAATGTCCTCGAGTCTCAGTTTCCTTGTCCGAAAGATGGCATCCATACTACTTAGCTGAAGGTGCAAAGACTAAAGGAGACAAGGACTTTACAGCAGAGAGCTTCGTAGGACAGGGGCTGAATTCCACTCGCTTTGCTCTGTTGTTCTGTTATGTCCCAAGTGCTGAGCACCTGCAAACTCCCCTCTTAGGCCCCCCAGGTATGGAGGCGGAGCCTAACGGGCTGGCCTGAGACGCTCCATTTCCTATCTCAGAGGGTGCTCTTCGTTTCTCCGTCCAGTTTCTCTTCTGTCCACGTGGCCTCTGTGTTTCCAAGCAGAAGTGTTTCATCCAGCTTGGAGGCGGCAACCGTCTTCCACGACTGCGTAACCTCCAGCTCCAGAGCCAAGCCGTATTTTTATTTTTTAGTCTCCTCTCCACGGGCCTTCTGAATAAATCCTTGCCGAACTTCTTCACAAAGCAATGGCCCAGATTAAGTCATTGATGTGAATCTTCATTTTAATTATGTTATTCACAGAAACATTAAGCTCTTTTCAGAGTGCAGCCTGGCTCCTTCTTTAAAAAAAATGTGATACCCGGGTTATGTGAAAAGGCTATAAATGAGGCCGATTAGAGGCGGTTTGATCCACTTCCTCCGGCACCAGGAGATCTGGCCCGAAGCTGCTTTTTAAAAGCACTGCATTATTCTGGGTGTTTTCTTCCATTTCCCCATAAGCATTTTATGTCATGTAAAAGTTGTTCTCCATTCACAGAAAATGTATTTAATTCACTGATACTTAAGTGTGTGTGTCAGAAAAAGACAGAGAGACAAGGGAGCCCGAGACTCAAAAGGAAACTCAGAAGAAAGATTAAAAATAAAAATAAATGTCCTAAGTGGGCTCTGAACCTGCAAAAGGAACATTTACAGCAGCACAGAATGTTAATGATTGGAGATGAGCTTGAAAGGATTCAGCTCAACCCCTTCATTGTACAGTGGAGGAAATGAAGAGCCCGGTGCGCAGAAGGAATAAAACGCAGAGCTGGCAAGAGAGTAGAATGATGGACAGCCGGGTCAGTATGCTTTCCATTGTGGTGTAGACAAAAGCAAGTCAGTCAGACAAGCGAGGTGTGAACACTTGCTGTTACCAGTTACAAAAATGTTTGATTTTATTCTGAAAATATCCTATCAGAAAGTCAGGACTGTCTGAGCCCTGAGCTATTATTACTCACCCCTCTGTCCCAGGGAACTCTGGGAGGAGAAGACTAGTCACCTGGGGAAGCAAATATTTATTTGCAAGTGAGCCAATATTACAGACTGTCAAAATAGGGCCTTTTGGTGAAAGCTGTGACTCAGACATGAGCCTGAATAGGGCTCTTACCATTCTTCTAAAAGCCAGCCTTGAGTACGCCATCAAGGACCAAGCTAATGTGGCCTGAAGAGGCAGGAACCAAAGGAACAGATATCCTCTTGGATGCTAAACTCTGTATTTGGAAGAAAGAGAAAGGGAGAGAGCAGCCTGGTGAGGTCTCCCTGGAAGAGCAGCAGAAGAGAGGGTCACAGGCAAGTACTAACCACGGAGCCACTGTAACCCACCCACCCCAGCCAGTTAAATAGGATCCAGTCCATGTTCCCAGCTCTGCCTGGTTTAATTGTTGATTAGCCCTCCCCCTTGGGAGAGACCAGTAAGGTGTGGGCAGAAGAGAGGCAGCAGAGCTTAGAGGATGGGAATGTTCTCTTCCCAAGACTGCTGCTGGAGTAACAGATCACGTGTGGATTACAAGAGTCTGAGGACAGCGCCCTAGCCTCATCTTAATCTAAAGAGGTAATCCTGAATATACTGGATTACTAGAAAGCAGTAATGCGATTAACACCCTCATTTTTCACAAACATAAGGATATGCTGTGATGAGAACCAAACTCTCGATTACATTATCTGAGTTAATGATAACGTGCTCCTTTAAATACCTCTTTAAATTATTTTAAACTACATCAACCTGATGATTAATGAATCCAGCCAAGGCAGAAAATATAAAACTTAAATTTTAATAAATCCCTGGAAAAAGAATATCTTCAACTCGCCCCAGAAATCTATCTAGAAGTTTCTATTCTAACAGTGAAAAAGATAGAGATAGAGATGGATAAAGGGGCCCATTAGAGTAGAAAGATGGTAAGACCCCAGGTTCCAGGCCTTGAGTTCAGCACTTTCCCCTTTATACGTCAGGACCTCTGAATGCAGGAATAAAAGCACTGGCATTTTCCGTTGTTCCAATCATCAGCATTAAGGTCTGCTGTAAATATGCAGGATCTGGTCTGCCCAGAGGCAGAAAAACAAATTAGTGATCAGCTGGTCACAGTGATGACCTTTAGTTTATGAGCTTGTCACTACATTTCAAAACAACTCTCCCTCAAAATGATCCTCAGAGCTTTCTTTGCTACCATTTCAAAAGAAGGCAACCCAAACTACACACGTTAAATTAGCACATTTCAGGAGCTATGAAATCCCACAGCTACCAGAAAATCATTGAAAACACTTTCCAAAATGCTCTGAATTCCAGTACCAATGTTAAGAAGACATCTGTCAACCATCCTAATAGCACATTCAGAAAAAGTCTTCCACCACCCCCTAATCAGTACAAGTTGAAATCAAAATCAAACCATTTCTCCTCTTCCCTCTCGAACAGTATAGAACAAACATAGAAGCTGGACCCACACCTGAATGAAGAGTGATATTACAATTTGAAGTGAGCTGTCAAGGGGTGTCGATTTTTCTGTCTGTTCACTTAAGCAACAGCTGTTGCCTCAGCCAGGCTGTGAGGGAGCCATCGACCTGAGGTGGAGGTGCCGCTGGCTGAGTTTGCACCAAACCAACTTTTCTCACAAATACCTAACACTCATTTTTTAGATAGAATTTTCGTAAATGTCAATTATTTGGAATTGGGCTTAGCTACTCCTCAGGCACCAGTAGGAGAGACAGAGATGCTCAAATTACAATAGAGATCTCTCAACATTAGGAATTGGTCTGAAAGGACAGAATTTTTTTTCCTTCCCAGATTGCTTATCAATCCATGAGCCTCCAGAAATAACCTAGAAACTGGGTCTCTGCTGTGGTTTTAATCTGTTACTGTGGGCATTCCACCACCTTACCTTAATATGAAACATTTACGTTCCCAGAGATTTTTGAGATCCATTGTCTGAGTTTGAATCTCACCACAAGGCTGCGAAAGATACTATTGTTTATTTCTTTGATCTATTAACATATTGTGGCCTACAGACGTCAAATGCCCCTGATCTCCCAGACACTAATAGCGGAGTTAGAGCTCAAACTCAAGATGGTCCAAACCCAATTTAAAGCTTGTTTGCACCGCCACATTGTGTCACCCAACCTCTCTGAGTTATCTTCAGCCTTGTCATGGCCTCTAGAAGCTGCAGGTAGAAGAATAACTGGCAGCCTCTCCGTCCACCCTCTGCCTTGGCTGGTGATGGCCAGCTCGCAGTAAAGCAGCAACATGGTGTGGTGGTTACAAGGCTCTAGAACAAAACCGTGAAGTCTGAATCCTGGCTCTTTCATGCATTGGCTATGCAATTTGGGACCTAATAATCATTCTACTCTGTGCCTCAGTTTCCTCTTTTGTAGGCTTGAAATAAAAATTGTATTAATCTTACGGGTCTTTGTAAGGAGTTAAACAAAGTGAGCACATAAAAACGCATTTAGAACATTGCCCGCTACAAAATAAGTGCTTAATACATGTTGGTTATCATTTTCCCAGTTCTTAAGTTGAGAGGCACGTAGCGCCAGGTTAGTCTAAGAAGAGTGGGCTCTGGGTACCTCTGTCTGCCCAGAATCCCTCTCCTTTACAGTGTCTCTCCTAGGACCCCCTTATGCACCTCCCCATCATTAGCCACTTATCTTTACCATATTTTACTTTCTTGCCATTAAAATTCCACAGTTGGATTTCAATGGCTCAGAGCCCACAGGACAGATGGTAACCTCATAATTTAACTCCTATCTATGGAATGGCAGGTGTTTATTATCTTACCTTTGCCAGATACTGTGCTTGCGTTTTGACAGCAGTCCTCTGAAGGCACAATAGCATAGCTAGTAACTCACATACGTCCCACAGAACATGAATCATCTGAGTCCACCCCAAACCTGAATCAGAACCTCTAGGGGCGGATTGTGGTTTGGGTTTTTTTGTTTGTTTGTTTTTAACAACAAATGTGTTGAGATCTAATTCACCTACTGCTCTACTCACCCTTTCAAAGTATACAATTCAATGGTGTTGATTCACAGAATTGTGTCATCATCACAATAGTCTAATTTCAGAACATTTTCATCACCCCCAAAGAAATCCCTCATCCATCAGTAGTCACTCCACATTTTCTCCTCCTTTCAGCCCAGCAGCCACTGATCTCCTTTTTGCCTCTATAGATGTATCTGGTTCTCAACATTTCATGCAAGTGGATACATATAATACAGGGCTCTTTGTGATTTGCCTCTTTCACTCATTCAACCATGTTATCTCATGTATTAATAGTTTATTCCTTTTGATTGCGAAATAATATTCCCTTACATGGCTTTACACCACCTTTTTTTGATCCATTAGTTAGTAGATGAACATTTGGGGTTAGCTGTCTCTTCTTTTTCTAGATTCTTGAGGCAGAGAGTTAAATTATTGACTTGAGATCTTTATTCTTTTTTAATATAGGCATTTGCAGCTACAAATGTGCTCTAAGCAGTGCTTTAGCTAATCCAATACATTTAGGTATTTGTGTTTTCATTTTCATTCTTCGCGAAGTATTTTTTAATTGCCATTATGATTTCTTCTTTGGCCCATTGATTATTTAGGAATGTGTTGTTCAAATTCCATACACTTGTAAATTTTCCAAATTTCCTTCTGCTACTATTTCTAATTTTATTCCACTGTGATTGGAAAACATTTTTTTGAATGATTTCAATGGCTTAAGTTCTGAAGGGAAGTGAACATGATTTTCCTGGCAATATAACACCTACAAATAATAATTTTTAAATGAACGAAATGTACCAAAATGTTTGGCAAAGGTGAATAAATATGATGGGCTTATTCAGGAGGCAAAAGGGCTTATGGATCTTTTACTGCAAATTGTTACAAAGATGATATACAGAGACCCACTAGAATTTGTGCTTTCTTTCTGTCAAAACTGCAGTTTTTTGTGCCCAGAGAGCAGAAGTTCTTTTTATTACTAAAATATTTTGTTATGCCCTGTGCTTTTGACATATTCTTGCATCATTTTTATAAAATTTCCTACTGATCATTGTAACTTATTTTTTAAAAGATATTTCCTGGAGCTATTTCTTGCCTTCAGATCCTTGTTACTTATGATCATAATTTAACTCTAAAAATTCTTATAGATTTTGCCACTATCTAATTCAGACCCCAAATTCAAATTAAAACAAAAAGTAAATTTTGGGGGGTTTTTTGTTTTTTTTTTTTGCACAAAATATTTTTGATTTTCCTAAATGATTATTAGTAACACAAAGATTCTTATCTTCATTTTATTAAAAAAACACAAAAGGAGTAATTAGGTTTGCTTGATCTCTCCAAATTTTACTTATCTCAACACTAATGTGAGCCTTGTTTTATTTATGAAATTTAGGATTAAAAATAGTCTGAAAAATTAGGATTTCAGCCTTCCTAGTTCAAGTAAAATGTGTTAATAAAATATGTTTCAATGATTGTATACTTTTCAGACTTAAAAAATCATACCCATATTCAAGACTGATGAAGTATCTGCCTATAAAAAGATTTATTTTCCAGTAAAATATTCTTCTCAGTCAAGGCCAACCCTAATAAACCTAATATAAAAAAAATTAAAGGTCTAAAAGTTTTATTAATGCTCTCAGTTTTCATAACATAGTCTTATTCTCCCAAAAGTCATTAATTGAGAACAAATTAATTGTATGCTGTAGCTCAGCAAAGAATCTCACTCTTTATGATTGTTATAATAAATTAGCCAGTGCTCTTTGGTCATATCATCCATACATACAAACTGCCCTCCCAAGAAACCATCTAATTATTTTCCACATGATTTTTGACCAAAACTTTTGGTATTTTGAAAATAGCATAGGAGAACATGCTTGTTGGAGAAAACCTAGCAAGGGACTGATCCTTGTATAAATGTCTTTGGGCAAAAACATGATCTTTTCTCCAACTCTAAAAATAAGGAAGATGGCACTATTCGAAGCCATAAGCTGAAATTCTCAGAATTCCAGAAGCAAAGAGTCCACAGAATTTAAGACCTAATAAACTTCGAGCTCTAAATTTTCAGAAGAAGGGATTACTAATGGAGGGAAACTACTTCTGCCCAAGAACACTGAAATAAGATGTCCCTGCTGAATGGTGGGAGCCATTAACCCTGATGCACTTCTTTGCATATTTTTTTTTATCTTCTTAGCCATTTCTCCCCATTTTGCTGGTTTAAATTCTAAGTTCTTAGTAAACAACTTTGCTCTGTAATCATGGTACTGCTAACACCATACAGCTGATAATCACAAAAGAAAGGATTAAGACATAAGCACCGTGGTTCAATTGGTCAAGATTATGTATGTTACTAGATGAGCACTTCTAGTTATAGTGTAGGCTGCTGTACAGCATGATATAAGTCTTCTATATCTGATTTTCTGTCCACTGATTTTCTGTCAACTACTGATAGAAAAGTATTGACATTTCCAATGACATTTGTGCATTTACCTATTCTCCCTTAAATTTCTTGCCTCATGGATATCGATACTTTGTTTTAGGTACAAGTGAGCATAAGATTATTGTCTTCTTGATAAAGTGTCATTATAAAATGTCTTTTATCCTTGGTGATATGTATATTTACTGACATTGACTTTATCTGATATTAATATTGTCACTTCCACTTTCTTATAAATGGTATTTGTAGGGCGTACCTTTTCTCACCTTTTTATTTTTAGTCCATGTCTTTATATTTAAAGTGTGTCGTATAGATACCATTTAGCTGGCTTGTGTTTTTTATCCAATCTGACAGCTTTCCTTTTACTTGGGGTATTTAGGCAGTTTACATTTTAATGCGATTATAATTTCATTTGGGTATTAATCTAGCTGGGATAACTAATTTGATGTGTCAACTTGACTATTTGTATTTTTAAAATTAGTTGTATATTTTTTACTATGCCATTTTAGTACAGTTATCAGCTTATTCATTCTAACTCTTTATTTTTTTTCTCTTTTAATGTTTGATCTAGGGTTACAATATAAAACTTAATTTATCATAGTTTTTACCATTAAATAATTTTAAACTAATAATGTATAATGCTTTTACAGTCATATGCTTTCATTTCCCTCATCCTACTATTATGGCCATATATTTCATTTGTATTTATGTGTGTATGTTATGAACTCTGCAATAAAATATTATTTTTTCACTGAGTAGTTATTTCTTTAAAAATAGTTTAAACTACTAATTTTTAAAATTTAATTTTTTAATATTTAAAAGTACATCATTATACTTCCCCATGATTACTATTTCCATTGAAATACTTTTCTTTGGTAGAAGCAAGGTTGTAACTCATTCTAAAGAATATTTTTTAGCATAGAGCAAATAGGCTGAGAACAAATCCATTTAATATTTATTAGTCTGAAAATATCTTTAATTCACCTTGATTTTTGTTCCAAATAGAAGACGAATGGCATACGGTTATGAATATGTTATATATCTACTCATTTACTAGACATAGCTGACAGCCTCTTCTCCCTTCACTACTGATATCTAAGGAATCCGCCTTAAATATCAATATACTCGAAACACTTCTATCCTTCAAATTCTCTCTCTCCACCCACCCCGCAAATTCATACGTTGAAGCCCTAACCTCCCATGTGACTGTATTTGGATATAGGACCTTTAAGGAGATAATTAAGTTTAAATGAGATTATAAGGGTGGGGCCCTAATCCTTAAAAGAAGAAGAAGAGACACCAGTCTCTCTTTCCTCTCTCCCCAGATGTGTGGAGAAAAGGCCATGTGAAGGCATGGCGGGAAGGAGACCACCTGCAAACCAAGAAGAGGGGTCTCAGAAAGCCTCTGTACCAGTACCTTGATCTTAGGCTTCCAGCTTTCAGAACTGTAAAAAAATAAATTTCTGTTGTTTAAGTCACCCAGTCAGTGGTATTTTGTTAGGGCAGCCTGAACAGACAAATTTACCATCTGACCCCCAATAAATAATAATAATAATAATAATAATAATAACAATACATTGCTTGCTTCCTTTTGGTTAAACACCGAACTTTGCATTTTTTTCTTATGTAGTCCTTACGAAACATCTAAAAATGGGTATTATTTTATGATGAGCAAACTGAAGTTCAGACTGCTTAAGAGATCTGACCACAGTAACACAGCCCATGAAGCCAGGATTCAAATGCTGAGCGTCTCATTTAGTTAGAAGTCTTTTCTTTCCTTCCTTCCTTCCTTCCTTCCTTTCTTTCTTTCTTTCTTTCTTTCTTTCTTTCTTTCTTTCTTTCTTTCTTTCTTTCTTTCTTTCTTCCTTCCTTCCTTCCTTCCTTCCTTCCTTCCTTCCTTTTTTCTTCCTTTTTTTTTTTTTTTTAATTCTAGTGATTAAAAGCATGAACTTCTGGAGCCAGACTTTGTGGTTTCAAATTCTAGCGCCAATTCTTACTGGTTAGCCTTGAGCAAGTTACTTTGGCTCTCAATGGCTCTGTTTTCACATGTATAAAACGAAAGAATAGAGTCTACTTATAAGATTATCATAAGAATGAAGTGAAAGAATAAGTGTAAATGCTTAGAACAGTGCCTGGCAAATAACAAGTGCTATGTGTTTGCTATAATTATTTTTATTATTATTATTATTACATCACATTATCTTATCATTGTGAGGTGCTTTACTACACATAATCTAATTTTCTCAACAGTCCACTAAAATAGGCAAGACAGATATTTTTACTGTCATTGTACAAATTCAGCCCAAAGAAGGTACATTTTGCTGAAGGGCTCAGAATCCAAACATAAATCACTGTTGTCCACTTCTGTTGCTCTCCATTGCAAGCATCTGCCTTCAGCTCAGGTCATGACCGTGGGGTCCTGGGATTGAGCCCTGAGTCAGGCTTCCTGTTCAGTGGGGAGCTTGCTTCTCTGTCTGCTGCTCCCCCTGCTTATGCTCTCTGTCAAAAAAAATAAATAAAATCTTTTAAAAAATTAACTCTGTTGTTCTGTCATCTTGAATTTTGAATGACTCTTTTGTTTAATAAAATTCTAGATAGGTTTCTTTTATTTCTTTTAACATTTTCAAGGGTTAATTTCATTGTCTTTGGACATATAATTTCTTGTGAGAAGTCTGCAGTTTTCTGTATTCTGTAGCTTTTAAACTTTTCTCTTTTTTCTCTGGCTGGTTTTAAGATATTCTCTTTGTTATTCATTTCTAACAGTGTGATTGCAATGCGCTTTTTTGTGATTATTCTTGGCTTATCCTATTTAAGGCTCATTGAGATTCTTTGAATTGTGTTATAGTATTATAGTTTCCATCAAATTTGGAAAGATTTGAATGATTAAGTTTTCAAATATGTTTTTCCAGCCCTTTAGACTTCTTAATGTTTTCCCATAGGTCATTGAAGCTGTATATTTTAGTTTTTACATCTTTATCATCTGCATTCGTTTTTGATACGTTATATTGCTGTATCTTCATGTATGTTGTCTTTTCTACTATAGTCTCTGAATCGGTGATTAAGCCATCTAAAAATTTTCATTTTAGATAGGGCATGGCATTTTTCATCACTAGAGTTATAGTTGAGTCTTTTACATATCTTTCATATCTCCTCTCATCATGTTGCTTTTCCTTTAAATTCTTATTTATTTATTTATTTATTTATTTATTTATTTATTTATTCGACAGAGATAGAGACAGCCAGCCAGAGAGGAACACAAGCAGGGGGAGTGGGAGAGGAAGAAGCAGGCTCATAGCGGAGGAGCCTGATGTGGGGCTCGATCCCATAACGCTGGGACCACGCTCTGAGCCGAAGGCAGACGCTTAACCGCTGTGCCACCCAGGCGCCCCTGCTTTTCCTTTAAATTCTTAAGTGCATAGAATATATTTATAATGGCCACTTGGAAGTCTTTGCTAATTCCATAACCTTTGTCACTTAAATACCATTTCTATTGAAAAAAAAATTTCATTTGTTTATTGGTCCTATTTCCTTAGTTCTTTGCATATCTAGAAATTTTTGCTTGTGTGGTAGACACTGTATTTTTTACATTTTTGAATGTTTGATAAAATGTATCCCTTTAAAAAGTGTTAGGCTTTGTTCCAGCAGGCAGTTAAGTTATTTAAATATCCTTTTGCTTTTTTGAGTCTTGCTATTGATCACATTTTAGGAGGGCACCAGAGTAATCTTTTCTCTAGATCCAGTTTAGCCCATGACTAAAGCATGGCCATCTGGAGTCTTTACTGAATTCCCTGTGTATTCAGTCAGGTTTCTCTATTCTGCACAGTAGAAACTTAATTTCCAATCGTGCATAAACTCTGAAAATAGATTAACTCACATTCCTCAGTAATTATTCCTTTCTTAGGATTTCTTCACTTGGTTTCATGCCCTGTGCATGTGCATAGTGGTATCAGTCAAAAGATTTAATGAGATGTCTGTGTATATTTCTTGACTTTTTCTCTGCATAGCTCATTCCTCGATGGCACTCACTCCTTAAAAATGTAGCTGCCTCAAAATCCTTGAATTCATATCTTTGTCTCTTCAACTCAGCAAGACTATTGGTTTCCTCTTTGTGCTACTGGCCAGTAATTTCTTCCAAGAAGAAATCTGGGAGAATAAAATGATAAGGTTAATCTTTTCCCCCCCTTTCCTGAGATCACAGTCTTGAACTGGTATTTGTTTCATGTCTGAAAAGAGTTTTACTTATAGTACCCAGTTTTTTAGTCATTTTTGATACTAAGTTAAGTACAAACCCTTATACTCCATCATAACCAGAAGTAAAATTCCAAATAACTTTTAAGAGAGGATTTAGCCAGCCATGTATGTATTTCAAAGCCTCAGATTTCTTCCTCATCTCAAAGAACACAACAATAAAATATTTTCTGAGTCAGCACAAATCTGACTCAAGATTTATTTCAACATACGATACTTTAAGTCTGAATCTAAAGACCATATGTGTTAATTCTACAATAGTATATAAAAAAAATCTTTCACTTCTTGCAATATCCACCACTAAATCCTGGCTCAGCTATTTTACATGCTAATCTTCACTCCTTTGAAGGATTTTAATACCAAATCAAAAAGAGTGGTAGGGAGTGGCTTTCTCCACACACATCAATTCTAAACAATATCGGCTTCTCTAAAATTACAGGGAATCTAGGATCTCTGAAGAAATCTTTTATTTCACTGCAGGTGATACCTCTCTGGTTTTATGTTAAGTTTTCTTTGCTCAGTAATTTCTTTTTGCAAAATCAAAGATGGGCCACTATCAAATCAATACAGTAAAATATTCAAGAACCAAGATGGGTGCAAGGTAATGTAATCTTTTTACATTCAGTACAGCTGCTTAAAAATGCTGAGTGATGTGGCATTTCATGCTCTGTGAGTCTAACTCATATTGCTTTTTATAACCCACCACTCTGTCAGCCTGCCATGAACCTGACTATCCCCCAGAATTTGACTGTTCTTCACTAGGACAAGAAAGAGGATATCTAGAAGTATAGAATTGGGGGCACCTGGGTGGCACAGCGGTTAAGCGTCTGCCTTCGGCTCAGGGCGTGATCCCGGCATTCTGGGATCGAGCCCCACATCAGGCTCTTCCGCTATGAGCCTGCTTCTTCCTCTCCCACTCCCCCTGCTTGTGTTCCGTCTCTCGCTGGCTGTCTCTATCTCTGTCGAATAAATAAAATCTTGAAAAAAAAAATAGAAGTATAGAATTGTCAGGTTAGTCCACTATGCATACCTTCAGAAGGTAAACAGCAGGGTGAATATCTTGGACGGAATTCTCAAGGTAGGACAAAAGTCCAGAAATAAAGAAAAAGAATTGATGCTACTAGTGAAAAGTAACACTAAAGTAAGTAGGAATATCAGAAAGGATATGAAGAAGCAAAGGAAGAACATAAAAGGAAACTATACATCTATATATTTAGAACATGTTAATAGACAAGAAGATTCAATATTAAAACCTGTCAATTTTTAGCATATTTATTTGTAAATTCCATTCATTCATAACTTGAATCCAAACAATGTTTTCATGAACTTGAAACCAGAATTTAAAATTTCATGTGGCATAATAATGGCTCAAGGATATCCAAGATAAATCCTTTTTTTTTTTTTTAAGAATTTATTTATTTATTTGAAAGAGAGAGAGAGCAAGAAAGTAACAGAGGGAGAGGGTAAAGCAGGTTCCCCACTGAGCCAGGAGCCCAATGTGGGGCTCCATCCCAGGTTTCTGGGCTCATGACCTGAGCCGAAGGCAGATGTTTAATTGACTGAGCCACCCAGCCAGCCACCCATTTATCCCATCCAAGATAAATCTCAAATAAATTCACAAGGGCAAGAGATGTGCCCTAACAGATAATAATATTTATTATAATTACATAGGAATTAAAATGATGTGACATTAATACAGGAGTAAACAAATAGATGGATAGAATAGAAAAGGCAAGGGAAAGGTGTGTATATACCACTTGGTGTGTAATAGTCTGGCATTACATATCAGTGGGCCTTTCGATCTTTTGATGAATTTTTCAATAAATACCTTAAGAGCACTAAGCTTTCTGTAAGGAATAAAATAATAGATCCTTATAACGCACCACACAAAAATAAATGCTAAATGAAGATCATGTAAGTCAGTTTCCCCAAGAAACAACCCTTAAATTTGTGTGCAAAAGGGTAACTGGGGAGTGCTCATGGGAGTGAGAGAAACAGAATCAGACAGAGAGAGAAGTTGAACTTTAATTAAGTTGCAACAGAGGTTTCAGCTAACTGCATAGGGAGCTTTGGACCTATGAAGTCTCTTCAGAGACATCCTGAACTGCAAAACAGGCTGCCCCCAGAATGAGGAGGAACCTTTTGGGAAGCAGCACCCTTTGGCTGAGGACAATTCCTATGGAGGGATCCAGCAACGAAACCTCATCAGGACAACGGGATCTTACGGTCACAGGCCTACTGTTGTACCTCCTTTGCTTTAAAGTTAGTCCCTTAGTTTGAAGCAATGGTATGCAGAATCCCTGTCAGTGGCTTAAATAGTCTATAAGTCTTTAGATAATGGTGCTTGAAGTCCTATAAGCAGGAAAGGCAAAACAAGTCAATTCCCTTTAAGATGAATGACTACCCCTTCAGAGTAGAAAAGGTCTGATATAATCAACCCATTACCGAAGCTAGTTGGTTTCCTAAAAAGATGGTACCATACTGAAAGCTCAACTTTTCTTGATTTCCACTGTTGATGAGTTGGACACTTGATAGCAGCAATAGTTAAATCAGCCTGAGTGAGAGAGAGTCCGTATTTTGGGGCCTATGCATATTATCTATCCCTATCATAATGATAATTCCAGTTTTATATCCATTGTGTTAGTTCTAAGGTATGTCCTAACAAAAAAGTGGTTAATGTCAACTGACTATATCATTCTGTCTACTTGGTTGTTTAGTGACTATTACATGAGGGATACTCTCTGGTGGTAATAATCATATGATACAAACATAACACTCGCATTCATTATAATTGTTTCCATCTTTCTTCTGAAGCATGAGCACCTGACCTGTAGTTATTTTAGGATCATAAAATCTCCTTTGCTATAAAGGAACCCAGTCTTACCATCAGCCACGGTCCACAGAGGACGTTGCCAGTGGGCTTCTCAATATTACTTTGGCCCCTCCTACAAGTGCATTCTTTTTTATTTTTTAAGATTTTATTTATTTATTTGAGACAGTGAGAGCCAGAGTGGGGAGAAGGGCAGAAGAAGAAGCAGGCTCCCCGCTGAGTAGGGAACCCAATGGGGAGCTCGTTCCCGGGACCCCAGGATTATGACCTGAGCCAAAGACAGACGCTGAACCGACTGAGCCACCCAGGTGCCCCACGAGTGCATTCTTCATTGCTTTATTAAATAGAGAGTATGTACTCTGGACCCTACTATAGAACATAGTTGTCAATGGGTTTTCCAGACACATGCGTTATTTTTCCAGCCTTGTAGAGCACATTCTCCTTAGCATGCTCACTTCTCTTTTTATGTTGTCTTCCACTGTCTGCAATGGCTCTGGCATATCTGCTTCACCTGATGTAGTACCTCACCTTTTCCAAGTTTTTAAGGGTCATCTTGTTATCTGAAACTGTGTTCCCCTCTTGGTAGGTACTGAACCAAAAGACACAACCAAACCAAAGAATAGGGAATGGAAGGGTTTTACTTGCAACAGTAAAGGAGAACACCAGGGATCATTCCCAAAGCAGTGTCTCGCTGAAGGACAAAATCAATGGGGGAAGTTTAAAGCTAGGGGTTCATGCATATTCATGAAGGAGCTTGTGCAGTGGGGAATATAGCATGGATTTGGGGCAAAGGTCACCTTAAGGTGGCTGAGTCCAGGTCAAAGTCAGGAGGGCTGGCAAGGGTCAGCATCATCAATTCTCTGGCTCCAGTTGGTACAGTATCTGAGTGTTCAAAGGGGTTTAGATCCTGCAGTGATAACTCATGAATATGCATCAGGTCAATCTTCACTTTTAAATATGACTAGGTTACCTCTGGGCCTGATAGCAGCTGTTTGTTCTTACATTCGTTGGGAGATGGCCAGGTGCCCAAAATGACTTTTCTTAAGTTGAGAAAGCTACATCTGTCTTTGTTTTTCTTGGAACCCCTAACTCTTTCTGCGTATAATCTAAACAGCCTTTTGGCACTGACTCCTGAGGCCCTTGTCAGAATGTTAAAGTTTTTTCATGGATAACTGGTCCCATATCACTAAAGACTCCCGTATCCAACTCTGTACTCCGTCTCCTCTCATCTAGAACTCGCAGGAGGTTACAGTCCAAGGCACACTCTCCCCTCTCCTGTTAAAATATATTGGGTCGTTCGTGTAGTTTGAGGTATAGTCCTATTCTCTCTTTAGCGGGCACAGTCCTTCCCTGGCTAGGTACCGCTCTGACTTCACCCCAGCAACTGAAGATGTCCAAAGTGTGGGGCACCAGGGAGATGTAAAGGAGACCTCTGAATAAACTTAATATAAACAAGGAGCGCTAAACTCTCAGCAAGAATTGGGCCACTTATTCAGGCTTAGAACATTACGGAGCATCTAAGGATTCAAGATTTTTGAGTGCATTAACTCAAATCTTGGAATCCCACTCCTCAATTGCTGCCCTGAACTTGCTATAGCAGGCTTCCCAGGGCTGAGAATTCAGCTTTCTTTCGAGCTCCCCTATCATTAATTAAACCAGGGGCTTGATCTTTAGCTTTTTTTATGCCCTCCAGCTGCAAAAGCTGAGAATCTCTTTATATACTTCCCAGGACATCCTCTGGCTATCACAAAACCTTACATTGGTGATTAAAGGTCTTCAGCTTTTCTTTGTCTTTTTCTGATTTATCAATAGCCCCAAGCACCAGCCATTGGTTGTGATTTTTTTTTTTTAATTAAGTAGAGCCTGGGAGTGTGTGGGATGACAAGACTCCGCTCAGCAAAAGACCACAAAGGAAAATGAAATAGAGAAGTGTATCATTCACAGGTTCTGGAGGAAGTACTGGGCACAGGGGAGGTCAAGGCAAGGTGCAGGCAGAAAGAACACAGTGTCAGGATCTGGGCACATGGCTCACTTAGGGTCGGCCAGTGGAGGGCTTTGAGGTTCCTGGACTAAAAGTGGATTAGCCAATTCAAACCAAAAACAGCAGGGATCTGGCAAACTCCATAGGGGTCTTTCTAAGGGGTGGAAGGGGGAAGGCCCTAGGTGGCAGGGGAGAATGCTTATCACAAGGATAGTTGATCACACATTTGCATTTACTTGTGACTCTGTGGGCGGTGAGCTAGGGCTTGAGCTCACAGCAGAAGCTGCTGTCAGTTGAAGTTCAAGGCCCCTGCAGTCCACTTGACCAACACAAAACAAATGCCAAGGCAGCAATATTATAGAGTAGTTCAACTAAACTGAACACCATCCAAGTCCCACATCCTTATAAATCCTTACAACTTCTGAACCTCTCAATCACTTGAGATATTATACCCACCAGTGTATTTTCTTCCAGCCTCACCCCCCCCCCCAGTGAAGTTTTTAAAAGTCACTGGGTTACTGTATGCCAGGGTTTATCATTATTTCATCTGTGGCATAAGTCATCATTGCCAGCCAGGTGATGGATGATTCAGCTCCAAAATCCATTTTTTAAACCGTTTTCTAGGACAACTTCTTGTGCACATTGTCACAGGTCAGATTTTCTAGAATACAGACTCTCAGATGGAGATTGGCATGGTTTATTGGTGAGTCTTTCACATAAAGGAGGGAAGGAAGCAAACTTGGGCAGGGAGAGAAGTTATGTTGTGATGCATTGCCACCGGGGACTTAATCAGTCCCACAGAGAGCTTGCAAGTGGCACTGGCCCTTTAGAGAAGTCCCAAACTGAGGCCAGGAGCTAGACTTTTGTCCTTCCGCACAAACTTGGTAATTGCACATAGGGCTATCTCTGAAGACGGAGCTGAATTTTGAGCAAAATAGGTCTTTCTTAATTTGAGGGACAGATTATGCTGTATACTGTCAGAGGACAGTGCTTGAAATAGACTCTGGGCTATGCACCACAGTGCCTACACAGTCCTAAACGTGTAAATCAAACATTGAAGGATAGACAGTAGCTAGATGATTGATAGAGAGATGATAGATAGATAGATAGATAGATAGATAGATAGATAGATAGATAGACAGGAATATCTTTGTGACATAGAAGTATTAAATTTCTTAAGACATTGAAAGTTCCAATTATTTAACAAAAGGTAAGTAACGAGACAATAGCAAATTTAAAACCTGGATACAGTCCAGGACAACATAGACAAAGATAAATAACAAGAGGCAGACTTGGAATAGATACATGCAGAGTGTATTACCAAGGCTTCTTATCCAAAATATATAAGAAATTGATATAAATCATTCAGAAGACAAATAACATAAACGTAAAAATAGGCAAAGTGTATGAAAGCTAATTTATAAATTAGTCAATGTAATGGTCAAGAAATAAGCGAAAAAAATGCTTAACTTCACTAGTACAGAGAGAAATCAAATTAAAGCAATAAACCCCCATTTTGCACCACTCGAGGCTCCAAAGTTCAAAAGACAATGCCTAGTGTGGGCAAAGTTGTAAGGAAATGGCTTAGTGTGCTATGTTTGTTAGCCTGTGTGTTTGGGGGAAATATAAACAGGCACTTTAAGGAACAATTTATCAATGTACATGAAATTGAAAGTGTGCGTGACAAAAATTGTAGCCATTCCATTTCTGAGCCCAGGGAAACCTGCACATGAATCCCAGGAGAAGCGAATAAGAATTTCCATAGCAATATTGTCAACAATAGAAACAAATAATGAGACATAGCCAAATAGTCATCAATAAAGGAATAAATAAATAAAATGTGATTTAGTTACATGATGGAACGCTCTACGGTAGTTCGCGTCTACAAACCAGGTTCATACGTACCAACAGTTCGATCTTAACAACACCTCCATCTCCTCCAATTAGAAGGAAGCCCCAGAACTCTCCACGCTCAAAGTGAGCCCCTTCCCAGCCTTTCACTTCTAAGCAACACTAAACCTTGCTGCTCCTATTTCCCTTGATGTCCTCAGAACTCATCTCATTCTGCCCCATTTACCTCAGCCCATCCCTCTGCATTCCCCTTTCCTATCTTTCTCTCCATAATATCCTCACTGTCCAACCTATTTTACGTCTTTGTTTATTTGTCCTTTTCCAATTAACACATAAACTCCACGTAGGGCAGGTTAATTTCTTATTGTTTTGTTAATGTCTAGCCTTAACATCTAGAATAGTGCCCAGAACGTTGAACACAGACTACATATTCCTTGAGTGACTGCGTAATGTGGAATGTAAAAAGCAAGAGGTAAAATCATATGAATAATACATACAGCTCATGTAAAACTTTACATACATTCAAAACAATACTCCATAGAAATAGTTAAAAGACTTGAAAATGGATTGGAAAAATATACTATAAATTCCCGAAAGTGATTATCTTTGAGAAGACAGTGATTCTAATGGGTTTGAGGAAGGAAGACGGGACTTCAGCTTTATCTCTAATGGGTACTTTTTTATTAAAAAAAAAAAGTCAAAAGTAAGTGTGGCAAAATTTTTGTTTTAAGATTCTGTGTTACTTCTCTGTATATTTAAATTAAAACCAAAGGAACCTACGTGAGAGAGTGACAATTTGCAATTTTGCCATCATTTACATATGGTTGGCTTTAATACTGATTTCAGAAGCCACAGGTGGTATATAATGTTCCTCAGGGTAATTTCAGCAGGGCAGAACTTCCAACTGGCATCGCCGTCAGCTTTACAACCAAGTGTCTAATGCTTTGACTGATTTTATTTAAACTAATAGGCAATATTCTTTAATTCAATCAACTATAAAATAAAAAGTAAGCTTGATTGTCTGACAGGGACACCCTTGACCACCTCTGTCTTTGGCTGCACTCTGAGGATTAAGAAGTGGCCACACTAAATGCTGGGCAGGGTTCTCAGAACAATGTTGGGGGTGGGGGAGTGTTAGAGGGGGATGGGGAGGGGCAGGGCTCAGCGGAGGGAGGACTGCGTGCTTGTGGGAGTTCCGGGTGAGAGAAGACATGCTGCCTTAGAGCTGCCCTGCTGGCTCTGAAATGCTTCTCAACTTTTCCCACTAAGCCTTGCTCCTCAACCCTTTCAGGGTGCACAACTGTGATGATGCTTTGCCCCATGCCTTGGTTTGCTTCCTCTTGACACAAAGGCCAAGTTCAAAGTCCAGTCTGAAATACAATCAGCTCTCTGCAGCTAACCCTCAATAAAATAAAATAAAACTGCCCAGAACTCTGTGGCCCTTTGGACTGGCCAGCTCTCAGGAACAACTCATATCATTTATCACCATAGCAGGCAGATGTTGGGGCTCCAGGATTCAACAACTACTCCCCACAAAGGACCCCTTTAAATAATTTTCTGCATACGGACCCTGCATGTGTGAAATATATGCCCATCAAATACATTTCAAGAAAAAAATCATTTTGTAATTTTCATTGACCAAAGGATAAAATAGAAATACATAAAAGTATATGAGATGAGCGGCGCCTGGGCGGCTTAGTCAGTTAAGCATCCGCCTTCAGCACAGGTCATGATCCCAGAGTCCTGGGATGGAGGCCCACCTCCGGCTCTCTGCTTGGCAGGGAGCCTGCTTCTCCCTCTCCCTCTGCCTGCTGCTCCCCCTGCTTTTGCACCTGTGCTCTCTTTCTCTCTCTCAAATAAATAAATAAAATCTTTAAGAAAAAAAAAATCTTTAAAAAAGTACATGAGATGAACAAGAGGTCATTGCCTATATTAGCCCAAAGCTCAGAAACCTGATATTTTAGTTAGATTATCAGTCCTAATGGGAATAAATGTATGATTTTCATCAGGATTTTTAATACCCTGAACATAGCGCCATCAAGGATCCTACTGACCTATAAAGCTTCATGATCTGGACTTTATTTCCAGGATGAGGCTAAAATCAAACATAGGAAGGGAAAGTATAAGCAAACTGCCTTTTATTTCACTTATTTCCTCCCAATGTTAAACTTTGAAAGTCATAGAAATCAATTATTCCTGGGGCGCCTGGGTGGCGCAGCGGTTGAGAGTCTGCCTTCGGCTCAGGGCGTGATCCCGGCATTCTGGGATCGAGCCCCACATCAGGCTCCTCCGCTATGAGCCTGCTTCTTCCTCTCCCACTCCCCCTGCTTGTGTTCCCTCTCTCGCTGGCTGTCTCTATCTCTGTCGAATAAATAAGTAAAATCTTTAAAAAAAAAAAAAAGAAATCAATTATTCCTTTACTTCTTAGAGCATTACAGCTTCACACTATGAAGTCCTCTCCAAGGGACCTGAAAAAAATCATGTACCTTGAATAGTATATCAAGAGAGTTACATAGCTTTGAAGAAGGGATGGAGTGTGAGAGAGCATTATCCAGAGTCCTGTCGATTACGTGTTTTCATTCTTCCGGTGCGAGTGATTAGCCTCAGACAGAGAGCCCAGCATTAGGACTTCCCCACACACAGATAAATTCTGGAAATAAAAACCAAAACAATAATGAGAGGTCAAAGTGTCAAACTGCTTTGAACCACATCAAAACAAATTTAATAAATGTTGCACATGAATAATCCTTAGGACTGTTTCGTGTCTGCCTCTCTCGGACACCTCACGCCTCAGTCAGGATCCTTCGTTATCTGTAGAATTGTTCCACTGAATGACTTCTAAAATTCTTTCACAAATAATCCAAGCATTATGACCTGACTTGATAATCAAGCTACTATCAATGTCAGGGAGTGGATGTCATAAACTAGGTGAAAATTCCTACCAGAAGCCTTCTACCTCAAGCACGTATTTATATATTCAACAAGCAATAATCAGACAAGCTTGAAAAACACTATGTGTTCTTCTCCCTCATTACACAGGTAGCTGAAATGTAATTTTTAAAAAATGCCTTGGACCAAGTAAGTGATCTCCAGCAATACAATTAATCAAAATGAAGTATATAAGAATTGACAGCCTTTTTTGCCAAACTCAGAAGTAATAATAAATATTTCGAATAAGCCGAGGGATCATGACGACTTTCTCTTGCCCCCAGTTTACAAAAGAAACTAAGTGGGTTATTCTTTTATGAAATTTGTAATGCTGCTAAAGGTTGAATTTCATAGAAATGATGTTGACCAAAATAACATAGTGATCTTCTGACAGTAATATACTCAATTTAAATTATGTCACAGTCATGCTTGTAAATTTTTATCGATCTTCAGATGCATTTCCACTCTGCTGACTTCTGAGCAGTGTTTCATGCTTACAAGACGGCTAAATGGGGCAGAGGAGGCAGACTGTACTCAAGAACCATTTGGTTCATCATGGGATGAGACATACACATGTGTCTGGATCAGATAAAGTGACCACAAGCCTATGGGGGTCATTGGGAAAATGACAGAAAAACTAACAGAGTTTTCAATCCACCTAAACACCATTTTGCTATTTTACTTTCGTAAATTTGTGAGAGAATAACAAAGATCCATTTATTTGCATAGAAATCCATTTAATTTGGCTTCATATATTACCCTAGGCAGCAACCCCCATCTAGGGGCTAGCAGAAAGAGGCATAGCACAGGATCAGCCCTGTGCTATGCCATGATTTGAAAGAATTGTAGCAATTAATGAGTGGGACAGCCAATATTATTTGTTGGACTAAAGCAGATATGATCCTGCCCTCAAAGAATTTCCTGTATATTTTTTTTTGAGGCAAGCAGACATCAATCAAGTCATCATTATATCTATCTATCTATCTATCTATCTATCTATCTATCTACCTATCTATATCTATCTATCTATATCTATATCATCTATCTATCTATCTATTTATATATAAACTGTGATAAGGACTATGTAGGAAATGTACATGGAGCTGTGAGAGAACTTTAACAAGATGGTCTGGCTTGGTCAGCAATGTCAGAGAGAGAGACTCCCTTAGGAAATGACCTCTGATCTGAGATCTGAAGACGTGTCTCAGAATTGGTTAAGGAGGAAATAAAGAGGTAAAATATCATGTGCAAAGGGCCTGAGGTAGGTGGGAGTACAGCATATTTTAGGACCCAGGAAAGATCCTGAATTCAGTTTTGAATATATGAAATGGAAATGCCTATAAGACACAAAGGTGGTTGGATATATGTATGAGTCATGATCCTATAACCTTATTTATGTCCAATACCTCTGGACTGCCACACTAACATAAACAACACCAATTTGCCCCTAGATGGCTATGAATACCCAGAAAGCCAGAGAATAGTGTAAAACATTTTCTAAAGTTTTTATGCTGTAGTCCTCTCTCTATGCATAGAGTATTCTCTAATGGGTACCCAGGAGGCTTTGATCCTGTAAGCTTCCCTCTTCTTCACCTCCATTGGATCCCAGCTCCACTCTGAAGAGACAGTTGGGATTCTACTTTCAAAGCATCCATCTAGGAAGGTGACAAGACCTTACTGAGAGAAGAGCTGGAGCTTCCTAGTGAAGGGTCTTGAAGAGGGTGCTTCAGAGCAAAAGATCTGAAAGAAAAACAAATGTTTCTGTTGCAATATTGATTAATTTTCATAATAAGACTTCAACATATATTTACCCTAACAAAATATCTAAGCAAATAGAAATTAACACAAGGACACTGTACATTTCATTTATACTAATTGTAGAGGCCTCTTTTAGGCAACAGGCTTGAGCACTGGAAAGCCGAGTAAGATACAAGGGCCCAAAGTGACCACCAGGCTGAAAGCAAGCAGGCTCATTAGGTGGCCCACATCAAAATAGCCATAGGCCCTAGCTGACCAATGGGTGACTGACAACCAGGCACAGGTCCCAAAAAAAGAAAATTTCATAAATTCCCATAGCTCTTCACTCCCCACCTTTAATGACAACCTCCCCCCCAGCACCCCCCCCCCAAGTCTCTCTTCTGTTGTCCTGCCTGTTGCTCTCTTTCAGTGTATTCAGTAAACTTCTGGGGCACCTGGGTGGCTCAGTTGGTTAAGCGTCTGCCTTTGGCTCAGGTCATGATCTCAGGGTCCTGGGATCAAGCCTCACATCGGGCTCTCCACTGAACAGGCAGTCTGCTTTTCTCTCTCCCTCTCCCTCTGCCCTTCACCCCACTCGTGTTCTCTCTCTCTCTCTCTCTCTCTCAAATAAATAAATAAATAAATAAATAAATAAATAAATAAATAAATAAATAAAATCTTAAAAATAAATAAACTTCTATCTTCTTTGTTCTGCCTTGGATAAATTCTTCCAGACCAGCACCACTGGTCTCCACCTGATCAGGCCACTCCACATAAACCACTATTGAGGAACTTTCAAGGATTTTGCTTATTTGATAGCAAAGAGATAGAGAAACTCCAAGCCTTGTGTGGTATTTCTTCCTAATGAATCAAGGAAGCAAATGCCCCAGAAATAATATTTCTTCCAGTTCAGCTAAGGTTAAGCTCCTCTGGTCGTTTTGCTGAGCCAGTATTAAGGGTACCGCTTCTCAGAATCTCAGGATGTGCCCACAGCAGGCTTGTACAAGTGCTTACAGAAGGTGCTTTCATTCCTTGTGTTTAAAGAGATTGTTCTTAGAATGTAGAGCTTTAAACCTGTACATTGGTTAATTGGAAATAAAAAGAAAGCAGAAAAGGGGCACCTGGGTGGCACAGCGGTTAAGTGTCTGCCTTCGGCTCAGGGCGTGATCCCGGCGTTCTGGGATCGAGCCCCACATCAGGCTCCTCTGCTATGAGCCTGCTTCTTCCTCTCCCACTCCCCTTGCTTGTGTTCCCTCTCTTGCTGGCTGTCTCTACCTCTGTCAAATAAATAAATAAAATCTTAAAAAAAAAAAAAGAAAAAGAAAGCAGAAAAATCCCTGAAAAGGGGCTAAACTCAGTCCTCTTATTATTGGGGCTAGTCATGTGTGATGATAGCCCTGAGCGTCAAAAAGCCAGTGAAGATTCTGGTGGTGACTGTGTGTTAACTGGCCAAACAACTGTCTCCTCCACTATAAGGAGTTGCTCCAAGGAAGTGAGGACTGGAAGTGCCTTGGCTTAGAAAAGGAACAAAGTTGAGCCTGCTAACACCTAAAGGCTTCTCAGAATAATCCGGAATCAGAGCACAACTCCTACCACCAGAAGCCGGCAGAAATCTCAGCAGTTGAACTCCGGAAGGAGGCGGCCAACTCCACACGATGGGAGAAGGGGGCTTCTACAGAGCTTGCTCAGATGCCAAAGTTAGAAGGATGTTTTCTATGAATATTCCAGGGGCTCTACAAATGTATATCAAATCTGAGGGCCTCATATCTCAGGTAATTGCTCCCAAACAGACTGTTCAGGAGGCTCTGAGGAATGAAGGGTTTCTTCTCTCCAGTTAGGAGCACAGTAACATGGCTTCCCATCCTCCCGGCTGCCCCTGTGTTTCCAGGCTTCCGGCCTCCTGTGCCAGGTGCCGTTGGCTTCCCATCAGTCACCTCTAGTAGAAATCAGGCGAACAGTTTAGTTATCCTCATGGAAGTTGATACATCCACCACGGGTGAAGCCAGAATCGCCATAGCAACTGGGTCACTGGAGTGATTTCAGACTCCTCCCAGCTCACATGCTGCTTCCCTGCTCCCTCTCGGCTTCCCTCCACACCCACTCAACATATTATTTTTTTTAAGATTTTATTTATTTATTTATTTATTTATTTATTTATTTATTTATTTGAGAGAGAGAACAAGTGGAAGGGAGAGAAACAGACAATCTGAAGTGGACTCCTCCACCCTGAGCGCAGAGCTCCATGTGGGGCTCCATTCCATAACTGGGAAATCATGATCTGAGCCGAAATCAAGATTCAGAGGCTTATCCCACTGAGCGACCCAGGGGCCTCCGAACATGTTTTTTTTAATCAGCTAGATTGTGTGCTTCCTAACGGTGGGAACCATATTATTTGTTTGCATAGCTCCTGGCAAATAGTAAGTCACTTAAAAAATAACTTTCTTGTTCAATCCTATTTCAGCATTTTTCTGGAAGGATATCCAAAGAGTGGTTAGCATTTGCATTGAAGAGAGGTTCCAGAAATCAGTATGTGAAAAGACAGGGGAAGGAGAATTTCAGGATTCATCTTATACTTTCTGTACTGTTAGAATTTTTTTGCCACATAGATACATGAATGTTTTTTATAATGAGATGCCCGCTTTTAGTTTTATTTATTTGGTGCATTCTACCTATTTGTTGTAATGTAAGGAAAAAATAATGGGTTCTGAGGGTTTCAGTCAGAAAAGTTAGTGACTAAAGTCTTTGGCATGAGAGAAAAGTGCTTTTCTGGAGGATCAACACATTCATCCCTCTTCCAAGGCAGATGCTTCTGATTAATCACAAGAGCCTTTTCTCTCGGGCCCACAGACCGCCTATAATTTCTTAACCCAGCACACCTGACAGAATCTTATGAATTAAGGGTTAACGTGGGATGTGAAACCCGTACACCATCCTCTGGTTGGATAATGTAATGCGTTGACAGTTCTCTTTGAATTACAACTTGACACTAATGAATTGAAGTTAAAATGGGAGAAATAGGTCCAGATGAGGACAGAAGGAAAAAACAGGCAGCACATAACACAGTGCAAGGAGATGGAATCAAACTATAAGGTTATAAGCAGTCTCCAGATAAAAGCTATCCGTAGAAAAAAAAACTTTTTCAAAGATGATAACTAGCTTGTCTGGACGGCTGTCTCCATGCATTGAGGCACTCCCATTTGAGGGTGAGCAAGCCCTGTCACCAAAGCAGAATGCTGTCTACCACCATCAGATTCTCACACCACCTTTTCTGTAAAAAGTCTTTGTCCTAAAGGGTCAGCATGTCATAGTTTCTATTGTCATTTCTCAAACTATGTGTGAGAGTCTCAACAGAGACACCATAGGGTGCTAATAAAAAATAATCTTTTCAATATGTTCCGTTAATCCCATGATGACTAAAGGCAGAGAAATGCTTTGGAAGAAAAATGGCTACTCCCGGGGGGCCTCAGCTCTTTTTTGGAAGTGGGACAATTCAGCCAGCCACTGAAATAAGGCCCTCCAAAATCTGCTGGAAATAGTTGAGGAAAACCTCATCACAATCCAAGTCCAGTTTGAGGGAAAATAGAGAATTTGTCTGAGAGGTCACAAATACACGACTTGCTCCAGCCAACTGATACAACTGGGCCAATCAAGATGAAATTCTTGTATTCTCTTCAGCATACTGCTCACCTGCTGCATGACCTAAATAGTTCTGGGTATTGAGGGAGAAAAATCCCCAATATATTCACGTCGATCAATTCAAATATTCATCTGTGAAGCACCTCCTCCGTATCAGACACGGTGCTAAATGCCAGTCATGGCCCTTGAACCCAAAATGTTTGCACCCTCAGAGCCAAAATACTTACACACTCAGTAAATAATTAGAAAACAATAAAAAAAGAGCAGAGGGCTAAGAGTCAGGGCAAAGGAAAGACTATATAGGAAGCCAGAGTCAGAAGAGAGTAATGTGAAACGTGAAACAAGTAGCTAGAGAATCTTCACAGACAAGGAAAATCTTAATGACAGTGTATTAATCAAGGTTTTCCAGAGAAGCAGAACCAGTTCGGCATCTATATAGATAAATACAGATATAGATATATAGATACAGCTATATAGAGACATATTTATATATTACAGACACATATTATATATATATATATATATTTATAAACACACACTTATATTTATATTTATATATTTTAATACACATTTATTCATTTATTTATAAATAGAGGCTTTGAGGGATTGGCTTACACAGTTATGAAGGCTGAGAAGTCCCATGATCCTCTGTCTGCAAGCCAGAGACCCAGGGAAGCCAGTCCTATACGTCAGTCAGAATCCGAAAAGCTTGAGAATGAGTGGAGCTGATGGTGTAAAGCCCAGCCTGAGAACTGGACAAGATGAGATGACCTGCCCCAGCTCAAGCAATAAGGCCAGAGAAAAGGGGCAAATTCCTGCTTCCTCTGCCTTTTGTTCTATTCAGGACCTCAATGGATGGGATTATGCCCACCCACAATGGGGAGAGCAAGCTGTTCTGCTGAATCCACTGATTCAAATGCTAATCTCATCCAGAAACACCCTCACTGACCTGCCCAGAAATAATGCCTAATCTGGGCACCTCGTGGCCAGTCAACCTGGCACATATAATGGACCATCACACAGAGTGTGTGACCAGATGGAGAAGAGAAACGGTGCACTGCAGCTAGAGAAGTGGCTTGAGCAGGGCATGGAAATAAACCCAGACAGGGATCATGGACTTGGGGAAGGAATGAGCCTGATCAAAGTTTGTGAAGGGCAGTTTGGGGGGCCAAAGTGAAATAGGAAGAACAGAGCTGTATCATTAAATTGCTTGATAATAAAGCAGCCCCCATGTAAACTGTGACATTGGAAACCAACACAACTTAAAGATAAGATGAGGATGATTTAGCAATTCTTTGCTCCTACCGTACTGTTGAGGATCAGCGGCTGGCTTGGGTCAAGCCCTGCAGTCTGTCAGATAACCCTTACAGGAAGCCACTGAAGCTGGTTCCCTGTTTTCCAATTCAAAACATGTGGCCCAGGGGCACCTGGGTGGCACAGCGGTTAAGCGTCTGCCTTCGGCTCAGGGTGTGATCCCAGCGTTATGGGATCGAGCCCCGCATCAGGCTCTTCCGCTATGAGCCTGCTTCTTCCTCTCCCACTCCCCCTGCTTGTGTTCCCTCTCTCGCTGGCTGTCTCTATCTCCGTCGAATAAATAAACAAAATCTTTAAAAAAAAATGTGACCCAGCAAGATTAAATAATTTTACCAAAGTCACCCAATTAATGGGCAGGTCTATGTGACACCGAAACCCATGTTTTTTTGTACCCTGAATCCTCTAGGTGCAACAGAGCTAATTTGTCCAAACAGCATTAAGGGGATTCATCCTCATCCACTATGTCCACTGTGGAAACCAACATATTGTCCATAAACAGCAATTAGGGCCACCCTGTTTGAGATTCTCTCTGTAACAATACCCACCTTATTCATTCGTTCCATGATGAAGAGGTGCTTGTTATGTGCCAGGCACTGCTCTAGACTCTGGGACAGAGCCTTGACCAATGCAGCGCTCTTGCCCTCTTCATACACCTTCTGTGTGGAATAAAGGAGTGTGGGGGAAAAAATACAGAAAGCATTTCTTGACATGGACTTCAATGAATGATGTCCAATTACCTATGTTTACATCATATCATGTTACCCTGAGGTAAAAACGCTAAGGTAAGCATATATAAATATAGACAACCATAAATAAAACACGGCTACAATATAGTATAGTCCTCTCTTATATAATAATGTAAATTTCTATGATATTATTAAAATGTGGCCTTTGCTAACAGAAATATCATTGTCCTTTTCTTGTCTGGGCTTCTTGTATTCTGCATCCTTTAACAATCTACTCCAGTGTGTGGGATCAGACCCTTCCTTTGGGTTAGGACAGAAATCTAAATCTCGAAGACCCATCAGTCTCAGTCTACAATTTCATAAGGTGGAGACTTTATGACAACAAACCTTTCACTGAACTCGGTTCTCTGTTCCAGGGCTTCTTGTATTCTGCATCCTTTAACAATCTACTCTAGTGTGTGGGATCAGACCCTTCCTTTGGGTTAGGACAGAAATCCAAATCTCGAAGACCCATCAGTCTCAGTCTACAATTTCATAAGGTGGAGACTTTATGACAACAAACCTTTCACTGAACTCGGTTCTCTGTTCCAGCCACTGCCCAGGTCACTGCTGCGTGAAGTTCAAGATGAGGCCGCTCCTTTGCCCTTCCCAGTGTAACCTGCCAAGTACCTAGTGGCAGCTTTCTTTTCAAATGCCTCCTCCTTTCTGCCTCGGTGAGTGTTGTTGGAGAGATGGGAACAGATCCTTTTATTTTCGCTTTATCTTTTGATGAAAAAAAGAGTGTCTTTTTTGACTAACTATTCCTCGGATAGCTTTCTCCATTACACTAAAAAGCCATAATTCTACTTGTTTTCCCCCAGGATTTGTCATCTCTCCCTCCCCACACTACTCCTCCCACATCATCTATAAAATAGGATTCTGGCTTCTTGGAAATGTGAACACTTCAAATAACTACAGTCAGCAATCTATTTAGTTCATCCAACTAAAGTAAAAAGAACTACTGAAATAAGTCATGTTCAATACTGATTTTTGCTGATTTTTTCTATAAATTAAAATCTCGTAATTCTGTAGCTTAAAAATATTCAACAGGTACTTTTCAAATAAAAGCTTGGAAATAATTTCATGCTTAGCATGATATCTTTTTAAAATTTTTTTTAAAGATGTACTTATTTATCTGAGAGAGAGAGCAAGAGAGCAGGGGAGGGAAGGAGGGAGAGGGAGAGAATCCTCAAGCAGATCCCCACTGAGCATGGAGCCCGATGCAAGGCTCAATCCCAGGACTCTGAGATCATGACCTGAGCCAAAATCAAGAGTAGGCCACTCAACTGACTGAGCAACCCAGGTGCCCCCACAAGATATCCTTTTTTATTTTTATTTATATATTTATTTTTTTAAAAGATTTTTTATTTATTTATTCGACAGAGATAGAGACAGCCAGCGAGAGAGGGAACACAAGCAGGGGGAGTGGGAGAGGAAGAAGCAGGCTCATAGCGGAGGAGCCTGATGTGGGGCTCGATCCCAGAACGCCGGGATCACGCCCTGAGCCGAAGGCAGATGCTTAACCGCTGTGCTACCCAGGCGCCCCAAGATATCCTTTTTTAAAATGAAAAGTGAACCAAGTGATTTTTAACAAGACCCAGTCTTAATTCATATTGCAAATCATTTTTTTTTTACCATATTGATTAACCACATTTTGTTTGTTTGGCACTGTGCAAGCCAGAATGTGAAAATTTCCTCAAAAAATGTGAAGTTCTTACATTTTCACCGTATGTCTTGCCTATGGTTTATGCTCAGTTAATATTTAAAATATATAGCATTATTATCAATAATTTTATAATAATGTTTAAGTTAATTATTATTATTAAACATCTAGGCAGAAACAGTGGAAAAGTTCTATGAGACATTTGGAAACAGACAAAAATTAAAAACTCAGAACCCAAAGTTATTCCCCCCATGGTACCTCTCCCACCATCATGGTCTTTCGAAGAAGGAAGAGATAAGAAATGCCCGTGGGGTGGAAAAGGTAACACCGATTTTGGAGCAACAGCTAAGACCAGCATGCATTTCAAGGTCAGAAGCCTATGTTAGCTTAAGTGCAGGCCTTAATTTGCTCCAGGTATAAAATTGCTTTGTTATGCTTCAAATTTTCAGCCACCAGTAACTACCTTATAAGTTGAGAGGGTTAAATTTGAAGGATGCATTTGAAAATATTACTTATTAAAGCTCTTTCTTTTTTTTTTCAACTCCTGTAAATTCCATTTCCATTTAAATGGAAGCAGAAGCAGACAAATTGCTTTCATGATGCTCTTCCTATTTGCGTTTCTATGGAAATGGATTCTTGATTAGGAAGGGGAAAGCTAAAATCAAAAGTTGTAAGCAGGCAGAGCATAACGGAGGATGTTTGATGGAGCCTTTGACCAGATTTCATCCAATCCAAGGTAACATAATATTAAAGTAGCCCAAACTTACAGAAATAAACGCTCACGTCCTCACCTTACCTCTCCCAGAGCTATTTGACCTCTCATGCTTTCCTGAATATGTCTTAACCAACATCAAACACAAGACCCCCACAGCCTTGACTTATAGGTCCTCAATACCTGGCACAGTGGCCTTTGTTGGGTCTTGCTTTTGGATATTTCTCTCTTAACTAGCTCCCAAATATGATGCTTGCCCTAAAGTATGTGTCCAAGAACAATGGACATTTGGGGATATTATTGGGAAAATACAGTCTAAAAAGAAAAACATAAGTAAGTAAAGAATGAAGCTGAATTTCAAAGAGTAAATAATAATTTGGTATCACAGTCATATTTACGTCCCAACCATTTCTTAATAACTTACATTTGAAATAAAAATAAGTCAGATTTACACTGTCCCTATTCTGTGAAGAACTGCTATAAAGAAACCTATCACTAAAAGTTCCCATTACACAAATCATGCCTGTCAGCTGCTATCAATTTCCACACGCTTTTGACTTCTACATGGCTAAGATTTTGGCAAAAGTGCTGATACAATCTCTTTTATGACAGGAATTTTGCAACTGTGGCAGCACAGGAACAAATTACACTCTTATTTTCCGCAAATGTTCAATGCTACAGAAATGTACCTGATATATATTCATGAAATAAAACTAGAAAAATCTTGTTCTAAAATAAGTCCACATAATTACGCAAAATGTTAAACAACAATTCAACCCAAACAGAATAACGTATGTCAAAATCTATTATGAAATTTGATTACAACTTTGCTGTTATTCTCTTAGCTGCTTGACGTGAAAGTTACCTGGCACACCATATATGAACTCATCATCTCTAAACCTCTGGATCAGCATAAGAATGAGTTTGTACACTGGATGAGAAGCCTGGGTGGCAGTTCATTAAGCATCTGACTTCGGTTCAGGTCATGATCCCAGGGTCCTGGGATCGAGCCCCATGTCGGGCTTTCTGCTCAGTGGGGAGTCTGCGTCTCCCTCTGCTCCTCCCCCTGGCTCATTCTCTCTCTCTGTCTCTCGTTCTCTCTCTCAAATAAATAAATAAATAAAATCTTAAAAAAAAAAGAATTAGTTTGTATACTGGTGTAGATTACCTAAAATCCCTAAAATCTCTCCCATTACTTCAGGTCCAAACACACTACTAGTATTCTGTGCCAGAAATTAAAAGGCTAGCAATTGAGGAGGAATCGAATAATTGGTCACACAGAACTTAGAATTTCTTTTAATTGTGTCACGACTAGAAAGCAATAATATTACAATGTCGTTCAGTGTGTTAACTGATGGGAGAAGGAAAAAGGAAAGAGAGAAAGAGAAGGGGGGGAGGGAGGACACAAGGGGGGGAAAGGAGAGAGAAGGAAAGGAAGGGTAACAAGAAGAAAGGCATGGAAAAGCTAAAGAAGGAATGAGAGAGAGGAAAGAAAGAAGGTGAGAAATTTGGAGATGATTGACCTAGTAATTATTTCAGAATGGAAAAAAGAAATGAAAGTGACCAGAAGTTAACACTGATTAATCCTCCTCTCATGTATTACTTAACATTACTAGAGCGTCAGATGCAAATAAATACAAAGGGACAGACAAGAAAAGGCTGGGAGAGAGGGGGAGGAGAAAAACTCTAATAACGTATCAGGGTCTCTTCAAGATAGACTGGTCACTTCTGTTTCTGCTGATGGGCAAACAAAAGGCCTATACACGAGGTCTGTTGAAATAAAGGTTTCTTGAATAATGGGCATAGAATAAGATGAATGCTATGGGTCAAAAAAAAAGTAAGAAGAAAAGGCAATATAATTGTACAATATGTGCCACAAAAACATGACCGCATTAACATTTGGGACTATTTATCTGATTGTAAATTTCAAATTACTTGTTAAAAAATTGCAGTTGACTCTTGAACAATGAAGGGCTTAGGGACACTGACCCTCACACAGTTAAAAATCTACATTTAGGGGCCCCTGGGTGAAGCAGTCGTTAAGTGTCTGCCCTCGGCTCAGGGCGTGATCCCGGCATTCTGGGATCAAGCCCACGTCAGGCTTCTCGGCTAAGTGCCTGCTTCTTCCTCTCCCGCTCCCCCTGCTTGTGTTCCCTCTCTCGCTGGCTGTCTCTCTCTCTGTCGAATAAATAAATTAAATCTTTAAAAAAAAAAAACTACATTTAAGTGTATAACTTTTAACTCTCCCAAAACATAACTACTAATAGCCTATTTCTGATTGAAAGCCTTACTGATAACATAAACAGTCAATTAACATATATCTTGTATGCCATATTTATTGTATACTGTGTTCTTACAATAAAATAAGCTAAAGGAAAGAAAATGTTAAGAAAATCATAAGGAAGAGGGGCACCCGGGTGGCTCAGTTGCTTAAGTCTGACTTGATTTCAGCTCAGGTCCTAAGATTGAGCCCTGCTTCAGGCTCCACACTCAGTGCTGAGTCTGTCTGAGATTCTCTCTCTCTCTCCCTGTGCCCCTCCCCCACTCATGCTCTCTAAATAAATAAGTAAATAAATAATCTTTTTAAAAAGTGAGAATCATGGGAAGAGAAAAGACATTTACAGTACTGTACTGTATTTATAAAAAAAAATCTGAGTATAAGTAGATCCACCCAGTTCACCCCTGAGTTATTCAAGGATCAACTGTATAACAAAAGATACATGATGCCCACTCATTTTGTATCTCAGCCGTTGGGGGAAATGAATACTCAGCAGACTCAAAGAGCAATAGTTAACTCAGAAGAACTCTTTTGAAGTCCATTATACAACTTTCCCGAAAGGGCAATACTTTCTTAGTCTTACCATTCTTTTTTAAGTTTCTCAATAAGAGTAAGATGATATAGTCATTATTAGTCGCTGACAGGATGTGTCGGGTAAGCAAATGCCTGGCTACCAAAAACAAGCAAAGAAACAAAAATCTGAACTTTTGAAGAACAATAGTTCATTGAAAGCCACCCAAAAGATGCCATTATACAAAACTAGAGACTATTTCCATTTGGAAACACATAATACAACCCCTTTTAATTCAATCTCAGGATAGAATGATGGTAAAACTGGTAGCTTCCTCTGAAGCATTCCGATCTATATCTTTCCTGGATTCTTTCCCACATGACCCCATGTTCACCTCTTGATTCCTTCTGAAACTTATCTACCAGGACACACTGGTGTCTTCTCAAAAAACAAACAAACAAACAAAAATTGTTGTAGTGCAAAGTATCCTATTTCTTTATTCCCTTTCTCTTCCGGGAGGTGGTGGAACCACAGTGGACAAAGAGAGAATGGAGTGAGAGTGTATGGTGGTGCAGTTCGGTATAGTGTAGGCATGAGGATGACCAATGGGTTCGGGCCGAGACTGTGGTTGAGGATTCTACTATAGACTTAGAAGGGATGGAAGAAGCAAAAGAATCCAAATGAGAGCTCTTTGAGGAAAAAGGCAGCAAAAAAATGGTAAGGAGTGCCCTGGAAAGCATTTTCTTTATCTTAATTAAGTGTCACTTAGAAGATAAGAGAAAACACACGGTGATTGGAAACAGGTGCTAAAAGAATGATTGCAGTTAAGTGACTAAGTTTAACGAAATAATTACTGCAAAGCAAGAACCAAAATTTCTGTCCATTGACCCTAACAATGTAATTATTTGAAGACCTATGGCAAATAAAAGGGTAGAGCACACCAGGCGGAGGGTATAAATGTACACTTTCCTTAAGTTAATAGGGCCCTCAGCTCTAATCAACACATGGAAAAATGCATCTCGATCATTCCCTTTACTAGTAAATGGAGAAATGACTCAGAATCAGCAATTGTTTTACTCTGCCATGCTAATCAATATAAAAGGTAACTCATGTAAACCAAGAGAGAAGGGGAAAAGCAGGAGATAGAGGTAGGGGTGAGGGGTGATGCAAAAAGCATAGAGGAAAACAGGCCTTACCATGTACTGCCTTTAATAGACTACAGTCAACTTAAAAATGCTCAACTCCACGGATGTGAAGCAATTTGGAAAAGTAGATTCAAATGAACTCAATTTTGTGAATTGGGCTTAAAAGGTTGAAATTGGAACATTGATTTCAGATAATGCAGAGGTTTTCAAGCTTCCTTGGTTCACGGTGCCCTTAGTATCTCAGTAATTTCTTATACCCTCCCCGGCGAGGCCAAAAGAAATATCTGAGAGTTAAATCCAAACAGCTTAATAAATTTCTGTGTCCTAAAGCTTAGCAGCTGTTTAAAATCTAATACATATAATTTGAAAGGTAAAAGTAGTATTTTTATTTCAATTTCATTTATCATTATGAGATTAATGAGCCTGGTGGGTACTGGGCAACTTCTCGACAACTTGGAATCACAGTGGGCACTAAACATCCACCATTTTCTCTTCCACATTAATTTTCCTGTGGTACTTGCTTTTTATCACAGAAACCACTAAATCACAGCTCCACAAAGATAAAGTGTCATTGAAAGGAATATAGCACAATCTAATGTGGAACCGTGAACTACCTTCCTAGTAGCTCAGGTGGTATCTACAGATGCTGCTATATTTCCCTCAAAAATTTAAAATACCTTTCAGTACTCCTTATGAACAATCTGTGGTGTCCCAAGGTACCATGGTGCACAGTTTGAGAACCATGGGCATAAAATAATTCTTAGATATATATGAGAAAAATCAATTGATGAAACAGTATTTTATACCTAAGAAGAAGCATAAATAAAAACTTAGAAGGTTAAAAACTCATGTTATGTCTGAAGAATGTCAAGTAATTAACAAAAAGAACAAAGATGTATTTGATACATACTCTGTGCCAGATGCTGTTTTAGCAATGGGGATACTAAGGTGAGCAGGGTTGATTTTATCACTGCCTTTATGGAAAAAAGATACAAATAAATAAACAAGTAATTGTGGAATAAAGGTAAAGCTGGAAGAAAAAAGAGAGAGGGAAGAAGGGAGGGAGGGAGGGGGGAAGGAAAGAAGGAAAGGAGAGCAAAGGAAGGGAAGGGAAGGAAGGGAAGGAAGGAAGAAAGAAAGGCATCCAAATTGAAAAGGAAGTAAAATTGTCCCTGTTTACAGATGATGTGATCTGATATATAGAAAACCTTCAAGGCTTCATAAAAAAGAAAAAAATGTTAGAATAAATGAATTCAGTAAAGGTGCATGATACAAAAACCAACCTAAAGAATCCAGCTGAGTTTCTTAACATTAGCAACAAAGTATCTGAAAAGAAATTAGGAACACAGTCCTATCCACAATGGCACCAACAAGGAGTAAAATATTTAGGAATGAGCTTAAAGAGATGAAAGGCTTATATACTGAAAACTACAAAACATTAATGAAAGAAATTAAACAAGCCATAAATAAATGGAAAGACATTCCATGTTCATGGATTGGAAGATGTAATATTGTTAAAATGTCCATACTCTCTAAAGCAATCCACAGATTCAGTACAATCCCTATGAAAATCCCAATGGTATTTTTTTTTACAGAAAAAGAAAAAAAATATCCTAAAATTCATATTGAACCACAAAGGCCATAAATAGAATACTATTCAGCTTTTAAAAGGAAAGAAATTCTATGATATAGGACAACATGGATAAACCTTGAGGATATTATGTTAAGTGAAATTAGTCAGTCACAGAAAGAGAAATACTGCATGATTCCATTTACATGTGATATCTAAAATAGTCAAATTCGTAAGATCAAAGAGTAGAATGGTGGTTGCCAGGAGCTAGGGGGAGAGGGAAATGGGGAGTTATTAATCAGTGTCTATAAAGTTTTAATCAAGCAAGATAAATAAGCCCTGGAAATCTATGTATAACATTGTACTTATAATCAACAATAACTTACTGTACAATCAAAAATGTGTTAAGAAGGTAAATGTCATGTTAATATTCTTTCCACAATAAAATAAAATTTTAAAAAAAGCAGTAAAATATAATATTCGATATAAATTGATGCGTTTATATAAGAAACATGATTTTACTTTTAACATCCCTTTTCTTAACAGTCACAACCCACACCACTAGAAACTTTTCACTCTCTAACTTTCTCCAAAGGTAAAACTTGTGCTGTATTCCTTGGCTTCTCTCTCTTTCCTATCTTTTCTGATAGACACCATTTCCAAATTCCTTCCACTTCATGGGCAGAGAAGTTTAGTTCTTTTCTGTTTCATGGCCTTGTGAATCATTCCCTTGGAGATTGATCTTCCCCAGACACAAGGAAGCCTATCATTACATTAACCTAAACAGAAACAGTTTCATCCATACCATGAATTCTGGGGTCAGCTGTTGAAATTCAATCTTTCAACTTACCTTGGTGTGTGTGCGTGAGTTCGAATAGGTGTGTATGTGGTGTATGTGCATGTGTGTGTATCAGAGAGAGGGAGGGAGGGAGGGAGGGAGGGAGAGAGAAGGAGAGGGAAGAGGAGAGACTAATTGTAGTTGAACTAGAGAACATAAAATGCAAAGAGTAGTCTGGTGAAGGAAGCCAGTTTAACTCCAGATACATTAAGTCTGATGTGCCCGGAGGCCTTGGAGGTAGAAATGAACAACAGACGGCTGGAAATGTGAGGCCTGGAATTTATTCTAACTGCATTGTTCAGTTAGCACAACCATGTCATATATGAGAGGATTTTAGCTAATAGAATTATTTTGTCAGTATGAAAATAACAATGTGTGTTCTCTGTTTTTTATAATCTCACCATCACTTTCCCAAGGAAAAGAATGTGAAACGTAAATTCTAAAATTGACCGTCCTACCGTTCTGCAGTGTCTGAAATTTGAAACCATCCTGTAACAGGAGTGACTGATGGAATGCTATCCGCCTCCCCTGTTCACCGAGGCCAGCGTCCTTATGACCGCGGGGGGTCTCTCTAGGCTCTATTGCACCTGCGAGCCCCTTACCACTCCTGACGGTTGTGCCTCGCCTGGATTTACACGCCATCAGTTCACCAAACTACTATTTCAGTTGGTCAGATCACAGACATTGACCGAAAGACTTCAAAATTTTTTCTGTTTGTGGAAGGCACATTCTTGCTGGGCCTCACCAAGGAGGAAAGTCCTGACCGAACTTCCAGGTCCTGGAGATGCGCTCCGCAAGGGACTTCCCACCTGTCTCTCCGCCCCGTTATTTAGGCTGAGATAAAAGCATGTGAGTTGAGGGGAGTTCCGTTATGCAGAACAGATTGAGCAAAATAGATGACTACTGATGAAGTATTAAAGCGTGACTTTTTAGGATGCATTTCCTTATTCTTCCTTAGGAACTCTATTTCTTATTCTCAATTTGGGCATTTCCAGCTGGAATCTGCATCTTAGAAGGAAAGAAAAAAAGACTCTTTCCTTGTGCACACTACCTGCTCGGCCCTGCACTGTGACAGGTTTTTCCATGAGTGATGACAAGTGCGTGAGCTCGGCCTGCTCCCTATCAACAACTGATGGCTCACGTGGTGCCCGGATGCATCAGTTAGTACAAGGGTGAGCGGCCCAGCTGTCAGCAGTCACAGAACCTTTGGAAGGTTGTTCCTCTGTATGATTCCTAGGCTGTGGGATACTTAGCCCATCTCCAAAACTAATCCAGTTCATTCTCTCGGTTCAAAAAATTTCATATTTTCCTCTCTCCTTTCAGGATCGCTCTCGTATTTTTGGGGAGTAAAAGCAGGTAAATGTTCCATCCAACCAACTCCTGCCCATTTCTCTGGGCCAGTAGCCTCTCCCGTTCAGTGCTAGTTCCCCCAGGTCCTGCTCCCCTTACCAGTCTATTGCTTCTCCACTCTCAGCAGCACCTACTGGCTACATGGCTCCCCTGGCAGTTGATCATAGCAGTAATAGTAATTTCTTCCGTGACCAGTTTAATCAAGGAATCTCACCACATTGGGGTATATATTTAAGATTTTATTTTTCCAACCGCTGGCTGCAACTGTGCTCTGCCTACCCTTCAATTTCCTGCCAAGCACCAAACTCTATGATATCCCGGTCGGCTTCTAAAACTTTTCACTTTCTTTTTTAGTACTGACTATTGCATTTTAGCTACTAAGACTTAGTACTGACCATTTTAAAACTTTAATCTCATATCTGAATTAATCTGACCTCAAATCCCTTCCTCCTTCCCCTCGCCTACGGAGGTTTGAATCTGGAGTGGAGTGGGAAGGGGTGTAAGCATGATCTGCTCTTTCATATTCCTTTCTTTTTCATGTGTATTACTCTGGTGTTGGGGAGGGGAGCAGGAAAAGCCATTTCTTTCATGGGTAGTTGACTTGGGTCGACTGTTTTTCTTCATCGGTCATAAACAACCTTATGTGAGTGGTTGTTAGTGGCTCTCATTCTGTTGATAATTACCACTGACCAGGATCGTCATCTCCAGACTTCTGTAGATAAATGGAAGCCCCCAAAAGCCATGCTCACATGGTGTGCAATCCCATAGAATCAATGGGCCTTTGCAAGATTCGCTACATTTTCAGGCTATCCCTACCAGCAAGCTGTTCCATGCCACACTCCTCTAGCATTTGAACCACATTGCCTCACCTTGTCTTGGTCCTAGTGAGCCTACAGCTTGGTCTCATCCATTCCTTATTAACCCAATTCTGGGGCTGTAGGAGCAGGTAGGCTCTGCAATCTGCATCATTTGAGAACTAGGAATTTGAAAGGGTAATTTCAGTCTGACCATGCTGTTTTTTCCACAATTCTGGGACCACATGAATGAGTCAACAAGGCTGCTAGCTAAGTGAACGTCCAACTTTATAATATAAAATTGTTGTGGAGAGACTAATGCCTCCCCAAAGGAAGTTCAAATCTTTACCTTTTATGAACATGTCACTTTTCAGGGCAAAAGGGACTTCCCAGATGTGATTAAGTTAAAGATTTTGAGATGAGAAGATTATCCTGAATCATCAGAGTAGATCCAGTGTAATCACAAGGACTCCTGAAAGATGGAGGCAAGAGGGTCAAAGTTGTGAGAGGAGATGTGACAATGAAAGTAGAGGCTGGAGTTACACACTCTGAGGATGGAAGAAGGAGCAGAACTCAAGGAAGGTAGGCAGCCTCTACATTCTGGAGAAGTAAGGAATGGAAAGGAAAAGGTAAGGAAATGGATTCTCCTCTAAATCCTCAAGAAGGAATATAGTTCTGCTGACCTCTTAATTTTAGGCTCTAGGATCCATTTTGGACTTCTGACCCCTGGAACTGTAAGATGATACATTTGTATTGTTTTAAAAGTCTGAAGTAAGGAAATGTTGGTTCATGAGGTTTTTTTTGTTTTTGTTTTTGTTTTTATTATGTTATCTTAGTCACCATACAGTACATCATTAGTTTTTGATGCAGTGTTCCATAATTCATTGTTTGTGTATAACACCCAGCACTCCATGCAATACATGCCCTCCTTAATACCCATCACCGGCCTATCCCAATCCCCCAGCCCCCTCCCCTCCGAAGCCCTCAGTTTGTTTCCCAGAGTCCATAGTCTCTCGTAGTTCATTCCCCCTCTGTATACCCCCCCTTCATTCTTCCTTTCCTTCATGAGGTTTAAAGAAAGAAGCCATCTCCATAACAGAGGGGTGCAGGGTGAAGCAGCAAGCGCTGATGGAGAAGCTGCAGCAAGTTCTCCAGAAGATCCAGCCAAGATCATTCACGAAGGTGGCTACACTGAACAACAGGTTCTCAACAGAGATGAAACAGACTTCTATTGGAAGAAGATGCCATCTAGGACTTTCATAGCTAGAGAGGAGAAGTCAATGCCTGGCTTCAAAGCTTCAAAGAACAGGCTGACTGTCTTGTTAGGGACAAATAACAGCTAGTGACTTTAAGTTGAAGCATGTTTATTGGCCATTCCAAAAATCCTAGGGCCCTTCGAAGTATGTTAAAAATCTACTCTGCCTGTGCTCTCTAAATGGAACAACAAAGTCCGGATGACAGCTCGTCTGTTTACAACACGGTTTATTGTATACTCCAAGCTGTTGAGGCTTACTGCTCAGAAAAAAGACTCTTTTCAAAATATTATTGCTCACAATGCACCTGGTCACCCAAGAGCTCCGGTGGAGATGGACAATGAAATTAATGTTGTTCTCCTGCCTGCTAACAGAAGATCCATTCTGCAGCACAGATCAGGAGTAATTTCAACATTCAAGTCTCATCATTTAAGAAACACATTCCATATGCCTATAGCTGCCAAAGATAGGGACTCCTTTGATGAATCTGGGCAAAGTAAATTGAAAACCTTCGGGAAAGGATTTACCATTCTAGATGCCATTAAGAACATTCATGATTCATAGGATGAGATCAAAATATCAATATTAACAGGAGTTTGGAAAACATTGATTCCATCCTCATGGATGACTTTGAGGAGTTCAAGACTTCAGTGGAGGAAGTAACTGCAGATGTGGCAGAAGTAGCAAGAAAATTAAAACCAGATGTGGAGCCTGAAGATATGACCAAATTGCTATAGCCTCACAGTAAAATTTTAACAGAAGGGGAGTTGCTTCTCACAGATGAGCAAAGAAAGTGATTTCTTGAGATGGAATCTATCCCTGGTAAAGATACTGTTAATATTGTTGAAATGACAACAAAGGGGCACCTGGGTGGCTCAGTTGGTTAAGCATCTGCCTTCGGCTCGGGTCATGATCCCAGGGTCCTGAAATCAAGCCCCGTGTCAGGCTCCTTGCTCAGCGGGGAGCTTGCTTCTCCCTCTCCCTCTGCCCCTCTCCCCCACTCGTGTTCTCTCTCTCTCTCAAATAAATAATCTGTTTTAAAAAATGACAACAAAGGATTTAGAATATTACATAAGCTTGGTTGATAAAGCAGCAGCAGGGCTTGAGAGGATTGACTCCACTTTGCAAGAAGTTCTGTGAGTAAGATGCTATCAAATACATCATGTGCTACAGAGAAATTGTTCGTGAAAGGAAGAGTCAATCGATATGGAAAACTTTATCATTGCCTTGTTTGAAGAAATTGCCACAGCCACCCTTCAACCACCACCACCTTCATCAGTCAGCAGCCATCAACACCTAGGTGAGACCCTTCACCAGCAAAAATACTAGGACTCATTGAAAGCTCAGAAGAGGGTTAGCATTTTTTAGCAATAAAGTATTTTTTATTAAGGTAAGTACATTATTATCTTTTAGACAGAATGCTATTGTACACTTAATAGACTACGTATAGTGTAAGCAACTTTTATATGCCCTAGAAAACTAAAAAATTCATTTTACTTGCTTTATTGCGATATTCACTTTAGTGCAGTGATCTGGAAGCAAACCCACAGCATCTCTGAGGTATACCTGTAGCAACTAAATTCCAATAGTACTCATGTGCCAGGAAACCCATTGTATGGTATACGTGTCCATTTCACGTGTGTGTACTTGTCTTCCCCACAAATTGTTGGAAAGTTATGGACCACAGGAATTATACCTGAACTTTTCTTATACCCTCCTTAGTATGTGAGGGCTTAATAGAGTAGGAACTCTGTACAAATTTTTTCACTGACTGAAATCCAAAGAAATGCAAGTCAGGAACAATGAAAATACGATGACGTTTCCCTGAGGTGGTAGTCTCTCTCTTGCAAGATAGAAAGATACATTACTGCTATATTTTAATTTAAGCTCATAATTTTCCTTTGCTTTCATTATTATCTCCATTTTATGGATATTGAGCCCAGAAATAAATTAAATCTTGTCTAATAAAGGGTTGTTTTTATATTATATGTTCTTCACATAAAATTTAAATCAGTCAAGCAATAGAGAAAATATTGGAACTCTCAAATGGAGAGTACATGAATTTAGCTTTATTATCACAGCACTTTGGGGCCAGTTTCCTACGAAGATTAGATTTTAAGAGCTTTGTCATGCACTTTAACATTCCCAATCAGATGCCAATCTGACCTCCAGTGTTTCTGGCTATTAAATCAGATAGCTTCCTACTCAACCATAAAAAAGAATGAGATCTTGCCATTTGCAACAGCATAGAGGGACCTAGAGGGCATCATGCTAAGTGAAATAAGTCAGAAAGACAAATACCGTATGATTCCACTTCTATGTGGAATCTAAAAACAAAACAAATGAACAAACGAAACAAAACAGAAACAGACTCAGAGACATAGGAAACAAACTGATGGTTGCCAGACGGTGGAGGGACTGGAGACAGGCAAAACAGATGAAGGGGATTCAGAACTCTAAACTTCCAGTTATAAAATATAGTTGACCCTTGAACAATATGGGACTTAGGAGCTCTGACCACCCCCATGTAGTTAAAAATCTGCATGTAACTTTTGAGTTCCCGAAACTTAACTACACAGAGCCTACTGCTGACCAGAAGGTTTACTGATAACATAAACAGTGAATTAATACATATTTTGTATGTTATGTGTATTATATATTGTATTCTTACAATAAAGAAAGCTAAAGAAAAGAAAATGTTATTGAGAAGATCACAAGGAACAGAAAATACATTTACAGTACTGTACTCTATTTATAAAATATCCATGTATACATGGACTTGGGAAGTTCAAACCTGTTGTTCAAGGGTCAACTGTAAATAAGTCTTCAGGATGTAATGTACACCATAGGGAATATAGTCAATAATATTATAATAATTTTGCCTGGTGACAGCACTCACCAAACTTATTGTGGAGACCATTTTGTAATGCATAAAAAGATTGAATTACTATGAAGTACACCTGAATCCAATAGGATTTGTCTATTTATACTTCAATAAAAAAATTAATAAATGGGTAGGTCCAGCTGCCCTCTGAGATATTTTCTGGCTATTCACTTCATTTAGCCATCTACTTAAAAGTCCTTAAGAAGTAGTTACAACTATTAAAAATAAAATCCTAATGGTTTCCAAATAAACAGAAATAGAAATGAGCTGCCATCCAAGTATTTATCAGAATTATAACCCTAAATTCACAATTAGTCAAATTTATCTGAAGCTTAGTTGAGAGGAATATTTACAGAGGGTTTCCTGAAAGATATGTAATAGAGTCCAAACCATTCCTTACTGATGCCATCTTTTTCATTATAGTAAAATCTTACGAAGTTTAGATAAAGAGATGAAAAAGAGTATAGTATATCATAGTGTATAGTATGTTATTATACTTTATTATATGAATAAATGCTTTTTATTTTGTTTCATTTGACTAATAAAATAAAAGCTGCTACCAAGTTTAACTGATAAATTCTAAATTCAGAGTTTTCTGCAGAGCAGCTGCAAAAGCTACTCTTGTAATGGACCTGAATTATCGAACTTTCATGGAACCAAATGAGAGACCCTTCATGGGAATACAAAGTCTAATCTGTCCATCACCAAGAGGTGGCATAAGCAGTCACTTGTATAAGTGTCACTTTGGACTAAGTAAATATATAAAAGGCTCATTGAGCCGCTTTTACTTGTAAATAGGAAATTGCTATCTCATTCTTTGAAGCATTGTGTCAAATTATTTCCACGTATCTAGTCGTTCCTGCTGCCTGTCTCATGTTGTATGCTGCAAAGTTAAATGTGATTGCAAAAAGTGTATGGAACAAGAAAATTGATACTCTTTTAATACTTAACGAGGAAATAAATGTTTTTATGTTGATAAAACAATTAAAAAAGAGCTTCTATAAAAATGTCTGAAATAATGTATTTGAAGAGTTGACTGGAAGAAGATTTTAAGAGAAATATTCATTGAATCCGTGTGTACATAATGATACCTACAATGTGTCAAACACCATGACAGCCAATTCTTGCAAAGTTTTGCTTTTCCCAGGTTTCATTGCCTCCTATTATATTTCTTTGTGTTTTGTTTTTGTTTTATAACTTTTTATCTTGTCGACTCATTTTTAATCTAATGGCTTGATTACTTTGTTGTTACTCTCAACTTTTTATTGAAGGATAACATACATACAGAAACATGTACAACTCAGAAGAGTACATATATATGAATTTTCAAAAAGTAGATACATTCAAGATGCCGGCATCCAAATCAAGCAGCAAAATCTCACAAACCCCTCCAGGGCCCACCTCACACCCTTTCCATTCACCACCCTTTCTCCCTCCTGACCTTGACAAGCACAGATTAGTTTGGCCTATTTTTGTAGTTTATTTGTAAACGGAATCACATTGTATGTACTGTTTTGCTTCATTTGCTCAACACTCTATTTGACAATTTCATCCAGCAGTGTGCTGGCAAAGTTTTAACAACTGACTGATTGCAGGCTCCCAGCATGAAGTCAGTGATCAGAGTTGGGAGGTGAGCAGTTCAAGCCAACTCCAGCACAACACTGAATTAATTCATCCATATTGTTGCAGGTTCATTCTCATGAGTATAGTGCCCCAAAAGTTATGATATTTCATTATATGTGCTAATGTATGTAATCGTCAAAAAGACTGAGATCTAAGAAATCCACATGGGAAATGGAAGTTAGCTGTCTTTTTCTTGCTGTATTTTTCTTATATATAAATGAAAGCAGATTCTAAAACATTTGCAAGGTTTATTTTCCAGGGATTTATAAGCCAAATCCAACTGTGTAAAGATCATAGATCCTACTTCTCATTGGGTCGTATAAATGCATTCTCATGTTAAACAATTAATCAAAAATTTAATTTTTTAAAAAGTGCCTATTGAAGAGCTCTGACTCTCACCAATCTCTTTATAGCGGTGTGTGCGTTATACCCATCTTTGCTGGATCTAGAATGAAGTCTATCCCATTTTTGAAGGGAAACATTTTATTTCTTACAAATTATATGATTATTAGACGTTATAACTCTAAATAAGAACAAATTTATTTCTACTGAAAAAAAGTGTTTTTGAAACATCTATTCCTGATATTGCACAATGTTCTTTTTATGAAGGACTACTGGAGGAGTTTCTTTCTGGATTGTACTAATTGTGTCTGCCCCTTTTGGCACTGACCGCCAAAATCTTTGGGACAAATCAGCGGACCACTTCTAGCAAAGTATCGGGACATTTTTGCACACATTTTGTGTTCACACTTCAGTTCTGTCTCCATCTTCTCTTCCCTATTCTGATTTTCTCTTGTCCCATTTCATTCATGCAGTTATTTAATTTTTTTTAATCTTGCGTTGACAATTAAGTTAAGCCATCTATATTATTTGCTTATTGCCTATGTAGCAAATCACCCAAGAACTCAGCAGCTCAGAAAAACAAATACTTACTTTTTCACAGTTTCTATGGGCCCAGAACCTGGGACCAGCAGATGGTTCTGGCTCAGGATGGTCTTTCAGGAGACTACACTCCAAGTGTCAACTGAAGCTACAATCATCTGAGGTTCAACTGGAGCTGGAAATTCCACGTCCAAGTTCATGCACACGCTGTTGACTAGAGATCTCAGGCCCTTCACAGGGTGCTTACATGGCAGCTGGATCTCCCCAAAAGAAGAGGGAGAGGGGGAGGATGAGGCCAAGTCCAAAGCTCCAGTCTTTTATACCACTGTCTTGGAAAGGATGTGCCAATCTTCTACATATGTCGCACCAGACCAACCTGGTCGGCGAGAAAGAAGTGCACAAGGGTATGACTATCAGGAGGTGGGATCACTGGGGGCTGTCTTAGAAGCTGGCTCCTGCATCCTCCAAATATTCCCTGAAACAATGTAAATATATGAAAGTGCTGAATGTGGGAATGGAGAAAGAGAAATTTTGAATAACTTTATTGTAAGTGTAATTTATGTCCATTTTGATTTATCTTGTGGGGAAAAAAGTCCTTAAAGCAACACAAACACCATACTACAGTGGAGTGAGAATAGGGGGTTATAAAAAGAAGAAAGAATAAGGCCTGGGGGTTTTAACTGGTCTTAGCAAGCTGAGGAAGTTGTTAGAAACAAAAAGAATACCACTGAAAGTACTTTTATTATTTTATATCAGAAAAATGTTACTGTAAGTATGTATTAACTAGGATGCTTTTGGTTTCAAGTGGTGGAAAACTCAACCTGAATTGTCTTAAGGAAAAAAATGTGATGACCTCTGTATACTGACCCATGTAAGCAAACAGTTTTGGTGAGGGATGGGGGTAAGACTGGGTTCAAGGACAGCTGGACACAGGCTTCTTTCCCACCCCACCTCTCCCTCTCAGATTCCCACCTTCGTTCAAGGAAGTCTGGGAAAGCAGGTTTCTGGCATTTTCATCTTCAGTAGTGAAGATAGACCTAGCCTCCTAATTTGAAGAGTTCCTCAACAACAAAGATTTGGCAAAGCTGTTGTGTAGGGACCATCCTAAATAACAACTTTGGAAGGCCTTCTTCTTGTGTGATTGGCAGCACTGGTGGTTGGGTGATCAAGCAGCCATTCTCTTGTGAGTGGAGAAGCCTATCTCTTGTGCTCTTCTCCACCAAAAGGACTGGAAAAGTTCATCTCTTTCTGACTCTCCTGTGCAGGTAGGTGTCGTCGAAGATGTAGCCAATGCAGTATAGCTTCACGTGCTGCGGACTTTCAGGTCCCCTCCCACCTCACGCATGCACACAACACTGACACTCCACGTGGAGCCGTAGATCCCATTCTGGCACCGTGAGACCAAAAATGCGAGGCCAAAAGGTAGCAGAGGTAAGAAGGGCAGAGCTCGGGCCCTGGGGATGCTGGTGAGCAGCTGAACCAATGCTACCAACCAACCACCCTCAGACTTCTTGTTGTGGGAGGCAAATGAACCTCTATTTGACCAAGCCATCTTTAAGACAGAGTTCATGTAACTTACAGCCTAAAATATATTTGGACTAAAACAGGTGAAGTCCCAGGATAGAAACTAAAAACCATCAAACTGACCAAGGCAGCAGCATAGAGGTCAAGCATCTGGGAGGTAGTTTCCCTAAGGTATGGACTGTTCCACCACCTCATCTCAGCATTCTGTCAGGAGCTTCTCGCCAAAGAACAACCACGGTGCTTGTGACCCAGAAAAAGGCAAAGAGGTCTGCGTACAATAGTCCTGGGAGCTGTGTTGGTACTGGAAAGGCAGATTCACTGAAAACAATTATGTGACATCTATAGAGCTAAGAGAGCTTGCCTGAGAAATCACTCCCTGGTGATCTGGAAAAGAGGAATGGATTAAGGATAAGTGATTTGGATTGGCCTGTGATGTATCCTTTCATCATCTTATCCCCGACCATATGCTCAGGCAATTACAGCCCAGTGAAGTACTTATTACAGGAAAAGAATAAAACAATCTGAAATGCCAGTGCCTTGAAGAAGGGTTGGTTCTCCAGATAACATGGAGCAAAGCCGAGCATGACTTAGCAAAGCAGTACAACTATAAAAACTATGAAACTAAATTCTGCAAAGGATGAGTGGTTACCACTTAAAACCCTGATATGACTTTACATCAGACAGAGCCTTCCCTGAGCACTGAGTGGTGAGCCTAATTTTAAAGAAAGATGTGAGGATTTGGGGAAGGACACAGGAACAACAATATAAAGGTGACCAGGTTTGGAAAATATTTAATTTTTAAAAGGCTAAAAGGATTGTGCCTGTTGTGGCCTGAAAAAGAAGGAGGCCATTTTATGATTTTAATAATCATTGCCAAGCTCGTGATGCTCTGTTACAGCTAAATCGGAACGTTGACTCAATTCTTTTCATTTCCCTTGGGTGTCAAACAGAAGAGCCTTACGTGGGGTGTGTATCTGTTGTCCTTTTCTTCTTTGGGGAAATTATTCTCTCCTTCCTTGAGAAGGAGTGACTCAGCAGAATGTAATGAAAGCTGCTCTTCTCACCTACTGGAGAGTTTCTAAGAAATTAGTCCTGTGTTTCTAAGAAGTAGTCCTGTTTTACTGTAGAGAGAGGTCACCATATTTTATCTGCTTTGCATGATTGAGGATAGAAGTCTGAAGAGGAATGGTGTGAAAACACCGAGGGGGCTGGAGAGAAAGAGTAGGAGATGGGCGCATAGCTGATACCCTCCTCGACTGATCTCACAGGAGATCCCAGGACTAGAATACATGACCCTGAAAGGGGCATCCACAAAGGCCCAAAAGTCCCACAGAGTAACCTTAGCCCTGTGGTGGCCTGGGGACAAGTCAACAGAGTCCCGCAGGGCTGGAACCACCTACCTGCCCCAAACATCAGGACCCCTCCTGGCCAGCTGCCAGCCATCTGGAGAGTGGGGGTGCTGGTCCTCAGGTATGAGTCCACACACACACCAATCACGCAGCCTCCCCTCAAAGATTCGTGCCTACCACACCCAGCGCCAAGGCCCCCAGGTACTTACCATATGTGTGAGAGCATCTCCCATGCGTGACTTTGAGCCCAGACAGGGACGACTAAGAGCTGGAAACAAAGGGGAGAGGGGGAGAGAACACCTCTGAGGTGAGTAAAAGAGAAACTCTTATTAAAATGCAACCTATGAATTTAGGTTAAACATAAAGAAATTCCTGACACTGAGCCCTAGTAAATATTAAAATGTCTCACAGAGATATATGTTATTCCCTTGGAAAGCCTTTAAAAACAGACTGCAGGGGTTAGTTTATTCCTACCTCTTGGCAGGTAAATATCCTAGATGATTTCTCCTAGGGTTTTTTTCCCCCTCCTAATTCCTTATTTAAACCAAAGAAAAAGTATTACTATATTTTGCTTCCTTCAAAAAAAGATTTGAGATGACTCATAGGCATATGTATAATATTACAAAACATAAGAATACATAGAAATTCCAGTGAAAGAAATGTTCAAGTGCAGTGGAAACATTTTTTTTTTTAAGTAAGGAACTAGGTTGGCTCGGCTTTGCTAGGAGAGCAGATCATGCCAGCAGACGTAGCTGGTCAATTTGTGGTGCTGAGTTCGCTGCAGTGGAGTAGCCCTGAGAAATTAGTAAACACAGGCGAACTATCTGCAGCTCTCTGGAGAGCGCTTTCTCACCCTTCACGTGTCACTGATTAAACACTCAACTACAGTGTTCCAAAAGAACATGGCTTCTCAAGGTGCCAAGACATAATTCTCCCGTTTGGTCTAAGAACTAATGAGTAAACCCAGAGGCTGGCACTGCACAACGCGACCCCAGGTCCCCGCTCAGCCTGTCCTGGCCAAGGGCGGCTGCCCCATCGCTCACAAGGGGACATTTTTTATCATTCCTCTTCTTTTTCCCTCTTTGTCTGAGTTACCTGCTTTCAGAGAAAGGCCCTGATCAACAGCCTGCCTTAAAATACAGGCACATTGAGCCAGAGAACATTCTAGAATTCCTCTATTTTTTGTTAATAAAAGAAATGAAGGAACAATGAACCAGTAGGAAGAAACCGAATTATAGTCTTGTTAATCACTGAATTAATCAATCTAAAGGGCAGGGTTAAGCTTAGGGAGCTCGTGCTCAGGTCAGAGTGTTGCTTCAGAACCTTTCATCCCACATTCCCTTTCGCCAGGTCCTGTCTGCATCAGCGTCAGCAGTGAGCAGACCACCGGTGCTTCCCAATGCCTACTCTGGGAAACCCTGGTCACAGCACTCCTCCTATACACCTCTCTCCTTTCTAACAGTCTTGCCCCTGCCCCCTTCTTCAAGACATATTCCTTCCAACTATCTCTCCTTCATGTCCAAAGCCTCTGTGCTTCATCTTTTTACTGAATCCCAATAGTATTTGTCACTTTCTTACAATTGAATACTTACTCAGCTATTGCCTAGAACTTTTCTTCAGTTGTTTCTAAGTCGTCTTCTCCCAAAAGCATCGCGCACTCGTCAGTGTTAGACCCCCATGGCCTGATGATGCCTGAGTGTTTTGATCAGGCTTATTTAACCAGGCCCTGTGGGCTTAGCACTTGGCTGTGAACTGGATAAGAAAACGAACAAGAATCTTTTTAGAGGAAATGTGCTTTGGAAACATGCACCAAAATGTGAAGTCATCTTCCTTCTTGCTGCCTGCCCCTCCCCTTCTCTTTACTGTGAATATTAAGTGCCTAATCTTTTTAATGCTACTGCTAAGTGACCCAAATGGCAGAGAATGCATCAGTACTGAAAGGCTGCCCAATTCTGTGGTCCTGAACGTGCTGAGAATGATGACAGTGGCTGAGGCTTTCACACAGTTATTTTGTAAGTACATCGCTCACCTTGCCTGTGCGCCCTCTGCCTCCAGGGGTTCTACATCACTGAGAAAAATGCTTCCCTGCCAATGGCTCACCTCCTTTTGATCAATGCCCCAGTCCTTTTGCTGTGGGTTTCTAACAATTTCATAGTAGCGGATCCTTTGTATCTCAGTCTTTGGCATGGTCTCTGCAATAAAAGAAGTTCATTAGTTATCCGCCTAGAAAATATCAGTATTCTCAGAGTGGGTGGCTTTTGAAAAAAAAAATGTAATAAGAGGGTATGAAAGGTTAAGTCTTCCTTCAATGAGTATTAGCTTGGATTTAAAATAAAATCTGCTGTTAATTACTATTAGGTGTATCATTTTGTCTCCTTCAGAAAATGTGCATTTTTAATCCCCAAAATTTTGTTTCAAAGTGTTACATACTACGAAACTTTTCAACCTTCAATATTTTTCCTTTGAGTCACTGAGAGTCCCAGAATATGTAAAGTTTTATACTAGTTCTCCTCCCCTTCCCCAGGAAATACAGATTTCTGGGGGATAATTTAGAAAAAAAGAAGTATTGATAAAATTTCTGCTAAAGCAATCATATAAATATGAACTCTGCTTATCACATAGCTGCAGAAAACAACGACACTGGGTAGTCTTAAGCACCAAAAAGACATTTGGCTCCTGAGTCCTAAGATGGGAACCTTGAACTTTCTGTAATTGTGACTATAAATTTATCTGCATCTATTTATCTGCAAGCTTTCCTCTTCCCTTCTGCTACAATCAATCAATCAATCAATCAATCAGTCGTATCCTTTGCCCAAACACAAGCCAACCCTTCTCCACATATTCTCACTCATGTCCCTTCTTCCTTCTCAGACCTCTCCTTCCAGCCTTTGTTTCTTCAACCTCTCCCTCACTACTGCTTCCCATCAATATGCTAACATAATAAACTTACTCTATTTAAAAGAGAAACAACAATAAAAGCAACTACTTTCCCCCTTCACTTGCTTCTTTTCTTCTTTCTGGACAATCTCACCTACCCAGCTCCAAATCTACAACTGCAACATTACATCTTCAGCCCAGCCCCTTCTTGAACCAGCTATTGTTAGCCTATTTGCAGATTCCACAAGACATCTCACACTTGTCCAAAATCATGTTGTATCTTTGTCCCACTACCATTCCTTCCACGGTCACCATCTCAGGAAATGATACCACAATGAAGCCAGGGGACTGAAGGGGTTTTTTGCCAAAGCCCTCTCTTTCAGACTTCCACCCTCAAACTCTCACCTCAAGCTGTGAACATAGCTCAAACCAGTACATTCACCCCATTTCCAAAAGAAGGAGGCTCAGCCAGCAATACTTTCTGATCAATATTTCTTCAATAGCTTCTGGAACAGATGTTACATGGCACTTCATCATTGCCTTATCATTGCAAACTGGGACCCAAAGACGAGGACTTAAAGATTTAAAGTACTGCGGCATCTGGGTGGCTTAGAAGATTAAGTGGCGGACTCTTGATTTCGGCTCAGGTCATGATCTCAGGGTTGTGGGATCAAGCCCCACATTGGGTTCTATGCCCGACATGGAGTCTGCTTATCCCTCTCCCTCTGCTCCTCACCCTACTCATTCTTAAAAAAAAAAAGATTTAAAGTACTCTTATGATAGAAAGAGCCACAAATAATTGAGGGCCAGACATCCCCTCTGGTTATTAAGTGATATCTGAACTGATTTTGATACACCCAAACATTATCCTTATCCTTGTAAGTAAAAGACTAGGGAAGAGGAAGAGGAGAGAATACTTCAAAAGGAATAACATGCAAGGAAGGAGTGTGGTTTGTGTTCCTACTCTCTACCAGAGAAGAAAAGAGGATTTTTTTCTGTATGCTCCAAAGTAAAGTGATGATGGGTCCATGAAAATCACTCAGAGACATGAGGGATGTCAGCAAGAAGAAAAGTGTATAAATCTAAGTACAACAGCAGAAGAATAGGAAACAAGCTAGCTAGTTTCATGAAGAAGAATAGTTACAGGGGAATGAACACTTTATAGGATCATTGTTAGAACTGGTGAAAGAACTCCAGGGTAAACCATACTGTAGAGAGCCATACCACCAAGGCAGCCGCTGCTCCTACAGTGATCTAGAAGCTGTACGATCGGAAACCATGCTACAGCTGCCAATTCCGCTCACACGCCACCTCTTCTATGACACACTGAAGCCACGGCGATGTCTGAAACTCTTCCTCTCTTTTTCACATGACTCCATTCCCACCTTAGTTGAATAATACTCATGGTAAAAACATGTTTACATTCTTGGTAGAATACATATATGTATTTATATTTAAGGACAATCCTGAAAGATTATAGCTAATGATTATATACTTTGAGACTGATGTCAACAAGGTGGCAATATAGGAAGCCCTTCACTCATACTCCCCCACAGCAACAATAATTTGGAAGCCATCCACTGACCAAAGTGCCTTTGTGGGGGCTTTGGGATCCAGACAGGAGGTTGCAAAACACCAAGGGAGCATAAGACTAAGGAGGACAATTTTGAGAAGGCAGGTCCATGTGTAGGTGGCAGGCTCACCAGCTTTGGTTCCAATTTCAGACCCGGAAATGGTCCCAACCCCCTGTGGACTGGGCAATAGCTCTGTTTGGCCTTCATCCTGTCACCAGCACCATCTGTCTGCTTCATACCCTGAAACAGTCAATCCCCATAGTTTCAGCCCTACACAGCTACAGTCTGAGGTCAGTTCTGCTTGCTCAGAAACCCTCCCAGTGGCCTGGAAGGATCCCTGCCAGAAATCTGCCAGGAGACACATCATCCTCACAGCTGGTAACAGATCTGTCATGTACAGATCCAACTATGGGCCCTGACGTAGGCCCTTGTCCCAGCACCAGCTCTACTGACAAGGGTCCTAGAGGCAGTCCTGTTAGCCCAAGGATCAGGCAGAATTATATACACAGCATCTGGTAACGGGCTCACCATGGACAGATGAATGGACAATGAAACTGTGGTGTGTGTGTGTGTGTGTGTGTGTGTGTGTGTGTGTATTTACAATGGTATGCTATTCAGCCATTAAAAAAAAAAAGGAAATCTTGCCATTTGTAACATTGGGTAAATCTGGAGAACATTTTGCAAAGTGAAATAAGCCAGATACAGAAAGACAAATAATATATGATCTCACTTATATATGGAATCTAAAAAAGTTGAAGTCATAGAAGCAGACAGTAAAGTGGTGGTTGCCAGGAGCTGGGGGCTTAGGGAAATGTGGAGATGTTGTTCAAAGTATTCAAACATTTTGGTTACAAGAGGAATAGTTTTAGGGATCTGATGTACAGCATGATGACTATAGTTAATGATACTCAATTATATACTTGAATTTCGCTATGAGAATAAACCTTAACTGTTCTCACCACACACTAAGAATAGGTAACTGGGTGACGGATGTATTAATCTGATTGTGGTACTCATTTAATAGTGTATACATATGTCAAATCATCACATTTACACCTTAAGCATAAACAATTTTTATTTGTCATTTTTACCTGAAAAAGTTGAAAAAAACAAAAAAACCCAAATTGATCTGCAATCCATCTTAAAAATGACTGTGGACTTCAAAATTCTTCTGAAAAAAATGTCAGAGAACACACAAATATAAATGTAGTTATATTTGCAAGCAACCATAAATATTTTTTTATTTTTGTTTATTCTAAAAGCTTTCACAACTTTTTTCATATTTTTACTACTTTTAAAAATTATTGATGAAATATAAGATGTTCTTAAAAATCCAAGAACATTGTCAAGGGAAAGTACTTCTTCACTTTTTAGGGAAACCTTCAACAACTTAAAATCTTAATAGGCCTATGAGGTGACCTTAGGCTCTGACTCTTTTGAGTACAACTTCTCTGGGACATAGTAGTTATAGTATTTTAATGTGATGCTGTGTTTCCTACTGTTAGGAGATGCAGTCTTCTGCTCCTTATTAGACTGTATAAGAACAGTTCTCGGGCCTGGAACATTTCCTTACCAAGAATTAAAGAGCTTTCACAGCCTCTTCTGGCCTTATCACCTTGTGAGAAAATATCTTTTCCTGTTTCTCTTTGTTCTGGAAAAAGGAATTTAGGTTCCTGGCCTGGGAAGCCTCTTTGTACCCTGAAAACCCTCTTTGTAACCTAAAAATCCTCTCCCCCACCCAGTGACATGGAGTGCCCAATCTAAAGAAATGCCTTTCGCCCCCTCAGTCAGAACTAACAGGGCCCTGTAGGAGTCACCACATCCAGATGAACAAAATAACAATGACTGTCTGTGAAAATCAAACTGTCATTGGAACCACAGGTCACAATAGTAGTCTAGAACTTGAGTGAAAACGTAAACAAGATTAACTGACAAAAAATAAAGAATTGAAATAGAACTGAGAGTCTCTTGGCATAATAAAAGAAGTGTCCAGGATGCAACTGGAAATAACCTATTATACTAAGAACCAGGAAAACCAGAACTTATATGAGAAGAGACAGTCACGTAATATCAATACCAACATGAATCAGATGTTAGAATTATCTGACAAGGATTGCAAAACAACTATCATAAAAATATTTCAATAAATAATTCTCTTGAGAAAATTGAAAAAGCTAGAATATCTCAGCAAAGAAATAGAAGTTATTTTAAAAGAACCAAAGAAATTATAGATTTGGAAGATAATACAAATAAAGCTTGTTGGATGAGTTTAACAGTAGAATTGAGATGACAGAGTACAGAATCAGTGAACTTGAGGACAGATCAGTAGACTATCAATCTCTACAACAAAGAGAAAACACACTAAAAATAAAAAAAGATATTGAGCCTCAGGGATCTGTGGGACAATAACAAGAAACCCAACATTTGCCCCCCCCCCCCAGTAAAAGAGAAGAAAGAAGAGAGTTGTAAGACTATTCTGAGATATAGTGGTTGAAAACTTCCCAAATTTGATGAAAGACAGAAGCCTACTGATTCAAGAAGCTGAACAATCTATAAATAGGATAAATCCAAAGGCATCCATTCTGGGAAAGACCATCATTAAATTTCTCAAAACTAAAAACAAACCAAAACATTAAAAGCATCCACAGAAACTACACATTGCTTATAAAAATAAAAAAATTAAAAACAATTTGAATGACAGCAGATTTCTCATTTGAAACCATAGAGGCCAGAAGGAAGTGGTACAATATTTTCAAGTGCTGAAGAAAAAGAACTGTTAGCTGCCAATTCTATACAGTGAAACCACCCTTCAGAAATGAAGGGGAAATAAAGACATTCTCAAAAGAGAAAATCTTGAGAATGTGGCACTCAAAGACAAATCCTTAGAGATTAGCTAAAGGAACTTCTTCAAATAGAGAAAAGATCAAAGATAAAGTCTCAGAGTATCAGGAAAGAAGAGAGGGCCAGGATTTGGAAACCACAACAGAGGCACCAATAACCAGTTAACTACAGCACTGATTAGAAGCATTGACCCTTCCTCACTTGTCTCCCCTCTTCACCTTTGACTCTGAAGGACCAACAAGGGGAAAAAAGAGAGAGAAGAGAGAAATTGAAAAGACCCTTCTCCAAATCATACCACAGGCTACCAATGAGCTTAGGGTTGGTGGGGAAAAGTTTGAATTTACTTTTTGTTATCAAAATTACACTGTTCATATAGCTTCTGGATCCTGAAACGCTATCAGATATTTCCAAACAACCATATTCTTCTTTCTCTCAGAAAACCTCTTAAACTCAACTTTGCTCTCTCTAAAACTCAAATACAGATGTGATTCCCATTCAGAGCAGCTTAGTTCTGCACAGATTTTTGCATAGGTATAATGGTATCTTGTTCTTTCATATCCTCAACCTCCAGGAATACACCAGTGTTAATCAAGAAACAGCTCTTGTGCAACACATTTGTTACCCACACTCGGCCCTTGGAGTATGTAAGGAGGAGGAGTCCCCACCTTCAATGAGCTCAAATTCAAAGAGAAAATAAAATAGATAATGATAACACAGAAATATCAAAAATAATAAAGGACTTTGTAGAAAGGGGTCAGTTCAGAGGCTGAGCTGATAAGTTAACTGATGGAGTTCTCCGGGAACTTTAAACTTTAAAACTTTAAATTTATTTAAAGTATGTATAAAAATACATACTTATTTTTAACAAAGCAGTACATTCACATGTTTAGAACCTCCAATGATATAAAAAGGCTTTTTACCAAAAGTACCAGTCCCTGATCATATCCTCCATATCCCATCTCATTGCCCAAAGAAAAGAATTTCTAACTCATTTAGTCTTAGTTCTTCTGGTGATTACCTCCAAATTTCTAAGACTATATGCATATGTTTTTCTCAATATTTTTTTCTGGTATTTTTTCTGGTATTACAGCACTTACTGTAAAAAAATTCTAAATTTTTAATTTTAATTTAATTTTTTTAACCTCAACAAAATTTATTATGTAATTTATTAGTTATTAGTTATTCTTTATAATTTTATAATTTTATATAGTCAATGTTAATCTCAATTCATCTACATATTTATGCTTTCATAGCTTTTCATTTCATCTCCAAATTATCTAATTGTTTTCCCAGGTAACACAATTTAGAATTTTCTTTAATATTGATACACTGGTGACAAACTTTCTGTTTTGTTCTTCTAAAAATGTCTTCATTTCACCTTGAAGTACATGAGAGATTTGCAGTTATTTTCTTTCTGCACAACAAAAATGTTACTCCATTTCCTTATGGCATTTGTTGTTTCTGGTTTTGGGAAGTAAGCTATCAGTTAAATTGTTGCTTCTTTGGAAGAGATATCAATCCCCCTCAGCTCCCCAGTCCCTGATGGCTTTTAATATTTTCCTTTCCCCTGCTCCAAGCTGTTCTATTTTCATGTAGTAAACATAGAATAATTTTGATCACCTGGTTTGTGTTTGGAGGGCTTCATGCACCTGCAATTTCATGTCATTCATCGATCTTAGAATATTCCCGGCTATTATCTCTTCATTTGGCTTCCGCTTCATTTTTGCTCCCTTCTCCTGTTCGAATATTTTTACTATATCTTCTACAATTTTTACCCTTTATGCATTTTCCATCTTTTTGTCCCTTAGTGTTTCACTCTGGATATTTTCTTCTGATATATTTCCTGGTCCATTATGTCTCTAAACTGCTGTTAATCCAATCCAGTAAGTTTATAGCTTTAGTTACTACGCTTTGAAATTCTAGAATTTTTATTGATTCTGTTTTCATATCCCTTTATTTTTTTTAAAGATTTATTTATTTTAGAAAAAGAGTGCAAGGTAGGGAGGGGCAGAGGAAGAGGGAGAGAAAAACTTTTACAGACTCCACGCTGAGCACAGAGCTTGACACAAGGCTTGATCTCACGATCTTAAGATCAAGATCCTGAGATCATGACCTGAGCCAAAACCAAGAGTGGACACTTAGCTAACTGCACCACCCAGGTGCCCCTTCCATATACCTTTATACTTTCTAATTATTTGCCAAATTTCTTAATATTTTCTTTATTTCCTCATCATAAACATGCGAATTTTAGAGTATCTGTCATAATTTCTCAATATCTGGAGTCCTTGTGAATCTGTTTCTATTTTCTGTTGTTTCCATGTTGCTCTCCTTCATATTGTACCCATATATCTGGATTTTTTTTAAAAGTGTTCTAGAATTGAAAAACCAATTACCACAAATGTACTGCAGGAAGTCATATTAACACACAGGTGAAAGAATTAAAATAGTCCTAATGAATTGTAAACATGCAATTGGAGAGAACGTGCATATTAACTCTAATAAAAATGATCCCACATAAGCAAATGTGAGATTCTTGAAGAAAAGAATCCCCAAAAGAAAAGGAAAAAAAAGATAACACAGAAAATCTGGAAAGCTCTGAATCTACAGATCAAAAGATTAAACTATGTTTAATGAAACTGTGATACAGAGCAACCAACTCTCAAAAAAAATCCTGGTAATTAAACTTCTAGAATAAAGAATACTGCAGGCAAAGAAAACAAGTTATGTGGAAGGGGGTAAATACCAGAGAGTCTCAGACTTCTCCATTGCAAAATGTGATGGTATTTATATTTATATTTGAAGGTAAGGGAAAATTTTAAGGGAAAATTATAAGCAAAAATGAGAAAGAGTTTTAAATTGAAAGAAATCAAAGAACAAAAAACAAAAAACAACTACTCAACTATAAATCCAGCCAACTAAGATATTAATCATTACAAATGCCCCAAGAATGCTATTTATTTAACAAACCTACTATCTTTAGGAGTTGAAATTCAGTGGTAAACAAAACTGCAGTATGGAACTTTGATCATAGCTGATAGAGATACTATGATAAAGAACTAATAGTAAACAACTGTAGATATTATGTTGTATATTAGAAATGTAAATACTCTAAACCAACAGCATAAACCTGTAAGTAAAAATAATCAGCAGGTTGTGACAAGGAAGTGGGAGAAATCTTAAATATTAAACCCTCATATTTCATATCAAGAAGTCAGTTCATACTCTATAAAATTGTAATAGACTGACTTCAGATTCTTAATGATTTTCATTTTATCTTTTCTTCATCTTTTTTTTTTTTAAAGATTTTATTTATTTATTTGACAGGATAGAGACAGCCAGCGAGAGAGGGAACACAAGCAGGGGGAGTGGGAGAGGAAGAAGCAGGCTCATAGCAGAGGAGCCTGATGTGGGGCTCGATCCCATAACACCGGGATCACGCCCTGAGCTGAAGGCAGACGCTTAACCGCTGTGCCACCCAGGCGCCCCTATCTTTTCTGAATCTTTAAGGAGTTTTTTAGGTTACAAAATGTATCTCTGAAGTTCAATTTATTATATTTAAATATTCTTCTGTTTATTCAAGCAAAATTAAATACAATAACTTTAATATTAAAAACATGATAGGGATGCCTGGCTGGCTCAGTCAGTAGAGCACGCCACTCTTGATCTCAGGGCCTTGAGTTCAAGCCCCATGTTGGTTGTGGAGCCTACTTAGGAAAAAACAAAATAATAAAATAAAATAAGTATAGTAGAGTCTCATTCTCTTAAAAATATCTATCTACATAATTCTTCTGTCTGTACATAAACATAGAGAGATATTTGGGGTTATTTTATGAAATATTAATACTAGTTATTTCTACATATGAGATTTTTCTTTGTATATTGCTTTCAAATTTTCTATATTTCTTGAACTTTTTGTAATGAGCATGTGCCATTTCTATAAAATGTGTAGAATCCATAGTTTAAAATTTTTAACATTTTTAAAAAATTTACATCTGGAAATCTACTTAACTTTTTTCCTCTTCTGTTTATTCAATGTCTCTCCTATCCCTCCATATCATTATCTGTATATGCTAATAAGAAGTAAAATGGTAAAGTAAGATATCTGAGGGTGGAGTGAGAAATAGAGCACGACTAACTTGCAAAATGGATACAATTTTTTTTTAATAATTGATAGTCTTTCTTAATTGGGGATAGTACCAGAAATTTTATGATTCTCAAAAAGTACCATATTCTTCCCCATGTAGGGTGAACAAAAAACCTGGTTATTAGTAACAAGTACCAGAAACACCTAAATGTCTAATTTTTTAAAGTATATAATCCCAGGGTTATAGTTATATGATGATACTATGGATGAAGAGAGAGGATTATTTCTCCCTAAAGGAACGACTTGGTTCCCAAACTTGCTCATTCATGGAAATCACCTGGGGAATTTAAAGAATGTTGAAGACTGGATGCCTGGGTGGCTCAGTTGGTTAAGTGTCTAACTCTTGATTTTGGCTCCAGTTGTGATTTCAGGGTCTTGAGATCAAGCCCCATGTTGGACTCTGGGGAGTCTGCTTGAGATTCTCCCTCTCCCTCTGCCTCTGCCCCTACCCCTAGTCGTATACTCACTCTCTCTCTCTCTTTCCCTCTCTCTTTAAAATAAATAAATAAGTCTTTAAATACTGAAGACTAAGCACCAGTTTTAGAGATTCCTCTGTAATTGGCCCTGCACATTAGGATTTTTATCAGCTCTTGGGTGATTCTAACGTACAGCCAAGATGGAGAATCAATGTCCAGGAGGAAGCAGATGTTTAATGGCATGCCCTAGAGCCAACTATATCTGAAAAGCAATTTAAAGCTTGATTGCTTTCCTGACTCAATGTAGGCTCCATGAAGTAGGCAGAAGGAATTTGCTTTTAAGAGTCAATCCATCTTCAAGGCAACAACTTGTGTTAGCCAAATAACTATCTAATTGAGAATAACTACAAAACTGATGGAACTTGGTAGCAATCCATCTCTACTGGAAATTCCTGATAATATGATAAGTACAGTCACACTTTCTTTTTAAAAATACATTTAAAGATACAAAAGTAATGAATAAAAACAACTTTAGGTTCTGACTGGCTGGCAGCCCAAGGTCAGCTGTCACAAATCCTTTATCAACTACCATTTTTAAATGTCTGAGAGATTGGGTGTCATCCCTGGAATTTCATTTCTTTAGCTAAGTACCTACCAAAACTATCAATAAACATTTCCTGATCCACACTCTATAAATAGATTTTTCATTTAAGAACGTGATTATGGTCAGGGTCCCCTGAGTGGCTCAGTGGGTTAAGCATCTGCCTTCAGCTCAGGTCATGATCCCAGGGTTTTGGGATTGAGCCCCTCATCGGGCTTCTTGTTCAGCGGGTACCTGTTTCTCCCTCCCTCTGCCCCTCCCCCTTGCTCATGCTCTGACTCTCTCTCTCTCATGAATAAATAAAAGAACATATTTTTTTAAAAAGATTGTGATTATGGTCATGAAAAGTTATCATTAGGATACTTTTAAAAGAAAGGAGGCTAGATGTGTAATGTAAAGGGAAGCTTGGAAAGGCAGAAAATCTGAGGAGGTTACAGAAACAATCGAATCATGAATTCAGGACATTGTTAATTAATAAAGTCCTTTGTATGATCACCATTCCGTGTCCCGTGACAGTTGTTAAATGTCAATGCCCTCTCCTATAATGAACAGTGTGTAAAACTTTATTTTTAACATATTAATAATTTCATCAATTGTATCTACCCTTCAAGATGATAAAGAAATTTCCCAGACAGTGCTGACACTGAATTAGTACACACTCCTCTCACTGCACCAGTAATTTCCTAGTCGCATTTGCTCTGAAGCCTTGTTTCCTCTATCATACCAGGTAAATGTCTTTATTTACCATGGCACCAGTGGTACGCAGGTGAACCAGCAGCCCAGTGGGGGAAGAAACTGCTTTGGATCTGTAGTGGGCTAAATGGTGGCCCCCCAAAATCCATGCCCCAATCCCCAGAACCTGTGAAAGTTACCTTCTGTTGCAAAAGAATAAATGATACTATTTATGGCAAAGGATGCAATTAAGAATCTGAAGGGGAGGTACTTATCCTGGATCCACTGGCTGGGCCCTAAATGTAGTCCCACCTATCCTTAGGCAGTGGGAGTTTTGAGACAGAAGACGTGAAGGTAATGTGACCACAGAGGCAGAGATGAGAACGCTATGGGCAGGGCCTGGGAAGACTGGAGCCACCGGAAGCAGGAAGAGGCAAGCAACAGAGTCTCTCCTAGAGCTGTCAGAGGAAGCGTGGCCCAGCCAACACCTCGATTACAGAATCCTGTCAGAGCAGCCACGGGAAATAAAGACAGTAGCTTTTGGTGACTTACATGGTGTAACTAATCTCACCGGAGCTGATTCTCAGCGACAAATCTACAGTCACTGACCAGAGTTGGAGAGAGAGGCACACGGTTGGTAGTTTTGAGCGGGCACAAGCTCAGGTCCAGCACCCCATTGACTCTAAACATAGGTTCATCTTTTCAATCCCCTTCTCATTTCTTACTTGGCTTTCATTTCATGTCTTTCTGCCAGAGACAATGAAATGAGGTATCCTGTGCATGCATTCATGTGGACGTCACCCAGAAAAACATGATGAAAATGACCAAAACTTCACTCACATTAGTAAACAAGAGGAAAACTGGCATTTTCATCAACTTACACTAATGCATTTTATTGATAAATGTCATTATAACACAGGAAGTATAAGCTACAAACTCATATGCCCTAAAATTCAGCCTGCATTTAGTAACTGGGGACCATCAGCAAATCATTGGGTTTGTTTTCTCACCTGCATGCAAGGGACTTCTTTGGTATAAGTGTTCAACAAAAGCTAGTTAGAATTAATTTACTATCGTCTACATCATTGGTGAGGATAATAAGAGTAGTAATAGTAAAGATAGTGATGGTGGTAATAATAGTAATAGCAGTTGTGTTGACGATGGGATAGCTAATTTCATTCATTTGCTAGGATAAAGAGGAACAGTAAAGTCGAGAGCAAAGACCAGTTACCAGGGAGCTGTGCAAAAGCAGTTGCCATGTACAGGGGATCCGGATTTTGGAAACAAGAGAAAGAAGAGGTGTGGGGCGCCTGGGTAGCGCAGTCGTTAAGTGTCTGCCTTCGGCTCAGGGCGTGATCCCGGTGTTCCAGGATCGAGTCCCACATCGGGCTCCTCCACTGGGAGCCTGCTTCTTCCTCTCCCACTCCCCCTGCTGTGTTCCCTCTCTCGCTGGTTGTCTCTCTGTCACATAAATAAATAAAATCTTAAAAAAAAAAGAGAGAGAAAGAAGAGGTGAGAGAAAGGGCAGTGTGTCAATCAAGGTCCCAGAGAGGAAGAGGAGAGAGATTTTAGAAGTTACCATGGGGGACTTTGGGGAGGGACATGTGTAAAGAAACCTGGTGGAGCTGTGAGATTTGCTGAGCCACGCCTACCAGGGATGGTGCAGAGAGAGGTCCCCCCTGGCGTTAAGTGAACCAAACTCACGTTTGGGAGATGGGCCAACAGGCGGAAATAGATTTCAAGACAGTCAAGAATTATTTAGGTTACATACTGCTCCTTCTATTATCATCTAGGCCGACAGAAAGACTTGAGTGACTATTTGGGGACCTTGTCAATGAAAACAACTAATTAGTCTTTTTCACTCCACAAAAGAGCCATTAACTAAATTCCTGAAATAGCTTCTCAGCCTAGACACTTTTTTCAAGACATAGTAAAAGTGAGGATGAAAGTAAATTTTTCCTAAATCTCTTCAATTTTCATAATCCCGAAATTTGAATGTGCTCAGTTTGCTTGCCCAATGACTACAAAGAAAATAAAGCTGCCTGTTCACATTTAATCTGGCTTGGCTGTTGGAAGCCTCTACTTTCCCCCTTGGCCAGAAGGAGAGCAGGTGGAAACAATATTCTCAGAGCAGCAAATACTGCTGGTGGAAAATGGATGGCCTCAACTATAATTGAGCATGTTCAAAGAAAGCATGCTTCTCAGTGCTCATTCTGATTTGTAATTTCCTCCCCAAGGTGTAGCATGCCAATCAAATAATGTAAATTTGACACCAAAATAGGTGATGCTTTATATCTAATATTTGTCCTCACCTCCCAAGTTCAAGTCCCCTGTACAACAGACTTTCCTCAGATATGGCTATACAGGCTGATGCCAAAAGTCAGGTTTAATTAAGACCATGATCAGACTTTTCTCTGCCAAAGAATGGTGATAGGAAACCTCATTTGGCATCTTTTTTGTGTGTAATTGTCACGTAGTACTCACCTTGACTCATATCCGTTCCCAAATTCTGTTATTAATACCACCAGGTAACGATTTCTAAATAGAATTTACTATCAAAATCAAGTGAACATTTTAGAAATAGAGATTTCCATGCTCACCCCAGATCAAATAACCCAATCCCAGAGAATAGTTTTTAAAGGTTTCCCAGGTGATTCTGATCCTTACAAAGACTTGGAAACTACTGCTGTGGCCCGTTAACTCAGGCACTTTGGAAATTCACATGGCAATGTTCCCTCTGGGAGCACTTTCCAAGGGCCCCCTCAAGTATAATTGAGGATTGTAGAGAAATTTCAGATCTTCTTTAAATAGAGCTTAAGTTCTCCAGATATACCCTTCTTCATTCTCCTTCATCCTGTCCATACCTTCTTTGCTTAGGGCTGCCTGAGACTTTATTACAATAATCTTACAACTGCAGGGCACCTGGGTGGCACAGCGGTTGAGCGTCTGCCTTCGGCTCAGGGCGTGATCCCGGCGTTATGGGATCGAGCCCCACATTAGGCTCCTCTGCTAGGAGCCTGCTTCTTCCTCTCCCACTCTCCCTGCTTGTGTTCCCTCTCTCGCTGGCTGTCTCTATCTCTGTCGAATAAATAAATAAAATCTTAAAAAAAAAAAATCTTACAACTGCCTTAAACTGCAGGAAGGAGGAGGAGGGAACAAAGAAAATATACAACCACAAGAAGTCTCAAAAGAAAAAACCCAGAAAAATATAAACTTTTTAATTATGTGGATCAGACACTTAGCAAATTTATTCTATTTAATCCTCACCACACTAAAGAAGAGGTCTACTATCATCAACCTGATTTTAGCTCTGGGTTGAAAAATTTTCAATACATCCCAGGGTGATGTGGCTATTTGAGTTGTAAAACTAGGAAAGGGACCCAGGCAGTCGGAATTCAGCAACCACTTGGTGAATGCTTTACCACCAAGCTATAGCACCATGGACTGGGGCAGAGTGGTCAAGCAAAGTCATGTCAGTGTTTGGTGTAATCCAGAGGAACAAAGAGAGACTGCACGATGTTTTCCCACTCAAGCGGACAGAAGGGCTGAGATCAGGGCATCTTCAAGAATCATGGGAATGGGGGTACCTGGGTGGCTCAGTCAGGTAAGCATCTGCCTTCAGCTCTGGTCATGATCCCAGGGTCCTGGGATAGAGCTCCCCCTCAGGCTCCCTGCTCAGCAGGGAGTCTGCTTCTCCCTCTCCCTCTGCCTCTCCCTCTGCTCGTGCTCCCTCTCTCTCTCTTTCTCAAATAAATAAATGAAATATATATTTTTTAAGGAATCATGGGAAGGACATGTGAGAGGGAATATTAGGCCCCTACCTAGCCCCCTCTTCCATATCTCAGGTCTGGAAAGCAGGGCACAGCTTTGCTCCCATTAGTCAAAAGACCTTTATTAAAAAAAAAAAAAAAAAGAAAGAAAGAAAAAGAAAGAAAGAAAAGAAAAACACAACGTTACTCGAGTGGAACCACCGCAGGTACCCTTCCAAGATAATGTACAGCAGGACACATCAGGGGGCTCTGTTGCCAGGGAATCGCTGCAGGTGGGTAGAGCTGAGGAGCAGTGAGTACCAGGCAACAGTCACACGTGGTATTTCAGAGTCTTCTCTGTGGAGACACTGTGTGCCCATGTGGAGCGCTCAGCGCCCCGTCTCTCAGTAGCCCTCTCACAGCTGAATGGACAGTAAATAACATAATGATTCACTAAAAGCAGACACATGAGGAAGATCCTCCAAACAATTCTTCGGCTCAGTAGGAGGGACTGGATTTATCTAGGAGGATAAGGGATGAAATTTAAAGATGTGTGTCAGACCAGTCCTAATTTTAGGAGTAGGTAAAAATTTCAACTGACCAGAGGACTTGTTAAAACATGACTTTGAAAATGTGATGGTTATTAATAGAAATGCACTATACAGTTGACTCTTGAATGGCATGGGTTTGAAATGCATGGGTCCACTAAAAAGCAGATTTTTAAAATAAATACTGTACAGTACTGTAAATGTATATTCTCTTTCTGATGATTTTCTTATAACATTCTCTTTTCTGCAGTTTATTTTATTGTTAAATATAATACATATAACGTACAAAATATATGTTAACCAACTGTTTACATTATTAATAAGGCTTCTGATCAAAGGTAGGCTATTAGTAGTTAAGTTTTGGGGGGGTCAAAGTTAAAGATTTTGTTTATTTATTTGAGAGAGAGAGAGTGAGAGAGCACAAGCAGGGGGAGCAGCAGAGGGAGAGGGAGAAGCAGGCCCCCACTGAGCAGGGAGCCTGACGACAACACAGGGCTTGATCCCAGGACCCTGAGATCATGACCTGCACCAAAGGCAGACGTCCTACCAACTGAGCCACCCAGGTGCTCCAGGGGGAGTCAACATTATACATGGATTTTTAACTGCACAGGAGTGCGCCCCTAACCCCCACACTATTCAAGGGCCAACTGCATTTGTACACACCTTTTCTGTGCTGCTCTCATTTCTTTTAATGTTCAAATACTATTGTTAAAACATATCTTAATTTCTGCAGCCCTTGTGCCAGAAATACTCATGACACGAGACATGAATTATTTGTGGACGTCGCAATTTTTTTATTACTATTTCTGCTTCTGATTGCAGGAAAATTCCCTCATTAGACATCTCAGGATACAGATACCCATTCTTTAGAATGCAAAATCCTATGTAACAGAGGTGGGTTTTATTGGAAAGGAAGAGAAGGGGAAGGGGAAGAGGAAGGGGAAGGGGAAGGGGAAGGGGAAGGGGAAGGGGAAGGGGAAGGGGAAGGGGAAGGGGAAGGGGAAAGGGAAGGGAAGGGAAGGGAAGGGAAGGGAAGGGAAGGGAAGAGAAGGGAACGGAAAAATCTTCTGTAAACTTTCCCTAATGAACAGCAACGTCTGAAATAGTAGAAAGGTGCAACACATTATCAGATGAAAACAGTAGCTAATCAGGAATATGACAGATGCAAAATACTATTTTTTGTTGTATTTTTAGGGTCACATTCCAGTCCACAAGGAACCATGTTCCAAAGTCTCAATCAACAAGAAAAAAGCTCCTCTTACCCACATAGTCTTCCATAACCACTTCAATACATAATTATACTAGAAGTGTCCACTTTCTATCAACTATGAGTAAGAGAAGACACAAAAAGGGGAAAGGGGATAAATCACCTCATCTTTCCACACTACCCAGAAAAGCAGAAGCAATACCAAGTCCCACCACTTTCCACAGCCCCTGCATGCCCTTCAATCAGTAGTACCAAATTCCCTTGATGAGGAATTTTGTTTAGGTCTCTATCCTCTAGACCCAAGTTCCTCTCCACCAAAAAGTTTGCTACACTGCCCTCTGCTGGAAGAGCAGCTCACCGCTCAGCTGGGCAGGGTTGGGGTCTAGACATTATTAAATGACGGGAGGACTAGGAATCTCTCCTCCCTCTGCTCTTTCAGTAATAAACCCTGCCCTTTCGGAGAGGCATGACATGTTCAGACATGCTGCCCTCTTTAGGACAACTTCGTTGTTTAAGGCTGAGCTGTACTTGAGCAGCTCCCTTAAGATGGGGTCTTCTTGACTCTTTGCTCAAGTTCTCCTTTCGGATTGCTCTTCTTTCCCCAAGGAAATGAGAATGGGCTGCAGAATCATGGCTCAAGTTTTATTCCAGCTCGATGAGAAAATCCCTCATCTTTATATGTTGACTGGCAGCCCACTTCTCTAGTTTACACAAATTCATTACAAGACAGGAAGAGCTAAATAGCTTACTGCTTTCTGACACCTTACCCAGATGAAGGGCGACTGCTGAGATGGAGCGTTATGTTGGGGGAGGAAGCTGTCTTCAACCCTCAAAAGTTAGATTCTAGAACCTTTGTTTTACTTGAATAGAGCCAAATTAATAGCTAATTCCAGCAGCAACCCAGATGTCATTTCTTTCCTGTAATGAGCAATGGTTCATTATTTTAACAAAAAATATTCTCTATAATAATCAAATTATTTCTTAAAATAAAATACTAATAAAAAGAATGTGGAGTAGTGGCTCCAACTGCTGTCTTTCCAAAGGTTTATGCTCTATCATTTCCTGGAAAATAATCATTCTCTCTAAATTGTACTTCCTCTCTTTGTTTCTGTATCCTTGAAGAAAGATAAGTTTGAGTGCAATTAATCACAAGAACTTAGCAGGTCTCCAATTTAGTTATAAATCCTGCCTTACACCTGCATTACCAAAATCTCTGTCCTGGAAAACTCTGATAAAATTTTGAATGCATATATCAAAGTTGGTTGTGCTCTGGCTACTTCCACACTAGAATGTATTCTAATAAATTAAAACATAAAATTTGAGACTTACTGCTTACATTTTTTTTCTTTTTCTTTTGCAAGCTGATAAAACAAAGCAAACCAAGCTTCAGCTCTAGCTTAGCAAAATTAGTATCATAAAACCTCTTCCCCAGCATCTCCCACCCTGGCAAAATACTCATGAGTGTAAGTTCAAAGTAGTCTGATTAAATTGCTTGAACTTTATTTGCTTGTAGAGATAAAAAGTATCTTTTTTTCGCTCTTAGACAGTCCTCCCTTCTCACTTCAATACTCTTGAGTGTATTTCTTAACAAAAACACTGTTCAATTTCATTTTCTCATCAGTTTTTCTGTTACTTTCAGGCCATTACTTTGCTGCTTCTACCAAGAACCTAATTGTTAGTAGAAGTTGCACCAAGAGTCAGTTACAGAAACTTCACTGATGAGGGCCAACCAATTCATTGGCCCTTGTCTACTGGCATGCTATGTAGACATTTTTCAAAATCTGATTCATCTCTGAGGCTTTTCTGATTTTCTGAATGAATCATGGCATCCCATTTTCTCACCCATGGTTTTTTGTTTTTTGTTTTTGTTTTTCTCTGTATGTGTTTGCAAAGCTGGACAAACTACCCCCGTCCAAGCCTGGGAGGCGCAAACGGACTTCATTAACATCAATTAACAGTTCTCAAAAGCAAAATGCCAGGTTTCCTCTCACCATTCCAAGATGGCACCTAGTAGTTAGATGGCCAGTCTTACCAGTTTAATCCCTCAGTCCTTCCGCAACACAAACGAATCAACATTAAAACCTTGATAACAATATGACATGAAAGAACATCCATTTAATAGTATTTTCTTAGATTCATGACTTGGTTGTGAGCATGGAATAACCTAAAATCCATCATCAATTATCTACGTATGCTTTACCCCCCAATACACAGGCCTGCTCAAAAGTACCTATACCTGCTCAAAAAGTGAACCCCACAAGCTAGAACATGGGGATCATAATTATGGATTTGCTTCTACATCAGAATGTCAAAAGCTACCCAATTGTAGTCATTTTTTGTGAATTATTTTTCCATAATAGGAAATTTCTTGGAAAGTAGAGATCATTCTTCTTTCATAATTAAATATTCCAAACTTGCAAAAAATAGTATGCACCTGTGCACTCACACCACATACTCTTAAAATATTACATTAATCATATTAACATTTAAGGATATGTAACTTCAATCTTTATTCCAGTTACTTCGAAAATACTTAAGATATCACAAATGTGGTTCTAGTTAATTCGATCTCTGCACCTTATTTGCATCCTCTTTCCGGAATAAGCACTGGTCTAAAGTCACTGTCTGCTTCCCTTGATGTTTAGATTTTGCCATATACACACACACCTGTCACAATAATGTTCCATATGCTTTTACGTCCTGTACTTATCTGTACCCCCACAATATCTGACATAGAGTAACTTCTGAAAATTCTTTAGTCAAATTAAATTCATTACCTAAATATATAAAAAGGAAAAAAGATAAGTTCTTTACTTTCAAAAGGTCAAGCTGAAATTTTAATAGCCTAAGAATAAAATGTTAAACTGAACTCAAGAAAATTACTTCCTAAACAGTCTTGCTTAGATGATAAATCCCATGTTCCTCTAAGTTATTAAAAAATAATTTTGTACTAGTTCTAATAAGAGCTCATTTCTTAAAAAAAAAAAAAGAGCTCATTTCTTTCCAATTCTGCTATCACAGTCAGTATAATCCTGACTTTGTCTACTTCAATAAATTCTGTCTGCTTCCATAAAAAGTATAATTTACATCTCGATTTTTACAAACATCTCTTCATATAAATCTGCCTCATAAACAAAAATCAGATATTTTTGGCACCTAAGGGCATCTGATGGCAAAACTTCCCAAAATGAGTTCCACATTAATATTAATACTTCCCCAAATCAGAATGTAGGCTCAATGAAAAAATGTATGTTCTTCCATTTATCATTGCTTTTGTCTAAAACCACATTATCCATCAGTGTTAAATAGTGACACTTACCACCCAATTGTCCCCTAGGACCCATAACTTTACCTAATGACCATAGCCAATGAATGCACAGTAAATAATCCATAATGTGGAAAAAGAGAAGTGTGTTGTCGTAATTGATTTCGCACAGACTTGCCTGACATACTGATGATTTACACTTCTGCCAATCCAGTCTTATATCTTTTAGAGAAACTACAATAAAAGTTTCACAAACCTCTTGCACATTGCACCCTGGCAAAAACCAGTTCACACAGTAAATGTTGAGTCATCCGCTGGAGCTTCCACAGGTTGTCCATGCCACTCCTGTTACCAGCTTCTCCCCTGATGTTTTCCTTCCGTTACTTTGCATTCTTTCCCTCTGAGTTGCATTACAGATTGCATTCTATATTAAATACCGAGGACTTTTGCGATGCCCCCCAGATTCAGTGTTCCGCAGCCATCATCACCCAAGTACAATGTTTCCTCATTTATAATATATTCTGAAAGCAATCTCTTAACAACTCTTCTTTTTTTTTTTTTAAAGATTTTATTTATTTATTTGAGAGAGAGAGAGAGACAGCCAGAGAGAGAGGGAACACAAACAGGGGGAGTGGGAGAGGAAGAAGCAGGCTCATAACGGAGGAGCCTGATGTGGGGCTCGATCCCAGGACTCCGGGATCATGCCCTGAGCCGAAGGCAGACGCCCAAGGACTGAGCCACCCAGGCGCCCGACAACTCTTCTTACCTCCAATCTTTATGCAGCAAACCTTGCTTCACATGGCTCTGTTATTGGATAAATTCTTCCTGAAGAATAATATATAGTACCTAACTTCGTGTATCATCAACCTCTATTAGTATTAAATATTACCACTCTAGTATCTTTTCATGTCTTATATTCCCAAGTTATTTGAAATTCTGCTACAGTGGGGGCCATTGGTCATTCAATAAAATCTCAGAAAGATGCAGCTGCCAATGAACGTAGGACAGGGACACCCAGGAAAGACCTTAGAATTCAAGGACCTCTGCCCAGATGGACATTTAGGTCTACAACTGGATATCAACGTGAAAACTGCTCTCTCTTACAGAAGAGAAGAAGTCAAAACAGGTTTGCAACTTTTCCCTGCACAGATATTTGAGACGCCAGGAGAAAAAAAGAAAAGGGCTACAGCTCTTTTTATAAGTAGAAAGATGGATTCCTAGGTGTCTTGACTTGGGCTCTTCTGGAAGCAAAGCCTGAGGCAAGGACTTGGTTGCAGGTATTTACTTGAGAAGGAGTCTGAGGAAGTAGGGCTGAGTTGGGGTGGGGAGAGTGACACAGGAAAGGAGGAAGAGCCAGGACAAGGGTGTGTTAACAAGGTGCTAATGTGGGCAGCAGGGTTGTTTCCACAAATCCTCAGAGAAACCTATGGAATGCTTGCAGCATGGTCCATCCGAGGACAGGAGTCTAGGCATTTGTCTGTTGGCTCCCACTCCGCATTGGCCAAGGGTTGCCCTGAGGACATCAACTCCCCTGAACTTCCTGCCCACTGGCCTACAAGAGCTGATCCATTTCCCTTAGCTTGGAGAAAGCTCTGGGGCAGAGAAACAAGGCATCTTGTCTAACTTGGTCATATCAAACATGTTACAATATACCCATATCTCACATGAAGTGTAACTGTGTGCCTTAAAATGGGAAAAGATTTTTACAATTTTGCTTTTGAAATTCCTATCAATTTTGACATTGCAATTTTTGTTCCATATTTTTAAAATGATTTTTTCTCTTTTTAAGTCTTATTTTCTAAGGTTTTAAACATTTTAGCCAAATGGGTAAAACGGCCCTAGCACCCCCTCAAAAACTGTTGACTAGGAACAAGAAGCTATAATGACTCCACACCCTACCCTTTAAAGAGTTGCAGACAGGTACTGAGAATTCAAATTCTCTGAAATTGATACTACAAGCTCAAACACCAGGCAGCAAGCATTCTCCGTGCAAACAGGCGTGGAACCAGGACAGAGCAGGGCAAAGAAGAAAATAATCAGAAAAACAGAATAACAAAAGCAGAATAGAAAAGAGAGCAGACCAGGAGAGATTTCTATCAATTTCGCCTGGTAAAGACCCAACAATTCCCTTGTAAAATGAAATTATTAATGAATGTCAGAGCCATAGAAGATTGATGCCATCATCAAAATCCATTTAGCTGTTTCATTAACTGTTCAAAATTCTGATTCCAACATGTAGGTTCGTATTTTCCAGTTAATCTTTGGGTTTTCTTTATAAAATCCAATTCAAGAGCCTTCCCCAGCATTGATAAAGAAAATTGACAATTGTAAAGGTGTATTTTCCAAAGTGAATGAACAAGGCAAGCTACTTTCTACAAAATACTGCCTTAGCAAAGCTTTTCTTATCTGCTTCTATCTCTTAATATACTCCGAGTGAGGACCTTGTACTAACTGTCCTTCCTCTATCCTCCAGTTCACAGGCATCGCCAATGGCGGCTCAGACTCTCCACCATCACCAGCAGAGCTCGAGACCTCATTCAACCCCTGAAGTCAATCGGTCAGTCCCCAGTGGTGTACGAGTAAGACATGACACAGTGTTGTCCATGTGAAAGGAGCTCAGTTGCAAAAACATGTCTGCGACTCAGAAATCTGCCCTTGAGATTTTGATGGAAGTTCATATTTGAAATCACTTTCTCTTTCATACGCCTTGGACCCTTAACCATTACGGAGATAGCCTTTTATCTAAAACAAAAGTCTGTTAGAGCAGAAAATCATTTTTAACATCACTACACATGCAGACTTTAAAGATAGAAAAGTACATTTGCTCACCAATCTGTTGACATTAGGCCAAGTTTCTTCTTGCTTTCACACTAATAACACCTAGTCTACCGTGCCAAGCTTCATTTTCTTAAAATAGTAGTGACAACTTAAAAGATGGAGGTGAAGCAATCTGCAAATCCCTTTTTATTATTATTTTGCTTCCAAATCTGTTGCAGCTTGCTCACAGATACCTTTTGATAACAGTTGAGAACCAGGGGACATCAGAGTCCTAAAATTTTGCCTAGGACCAGTTCTCTCTTATTTCTGCCAGTTCAGTGCCATCTATTTTCTCCAAATTCAGTTTAAAACTCACTTGCTCAAGTGTTTCCATAGATCTGTCCCTTACCATTGCCTCCTTTCTCCCCTTTGCCCTGAATTTTACCAGCCTGTTGCTTTCTCTGTGTGTATGTTTCATTTTCCGGACATCAAGTTCTGCAGGATAACGAGGGACATATACCACCAGGGCAGCATTTTTCAAGCTGCTGGTCACGATCCCCTTTAGTTTCAAGGGTATAACATAATGATTCCGTATCTGTATATATTGCAAAGTTATCACCACAGTAAGTTCAGTTAATATCCATCACCACACACAGTTACACATTTTGTTTTTTGTGATGAGGACTTTTAAGATCTAGTCTCTTAGAAACTTTGAAATATACAATACAGTATTATTAACTACAGTCTTTTATGGAACTTTTAAAATTTTTATATGTGTATGCATGATAGTGTGAACTTGATCGCAACATACAAATTAAATCTTCCTGTGAGTTACAGTTAGAAAAGTTTAAAAGCCGTTGACATAAGCCAGTGCTGCTCTAATTGTTATTAGCCAGCAAATGCCTGTTGGTAGCCTCAAAGAAAAATCATTGCTCTCTATAAAAATTTAATCCCTTCATCAGCACTGTCTATAAAATATTAATATATCCAAAAATATTTATCAATACTTATTTGTGCTAGCCACTGCTGATGCGACAGAGAAAAATAGTTCCTTTCTTAAAGGAGTTTACAGAGTAGTGGAGAAAACAGACAGGTAAAGCAGAAGTTTTAGTTCAATATAATAAGACATAAAATCAGAAAGCATGAAAGCACGAAATGTTCCTAACTATCTTCCAGGAACTGGTTTTTAACTGCCCTAAATCTTTAGAAAAACCTGAAATGTAAAAGGGTCAAATGTTGAGCCAAAACCCTCCAGAGCTATTAAGCCAACATTCTATGAGATTAACGTCATGTCAGGCTACACAATGGACACTCATTTGGACTAATTAGACTTTCAATAAGTCCTTTCATTCTATTTTTTTTTCTTTTTTTTTTGCCAAAAAAATTGTATTTAAAGTGTAAACTTGATGTTTTCATTTATTTATACATTGTAAATAATTATCACAATTAAGTTAATTAACATACCTATCACCTCACATAGTTACCATTCTCTTTCTCCCTTTTTTGTGTGTGGTAAGAACACATAATATCTACCCTCTTAGCAAATTTCAAATATACAATATGGTATTGTTAACTATAGTCATATTGCTATACACTAAGTCTCAGAACTTATTCATCTTACACAACTGAAACTTTGTACCTTTTGACCAACTTCTAATTTTTCCCTCCCTCCAGTCCCTGAAAACTACCATTCTGCTCTTGGATTCTATGATTTGACTGTTTTAGATTCCACATATAAGCGAGATCACGCAGTATTTTTCTGGTTTATTTCACTTAGCATAATGTCCTCTGGGTTCATCCGTTGTCACAAGTGACAGGATTTTATTGTTTTTAAGGCTGAATAATATTCCATTATATATTCTTTATCCATTCAACCATTGACAGGCTGTTTCCATGTCTTGGCTACGTGAATAATGCTGCAATGAACATGGGTGTGTAGAAATCTCTCCAAGGTCCTTATTTCATTTCCTGTGGACATATACCCAGAAGTGGTATTGCTGGATCATATAGTAGGTCTGTTTTCAATTTTTTGAAGAACCTCTGTACTTTTTCTCATCATACGTGAGCCAATTTACATTCCCACCAGTGATGTACCATCATCCCTTTTCTACCATAGCCTTGCCAATACTTGTAATTTCTTGGTTTTTGGATAAAAGCCATTCTAACAGTATGAAGTGATATTTCATTGTGGTTTCAATTTACATTTCCCTGATAAGTGATGTTGAGCACTTTTTCTTGTACTCGTTAGTCATTTGTATGTACTCTTTGGAAAAATGTCTATTCATATCCTTTGCCCATTTTTCAATCAGTTTATTTGCTTTGTTTTGTGTTGTGTTTTTGTTTTGCTACTGAGCTCTAAGAGTTCCTTATTTAATTTGGATCTTAACCTCTAATCAGATACATGGTTTGCAAATATTTTCTCTCATTCCATAGGTTGCCTTTTCACTCTGTTGATTGTTGATTGTTTTCTTTGTTAGGCAGAGCTTATTAGTTTGATGCAATCCTATTTGTTTATTTTTTTTTTTAATTTTTTTTTCGAGACAAAGCATGAGCAGGGGAGGGAGGAGGGACAGAGAGAGAGGGAGAAGCAGGCTGCCTACTGAGCAGGGAGCCCAATGAGGGGATCGATCCCAGGGCCCTAAGATCATGATCAGAGCTGAAGGCAGATTCTTAACCAACTGAACCACCCAGGCGCCTCTCATTTGTTTATTTTTAATTTATTGCCGGTGTATTTGTTGTCATATCCAAAAAATCATCGCCCACACCAATGCCAAGAAGGAGAGATAAACAAGAAATGATAAATAAATAAACAAGGAAATTATTCCACAGATCGAAGACAGCAGTGAAAAGGAAAAGGAAAGCAAAGTGAGAGTGACCAGGAGGGCAGGGAGTAGAGCATGTGTAACTTTAAATAGCATGGCCAGAGTAATCCTCATTGAGATAGAGATATTTGAGAAAAGACTTGAAAAAGGCGAAAGAATTTTTTCATTTTCCCAAAGATGCAATTATCTCAAAAAAGAAAAAAAGATGATATAAGATAATTTAAGAAAAGTAGAAATTTTCCTTTTGAGAGTAGGATTCATTGATATTTGATTCCACCATAAGGGAAATATATTTAAGGAGAGAGAAAATAAATATAACATTGATACTGATTACTTAAGATAATTTTGATTGAAAAAAATCTCTAGAGATTTCTTTTTATCTTTAAATGTTTGAACAGATGGATAAAAGATCAATTTTCAGAGTCTCAGACCGTGAGACCCTTGGAATACACAAAATATAGAAAGGGGTTTTTACAGTTGTGTGATTGAAATCTGAACTTTTATGTTTTTTCTTATATAACTTAAAATGTCATTGATCTTGATGGCTCAAACCAAACCCCAGCGTCCTAGAAGATATGTTGTTTATAAAAGCATTTTAACTTGTTGAATGCTGCTATGTTCTTACTGAAGTGCTTCTTTACTACATTTTCAGGATGTTCTGGGATTAGTCAATTTTTGAGAGCATGAACCATAACTTTTAATGCTTGATATTATATCCTCTATAGTTCTTTGACATAACAGGCCCTCAAAAAATATGTTGACGGATATTTACAAATATGGAGAGAGGCAAATGTGCACGTGTTGTTTGCTTTCTTGTTTCCTTTAGGAAGTTGTAGATGCAGTTAGGTAGATTTAGATAAAGTTCATCATTGCCTTAGTCTTTCTATTGAACCAAAATCACCCTGTAAGTTCCATCTGTTGACCTAATTCTGCCCTTTATTGTGAATAAAAGTAATCCATGCAACTATTTTATCTTCTATTAACAGTTGTCTGTGTTCTGAAAGAAGGTTTTACATATGTTATTTCATTTCAACCCCACATCTCATAATGACTCCCCTTTACAAATGGGGAAGTTGAGCAGTGAAAAGGAAGTAACTTTGCCAGGACCTGAGCTCCAGTAAGTCAGAGGCAAACGCTGGAGCCTATGCTCCTCACTCTATGGTGGGCCTGCTCTTGCTGATTTAAGCCCAACCAATGGTTCCAATTCCTGGCCTCATGGTTTTGTAACCTCTTCCCTTCACAGCTCCTCTGTGCTCCATTTCTCACACACTGTGGTCCCCTAATCGTTCACCACTGTGGTCCTTCTCTCCTCCATACCTGACACTCTGTCCATGTCTGCTGACTCCAATGCCCACTGTCAGGGACTATGGATTATGTACACTGAACGTATTGAAAATAAAGTCAAGGAGTGAACATACTTATGAGTTAGGCCTCCAATCTGCAAGGGTTTAGTCCTCAGAATTCTTTTTACTTGGTAGTGACATAAAAGTTTTCTGGAAGGTTCCCATCCCAACTGTCTGCTTTTCATCTCCAGCTTTCTCCTTGATGACAGAATCATCTGACAAAGCCAAGCAACAGCCTGGATCATCTCCCATGCATCTGTCAGCACCACTCAAACTCTTCAGTGCCTCAGACTCTAGGTAAACCCGTGGGAATTATATATATATATATATATATATATATATATATATATATATATATATATATACACACACACACACATATTTATTTTTTAATGCAAAAATAACATTAGAATTCAGTCTTTGAAATTCCTTTTCTTCCTTTATTTAACTACCTAATGCAACAGGGGCGGCATCTTTTGTGTTTCCTCTGGCAACTGAAGAACAACTTTCCCACTTCCTGAGTGGAATTTGGGAATATGCTGCAAGCACTATGTGTGGTTTCCCCAGGACGCCGTGTGCCAGTTAGTCATTACCTGCTTGAAAGCACATTAGCACGATGGGGACAAGGCATTCTTTCTGCCTTTCTCATCTTTATTCAATGTGTCAAGTGTACCAAATCCAAGGGGTAATTTCAAATGAAGCTAATATACGGGGGACTGGGGAACATGCAATGAACAAAAATCCTTTTCAAATAAATTACAACTTCCTCTTAAATAATTGTTATTATCTTGGCTCTGGTACACTTAATCCCTCTAATTCTGTCTTAAAATTAAAATAAAGTTTTTTTGTTCATATAAAGTCCTGGACAGAACTCTTGCAATATATACACATATCAAATCATTACCTCATACACCTGAAAATTAATATAACGTTATGTTGATATAAGAAAAGATCCCAGACAGAACACTGTAATGATTTAAATACCACAATGTCTCATTTTATCCCATAACCCTTTCCATTTGAGTAGTTCTTTACAGATTATAAAATAAAGTACTTTTAGATATACCTTATAGACTCTGAGAGCTGGAAGTGTATCTTAAAAATTATTTAAATCAATCTCATAATCTCCTTTGATTCTAACAACAATCCTATATAGCTTTTGTATAAGTATGATTTCCATGTTACAGTTGCGAATGAAAGCATGGAGATGTTCACACACTTTGTAGACAGAGCTGCAAAGTGGGAGAATTAGAACTAACACCAGGATTCTGAATCCTGGTCCACTGCTTCTTCTGAAACACCGTGCTGTCACTGCACTAATTAGTGCCAGCCAAAAAAGTTATTTACCTCAGAATTTTCTTTAAAAACCCAGAATTTTCTAGAAAACTTTATCCCTCTAAGTGGTCACCATGGTGAATATCATTATTCTTTCTTAAAACATTACACTTTCTTAAAACATTACACTTTTAAATCCCTACAGAAAATAAATTACTTAAATAATAATAGTATACCCACACATGGAATATCATACAGTCACTAAAAATAGTATTATAAAAGTAGATAAAAAATGTTCACAATACAAAATATGTTAAATATGAATAAGACAGTCTATAAAACAATATGCAGAAAATTATTTTTGTAGATTTAAGCATGTGTATGCACAGTAAAAAAAAAAACTCAACTAGCTTACATTTGCCCAGTAGGATTTGATTTTTCCTTTAAGCTTATCTGCCTTACAAGTTTTCTTTAATAACCAGGATTGAATTATAAATATAAATATATATTAATTTAAAAGATGTAGAAATAACAAATAAAAAACTATTTTAAGATATATTTTTTAAAGATTTTATTTATTTATTTGACAGAGATAGAGATAGCCAGCGAGAGAGGGAACACAAGCAGGGGGAGTGGGAGAGCAAGAGCAGGCTACCAGCAGAGGAGCCTGATGTGGGGCTCGATCCCATAATTCCAGGATCATGCCCTGAGCTGAAGGCAGGCGCTTAACCGCTGTGCCACCCAGGCGCCCCTAAGATATTTTAAATAACAGGTTATCAAAGGGATTTTTTTTGTTTACAAAGAATATAATTGCATTCATTTTATTATGATAGTTACTAAGTCAGATTGAGGACATCTATTAAAGAAATTAAAGGCTAAACTAAGAACCCTTGGAGGAGAAGAAGAATTAGCAACTACAGAAACACTATAATCTGGATCCTGACTCAGGGTAGTAAATACTTGAAGAGTAAACCCACGATATTCTTCTGCTATGGAAAAAAATATGCAATCATTCCCTCAGGACCTCAACTAGTAAATAATAAAATAATATATGATAATATGATGTTATGAAAAATATAATAAAATATGATAATAAAAATGAAGTTAATTGCTTCCAGACTCTGCTCTGATCCTATGTCAAAATATAGAAAATGGCAGAGATAAGGGTGTGATGCACTGACAATGCTGCTACCTCCCTATCATTTATAGGAAATCCTGAAGTGTGGAAAGAAAACAACAGCAAAATCAAAAGTCCTGTTACTATTTTAAATAACCACGAAGTTCAAAGTGGACTCCTCCTGGTCATTACCTTAGTGTTCCTAAAATATTGGGGCATATTACCACACAAATATCTAGCTAAATCTGCAAAGGGCAACGCCATCTCCTGGGAAGACTGTTACTCCTGGTCCAGAAAGCCTGGAGTTATACCAGAGGGACAAAGTTAATTGAAGGATTAAACCAAAGGTCATTAATGCCTGTTGAATTAAATGTGGATAACATGCCCTTATTGAAAGAAGAGTCCTTCTCTGCTATCTTTGCAGGATTCATTTGAGAAGAGCACGTAGAGACCCACACTAAGAAACAACCCATTGACCTCTTTGGAACACGGCTTCATTCAGCTTAGCGATAGTGATGAGGTCACTAATGCAAGAGCTGGGTTGTATTTCTACATAAAGAGAAAAGAAAACATACCAGAAAGTAAACCCAAAAGAAGCACCTAAAAAATACATTCTCCAAGACACTTGATCTGTTAACAAAAGAACAGACCTTTAAAAACTATCCTAGAGGTGGTCTGGAGAATCTCAGTAGAATTTCAGCAACTTCTGTGTATAAAACTAGTTAAGAAGTTATAAAAAATATTCATGCCTCAGATATTGTGATTTAATTGGAATGGAATATAGCCTGGGCATTAGGATTTTTTTAAAAGCTTCTCAGACAATTCTAATGTGCAACAAGGTTTAAGCATCATTGAAAATCACTATATCATTCAGAGGTTTTTTTCCTTCTATTCAACCAACATTGCATTTATCAACCTATTCTATAATTTTATTTTCCTTTAAAGCAAAATTTAAGAGTTATTTAATGAAATAGAGTGGAGTAGGAAGGTAGAGGTTAAACACGTGGGACCTCAGCTCCACTGGTGTATTTATACAGGCTTTTCTGGGTCTGGGCTTTGTCAGGTGTAATATGAAAAGAAAAAGATCAGATCTACTGACCAATAAGTGCATTCTCCCCACACTGCAGAGTATTGTTTCATTTCATCTACCCTTGATATTGTGACTATTTACCCCACTGATATATATGAGAAGACTGGAACTCAGAATATTGAGACTGTCCAAGGCCACTTATCTGCGAGGGTTCGAACAGCTAGGCTTATTCCACTAACACACGAATGCTTTCCAGAGTCCCTGAAAGTCTTAACATTCTGTAGGGACACCAGCGACAAATGTGATCAAAACTACCATTTGCTCAAGGAATGTTTTATACTGGCGTGAAGGATCGAAATCAGGTGGCACATTTTATTCTTTTACAAAAAGAGGTCAAGTAATAGACACTACCAAAAAATAATAATAATAATAATCCTTCCACCCAGTGAAATTTAACATCTTGTTATATCCAGGGGCTTAACAAATGCATGAGACCCAACTACAGGATGTGACTCAAGCAAGAAAGGCCACCAAACAAATAACAACATCCACAGCGAAGGGAATAAGAGGTAGAAACCCTGGGAAGCTGCTCAAGATAAACATGTAGTGATGTCCAGTAATAGGCAACATGTATCTGCAATGAGAATTTCGTGATTTTTTTCTGAAATATTGACACATTAGTTAATATAAGAGAAACCCATTATATTAGAAGAATGAGTAGAAAATAGGAGATCATAGGAATTATTTGCATACCATAATAAACAGTTATAATATTTCCATTAGATGTATTGGATAGATCATTGCTGTCAAAGGAAAAACAAACTGAAATATTTGGTCTAAGCCCTGAGTATAAACGATTTTGAACAAAACAAAGTAAAAATTGGATTTTTTTTAACGTGGAAGCTCATTTTCAGTATCTCTCATCATTGGACATTTGCGCCTAATAATAAATAGTCAATACCCTTGCAAATATCCTAGGAAAAGTGTGAAACTTGAAGAGAGAGGAGAAAAATAAAGGTACACAGGGAAATAATTGTCACATAAATGCATGATTTCTTTTTTGTCTAATCTGTCTCACAGAAACTACTCAAACCTCTCCATGGCAATTCATTATCCATTCATTCACCTGACAAAAATTTATGGAGTGCTTAAAAAGCAATTCTTCTAAGCACTGTTTAAGTACAAAATAAACAAAACAATACAAAAATCCCCAAAAACCAAACTAACAAACAAATTTAAAAAAAGTGTCTGACCCTATGCCCATGCAGCTCTCAGTCTGGCGGGAAAGAGGAACATTAATCACCCGCTAGGGTGAGCACATAATTAATTACGCAGTGGGTTACAGCGAAAGACAGTAAGTAGTTCTGGAATGCATGTAACAAGGGTCCTCGTGTAATCAGCTGGGTCAAGAAAAGCTAACCAAAAAAATAATAAGAGATGTCTTTGAAGAGAAAATCAGGTTTACATATACAATCAAGAGGGAAGAAAATTCCTGACAGAGGTAACCAGCAAATGCAAAGGCCCTGAGGCAGGAAGGAGGATGGTATGTTCTGGGAACAGAAAGAGGACCCAGTGACTAAGTACAGGGAGCTAGGGTGAGGGTAGGAGAGGAGATTTAAAAGGTAGGCAGGGGCCAGATGCAATGGGGACTTTGGGATCAGGCACTAAGACTTTTAGAAGTTTTCTGGGTGATTCTCAAGTACAACAAGTTTCTAGAACCAGTGAGAAGCACCACACTTTTTTTTCTTTTCAACCAAGTTAGCATTTACCAACTTAATCTATAACTTTATTTTTATAAATAACAAAAACACAAATCACATATCAATTAAATTTAATGGAATAATTGCTCACTGGAACTTGAGGTCTAAAGCCTGGGCCCCCAGGCGCAAAGGGATTGGCAGTAGGAACAGAACGATCTCAGACCTACATTTTGTAAAAATCACTGGCTTCAGTGTGGAGAATGACTTGGAAGCACAGAGGTGTGAAAACCTGGTTAGGAATTGACAGGAGTAGTCTAGGAAGGAGAAGATGATATATGCTTTCGTTGCGCCTTGGCTTGCTTCTTTCTTTCTTTCTTTCTTTCTTTCTTTCTTTCTTTCTTTCTTTCTTTCTTTCTTTTTTAAGATTTTATTTATTTATTTGGCAGAGAGATAGAGCCACAGACCACAAGTGGGGTGGGGGGGGATGGCAGAGGGAGAGGGAGAAGCAGGCTCCCTGCTGAACAAGGAGCCCCATGTGGGACTCAATCCGGGGACCCTGGGATCACAAGCTGAGCCGAAGGCAGGTGCTTAACTGCCTGAGCCACCCAGGAGCCCCTGCACCTTGGCTTTCTTATTTGTGAAACACAGGGCTGGGCAGATAATCCCTTTCAGCTCAACACCATCAGACACAAAGGGAGACATTTTGGTTGGAAAAAGATTCATTACAGCCCAGTGTATATCCCAAAACAGTGAGATGAAAGCTTACGGTGCTTAAGAGGTAGATTTCTTATTATGCCCACCAGTGTCAAATATGCTACCATAGGCAACCCATTGTTTTAAACGCCTTGACCCTCTATCTTCCTCTAGCTACTGACACTTTTCCGCTGCTCCCCATTATAGCAAAACTGCTTTAAGCAGAGCCTTTTCCAGAATTACAGGCTGACTGGACCATATGAACTCAGGAGTTTGTGAAAATAATTATGCTTGGCTAGAAAAGAAAATTCTTTTATTTTTATTTTTTTCTAGTTTAAAGACTTCGTAAGGGTAAAATGAAAGTTTTAAGACTATTTGGGATTCTAGACTTTTACTGCTACCCAAAATTATATGTGTAGACATTTTCGCTCACAATAAATTCCTTATTTTTCTTCCTTCTTTATCCAATATCCATAACAGGACTTTTCAGATAATAAGTGGACAAAAGAGAGGTGTTGCATGGATGAATGATCAGAGGATTATTTGTAGATTTTTTTTTCCTTGGAGTGTCTCTTCCTGATGAAAATTTAGCTTTGATTTTTAATTTTTTTTATTAAATTCAATTAGCTAAGATATAGTACATCATTATAGCTTTGATTTTTTTTAAAGGATTTTATTACTCCGTGGCCTTATCAGCAGCTGATCAATGTGTAATTACTGCCACGAGGGATGGTTCAGGATGTAGTTCTAATATCCATTCAGTTTTCAGCACCTATTATGCAGGTGCTGTTCTCTGCTCTGAGGACACAGAAGTGAAAACAGATTAAGTCTGACTTCATGGAGCTTACATCTGAGTGAAGCAGACAGACAAAAATAAGTAAATACAGAATTATATTTAACAACATCAAGTAGAGATAAGAGCTCTGGAAAAAAAAGTAAAATCCTAGGTGGTTTGGGGGTTAACACTACTCGCTACTGTATAACGTTCATTTTAAAAGGCATTTCAGAGGCTGGAGAGATCAGGGAATTCCCCCGAGAAAAAGGCATGGAAGGATGGGAAGGAGGGAATCAAGAAGATGAGGAAGATAAAAAGCGATCCTCATGGAATACTACTTTAGACGGGGTGGTCAGGCCTGACAGGGCGAGAGGACAAGCCATGTGAGTATCCGGGAAGAGAATTCAAGGCACCAACAATAGCATGATACAAGGGTTTTGAGACGAGTACACGTTTGCACTTTCAAGGAATAGCAAGGAGGCCCACAGGGATGGAGAACGTGAGAGATCCAAAGAGCCAGCAGGAATCAGGCTACGTAAGGACATACCCAGAGCAAAAAATTCTCATTTTATTTCAGAACATTGAAAAGAAGATGAACAGAGTCAGCATTTCATTGTCTTTAGAATCACAATCGCGGCTGTTTGCAAAACAGCCTCTAGAGAGAAACAAGAGGGGAAACAAGGAGACCAGGGTTATTATAATCTCCAGGCAAGAGATGATGTGGTACAGACTCTTCTCGTGGCAATGGCATCACTTCGTGCAGGACGTATTGCGGGAGTAAGGCCAAAGTTTTGTCTGGGTGCTGAGTGTGACAGACATGGGGGTTCAAGAGTAACTCCAATATTGATGGAGTGAAAGTCTTATCATGGACAAGGATGGGGATTTGGGCGTAGGTACAGGTATATAAGGGTACTGGATGGTTTATTTTACGTGTCAGCTTGGCTAAGCCATGGTACCCAGATATTTGATAAAACACTAGCCTGTAAGTCACAGTGAAGGTGTTTTCTAGATGAAGTTGACATTTAAGTCAGTAGACTTTGAGTAAAGCAGATAACTAAGATGATAGATAGATAGATGATAGATAGATAGATGATAGATAGATAGATAGATGATAGATAGATAGATGATAGATAGATAGATGATAGATAGATGATAGGTAGATAGATGATAGATAGATAGATGATAGATAGATAGATAGATAGATAGATAGATAGATAGATAGATAGATGATAGATGATAGATAGATAGATGATAGATAGATAGATAGATGATAGATAGATAGATGATAGATAGATGATAGATAGATAGATAGATAGATGATAGATAGATAGATAGATAGATAGATAGATAGATAGATAGATGATAGATAGATGATAGATAGATAGATAGATAGATAGATAGATGATAGATAGATAGATAGATAGATAGATAGATAGATGATAGATAGATAGATAGATAGATAGATAGATGATAGATAGATAGATAGATAGATAGATAGATAGATAGATAGATCGATAGATAGATGTAGAGTACAAGTTTTTAAAAAAGTGAAAATACTGAAAAGATCTGGAGAGTGTGGAAGGAGAAAAACTAGAAGAATAGTAAGCTCCACATGAAGAAAGTTTCCAGAATGAAGGACAAACACTATAAAGAGCTCAAGGGAAATGAAGACTATGGATTAACCACTGGGTCTGCAGTGTGAAGGTCGTTTATCTTAACAAAAGCAGTTTCACTGGGGTGAGGAGGAAAATATATTTCCTTCCAGGTATTACCTTCACCTTTGCTCTGGTTGCAATTCCAAAATCTATAGAGAATTTTAACATTTCATATGATATACACTAAGCTACATATTTTAATGTTTGTTTGAGAGACAAAGCCTGCAAACAAAATTTGAAATCTATAAGACATACTTTGCTCACAGGCAGTAACCAGTTTCAAATTGTCAGAGTTCTGTAGTACTTCTTCTCTTGCTGCTAAAGATTTAGAAAGCATAGCCAGGCTTAATTTTCCTATTGAGCCCTAATTTATTTGAAAAAAGCATTATTTCAACCATAAGAATGAGAAGAGAAAGCAATACTTAAACGACATGACAATTTTTTCACAAGACCTGTCAGAATGACAAATTTTAAAAGTCTGAAGCAATTCAGTTAAGATTTTTTACTTACTTCAAGAAAGCATATTAGAAAACAAGTTATGTAAGTGAAAATATGACATATCTTTCCCTTTATGATTTCTTGTATTTTATAAGGACACTCTCTGTGATTATCACAAAGCTAAATATACCGGAGCTATTTATATGCTTTGAACATAATTAAGTTCTATACCATAAATTTATATGATAGTCTTGAATAATGCATAACAACTTATCACCCCTTCTGAATTTTTATTTTTATTAGGATGATGTATGAAATAAAATGTTCGTGCTGTCAGTAGTCACAGGAATACATTTTTTAAGGCAAAATAGTCAAAATCAATAACCTTTTTCTTAAGGAAAACCTTTATTTTTGTTTTTTAATTCATAGTTGAAAATATGCAAAAAATAGCATAATAAAGCATGGTACCAATATATAATCTGTCATTTAAAGTGCAATAGTGAATACCAAAGGCATAATCCATGAAAGAAATGATGGGATGTCGGGTGGTTCAGTCAGTTGAGTGTTGGACTCTAGATCTCTGCTCGGGTCATGGCCTTGGGATCATGGTCTCGAGGTCGTGGGATCAAGTCCCGCGTGGGGCTCTGTGCTCAGTGGGGAGTCGGCTTGAGATTTTCTCCCTCTCCTTCTATTCCTCCCCCCCCCACTTGCATGCTCTTTCTGTCTTAAATAAATATTTTTTTTTAAATAGGCCAATTACCTTAGCATACACCTCACCAAAGAAAATATACAGGTAGCAAATAAGCATATGAAAATGTACTCCACATCATAGTCATCAGGGAAAATGAAAATAATTGTTGTTGATATCTCTGATATATATGGCTTTGGTTTTTACAGCCATTTTTTTTTAAATCACAAAAGTTATATCTGTGCAGCCACACTAAGGCAGCTTTATTTTTTTAATTGAGAGATAATTGACATATAGCACTGTATTGGCTTTAGGCGTACAAAAAATGATTTATGTAAACTTTGTGAAATGATTGCCAGAAGTTTAGTTAACATCCATCACCACACGCAGTTACACATTTTTTTCTTGTGATGAGAACTTTTAAGATCTACTCTCTGAGCAACTTTAAAATATACAGTATAGATTACTATCATTATCATACTGTACATTACAGCCCCAGGATTTATTTATCTTATAACTGAAAGTTTGTATCTTTTGATGACTTTCACCCATTTTTACCCATTCCTCTAACCCCCACTCTGGCAACCACCAATCTGTTCTGTTTCTATCAATTTAGGTTTGTATTGTTTTTAGATTTTACATAAGTAAAATCATACAGTATTTGCCTTTCTCTGCCTTATTTCACTTAACATAATGTCTTCAAGTTCCATCCGTGTTGTCACAGATAACAGGATTGTGTATATGTGTGTGTATACATGTATGTAACATATATGTAATATACATTAGTTTTTCATCCATTCACTTATAAATGGAGACATAGGTTGTTTCCATGTCTTGGTTTTTTTAATAACGCTGTAAATGGGCGTACATATATTTCCTTGAGATAGAGATTTCATTTTGGAATATATCCCTAGAAGTGGAATTCCTAGATTATATAGTAGTACTATCTTTAATTTTTTGAGGAATCCCATACTGTTTTCCATATTGGCTGTAGCAATTTCCTGTCTGACCAGTAAAACCCAAGAGTTCCCTTTTCTCCACATCCTCACCAACACTTGTTACCTTATGCCTTTTTCATGATAGCCATTCTAACAGATATGAGGTGATGTTATGGTTTTGGTTTGCATTTCCCTGATCTTTACTGATGTTAAGCACTTTTCATGTACCTGTAGGACATCTGTATGTCTTCTTTGGAAAAATGTCAATTCAGATCCTCTGCCCATTTTTTAATCAACATGTTTAGGTTTTTTTCCATTGAGTTGTATGAGTTCCTAAAATTTTTGAATATTAATCCTTTATCAGATATATGACTTGCAAATATTTTTTCCCATTCCATAAGTTGCCTTTTCGTTTTGTTGATGGTTTCCTTCTGTACAGAAGCTTTTTTGTTTGCTGTAGTCCCACTTGTTTACTTGTGCTTTCTTGTCCATGTCTTTGGTGTCATATTCAAAAAATCACTGTCAAGACCAAAGTCTAGGATCTTACCCTTTGTTTTCTTCTCAGAGTTTTAAAGTTTCAAATCTTGCATTCATTTCTTTCACTCATTTTGAGTTGATTTTTGTGTATCCTGTAAGATGGTGGTCCAGTTTTATTCTTACGCATGTGGCTGTCCATTTTTCCCAACCCATCTATTGAAGACATTATCCTTTCTCCACTGTATAACATTGGCCCTTTGTGGTACATTAATGGACGATATAATCATGGGTTTATTTCTTTGCTCTCTATTCTGTTCCATTGATCTATGTATCTGTTTTTATGCCCAAACCATATTGTTTTGATTAATATAATTTTGTAATATCGTTTGAAATCAGGAAGTATTATGCCTCTAGTTTCCTTCTTTTTCCTAAGATTGCTCTGGCTACTTGTAGTTCCATTTTACTTCTGTAAAATACACTATTGGAATTTTGATAAAGATTGCATTGAATCTGTATATTGTTTTCTGGAGTATGGACATTTTAACAATAATAATTCTTCTAATCCATGACAAAATATCTTTCCATTTATTTGTGTCTTCTTTAATTTCATTCATCAATGTCTTATAGTTTTCAACGTGTAGCTCTTACACCTTTTTGGATTAAATTTATTCCTAGGTATTTTATTGTTTTTGATGAAGTTGTAAATGGGATCGTTTTCTTACTCTGTCTGATAGTTTATTATTAGAGTATAGAAATGCAACTGATTTTTGTACACTGATTTTGTATCCCACAGCTTTACTGAATTCATTTATTAGTTCCAACAGTTTTGGGGTAGAGTCTTCAGGGTTTTCTATATAGTATCATGTCATCTACAAATAAAGACAATTTTACTTCTTCCTTTTTATTTGGTTGCCTTTCATTTTATTACTTTTTTTTTTTTACTTACTGCTGTGGCTAGGACTTCCACTATTATTTTGAATAAAAGTGGCAAGAGAGGGAATTCTTGTCTTGTTCCTGATCTTGGAGGAGAAAGCTTCAATTTCAGTATTCTAAGTTGAATATTATGTTAGCTTTGGGCTTATCATATATGGCCTTTCCTGTGCTGAGGTACGTTTGCTCTATACCTACTTTGCTGAGAATTTTTAACCATAAGTGGAGATATATATATATATACACACATACATATGGCTTTTTATATATAATATATATATGGCTTTTTATGTATAGCTATATATATATAAATATATATATATATTTTTAAATTAATGGAAAAGATTGAGTGCCTAATTGCTGCTATATTTTATTTTCTAGAAATCCTGCTAACTGTAATACCTCCAGTTCCTCTAGAGCTGCAAGGTAATAAGAGTAACTAATGGTTTGTGTAGTACATTTTGTAGCGTGAAAAGTACTTGAACACATATTACCTGATTTTATCACAACATCATCATAAAGAACTAGGTGGTATTGTTTTAAAATGCCATAGTCTTGTCCCAAATATCCTGTCCAAACAAATTCACTCCCACGTGGTACTCTCCACAACTCCTCCCACCTCAACATCAGTCTAGTTTCCAGAGCTATTTAATCTTACTCTCTCTAATTACTTGATTCATGCGCATAATTCCTGCCAAGCCTGTGCTCTCCATTCTTCTCCCCACTTCCACTGTCAAATAAAAGGTTCTTTATGAATCTGAAAACTCATTAACAGAGGTGATTAAACAAATGACAGTTGGGTATTATGAAAGGACAGGTGACCATTAGAAAGAACGGAGTAGATTTTCATGCATCGATATAGAAGAATATGTTCAATTTTTAAAAATAGAGCTAGAGAAGGCATGTATGGTGTGATCCAAGAGAGAGACAGAGCTGGGTAAGAAGAGTTTGAGAGGGTAACGATTAACTTTTTCCGTATACACCTCTGTATGGTCTAATATTTTTTATGGATTCCATTCTACTTTTGTCATTAACAGGGTCAGAGTTTTGCTTCTAGTATTGGAAAATCCAATAATTCAGACCCATGTGAACCCAAGTAAGACACTAATAGAAATATTTTTTTCTGCCTTTTGTAGGTTTTTTTTTTTAGATTTTATTTATTTATTTATTTATTTATTTATTTATTTATTTGACACAGAGACAGAGAGAGCACAAACAGGGGGAGCTGAAGGCAGAGGGAAAGGGAAGAGCAAGCTTCCTGCTGAGCAGGGAGCCTGATATGGGGCTGGACCCCAGGACCCTGAGGTCATGACCTGAACCCAAGGCAGAGGCTTAACTGACTGAGCCACCGAGGTGCTTTGCCTTTTGTGGTTTTAATTGAGCATTTCATATGATCAATTATGCCTCTTTTTAAACTTTTTAAATGATTACCCTAGATTTTTCGATATACATCATAACTAATCCAAGTCCTACTTGGAATAACACTTTATCACTTCACAGTTGCCGACAGCAGCATATAAGAACAAAATATTGCCAATTCCTCCCTCCTATCCCTTGTATCATTATTGTCAACCATTTCACTTATACGTAAGTATACATATGTGTGTGCGACATAAATAAAATAAATACATAAATGAAATATACAATATATAGCAGATGTAATTAAATACATACATAACACATACATAATCATACACAATCAAATACATTGTTGCTATTATTACTTTAAACAAACTGTTACCTGTTAGATCAATTAAGGGTAAGAAAAATGAACAGTTTTTCTTACTTTATTTCTTAGCCAGTAATCTTCTTTTCTTTATGTATATCCAAATATCTGACATATCATTTTCCGTGTCTCTGAAGAACTTCTTTTAACATTTCCTACTGGAGATTCTGTGGACTCTGGGAAACAAACTGAGGGTTTCAGAGGGGAGGGGGGTGGGGGGATGGGCTAGCCCAGTGATGGGTATTAAGGAGGGCACGTACTGCAATGAGCACTGGGTGTTATATGCAAACAATGAATCATGGAACACTACATTAAAAACTAATGATGTACTGTATGGTGACTAACATAACAAAATAATAATAATAATAATAAACAGAGAAGTTGCTCTTCACTTATAAATGTCCTTATAATGACATTATGAAATAGCTTTGAAAGGTATCAAGTGCCATGTAAATATATGGTAATTATTGTTTAAAGTAATGGCAGATTGAGCTATCATGATTTTCATACATCTATATGAAGAAAACTTAAGCAACATGGTTTCATTAAAATATTAGTTCATGCCTAAGTCATTAGATTTTCCTTCATTTTGCAAAACAAATGAACTACGTCCAGTTTAATCAACCAGTAAAACAACACTCCCTGAATATTTCAACAGAGGGTATTTAGGGGATCAAAGAATCAACCATTTATCTTAAAATGCATTGAAGCTTCCTTATATTTAGAACTTCCATCTTCTGGTGCAATTCAAAAATGACGACTCGAAACCAAAGAATCTCCACCCACAAAAGAAAATTGAAGTTCAATGTTACAAACTTAAATTTAATAACCCAAAGATAGACTCCCTAAACATAGTACCAGTGAATTCCTAGCTGAATCCTGATAGCAATCTCAATATAAGGATTTTTTGGAAAAAAAAAAAAAAACCTGATATTAAAAAATCCAGTAAGTGAAATGGAAAAGAAATCTCATAAACAGTATTTTGTGAGACTTGTGAACTAGAACAGATGTTTTCCCCCAGATTATTACAATTCCCCTGATCTCCTGCAAGCTAGTTTCTTAAATGTTTTTGTAACGTTAGCTACTTCAAACTTGTATGCACCATTTAAGAAGGGGGGCCGGGTAGTTAACTTGTTTTCTGTCTGCTTTATCCAAACATTGAAGTTTCCATTCCCCTATTCTGAATCTGTGCTTCATAAGATAAGGACTTATATCTTTTGCTGTCAAAATGAGTTCCTTCAACAAAAAATAAATGACCTGGGATGCCTGGGTGGCTCAGTCGGCTAAGTGTCTGCCTTCGGCTCAGGTCATAATCCCAGGGTCCTGGGATCAAGTCCCGTATCTGCTTGTGCTCTCGCTCTCTCTGACAAATAAATAAATAAATAAAATCTTTAAAAAAAAAATGACTCAATCTTCCAAGTGCTTGCTGAGTACCATAGGGGACATACTCTTTGCTAGGGTTTATACATACAAGAATTCTGCTTATTGATTCAACTTTCCTACAAGTACTTGGTAAATACCGTAGAGAACACACTGTTTGCTAGGGTTTACAGGATATAGGGATGGTTTCTACATCCAAGGTGTTTATAATATGCCATGCCCAGGTGGTCTATCTTATTTATGGTATCGGAAGATTTTGAAGGTTTAGCAAAGAGCTTCAAAGCGGGTTAACAAATCTAAAACATAAAAATTGAATATAATAGCTCTCAAACAAAATTTTACTTGGAAAAATTCCTAACAATCCTGCTGTCTGGCTGCAGGACCTAAAAAGAATCCTAACCTAATGAAAATTCCTAAATCTAGAAATTAAGCTACATTTAATGTCCAATGGCAAATGCACTCAAAACGATGACATCCGGGAAGAATTTTCTGTTTATGATCCTAATTATGACTTTTTTTTATTCCCACTTTAGTGCTCAAGATAAAAAAGAAGAGAAAGTAAAGCAGACTAGACTAAACCAGAATACAAAAAAAAAAAATAGAATAAAATTTTAAAAATCATTAATAGCATCATTTTGTAGACCAGCAGCCCGTACTGTTGACTTGATGAACAAAAGTTACCCTATCGGTGACTGAAAAGCCAGGCAAGCCTGCTGATTCCTGGTCTACTCTGTCTTTTAAACCAGAACAAAATCTGAACAGGAATTTGGGGGAGGAAGTGATAAGTCACATGAGAATCTGAAACAGCTCAGGCAACACCGGCGTGTAGCTGGTGCTAGTGGTGAGGAACACGGGCTGAGAGACTGCTGATAACGGCGGTGTATGTGCTATTAGGGGGGAGAGGTATGCTGCCCCCAAATCAAAGAGAGTGAGAGCTAAAAGGTGATTATTGCTTATGGAGAAATTATTTCCCACTAAACAAAACACAGAGTTAATGGGAAAGGCTCACATGAATGCATGGGCCATTTGGGCCATTTCTTGTGCCCTAAGGGTCATTTCTTGCGCCCTTAGACATGAGGTGCTGTTGTAACAGGTCATCTTTTATAAAACAACAAAATGATTCAGATTTCAAACAGAATTTAGCACATTGTCAACTTTTCTCACACTGTCAAAGAAACAGTATTGATTTCAGTGTTTGCTTCTAGAATGATCTCTATCAGAATGATGAGGGTATGTTTGTTAATATTATAGACTCCTGAGCTTACTGAGTCAGAATCTCTCAATCAGCTGGTTTTGTGCAGCATTTTGAAGTTGGAGAACCGGTAAAAGGAACATCTCACCTCTTGTCTGTCTTTAAAGTCTGCCTTAACCATTGTGATTTTTTTTTCTTGACTCGGTAAACAAAAGTTTGAAATGTTTCAAAAATCACTTACATACTCCTGTGTTTCATAGTGAACAGTTTTTAAAGCTTGATTTCTAGTTCTCAGAACCTAGGATGATATTGTCTTAAGTGTTTCAAATTTCTACTTGAACTGAGATGATAATAGTGGAAAATAAATATGTTTAAGAAATATCTAAGATGAGGGGCGCCTGGGTAGCGCAGTCGTTAAGCGTCTGCCTTCGGCTCAAGGCGTGATCCTGGCGTTCCGGGATTGAGCCCCACATCGGACTCCTCGGCTGGGAGCCTGCTTCTTCCTCTCCCTCTCCCCTGCTGTGTTCCCTCTCTCGCTGGCTGTCTCTCTGTCACATAAATAAATAAAATCTTAAAAAAAAAAAAAAGAAATATCTAAGATGAGGGGAGTAATAGCTAAAACTTACAACATATCAGGTATTATTCTAACTGCTTTATATGCACTAACTCAACCCCTAAAACAAATGCTTTAAGATTTATTATCACTGGGGCACCTGGGTGGCTCAGTCGTTGAGCGTCTGCCTTCGGCTCAGGGCGTGATCCTGGTGTTCTGGGATCGAGCCCCACGTCGGGCTCCTCCGCTGGAAGCCTGCTTCTTCCTCTCCCACTCCCCCTGCTTGTGTTCCCTCTCTCGCTGGCTGTCTCTCTCTCTGTCGAATGAATAAATAAAATCTTTAAAAAAAAAAAAGATTTATTATCACTCATAATATTATCCCCACTTTGTAGTGGGTGAAACTGAGATACCAAAGGGTTAAATAAACTTCTCAGCATGAGAACTAGTGAGTGGGAGGACCAGGACTCAAAACAAGACAGTTGAGGGTGATAATAACCAATATTCTTAACCTCCCTCCTCCTGATTCTCTGTAGACATCAGCAGGATTTAGTAACTGGTTATATATGAATTGCAACATCAAGGTTTCTGGATTAAGATGTAATCATGACTCATGTTTACTGGAATAAGAATAACTACTAAGAAGTGCAATGACACATAAAGAATGGTTTTATTGTAACAATTAATTTTTAAAAGAAATGCAGATTTTGAGTACTAGCCAAGATGGAGGCAACCCCATATAGACCATCTCTCCTACTGATGACAACCATACACTCCGGAGAATTTTGAAAAACAACTAACTGAAACTCTGAAAATTAAACAACAGAAGGACAGAATTAGGAAGGAAAGTCAAAACTTAGACAATAACCAGTAGCAGTGAGTTTACTGTGGCTTTTCCTCTCATTTATGTCTAAGCTTTCACTGAAAAATGGGCCAACTCCCAAAACTGTGCAACAGGCATGGACTGTGAAAACTTCAGAAAAAAAACAAAATAAAACAAACAAACAAACAAACAACAACAACAACAAAACACGCCCTCTCTCTAACCAGGAAGCCAGAAAAGACTACCTTTGCATTCTGGCAAATGTCCAGATATTCCTCCTTCTTTCTCCCTGTTTCCTTTTCTCTTCTGGTCTTCCCTAAGGCCAGTCCTAGTCTCAAAATGGCACTGCTGTGGTAGCCAGGGTACTGGAAGCCAGGTCATGGGCACCTAAAATCTTAAGGGAAAACCCTTCCCTCTGGCAAGAATGGAAAATGGAGCTCTTATGCATCCTACAGTGTAGGGGGAAATTCTTTTTCTTTTTTTTTCTTCCATTTTCTGTCATTATTTTATTCCGAGGGCAGCCACCACTGCTCAAGCTCTGCAATTTCACAGGGAGCCAAAACCGTGAGAGCAAACCCAGACTCTGAGCTATTAAATAGGAGATAGGGCTTTCTGGGAACCAAGGAGCATGGGAGGGATCCCAGAGAGGAGAGAAATGGAAAAGGGATTTCCAAATTCTGTATATTAACCAACACAAATCCCAAGCTAATCTTCTAGCTGAACACACACACACACACACACACACACACACACACACACACACAGAAGAGACCCCAAAAAGCATAGCAAAAACTTTGGGAAGTCTGTGCCATTTGAGAACATTTCTCAATTTATTGCAGAAGGCCAGCACTACTCTGGTACCAAAGTAAGTCAAAGATGTTTTGAGAAAATAATGTTATGAACATAGATACAAAAATCTCCAACAAATATTAGCAAATTGAATCCAGCAATATGAAGAGGGATAATACATCTCAACCAAATTAGGGCCGATACCAGGAAGGCAAAGCTGGTTCAACATTTGAAAATCAATCAGTGTAATTGACCGTATTAACAGACTAAAGAAAAATTACCATATGAGTATCTCAACAGATACAAAAAAGGGTGTGATAAGATTTTAACATCTATTCATAATTTTTAAAAATTTCTCAGCATACTAGGTAAAAAAAGGAAGCATACTTATCCTGATAAAGAGCTAATCTATAAGAAAAAATCCTACAACCAACATCAAAATTATCAGTGAAAGATGGAATGCCTTCCTCCTAAGATCAAGAACAGGTAACGATATGTGCTTTTAACATTCCTTTTAACTTTGTATTGGACCTACTAGTCAATTCTAAAAGATAAGAGAAAGAAATCCAAGCATTCAGAATAGAAATAAATAAAGAAGACTGTCTATATCTGTAGATAATATTATTAGCATCATAATAAATACAAAGATACCTATAAAAAAGTTTTTGAAACAAATAGTGAGGTTAGCAAGTTCACCGGATACAAGAGTAACATACAAAAATCAATTATTATTTATGTTTATATACTACCATTAAAAGTTGAAAATAGAAATTAAGAGAAAATAGTACTATTTACAATAGCAACAAAAAATTGAAGTGAAATACATAGGTATAAATCTAACAAAATATCTTCAGGATTTGTATGCTAAAAACTACAAAACAATGATGAAAGAAGTTAAAGAAGACCTAAACAATTAGAGAAATATGCCATGCTCATGAGTTGAAATGCTCAATGCTATTAAGATGTCAGTTCTCCCCCAAATGATCTATATATTCAACTCAATTGCAATCAAAATCCAGTGAGACTTTCTATAGATATGAACAAGCTGGTTCTAAAATTTATGTTAAAAAATAAAGGAACTAGAAGAGTTAAACCAATTCTGAAAAAGAAAAGATTACTTAGAGTACCTAATTTCAAGACTTACTATAAAGCTATAATAATGAAGATAATGTGGCATAGATCAATAGAACAGAAAAACAAGTTCTAAAGTAAACTTACAGTTGATTTTTGACAAAAGTAGAGACAATGCAATGGAGAAGAGATAATCTTTTCTATTCACAAATTGTGATGGAACATTTGGATATCTGTATGCAAAGAATAGATCTGTGACTTATTTCTCACACCTATACAAAAATTATCTCAAAATGGATCATAGACTCAAGTATAAAAAATAAATCTATAAACTTCAAGAAGAAAGCATTGTAGAAAATCCTTTTGGCCTGGAGATAAGCAAAGATTTCTTAGATGCAATAGGTAAAAAAGATCCATAAAATAAATTAATAAATTAGACTTATTTTTAAAGTTTTCTTCTCTGAAAAAAAGACTACTAATAGAATGAAAAGGTAAGGCACAGATTGAGAAAAATATTTTCATATCACATATATGATTAAAATTTGTATGCAAGATATATTTTTAAAATTCTAAAAAGTGAACAATATAAAAACAAAAAAATCCAATTTAAAAATGGGCAAAAGATTTGAGCAGACATTTCACAAAAGGAAATAAGCAGATAGAAAATAAGCATATTAAACGATGCTAACCATCATGATTCATCAGTAAAATGCAAATTAAAACTACAACAAGATATCACTACTTATCTACTACAATGGGTGTGGAGGGAGGGTGGGGGAGACAAATCCTAGACAGGATGCAAAACAACTAAAATTCTCATATACTGTGTGTGAGAATGAAAAATCGCACAGTCACTTGGGAAAACAATTTGGTGTTTCTTCTAAAATGAAGCATATACTTACCATATGACCCAGCAATCCCACTCCTTGGTATTTACCTAAGAGAAATAAGGACTTACGTTCACACAAAATCCTGCATATGAATGTTTACAGCAGCATTAGTCATAATTGCCAAAAGCTGGGCACAACCCCAATGTCCTTCAAAGGGTGAGTAGATAAGCAAATTGCAGTACATTTGTACAGCGGAATATTATTACTCAGCCACAAAAAGGAATGTGCGTTGCTACGAGCATCAACATATTTGAATCTCAAATGCCATGTGTGAGTCAGGGATGCTAGACTCAAACACTAGACAAGATTTGATTCCACTCAGATTTTTCCACTTGGAAAAGACAAAACTGTAGGGATGGAGAACAGACAAGCAGTTGCCCCGGGGTTAGGAGTAGGGGAAGGATTTGACTACAAAGGGACAGCAGGAGGGTGTTTTTTGGCACCTGTATCTAGGTGACGGTTACAAAATTTTTTGATTTGTCAAAACTCATAGAACTATATGCACTAAAATGTGACTTTTACTGCATACACTTTAAAAAGAAATTTTAAGTTAAAAATAAATTTACAATGCTGAGCTGCTCATGGCTTATGGGAAAGGGGAAGGAAGAATGGGAAGAGCATCGAATGAAAAGAAATGTTTTTCCACCTATTGTTCACGGTTTGCTGTGTAGCTAGAATTCTCACCATGAGATATACAAAGACAAGGATCTGAAGAAGCATCTTATACATCTAGAACACACCCACAAACTCTTAATATTGATCTGTATTTACCAACAACATTGTATTGTTTATGTCTGACTTTTATTTGTACATCATGCATATGGTTTACCAAAAGAATGGTCACAGATTTTTTTCCCAAAAGTAGCGTTCCAGAATAAATATGAAGTACTAACATCTTGCAATTACCTGAGACATAACATCAAATTCTGTTCTTCCTGTCCAACAATCCCAATTTTCTGATTGAAGTTGCCCCAGGGAAGCATGGCTGGAACTAACAGGCAAACAACTGCTTGCTTTACTATGTAAGCCCCACTGCCCCAGTGGGATTCAACTCCCTGCTGTGATTTTCAAAGGGATGATATCCCAGCAAAAGGTCCATGGCAGTAATTCTCAAAAAAAAAAAAAAGGGGGGGGTTATATGGGAGAATACAGCAGTCTTCTGGGTGAGCACAGTCTCTAGAGTTTAAAAACTGGAGTTGGTTCCTTTCTCTTCCATTGATGGGAAAAAGCAGAAGAGTGAGCACCTTGTGCTCCATCCTCAACCTCACTCAGTCATTGTCCCTGAGAGGACCACTTAGAAATTTTGAAGTTGTTAACAGTGATTGTAATGGACTTTTAAATACTTCAGCATGGGCTTTGTGATAATATATATGCAGCAGTTAGTTAAGGCTTGAAGCTTAAACTCCAGAGGCAGTTGTTCTAATCAAGAATGCACAGTTCAGGGTGGTCAACTAACATTATATCAAAAGGTCTGTACTCTAGAAGTTGCTATTATAAGTACTTCTTTTATCCTGTGTCAATCAACTATTGACACTTTGGTAATTATCATACTTAGTATCAGACATGGGTCTTTATAACCCAAACCTATGGCCTGGTGATTAGCATATAAATCTCAGAAATTGGCTCTTAACTGGTGAAAAAATCAAACATGTTCATGGCATGTTGGCTGAGTAAAATATTTGAGATAAGCTCATCAGTCTTTGATGAAGAAGGCTTAAGAATCTAGCAAAACCTCCACCTTTCTCTGTTAGAGTAGAAACTGAGGCTCAAGTTCCTAATCTGTCTTTTGTCTAGTCATTGATACAGAAAGATTTCTGAATGTCTGATTATAACTCCAAGAATAAAAGAATCTTCCTTCTGGAATGCTCTGTATCTGCTCCAAGTGCACCTTTCATGCAAGGTATGGTCAGAGTACCCAAGCAGAAAGGAGAGTTGGAACTTCATTGAGCCTCTAGAGTAAGTTGAAGGAAATATTAAAGATATTATATTCTAACAAACTTTAGCTTAATTCATCTCTGTATATGAACATAAACTTTCATTATAATATGGTAGAGAAATTGTAGCCACCCCTCACCGCTTTAAATTTATTTGGCAGCTATGTTACGTATTATGAAGAACCTACTCATGGTACATGAACAAATTATTTTAGGTCAGTTCTGTCAACTATGGGAAGGTCCTTCTTCTCCCTTGAGGTACTTTCCCATAAGTGTCTAGAGCTGCGTAATTATCGTAAGGATTATGATATGGCACAGCAGTATAAAGAGAGTATGTGGATATCCTTCAGCTTGGAGGAAAGGGGCACAAAGGGAACCCAGAAAAGCTCCCACAATCCTTAGAGAGAAAAGTATGGAGATTATTCCAGGCAGCACCCTCAGCAGGTTTCCCCTGAAGAGTTTTACCACTTTGACAGGATCATGCACGCAAAGAGTTGGGAGTGAGAACCACGGGTGGGGATGGTGGAAGATATGACTTTGATGAGTCACCATGCCTTGGCCAGACCATGGGGGACAGCACTTGGGAGCAGTCATCACCCACACCAAGACCACTCTGGCTACAGAAAGAGCCCACCCCACCCCACCCCAGACACACCTATTCTACCATACCCATTATAGTAATAAAAATGCTCTTGGAACATAGCACAGTGCTGCCCACACCAGTCCTTTACTAATTACTAATTAAACAATAACCCTTTTCCCCAAGGAGCTTAAAGCTATTGAAACTGAAAGAAATAGAAATCCTCAGGTGCCTAGGTGGCTCAATTAGTTAAGCATCTGCCTTTGGTTCAGGTCATGACCCCAGATTCCTGGGATGGAGTCCTATGTCAGTCTCCCTGCTCCGCTGGGGGTCTGCTTCTCCCTCTTCCTGCTGCTCCCCCTGCTTGTGCTCTCTCTCTGTCAAATAACTAAGTAAAATATTTAATAATAATAATAATAATAATAATAATAATAATAATAATAATAAAGATGCTTGGGTTTTGTGGTACAGTGCTCAACCCTAACTATGGGGCTTTCTCTGAATGGCTTTGGATATTTATAGTATTTTGGTTTCCCTAAATTCTGTTCAGAGTTTATGCTGACATTTGTGGAGCAGTCAATATATTTCTCATTGATCTATACTGCTTTGTTAATTCAATTAAATACCAGCTTTCAATTGAGAGTTTTTAAAATTTGGATGCATAGTAAACCATCTGATCCTGCCTACCTAGGAGCCAGCAATGCCAGGAAAACATTTCACAAAGGAAACTGCTTGAATATAAATGTCCAGATGATAGCTCTCAAAATCATGGTTCTAAATGCACCTATCAGCTTCAGATCATACTAGACAATGCCAAATTCTCAGAAAACAAAATCATTAAGATAGAATGAATATTGACAGAGTTAATCTAAAAATCTATGTATTACAAAGACAGAGAAGATAGAAGACTCACGTCACATTTCCAGGAAAACCTTCTACTCAATGCACAATCAGAAAGATCAGAACCTGTGTACCTTCCCCGGAACTGCAGGAGCCAATATGGGGCCATTGACAAGGAAATTCAGCAAAATAGAGATTTAAGTGGGGGTGTGACCTTGGACAAGGCACAAAAATTCCCTGGGCTTCTGTTTCCTTGTTGTTAAAATAAGATGGGAATGGAATATTTTTCCATCTTTTTGTCTCTTCCTCAATGTCTTTCAAGAGTGATTTGTAGTTTCTAGAATATAGATCCTTTACGTCTCTGATTAAGTTAATTCCAAGGTAACGTATGATTTTTGGTGCTATTGTAAATGCGATGGATTCCCTAATTTCTCTTTCTTCAGTCTCATTATTCATGTATAGAAATGCAGCTGATTTCTGAGCGTTGATTTTGTATCCCACCACATTACTGAATTGCTCTATAACTTCTAATAGTTTGGGAGTGGCTTCTTTTGGGTTTTCCATATAGAGTATCATGTCATCTGTGAAGAGAGACAGTTTGACTTCTTCTTTGCTGATCTGGATACATGTTTATCCCTTTTTGTTGTCTGATTGCTGTTGCAAGGACTTCTAGTACTATGTTGAATAATAATGGTGAGAGTGGGCACCCTTGTCGCGTTCCTGATCTTAAGGGAAAGGCTTCCAGCTTTTCCCCATTGAGAATGATATTTGCTGTAGGCTTTTCATAGATGGTTTTTATGAGATTGAGGAATGTACCCTCTATCCCTACACTCTGAAGGGTTTTAATCAGGAAAGGATGCTGTATTTTGTCAAATGCTTTTTCTGCATCTATTGAGAGAATCATATGATTTTTGGCTTTTTTCTTGCTGATAAAATTTATGACACTGATAGATTTGCGAATGTTGAACCACCCTTGCATCCCAGGGATAAATCCCACTTGGTCATGATGGATAATCCTTTTAATGTACTGTTGGATTCTATTAGCCAGGATCTTGTTGAGGATTTTGGCGTCCATATTCATCAGGGAAATCGGTCTGTAATTCTCCTTTTTGATGGGGTCTTTACCTGGTTTGGGGATCAAGGTAATATTGGCCTCATAGAATGAGTTTGGTAGCTTTCCTTCTGTTTCTATTTTTTGAAATGGCTTTAGGAGAATAGGTATTTTTCCTCTTTGAATGTTTGGTAGAATTCCCCGGGAAAACCATCCGGTCCTGGAGTTTTGTTTCTTGGAAGGTTTTTTATCACTGTTTCAATCTCTTCATAATTAATTGGCCTGTTTAAAAAATCAATTTCTTCCTGTTTCAGTCTTGGTAGTTTATAGGTTTCCAGGAAGTCCTCCATCTCTTCCAGGTTGCTTAATTTATTGGCATAAAGCTGTTGATAAAAGTTTCTAATAATCCTTCCAATTTCATTGGTGTTGGTTGTGACCTCTCCTTTTTCATTCATAATTTTATTAATTTGGGTCCTTTCTCTATTCTTTTGGATAAGTCCTGCCAGTGGATTGTCAATTTTATTTACTCTTTCAAAGAACCAGCTTCTAGTTCTGTTGATCTGCTCTACTGTGCTCCTCATTTCTAATTCATTGATCTCTGCTCTAATCTTGATCAACTGCTTTCTCGTGCATGGATTAGGCCTGTTCCTCTGATGCTGTTCCAGCTTCTTGAGGTGAGAATATAAAACTTGCATTTTAGATTTTTCTATTCTTTTGAGTGAGGCTTGGATGGCTATGTATTTTCCCCTTAGGACTGCCTTTGCAGTATCCCATAGGTTTTGGACCATTGTGTTTTCATTCTCGTTGGTCTCCATAAATTGTTTAAATTGGTTTTTGATTTTCTGGTTTATCGAGCAGGATGTTCTTAGTCTGCAAGTGTTTGAGTTTCTTCCTAATTTTTCCTTGTGGTTGAGTTCCAATTTCAAAGCATTGTGGTCTGAGAATATGCAGGGAATAATTTCAGTCTTTTGGTATCGGTTGAGACCTGTATTGTGACCCAGAACATGGTCTATTCTTGAGAATGGCCATGGATAGGAAGAATTAACATAGTTAAAATGTCCATTCTACCCAGAGCAATCTACACTTTCAATCCTATCCCGATCAAAATACCAATGACATTTTTCAAAGAACTGGAACATATAGCCCTTAAATTTGTATGGAACCAGAAAAGGCCCCGAATCACCAAGAAATTGTTGAAAAGGAAAACAAAGCTGGGGGCATCACAATGCCGGATTTCGAGCTGTACTACAAAGCTGTGATCACAAAGACAGCATGGTACTGGCACAAAAACAGACACATAGACCAATGGAACAGAATAGAGAACCCAGAAATGGACCCTCGGCTCTTTGGGCAACTAATTTTTGACAAAGCAGGAAAAAACATCCAGTGGAAAAAGGACAGTCTCTTCAATAAATGGTGCTGGGAAAATTGGACAGCTACATGCAAAAGAATGAAACTTGACCTCTCTCACACCATATACAAAGATAAACTCCAAATGGATGAAAGACCTCAATGTGAGACAGGAATCCATCAAAATCCTAGAGGAGAACATAGGCAGCAACCTGTACGACATCGGCCAAAGCAACCTTTTTCATGACACATCTCCAAAGGCAAGAGAAACAAAAGATAAATTGAACTTGTGGGACTTCATCAAGATAAAAAGCTTCTGCACAGACAAGGAAACAGTCAAAAAAACTAAGAGGCAACCCATGGAATGGAGAAAATATTTGCAAATGACACTACAGATAAAAGACTGGTATCCAAGATCTACAAAGAACTTCTCAAACTCAATACACGAGAAACAAATAAATCATAAAATGGGCAGAAGATATGAACAGACACTTTTCCAATGAAGACATACAAATGGCTAACAGACACATGAAGAAATGTTCAAAATAATTAGCCATCAGGGAAATTCAAATCAAAACCAAACTAAGATACCACCTTACGCCAGTTAGAATGGCAAAAATTGACAAGGCAAGAAACAATTGTTGGAGAATATGTGGAGAAGGGGGATCCCTCCTACATTGTTGGTAGGAATACAAGTTGGTACAGCCACTCTGGAAAACAGTGTGGAGGTCCCTTAAAAAGTTAAAAATTGAGCTACCCTATGATCCAGCCATTGCACTACTGGATATTTACCCCAAAGAGACAGACGTAGTGAAGAGAAGGGCCATATGCACCCCAATGTTCATAGCAGCATTGTCCACAATAGCTAAATCGTGGAAGGAGCCGAGATGCCCTTCAACAGATGAATGGATTAAGAAGTCATGGTCCATATATACAATGGAGTATTATTCAGCTATCAAAAAGAACAATTTCTCAACATTTGCTGCAACATGGACGGCACTGGAGGAGACAATGCTAAGTGAAATAAGTCAAGCAGAGAAAGACAATTATCATATGGTTTCTCTCATCTATGGAACATAAGAACTAGGAAGATCGGTAGGAGAAGAAAGGAATAAAGAAAGGGGGGGTAATCAGAAGGGGGAATGAAGCATGAGAGACTATGGACTCTGAGAAACAAACGGAGGGCTTCAGAGGGGCGGGGTTGGGGGAATGGGATAGACTGGTGATGGGTAGTAAGGATGGCACGTATTGCACGGTGCACTGGGTGTTATATGCAACTAATGAATCATCAAACTTTACGTCAAAAACCAGGGATGTACTGTATGGTGACTAACATAATAAAAAATATTTAAAAAAATAAAAAAAAACAATTACAGTGAACAGTGATACAAACGAAAAAAATGTATTAATAACAAAATCTAAAATAATAGCTTTCACTTAAGCCATTACTGTTAGGGACTGTGCTGAAGGCGAAGGATAAGTGAATAAATAAGAAACATTTCCTGGCTAAAAAAAATAATAAAATAAAAAAAATAAATAAAATAAGATGGGAGTGAGTCTCTTTCCACTCCAAACTACTGAGTTTCTACTTTTGACCTGAAAGGTCCAAGAGAAATTACCCATGGTCTCTTCCTTTTTTCATTCTTTCCAGAACAGTGATTTTAAAAATCCTTAAAAGCATCTTGGTTTGTATTCAAGCCCCCATCTACATAAAAATTTTAAATCTTAAGTTCCTTGTGCACTTCGGAGTTAAGTGGAAGAAATGTATTTTATACCAATTAAAATAATGAGAATTAAAGTATACACAACACATGTTCAAAAAAGAAATGTAGTAATAGCATTTTTTAAAAATTCAAGCCTTTTTTTTCCTGGGAAAAAAAAAAGTCCAGAACGTTACCAAAATATTAGAAGTGTCTCACTAAGTATGGTGGGACGGTAAGTAATTCATATATTTTCTTTATTCTGTGTTCTAAATTACCTTTAATGTCCATGCATAGCTTCTATTGTCAGAAAAAGAAATGAGTTTGTTCATAAAGAAGGGGAAACTAGCCTATAACCTATCTTGTGAATCAGGTATAGATGGTGTTATTTGGAATGCTCTCTCCATAAGTGTTCTGGTTCTCTCGTTATGTTGATATGTTCTATTTCTTAAAATGCTTTCCCTGATTTTAGGAAAAATTGAGGCAAATCATGCTTAAACTTAGACTGAAATGAAGTATGGAAGGACATGTCTGACCTGAAAATAATTAGATACTTTAAGAGTTGTAAAGAGCCTCATAAGACAAACGTTCTTTGACTGAGTCAACCTTCTCAAGGAAACAGGATTTGTCCAGAGTAAAGGGGGTCTCTGCATCCATACAGGGCTAGCCAAAGGGTCAAGGGCTTGGCTGGAGTGTAAAGAACACACCTCATAAACGTAACAATCACAGCAAGGAAAACTTAGGGTCCCCGGCAGGTCCTGAACTGTGAAGTCAATGTAATGAGCTTTCCAGGACTCTGACCCAGACAAAGGTGGGGATGTGGCAGCATGAGACACGGGGGCAAAGAAGAAGGATGGAGATCTCTATGGCCCTCAGTACGCCTCGGATAGAGTCAAACTACTACTTATTAATAAACATTGACTAACAGTTATGAGCAATTATAATGTGCCACACACTATTCTTATATTTTTATTAGTTTCAGAGGTGGAATTTAGTGATTCATCAGTGGCATGCAACACCCACTGCTCATTACATCACATGCCCTCCTTCATGGCCATCACCCAGTTCCCCCATCCCTCCACCTCCCTCCCCTCCAGCAACCCTCAGTTTGTTTCCTATGGTTAAGAGTCTCTTATGGTTTGTCTCCCTCTCTGGTTTCGTCTTGTTTTATTTTTCCTTCCCTTCCCCTATGTTCCTCTGCTTTGTTTCCTAAACTCCACCTATGAGCGCCACACACTGATTCTAAATGTATTCTAACTGTATTAACCCATTGAATCCTCAAAATGGCACTATGAAGCAATTGTTTTTACAGATAAAGAAACCAAAGCATAGAGCAATTCAGTGACTTGCACTGAAGCCCAGAGCTCCTTGTGTTGGGGACAGCGTTCAACCCAGGCAGTCGGACCCCAGAGCTGGCATTCTTAATAACTTTACGGAAGGAAGGAAGGAAGGAAGGAAGGAAGGAAGGAAGGAAGGAAGGAAGGAAGGAAGGAAGGAAGGAAGGAAGGAAGGAGATATAATGAAACTGGGATGTTCTACACATATAGAACAGTCAAGAACATCAGCAAAACATAACCCTAATAATCCACAGGGGCAGAGAGAAGGCTATGACTTCAAGGCGCGATTTGTATTGTGTTAGCTGGAAGCTACGTCATCAGTCTCCTAGACCCCTAGCTGGAGGCCGCTTGAAAGGTAAGACAGTAAGGAAACTGTTCACGTAGGTTAGAGAGACATAGGCATTAGCTAGGAAAGATTGAACCTCTAGCCAGCAATTCCAAAATAATCCCTTTCCATAATAATAATTTTTTTAAAAATCTGCCAATAATTCTCCAATCTAATTGAAATCTACCTCTGCGGGATAGACTAAGATATTTAGAATCACACCCTTTCCCTCTGCCCCTTTCCCTCGGTGGCAGCAGCGGCTTGTGCAGACATGGCCAAGATTAACTCCTGGGACAGACCTTCGCAGGAGAAGAAAGAGGAGCTGCTTCAACAGCTGGAGAACTTGAAGGTGGAGCCGTCCCAGCCCCGTGTCGCCGAAGTGACAGGAGGCAAGGCTTCCAAGCTCTCCAAGATCCCTCCCAGTTGCGGGCAAAACTCACCCCCGGGGGTCTCGCTGTCATCAACCCGACTCAGAGAACGTCGGGAAATTCTACAGGTGTAAGAAGGACAAGCCGCTGGATCTGCGGCGGCCGAGGACACGTGCCAGGCCCTGCCGGCTGGGCTAACACGAGGAAAACCTGAAGGGCGAGAAGCTGCCGCAGAAGGAGCGGCTCCACCCGCGCCGAAGTCCGCGGTCGAGGCTTGAGTACCGCCGTCATCACGAGCAAACAGGGGGAAAAAAAATTTAGAATCACAGCAGATAAACCACGATTCAAAACTTGTGTACTGTATGGTAACTAACATAATACAATAAAAAAATTATTAAAAACAAACAAACAAAAAACCCAAAAACCCACAAAACAAACAACCAAACAAAAAACTTGAGTACCCTTTCAGCACAAATAATATTTGGGCTGAATTCTCAGCTGTAAATACCCTTCAACTTAGACAAAAGCAAAGTAACGAGACAGCAGTCTTTATAGCTCTGAAATACACATACAAAAATCTCTACTTGGGAATACATACTGTATTCGTGCGTGCGTGTGTTCTTTTTATTTCTTCAATATATTATTTGTACATTCTACCGGTGCCTGGTTAGAAAATGAGATGGGGGATTTGGGGGAAAGAGGTTTATTAAGGGAGTGCTCTCACGATGAGCCTGTCAGGCAGTGAGGCAGGCAGGCTTAGGCAAGGGGGTAAAAGCTCCAAGCAAGAGGGCTAGCATTTCGTACCCACGTGGTGCAGGGTTTGCAGTCCAGAGGATGGTGAAAAACGAGGGGCATAACCACCCGAATGAGATGATTCCTATTTGGCCGAGGGGAGCTGCCTGGGGAAGGACGCTGCTGGGTGCTGTCAGCAGCTGGGAGTGGGTGCTGCGTGCTGGTAGTGGGCGAGGCGCCAAAGGCACCGAGGCAACGCACTGTTTTTAAGATAACTACTGTGGGGATGTACTGTATGGTGACTAATATAACAAAATAAAAATTATAAGAAAAATAAGGTAACTACTGAACCCCATGCACAAATAAAATAAACCAAGAAAAATATGTACCTACTGTTTTCAATTGGGTATAAGTGTATTTAGGAATATGTATGAAACATATCTTTCAGGCCGGGTTCCCTATCTCTTCGTTAGGTTATCTTCTCTGCTTCACACAGTAGGCAAGCAATAAATGGGAAATTAAATAGTTGTTAACTGGTTAAATTACTATTCCCTGAACAATAATCCATTGCCACATCAACCACGTAGGTAATCCATAGTTTAGGTAAACCATTCTCATAGTTCCTGATAATGCTCCTGAAAATAAGAAGCCATTGTCACTATGTGGTGAATAATGATGAGACAATCCTCAGAAATTCAGCTCCGCTGTAAGGCAAGTGCTTAACATGGAGCCTGTTGCTCGTTCCTGATTAAACCTTCTTTCTCTAATGCATTTTCAGAGCTTAAACTAAAAAACAATAATACATAATCACAACTGGATTTATGTTAAGAAATCCAAACACCTAACCTCGTATTTGCCTTTATTAAACGCCAGAATGTTAAGATGAAAATATTCACGGAATGCAAATGGTAACAAGGACGTTGTGGCTACAGTCTCTTTGTTTGAAATGTAGTGGTCGCAGCACTCCAGATGTTCTACAGTCAAAGCTATGACCCTCCATCTGTAGACTAACGACAGATCCCAGGGTACCCAGCGCCATCCAGCTTTGCTCCTAAGTCACCATATAAATAAATGTCAGTCTTAAAGAGAGTTACAAAGATCCAAAATGGTGCCCAAAGTTTTGGGGATCTAACTGAACTTCCACCTGCTGGTACAACTTCGGTCAAAACTATCACAACATTAAGCCATATTTTGTCCTACCCCTACTCTGCCATATGGTCAACTTGTGTCTCAAGTTTGGTTTTCCCTAGAAGGTGGGGGACAGGAAATGAGCTGTATCTGAGCAGTCCTGAGTCTGCAAAGGGCTGTTCTCTGAGGCCCCTGCCCCTGCAGCCTCGTTTCAGTTCAAGGTTACCGAACCTCACGAGGAATCTGGCCTCTTAAATCCCCATCTGGCATATCAACCTTATGCCCCACCATTTTTTAGATGTACTTCCCTTTTCTGATCTAAGTGCGCCTAACACTGCTTGTCTTCTCAGATATTGTCCATTTATCTCCAGTATTCTTTATGCTAGCCAAATGGCATACACAATATTTTTTTCTAAATACACAAACAATACTCATTTCAATGAATTAGTCTTTCAAAATATAAAACCAAAATGAAGATATTTTATTTTAAAAATCACTCATAATCCCAACATTTCAAAGATAATCACAGAAAATCTTTTAGTATATTTTCTTACCACACTCTTTTTTAATGAGTTAATATATGCGTTATCGACACAAACATAGTATAATATTACCTGCAGCCTCTTTTGTTTATTGTGCTTTTCCTCTATAGCATTCAACAGCATGATGTTTAGTAGTTCCCTGGAATCCACTGTATGGATGGGTCATCTTTGGTTTACTCAATCCCTGTTAGGTTCTCACTCTCTCACCGACCCTCCTCCCTTTTCCCCGATTAGTGCAGGAGTTTGTGAACCAAGGAGAGGACAGGAGGTGCTGGGAGTGGCTTTGGTGACAAGATGGGAACCCCTCTAGTGTCAGGACTCATGCCACCCCTGCATGTGTCTTCAGCACAAGCTTGAATGGCCAAAGAGATCTGAGGACTCTTTCAACCCTGGCTAAGTATGGTAAAGGATTTTTTCCCCCATACTTCCTGCTACAGGATCAAAATTTGAATTTTGTTAATAAATATTTCTCATTTCAATTTCCATTTCAATTTCCTTTTTTTTTCCTATGGAAAATAAATTTTATGATGCCACTAAGGCGGAAAAAATATAGTTGACTTCTATTTTCTATATCAAATCTGAAAAGAAATTTGAAAAGCTACCCTTTCTGACTCTGACATTTTCCTTTCCTGACTTTTTGTTCTAACTAAGACGTACTTTTTTTTATACTTGTAGAACAAATTCAGTTACTGCGGTGCAGAGCTAACCCAAACTCAGAGTGTTAGGTGCACAAAGGAACGTCTGCTTTCCTAAATGTGAAACACAGGGAATGGGCTTATGGTCAATATTAAAACATAGACAAATGTGTATCCTCTATCATTTGAACCAGGAGTAGGCAATTGATGGCGTTCATTCTAAAGGGACATGTGAGATGGCTTTGGCCAACATGACTGAAGAAAACATTTAAGATCAAAATTGCTACTTTGAATTTTGATACTTTATTTCCTGACAACTCTAACTTGGAACTGGAAATAGCACTACCCCTTATCTTCAGGCTGGATTTACATTACTGTTTGGCATCCACAGAAATTCAAAAGTATGTATACTGTAACTTTTCTCTTCTGTATGGAACTCAAACATTTTTTACCCCCCTCCAAAAAATCCTATCTTTGGCCAGCCAAATAAAATCAGCTTGAATCATATCCCTTGAGGGGAGTTAGCTCATCATTCTTCTAAGTATTTAGGGGGATGGAATCTCATGAATTCAGATTAACCTCTGACTCCGAGCTCCTATTTTAGCTTATGGATCATTTGATCTTACTCTGCAACATGTCAAGCCAGAAGTAAAACTCAGAACTGTTCCTTGTTTTTTTACCACCAAAAATCCTCTCGCACAAAGCTTTTGTGTTTAAAACATTGTACTGAAAGCGCTGGTGAGACAAGAAGATTTCCACCTTCAAACTGTAAAGCCAGATCCTAAAGCAATTCTTTTTTCCCCCAAATAGCTGTAGTTCAGTTGCTCTTTTGTGTTAGTGTATTACCAAAAGCAAGTGCCTTTGTAAGCCTTTGAACTGCCCACCATCTTTGCAAGAGTGAGGTTTTGTTTCCCGATAGCCTCTTCCATCAGATGCAGCACAAATTTCTGTGCATTCTTCTTTCTCTTTCTGGCAGCCTCAGCAATGGTACAAGAGTCGCAACTAGCACTCTTACTATAAAGAGAAGTTCCTGACACCTGGTAGAGATACATACCCATTATTGTAACCATTACGGTGCTCCCAGTGGCAATTAAGAATAATGTCAAGCTACGAACAAGAACAAAGGAATTTATTAGCCCGTGATTAGAAGGTCTAGAGGCCCCGTGAGCTTGAGAGCTGGTTTATGCAGGGCTATCACAAGGATACAGTGCCTCTCACAGCCAGCTCCGTCCTGAAGTTGGCTCACTGTGGCTGTAGGAAAGCTCCTGATGTCTCCTCATTTCATCAGTACGAGATAGAACTTGATTTCTCCGACCATTGAACAAAATTCCTCAGATTTCCAGTGACTGGACCGCCCTAAGTTAACCCCTGTGGCTAGGGGCATGCCATATACTGACTGGCTTAGTCGTAAATTACCAGAAGTGTGAGAAGGAGAATGGGATGACCCTGCTTGGTTTATATCCAGCCAGGCTGGACACGGGATCAATCCCATCCAAACCACATGACTATTACCCAGTGGGGGAGGGGTGCAAATGGATGTTGAGGAGACCCCCACAATGTCCACTGCAAGAGGGAGTCATCATCTGAGGAGCCAGCGGCCCAACATCACACTCTCTGGGCACTGCCTCCCAGAGAGATTTCTATGTTCCAGCAGGTCTTAAAAAGTCAAGAAAGATAAGAGTAAGGGTGGTCCAAAGCCTTGAAGACAGATAGGGAAAACACAGATACCTAAGCTATGAAGATGGAACGTGCCCAGGAGGAAAGGACACAGCCCTGAAAACAAGCCCTCTGGGAAGATGGGTATGCAGACCCCACCTGGGAGTCCCGTTCTGTCAAGTCGCTACATCTCCCCCCAGCACCCATGACATGAAATGCTAATGCCCCCAAATGCTGTCTGTGCTCTCATTTCCACTTTGTCTCCCCATTTGGACTTATCATTGAGCCCCATCTCCTCACTTCAGCCTCAGTGACTCTAAAGCAACCGTGCTCCACCAAACCAGCGTCGGTTGCCTGCTTCTGCCTTAAGAGAACTTCACAGCCCAGTGATCCCCCAGCTCCGCTGTTCTTCTCATCCCTCCGGGCTCCCACATCCCTGGGGAGTACTCTCCCCTGGGTTTTGTCAGTGGGATGCAGGCAGTGCACCTCTATATAATAAATCTAATTGTAACTAGAGTAGTCTCATTTCCTTCTTTGCTTCCCAAACGACATTGGTTTAGCACATGCTCTGTGTCTGGCACTGTACTAGACACGATTCCAATCCCAATAAATCCTCACAACAACACTGTCTTGCAGCTACTTTACAGACTGGGAAACCGTGACCCCGTATGCTTGGATCATGAACTGCCGTGGCAGGACAGAGCTGCCCGATTCTCTCTGCCTGGCCCACCCTCACCTTGTCCCTGAGAAAACTCTCCTTCCATATAAAGAAGGCAAAGGAATAAAATAAAATACTTTATTATTTAACTGAACCTTTGGACTCAAATTCCATTACAGAAATCTAAGATATTTGCCTGGACCACAAAGAAAAAAAAAACTTTTTTTTTTTTTGCCTGGGTTATGGACTTGGGGAGCCTCCTTCCTTCCAAGCCCAGACTCAGATCTTGAATTCCCTCTTCACATGAACATTACAAATGCTAATTATAACTGGAAATGCCTTGTTGATGACTTTCAATATTTATTACTTGCAACAGAGAATAAAGTTATTCCTAGGACTGTTAGTCAGTGTGCATTCAATATGACTAAAGTGAGGGAAATTAAAGTGTGTCATTGTAATACTAATTTCAATGACAAGAACACTTGCTGAGATAGCCATGCTCTACCCCTACAAACTGAAGAATTCACATGCTTTGAATCCTAGCATGTGAGTGATGGAGACACCACTCGCTGCTCCTCCACCAAAAACCACCTGTGTCTCTGACACAGGATGTCTGCAGCCAAAGCTGTCCCAACCACAGAGAGAGAAGGAACAATTCGTGTAAAAGACAGAGAGGGAGGGAAGGAGGGAAGGAGGAAAGGAAGGAAGGAAGGAAGGAAGGAAGGAAGGAAGGAAGGAAGGAAGGAAGGAAGGAAAGAAGGGAGGGAGGGAGGGACGGAGGGAGGGAGGGAGGGAGGAAGGAAGGAAGGGAGGAAGGAAGGAAGAGAGGGAGAGAGAGACGGAGGGAGGGAGGGAAGGAGGAAGAAAGAAAGGCTACAGAGTAAAGCAGTTTTCTTTAAGATGGCCCTATCTGCCTGTTTAACTTACCCAGCTAGCTCCTGGTGAAAGCATAAAAGAACACTTACTGAATTCAAGAGACTAAAGATCCTGAAGAGCTGTGAGTCACAGCAAAGATGAGGGAGTCGCCTTATTTATTTCCTGCTGCATGTGATTAGTAGTAATGAAGCCTTCATTTATCTCTTTTAATAATTTTTTATTATGTTATGTGAGTCACCATACAGTATATCCTTAGTTTTTGATGCCATGTTCCATGATTCATTAGTTGCGTATAACACCCAGTGCGCCATGCAATATGTGCCCTCCTTACTACCCATCACCAGCCTATCCCAGTCCCCCACTCCCCTCCCCTCTGAAGCCCTCAGTTTGTTTCCCAGAGTCCATAGTCACTCATGGTTCATTCCCCCTTCTCTTTACCCCCCCCATTCTTCCCTTTCTTCTCCTGCCGATCTTCCTGCTATTTCTTATGTTCCATAAATGAGTGAAACCATAAGATAATTGTCTTTCTCTGCTTGACTTATTTCACTTAGCATTATCTCCTCCAGTCCTGTCCATGTTGCCGCAAATGTTGTGTAATCGTTCTTTCTGATGGCTGAGTAATATTCCATTGTATATATGGACCACATCTTCTTAATCCAGTCATCTGTTGAAGGGCATCTCGGCTCCTTCCACGATTTAGCTATTGTGGACAATGCTGCTATGAACATTGGGGTGCATATGGCCCTTCTCTTCACTACGTCTGTATCTTTGGGGTAAACACCCAGTAGTGCAATGGCTGGATCATAGGGTAGCTCAATTTTTAACTTTTTAAGGGACCTCCACACTGTTTTCCAAAGTGGCTGTACCAACTTGCATTCCCACCAACAGTGAGGGATCCCCTTTCTCCACATCCTCTCCAATATTTGTTGTTTTTTGTCTTGTCATTTTTTGCCATTCTAATTGGCATAAGGTGGTATCTCAATGTGGTTTTGATTTGAATTTCCCTGATGGCTAATGATATTGAACATTTTTTACGTGTCTGTTAGCCATTTGTATGTCTTCATTGGAAAAGTGTCTGTTCATATCTTCTGCCCATTTTTTGATTTGATTATTTGTTTCTCATGTATTGAGTTTGAGAAGTTCTTTGTAGATCTTGGATACCAGTCTTTTATCTGTAGTGTCATTTGCAAATATTTTCTCCCATTCCGTGGGCTGCCTCTTCGTTTTTTTGGCTGTTTCCTTGGCTGTGCAGAAGCTTTTTATCTTGGTGAAGTCCCACAAGTTCATTTTTTCTTTTGTTTCTCTTGCCTTTGGAGATGTGTCATGAAAAAAGTTGTTGTGGCCAATATCAAAGAGGTTACGGCCTATGTTCTCCTCTGTGATTTTGATGCATTCCTGTCTCACATTGAGGTCTTTCATCCATTTGGAGTTTATCTTTGTGTATGGTGTCAGAGAGTGGTCAAGTTTCATTCTTTTGCATGTAGCTGTCCAATTTTCCCAGCACCATTTATTGAAGAGACTGTCTTTTTTGCACTGGATGTTTTTTCCTGCTTTCATTTAAAATTTGAATCCATGGTCCTTATTCCTACAGCTGTCTTTTCAGGCCCCCGAGAACTCTTGATATTTTTCCAGAACTTCTTTCCTACTCTGAACACCTTCTCTTTCCCTTCCAGTTAGATGAGGAAGAGGAAATTGGAGCTAAAAATAATCATAGACCCCAGAAGAAACTTTGGCTTTTGTTTTATTTAACTGTAGCTAAAATCATGTTTTGTATTAAAATGACAAAAGCCCTGTTCGTAATGGACTCAAAACCTCCAGCTATGGGGCCTCTCTGCCCACCTTCTCGTTTCAGTAGAGTTTGTCCTGGGCCTTTTTAAATCAACAGATCAGAGTCATTTGTAATTATCAAGATTCATTTAAAATGTTTCTTGTTGAGCAAATTGAACAAGTTCCCCAGAAATAAGATTATATATAATTGGCTTTCATGGGGTTCTGTTGTACATTCTGACCTTCACAGAGATAAGCTTTTGCTTTTGCATGAGGGCAACTCACTGTGCCCCCCCTTCCTAAGCCATGGTGAAAAAGAAGTTTAAACCTGCCCAATCTGTTCCTCAGGAAACGTATGAGAAAGAAGGAGACATTTATGAAAGCACGTTGCCTCACCAAAGGAAGAAGGAGTATGGCATAAATACAAGAGTGTGATTACTGGTCGCAAAAAAAATTTAGTCCTGTGTTATTCTTTTTTTTTTTATAAAGATTTTATTTATTTATTTGACAGAGAGAGAGACAGCCAGCGAGAGAGGGAACTCAAGCAGGGGGAGTGGGAGAGGAAGAAGCAGGCTCATAGCGGAGGAGCCTGATGTGGGGCTCGATCCCATAACGCTGGGATCACGCCCTGAGCCGAAGGCAGACGCTTAACTGCTGTGCCACCCAGGCGCCCCTAGTCCTGTGTTATTCTAATATACACCTCACTTCATACATTGTAACAAGGTGGGCACACTTCAGGAATGATAGAATCATCAAGAAGACTTAAACAGAGACAGCGGTGCAATGCAACGTCTCCTAACTGAATGCCAACATGGAATAAATCTCTAGTGGCTTAAAATGTTTGAAGGATAAACACTACAAAGATAAGCAACTTTACTAGGATATAAGTCAATCCCCACATTTACTTCCGTTTCTCCAGTAAACCACATACTTACTGTCTGCTCTGTATATGGGATTAATATGCATCTACGTTGTTTTTACAACCAATAACGGGGGCGGAAAAAAACAGTGCCCTTAACTTGCATACATCAGTAATTTACTTCTTATACTTTCTGTGGTGTCTGCAAATAAGGCAAACCAAAGTACAGCCACTGCAAGAATTTGGAGAACAGATCCCAGTATATACATGTAATTTACATAAAACAGAGACTTGCATTTGTGGAAAGAGCTGAAAGGCCTTTGCTAAATTGCTTTTCCCCTGTTAGAAATATAAATTGAAATAGAAAAAATGTTCTGTATTTTTCCCTCTGTCTTTATGATTTAAGTACATGTTGATACTAAAGATGATAAATCAAATGTTTTCCTTCTCACTAGAAGGGGAAGTGATGGGCTCATCAGAACACAGAATACTAAGGTGAGTGGCCAGTCTCTACTATAGTGACCTTCCCATGTCATGGTTCACCTGTCAGTTCCAGTAAATGGCAGGGGGATATGTGTAGGAAAAAAAAAAAAAAAACAGAAAAAGAGGCTTTTAAATACAAAAGGCCTGGTCCAGTCATATCACATGGTTTACTCACATTCTACTTCCCGTAGATCGTTGTGCATCATTTCAAAAAGTAGTTTTATATCCACTGAATGACTCTCCTTTGCTTTCCCTCTAACCCCCTTGTGATACAAAATGTTCTTCTACGAATTATCAATCAATTTGTTCCATGCAGTTCTGAAACAAAGATCTTTACAAGGTCCTGTTACATTTGCCCCAAATTATCCTACTGTGGGCATACTGCAGTGTGGGTTCCCTGGGAAACACACTCTGGTAAAGTTTATCAGGAAAGGCCCTTAGGGTCAACCACTGTGGAGGACGAAGGAATCAGCACTGGAAGGAGGAGTGGACTGCCATGAATTCTGACAAAGGCCTCAAATGATCCCACAGGGAACCCTGGGGCTGCAATGGCCCTTCAGAGTAGCCTCAAAGTGAGGTGAGAAGTCAAACCCTTATATTCTCCCTCAAACAAGTCATCAGACTCAGGCTTACTGGGGAAGTGCCTGGGGGTGGTGGCTTTGGACTGGGATGTTCTCCTCATCCAAGGGCAATTTTTGGAGAGGGGCTCAGTTGAAGCATCCAGCGGCAGCCTATCCGAGTATTTCAGTCCCCTAGGGGGGAGACAGCATCCACTGTGGTGTGATAGAACTTACCTGTGTCACCTCCATGACTCCCCACAAAACAGCCAGTTGTGATACGTGGGGTGTTTACACTTGGTGCGTGCCAAGATGATTGCTTTTCTTCTCTTTTACTGCTTCTTCAAACTTTGGGGTTATATATATATTTTAACTGCTTATCCAAGTGAGGTTGGAAATATTGTCCATTCAAGTGTGGTAATCTTGCTACAGTTGTTGTACCTAAGACAAAACTAACAGATACTACTAAATTATTTTTAGAATATTTGTATTTTTAAAACAGTTTAAATTGGGGCGCCTGGGTGGCTCAGTCGTTAAGCGTCTGCCTTCGGCTTAGGTCAATGGGATCAAGCCCCACATCAGGCTCCCTGCTCATCGGGAAGTCTGCTTCTCCCTCTCCCACTCCCCCTGCTGGTGTTCCCTCTCTCGCTGTGTTTCTTTCTGTCAAATAAATAAATAAAATCTTAAAAAAAAAAAAAGAGTACCAAAAACAAAAAAACAAAAACCAGTTTAAATTAAACTATTAACCCAGGGTTTCTTAACAGCAGCACTGTTGACAGTTTGGACCAATACTTCTTTGTTGCCGGGGGCTCCCCTGTACATTGTAGGATGTTGGCCAGAATCTTTGGTCTCTACCCACTAGATGCCAGTAGCAATTTCCCTCACAGTTGTGACAACCAAAAAACCCCCAGACATTACCAAATGTCCTCTTGGGGCAAAGTTGCGCATGGTTAAGAATCACTGAGGTAGCCTATTGTGCTTTAGGTCCCATAGGTGGGTTTGAGATTATCCATTTTGAACATCCTCTTGCCCTCTGCAACCAAAATCCAGACTCCTGTTTCTGGAGAACTATGCTTAAGATGATGAATTTGTTCCTTCCATAGAGAGTCACTGGGGCATGAGATTTAAAATAAGCCCTTCCCTAATTATTTGTTCCACAGTTTGGCTATTGGGTCCCATGTCATCTTCCTCTCCTCTCATTGTCTTCAGGGCTTCTTCCCAGCAGGAGTGGATGTGAGAACCCAGTCCTGTGCTTCTCAAAATGGCAGCATAGAAACCGGGACTCCTGGAGCACACCATCCTCTCTGGAAAGGAAGTACCATCTAGGAGGAAAGGGTTAAGTCAGCAAGGCTTGGAAAGACTCTAGGAATCAAAATGAGGAGAATATACATTTAGTTTGGCTAATGTATTCAACATTTATTGAAAACTCATATCTGGCGTGAACTAGTCTGGCCACGGGATGAAAAGGTAGATAAGGTTTTGTTCCTGTCTTCAGGGGGAATCCATAGGAGGGCTCACCCTAATGTGAGCCCAGGAGAACCTCATTTGGCTGCACTGCTTGAGTGAGGTACCCTGAGGCCACGTTTTGTCCCCAACTCTCTGCAGTCCTTCATGTTGTCAGTAGTGAAGCCATCTCTCCAGCTTGCACTTACACAAATCAAGCTCATTAAAAGTCCAACAGATAAGCTAAAATAGCCATAGATTTAGCCAGGCTAAGCAATCTGACTGCCAAGAAGAGCACATTTAGGGAAACAGCACTGGAAATCAAATTATAATCCAATTGCTAATAGAGGTACAGTTTGCTCACGTCACAAACATGATGTGCAAAATATAACTCTACTTTCCTATCACTCAATGTACTTCTATTTGGTACTCCATTTTTCCCAGCATGGAGTCCTAAAATAACTAAGTTGCTTTGAGTTGCCACTCTTGAGAAATTCAGTGTCTCCCCTCTTTGTCCTCCCTTATACAGGGTGATTCAACCCTCCCTCTCCCTGGGGAAATGAATAGTATCAGACCTTGGCTGAGAGACAGGGTCTCATTCAGTCCCTGCTTAAGTGTCATCTCTCTTCCTTAGCACATTCTGGGCTGCTGATGTCTCCATGGGTTTCTGTCACAGCTCTCTTGTGTCTTCCTTGTTCTGAACTGGTAGTCCCTGGGAGAATCCAACCCTTTCTCCCACACAGTAAGGCCCCTCTTAGGTCTCCAGGTCTCTGTCAGAGACCCACACTCTCCTTACCCTTGCAGGCCTGGGCCCTGCCCAGTCATGCAGGGAGGCACTTCTTGTGTGGCTAGGTTTCTCTCTGGGGACATCCCAGCCTACCCCCTTATTCTAGGCTCTCCATATGGCCATCTTTACTGGGTCTCCAGGGTCCTGGTAGCACAAGAGCTCTGGGTGGGCCTGACCACTTCTCAGATCTCCAGGAGGAAAGTAGAGCTCAAATTATTTTACTCCTGGATTTCCTAGAATCAACCTAGAGAGTTACTGCCCCGATTCATATTCCCTCCGATTCTCCCTTCCCCATTAGAGAAAAGTCTTGGCTTCTTTTAGTGTTGGCTGGAGGGAGGATCTGCTCAGTTAGTACTTTTCCCAAATATATTTGTCCTATACCTGAGCTGCAACTTTTAACACCTAAGCTAAGAACATGCTATCGTTGTTTCCCACTGTCAACCTTGACAACCCTCCAGAGAGAAATGCAGGCTTACGTGTCAGAACCAAACGAAGGAAGGTAATAGACTTGGAAAGGTAAAGTATATCGTTAATAACTGTTTAAGCACATCTGTCTGTGAGAAATTGATGCATCATTTCCACAACAAGGATCGATCTGTCTCAGGGATGAGACAGGTTGAGGCTGATTTAGGGAAGAGAAAATATTACAAATATTAAATAACCAGAAGTAATCCATCAGGCAAGGCCCCAGACAGAAGGCCAACCACCAGAGTGAACCAGCTGGCCCTCACTTAGGGTACCCTGGAAAGGGGACCTGAGCACTGCCAACTACACTCTGTGGATGATTTTTTAAAAAATAGATCTACGAGAATTGACAGAATGTGACAACCTAATAATTGACAAAAAAGAAGATATTTGAAATTCAATAAAAATAAAAACAGAAACAGAGAACGTACATTGTGCAATGTTCTAAAACAGCAAACTCTGAAAGCCATTTACTAAGAAGAGACAAGTAAAAAAGTAATTATTTAAATGAAAACAAATGGAAGCCATTTTACAACAAAACTCTCCATCTTTCCTTGTGTGTCTGTTATCTTTCCTAAGCAAGAAATAAAACATTTGGTCCATGGGGAAATGTGTCCTGCACCAACTTCAGTTCACAGACTATGATGTCCCACCCTGAGTTTGGAGCAAAACTGGAACACCGAAGAGGCATTTTGAACCAGCTCTGGTTGACATCCTTTGTTCTGTGATGGTGAAGTGTTTTGTTCCCATGCCATTAAGAACTATGTTCGCTGACAGGCAGTGTGGCCACAGGGCTAATAGGGCCCTCTTTTTAAAGAATACTGAAAAATAAGAGGAAGTGGATGTTGAAAAGCCATTGGCTTTTAAGATTAGTTATAATTTAGAAATTATAGTGGGTGAATTTTCCTGGTTTTAGACAAACCTCTTTAAAATAATATTTATCAAGTAGTAGATACCGGAATAAGCGTTTTAAAAATTTCCTTCTTGTGTTTTTCAACTCTAAAAATAATTTTTTTTATTTTCAGTATCACGATATTTTCTCCAATCCCTTCAAAACTCAACCTAAGATAGAATGTTTTAAATCTGCCATCCAAAGTCCTTGAAGCACCTTCACGTGTGTTTACCACGGTGGGGGCCACGGGAACACGGGCAGATGCTCAAGTGCACCATCAGGGCCAAAAAGCAGTAACAGGAAAGTCACTCCATGAATGAAACTTAACTTGAAAACTGTGATTTTAAAGGGAGTAGATGACCGAGGCCATCATCTTTCAGGAAAGATGGTGGGCGTTGTTCTGCAGTTGGATGCCTCCCAAACGACCTCCTGGCACATCCGGGAGGAAAATACGATGCTGGAGAAATAACTGGAATCTGGTCTTACCCTCCTGCTCACCTGCAGAAGTTGGGGAGTGCGGTTATCCAACGGTCTTCTGCTGCATCGCCTGCTGGACCCACTCCCAGCTGGAGAGCCTCGGACCGCGGCGCAGATCTGAGGAAGCCCAGGGAACTTTGGAGCAAAGACTGTTCATGAGAAGAGACTCATGCCGAGCAGAAGCCACGCCCAGTACCCTCACAAAATGCGCAGTTATTGGTGGTAGCTCCTTGGTCATCGTTTGGCCTTGGCTGGCTGCATCTCAATACCTTTTTTCCAGACACCCACCTGACATACCCACCTACTTGCCATCTCTCTCCTCTAACTGGTGGCCCTAGTGACTGCCTCTTTCTGGGCAGGGGTGCTCCTGCTTATCGGTCCAGGATGGGGAGTGGAGACCCAGCTAAAGTTTCCTATCTGCACTTCAGCTATCCATCAATTAGGAGCATTTCCCCATCCTAGAAGTCTGGACCCCAAAGATAATTCTTTGGAGTCTTTACACTCCTTTTCTTTTTCCAGAGTAAGACTTTTAATAATAGCATCAGGAATAACAGCACTCCCCTGCATACAGGACGTGGTAACTTTCAACATACTTTCATAAGCAATGGAGAGGCTGTACTTTTAATCTAATCAAATTCAATTATGCACATCGAGCAGAAGAAATTAGAGAGAACACCTCAAATAGCCTGGTAATTCTGCTGACGATTCCACAAAATAAACTAGTTTCTATGAGTATGTGATGCTGTCGAGCCTGAAACAGTAACTTCATTTTCAGAAAATGGTTGAAGGAATGTAAGAATGAGTTTATGAGTTTTCTGACCACTGAAAAAGAAGTGGAGGACCTTGTTCAAGTTTCATGTGAGTAAGTAGGTATGATTTCATTCAAGGAAGAGACTGAGGAATTAATACAAAACTACGGGAACCAATACAATCATAGGCAATGAAGAGAAACAAGTTAGAAACCACATAAAGTAAAACTCTTCTGCATCATAAAATCATATTCAGATTCCATCACACTCTGAAACTTTTATGGAATTGTGTGCTATGTAGCATACATATGGATTTGGAATTTTATGGAAAGGTGTGTTACATTTCACATTATACTTTTTACATTTCTGGCTACATTTCGTGGTATAGCTTTATCCACAAAAGCATGAATATTGTTGTCCTTTGTGTGTGAATTAATAGGTTTTTAAGATTATTTTGATCACGTTACTTTTCCTTTATGTTCTAATATTAGAATATAATCGTCACATGAGATGCAATTTCACTGCTCCTTAATGCCATGACATCGTCAGGATCCATTAGAAGAAAGCTAAATAGGACTGGTATCTGAAAGAACTGATAAAAGTGCATCGTAGCATTTGGCTTTCATTGGAATTTCTGCACAAAACTCTTACAGAGAGAAGGACAGGAAACTTTACTGAGCATCTACTCAAACTAAAAATCTTATACACATCATCTTATCTAGTCTTCATCAAAAGCCTTGGGATGGAAACTGTAAAGATTTCTTTGGGTAAAGAATACATTCAGAAATTTGGGTAATTTTCTTAAAGTCACACTACTAATGAGTGGTACAAACAGTCATGAGCTCCTAGTCACAAAAGCAAACATACAATTTTCACTATAAGCTCAGTGAAGTCACTGCTCTCTATCCAGAAGTGATCCCACAAGTTATTTGCAAGAGCGTTCTCATGATTGATACAACACTGTTTTGATGGTAGGCTCATCTAACTCTTTAGTAGGATTAAGTGACAAAGCCCTCAATTAAGTAGGGAAACTGAACCTAGAGAACCCTTCTATGAGTAGTGGGCTACAGAGCTTGCTGTATTTTATACTTTGATCATGCAAGGCCAGGAGTGTCTGCATGGTTCTACCCAATTGCATGTTTTCTATTTCTCCAGTGAAAAGGTACTCTTCCTAATCCTTGCACTATTTAAGGAGTACTTCAGTAAAGATCCACTAACAATATTTGAAGCACTCGCTGTAGCCATTTCTGGAATGTGGATTCTTAACTTGGGTCTTTAAATGCTAACTAAAAACTCCTAGCATGTGGAGGCCTAATTAGGGTATTCCTAACGTTAACTCTTCATAGAACGGAGAATAAATGTGTACCCCCATGCACTTCACACTATTTATGCTAAAGTACTTTCAAATAATTTGCAGATAACGTAAGAGTCAGGAATCATCAAGTCTTATATTTATCTTCCATATTTAAATTAGATTAGATCTCTCTTCCTATCAAGAAGATAAATGTTCAGTTCTGAAACTGGAGACCATGCCTGTGTTCTTTACTTATGCCCAGAAGACGATAAGTCCTCCTCAGTGTACATGAAGCAAGGCTTCTAGGGATCCTGAGACATGGGAACCAGCTACTACTTGAGCGGGGCCTCCTGCACTGGCCTCTTCCCAGTGGCTTCCTCATGCCACAAGCGGGCCAGCACAAGCTTTAGGGAACCCCGTCTTCAAATGAGTCTTTGAGACGAAGATATGGCAAGGAACATGACTCTTGGGCAAAATCTGGGGGAAACTGTAGCAAAGTTGAGGCCAGCAGGGACATGGCAACTATAGGAAGCAGCATAAGAAGCAGCCAGAACCAACTGAGCCCCCACTGGGCAGACAGTCCTGCTAGGTATCTGGATACCTGAAATGAGGAGGCCAGGAGGCCAGGGCAGATGATGGGCCACAGAAACAGAGGGTCTCTACCTGCTGCAACAGTGAACCAAAGATCATCAGGCAGAAAACAACCTGAGAGAGACCCTTAGGAGATATTCTTCCACAGAGGCGGATGGTGATATAATGGGCTTTAGGGTCAAAGAGATCTGGTTTCCTGTCCACCATGGTCACTTACCAATTGAGTAACCTGGGAGATTTACTTTATGGGTCAAAACCATCATTTCCTCATGGAAATGCAATACCGTTGCAACTTTGCAAAGTTATTATACAAATAAATAAAATAGGCATATAAATTGCAATCGAGTATTAAGAACCCAGTAGATATTAGTCCTCATTATTGTAGTGTTCTCTTGTCCTTAATTGTTTTCTTTTTCATCGTCTCCTTACGTCTCTCTAGCATTTAAAAGGAAGTCTCACTGGTTTTGTCATTTAGATCTGTTTCTTTCATGTCCCCAAGAGCTCCCAATCCCAGCTTTTGTTAAGAAATCTGTGATTTAGGGACTCCTGGAGGGGGGGCTTGAGGGTTAATTGAGGACAGAGCATGGGAGGAGCCTCTTACTCTTCTTAAATTTTGTGGAAGGAATGGTCTCATCTTTTCCCAAACCGCTAAATAAATAAATAAATAAATAAATAAATAAATAAATAAATAAAATAAAAAACTAAAAAACACCTCAAGAAAAATATAACAAATTGGTACACTGCCATCTTTGTAGACTGCTGTTCCAAATGCACAGGGTGCATTGACAAATTTACCAAATTTGACTGCAAGCCAAAACTATGTCATTCACGAAAGCTTTAAAATATTATGGACACACATACAAATACTGATGCATTTTTCTAAATAAAATTCTGCAGCTCTTTTTGTCCAATAACTCATGGATGATTCAGTTGTTCAAGTTTTCCAGTTAGCACACCAAGGGGCCATTAGAAATTAGCAAGTAAATGAAATAATGAGCCTTGACTTTCTCAATTGTAAAAATCTACATGTTTCTTTCCATTCCATTCCAACTGTTTCACGCCCTCAAACTAGAATGTTCTGTCATTTTATGCACAATACAACCTTAGTCATTAATCCAAATCTGGCTTTGGTGTATGAACTGCCCCCAGGAAGGGATATTTACACATTGATATAAAAATGCAAATATCTGAAGCAAAAATATGGAAGGTGGCCATCACATAACTAGAGCTTTGAGCCCCGCAGACTTCTGGCAGCTGTCTGGAGAATTGGCAGTCAGGACTGGAACAGAACAGAACAGAAGTAAAAGGAAAGGAACCTCTGGGAAAATGTATATCTAATGACAGCACTAAAATTGTGTGCTAGGTGTCCTGGGTAGAACTCAGAGAGAGAATACTAATGGCTGAAGACACAATGTCTAGGAGGACTTGGACATCCAAGACAGGTAATCAGCGATACAAATTAGCATTAAAGCATATAAAGTGCAACAAGAAATGGCAACAAATTGATGGGCCAGTCATCCCTAGATCACTAAATTCGACAGGTACTGGAGCAAGGTTTATACAACAGAAGACTTCAGTGAAATGGACTTAAAAGCATAAAGAAAAGAAAAGGTTCTGCAATCACCCCTTCACTCATTCATTCCATTAATCAATATGCATTTTTAGAGTACATACCATGTTCAGAGCATGACAGAGACCTTCTAAAGTTCACCTGACCATTTTTGTCATTCGTTGTATCACTCATAACCCCCTTCCAGAAGGCACATTCTATTTTGCTGAATTACCTCTCCAGTCCCAAGTCTTCACGGTACAAGTCATCTCACCCCTGGGAATCTGACCCTGGACAGAAAAGTATCAAATGTAAAGATATACATACAAGAAAAAAAAAATGGATGGCAGCCCTGTTGATAGGGGTGAAACCTGAAAACAAAAGGAATATTCACCAGTGGGAAAATGAATGAATGGACTGCGGTTTATGAAATAGTAGGTAGCCTTTTGAAAGAATGAGCTCAATCCATACCAGGTAACTTGAGGGAATTTCCACAACTTATTGCTGACTTAGGGAAGCACTTCGGAGAGACGCATACGTAATGAATGCCAATTTCGTAAAACAGTAACTTAAAAGGGTTTTCTATGGGTTTATATATGATGTGGGTATACATATGATGATATGCTCTGAGGAAGATACGGAAAGTTGCACACGTGGCAGTTAAAAATGACAAGGGGGAGGGAGAACATAAAAAAAGATTTAAGATGTCATGTCAAAAAAAACTAGCATGTGTCATATATCATTTAAGTAAAATTTAAGGTATGAAAAGTTATGGTAGTTATCTCAAGGTGGTAGAACTTTAGATGGCTTTCCTTTTATACCTTATACTTTTAAATATTTTTTTAACTTTACAATGTTTTTTTTTAAATTTTGATATTACAAAATTTAAAAATTACAGTAAGTCATCAGGCCACAGGTGCCCCTTATTAAAATCACTTTAAAAATTCTTTAATGCTGGAGTGTTTTCCATTATTTCCTTCCCTCAAGAAGATGTGGGTTGATGATACTAATATTGATGCTGGTTTTAACATCAGACCTGTGACTACAATACTGCCTTCTACACGCTCTATTCAAGCTTCATCTTATCCTTTGTTTGGATTTAGTTTCACTATGGAAACCAATGTATTCATTAGATCTTATATGAATATAATTCACAAATACTGGAAGGCATTATGTAATTGTTTTCCCAGAACTTACAGCCCCAAAATGATCATTCTGCCTGAAACAGGCCCCATATCCACCCAACACATAATAGGACAATGTAATGATGCCCTCCCTTTTATTGCTCTATAAATCTTGAGGACCTCAGCTAAGCACATACATTCCAATAGTCATAAAATAACCAGGATCTGATTAGCTTTGCAGAACCACATAGTGGAAAAGTTCCCATCATTTTGTTGTAATGAAAAGAGTTAAACATGATGATGACAGAAGGTTTTTTAAAAACATAAATGTAAGGGCACCTAGGTGGCTCAGTCAGTTAAGTGACTGTCTTCAGCTCAGGTCATGATCCCAGGGTCCTGGGATCGAGCTCCACATTGGGCTCCCTGCTCAGCAGGGAAACCTGCTTCTCCCTCTCCCTCTGCCCTGCTCTTGTATTCTCTCTCTCTTGCTCACTCTGTCTCTCAAATAAATAAATAAAATCTTTAAAAAAAAATGTTGGGGCACCTGGGTGGCTCAGTCGTTAAGCGTCTGCCTTCAGCTCAGGACGTGATCCCGGGGTTCTGGGATCGAGCCCCACATCAGGCTCCTCCACTGGAAGCCTGCTTCTTCCTCTCCCACTCCCCCTGCTTGTGTTCCCTCTCTCGCTGGCTGTCTCTATCTCTGTCAAATGAATAAATAAAATCTTTACAAAAAATAATAATAAAATAAAAATAAAAGTAAATGCTAACCACTAAAAATAAATAAATAAAAATTAAAAGATAAATATTAAAAAGGAATTTTAACTTTTTATAAACATTATATAGGGCAGACTCAAGAGTTTAAAAGTTCACTCAACACTCTTTATACTGGTTATAAACTGAGTAGGTCAAATAACTTTTCAAGGGGTGAGGCTTCTGAAAGTGGGTTTCCAGGGATTGGCAATGCCAGTGAATCCCCAGCAGTCAATAGAAACAGAGAGGAGTTTATCAATCAGATATGACTGTCCATCCTCCGGGGGTGAACAGCGTAAATGTCACCGGCCAAGCGGCTTCCAAGGTGGTCCAACTCGTGATAATATATGACTTAAATTATTTATGTTGCTTTCTAGTTTTCACAGTGTTTTTGTATACATCATCCCCTGACTTCCACACATGTGTTGAATCTTAACTGTGTTCAAAGTGTTTTATCTTCCTAGCAACCCTAGTTTAGGGGAGAAAACTGAGGCAAGCAGATTTAAAAAAAAAGAAAAAACTTATCCAAGTAAAAAGAGCTGATAGAGTAAATTAAAAGTCGTTGTCTGTGTGACCTTGGCAGAAGAGCCAGAATGCAAGTTGCATGAAGGCAGGGGCATTTTCTGTTCTGTTTACTACTGTATCTCTAGTGCCGAAGACACTCAGCAGCACTTGAGAGGCTTTTGGTAAATATCTGTTGGATGGATGAATGACGCCATTCACTAGAGTATTGTTCTTTATGTTCCATTCAAAAATTGAAGGAAGGTTATCAATATGGGGTGTCCAGAGCCTGCAGAAAGAAACACAGCATAGATTACGCCAATTAGTTTTCATTCCAAATGCTTAAAATGCAAACATTTCCCACTGATTAGAAGATAGTGCTATAAAAAATGTAATTATATATTCATTTTGATTGAGACCTTTTATCCGTTCTTGTTGTGCACATATCTTTATAATATTTCTCATGATAGAAAACTGCAAGGAGTCCCATGGCAACAGGACTTATGCTTTGTCAAGAAGAGATACTCAGTTTCCATCATTTTGTGATTCAGTTTACCCATGAAGCAGGGAAGAGAAACTACAGAAAAAGATAAAAAAGAAAACAGAGGAAGACAAGGAAAATCATTAACGCAGTGAATCATCGATATTTTCTAGGTGGATGCATCCATGGAGTTAATAAATTGGTAGGCAGTTTTGATGTGTTTCCTGTTCTCCCACCGCTTCCCACAGTTTTAGTCACTGTCCTCCCTATTCTCTCTGGAGCACACCGAGACACGCCCCTCAGCCCTGGCAATGCCCAGCACCACCCGCAAACAGCAGTGCACCACTGAGCACCCAGAATGCCCTTCGGCTTCTCTCTCTGAGTGACCCGATTCCCTTCCTGTCTACTGCCCACTAACCCCCTGTCCATTTCTCCCCTTGCCCTCTAAATGCCACCACTGTCCAGGGTTCCATCACGGTTCTTTGCATCTGTACGCCACATCCGTCCAGGGATCTCACCCCTTGCCATCAACAGCCTTATCTAAACCTGGGTCTCCGGCCCCAACCCTCCCACAGCTGGCATCTCCGCTTTTGTGCAAGGCATCTTCCAAAAGGGAAGGTAACGCAGAGGTCAAATGTTTCAGAAAGGTAGACAAAGGGAACAACTGAGATAAGGTCGCTGGCTCTGGGATCTAGGAGGTCACTGGTGATGTGCAAAGAGCATTTATGTGAAGTGTTGAGAGAAGCCATCCTTGGGAGCAGAGTATTGCCCACCCAGCCCAAAAGAAACAACTCCCATTACTTCTAACCTCTCTCTATTCTGACATTACCCCTCGTATCCACCCTTCTTATTCCTAAGCCGCATTAACGCAGAATCACGTTTTCTTCCATGCCTTCCTTCCCATCTGAACCGCCCCTTCTACTGGGTTGCATTTCACCCTCTGCTAGTGTCTCCCTAGATCCTTCTGAATTTCTGGAATCAGAGGATCAGACCGAACCACTGCACCTTGATAGACTCTCGTCTGCTGTCCTTTGGTTGTGAACTGAACCTAATTCAATTTGGTGGTACACAATTCTGAGGACAGATCATTGTTGCATGTAATCCTAGTCTAAAATGTGATATGGGTGAGAGCAAGCTTCTCCCCCATGACCTCTCTCCTGGGCTATAATAAAAGTGAGGCTTAAACCAAATTCTGTCACCTGATATATTTACATTAAACAAGTATTCCTTCACTAGCAAGCAGGCACACACATGTTTTATGCCATCTGTTTGCAAGCTCCATGAATTCCACTTCTTTATGCTTTCGGTGTTCTAATTACCACTGTATATTAAATGTTTAATCAAGACAAAATGATAATATTCCAGAGGCAGGATTCTGTTTCCCTTACAGTTGCTTTCGGAAAACCAGAATCCTCGGACTCAATTACTGGATGCAGGTTAAGAAAGGACTAGATCTTGGAGCCACTCCTACTTGCCTTGCTAGGCCTTGCATCCTGTTCACGCAAGGGCAGAAGGTCAGAGTGTCTCTAAGTGATGTTAGCCAATCCATGCAATTTGAATACATTCAATTTTACCATTGAGAATCCATTTCTGACATTTAGTGTGTTATTAAGCACTCATAAATGTTTTATTTAACATTTATATAACACTTACTATGTGACAGGTACTACTCTAACCACTATACACATACTAACTCACTAATCCTCTTAGTGGCATGTAATTAGTCACTAATACGCCATTCTACAGACTCAGACACTGAAGTGCATATAAGTTAAATTCCTAGGATGTTATAACTAGTAAATGGCAGAGACAGGATTCAAACTGAGGCGGTCTGACACCAGGATTCATGGTCTTTACAAGTCCTCTGCTGCTCTGGATAACAGAAGCATTTGTAAAAGCTACCCCTGGAATACAGGTTTCCTGGTTCGAATACTAGCTAAGCCAACAACTACTGGGGTTGTAGCTTAACCTGAGCAATAATGACAGCATAATGACCAACTCTCCATACTGAAGAATTTTAAAGTAAATAACTACTAACTCAACGCTAGTTAACTCTGTGCTCTGTTAGTATGTCAGTGGAGAATGCTGGTTTTTACAAGAGCCTCTTCCCTAGTTATTAGGCTTGTAAATCTCGTTTCTCCAACTCTACTGTTTATTCCTTGTGCTGGTAACCATTTGGGGTACTTCTTTGGTATGCATAGAATCATAGAAATTGTATATAATGATACTTGGAGGTCAACTAGTCTAACTGCGCTTCTGAATGGCTCAATCTCTATTTACACATCACATCACTGTCAGATGATTGCGTAGCTTTTGCTCTCCTATACTCATTTGGAGAATACTCACTTTCTCGGGGCAGCCAGCTAGTTGTTAGACATTTCTGACTGCAAGAAAGTTCTTTCTTATGTTAAGCAGGAATGTTTTCTTCCCCAAGCTTCCAATGACTTGATCATCTTTGTATGTGGCCATTCAGAGGTAGAACTTGCGGAAACAAAGCATACTCCCAACAAAAGAGTAACAACAATACCTTGCTTCCCAGGGTTGCACACTGCCTGTTGAAGGATGTGAGTCACCAGACAAGAGTGATGGTGTTGGGAAGATTGGCACAGCAAGCCCACAAATGCAAGACTCAGAGAAGACAGGCAGGTGAGCACGGGGGTAGTCAGGAAGGGTTTTGCCAGACGTGGAGCCAGAATGGCTAAGGATATAGCAAACAAATGATAAATTTGTTGATGGATGGGTTAGGCTTGTAGTAGGCCGCCTGGCATCTAACCATGGCTCCTTTTATGATAATTCCTGATTTCTACATTTTATTGATCATGACTCAAAGTCCAGCTGTGGAAATGCCCCAATGGTGGCTAATTGCTAATTTCTTGCAACATGAGGCAGAAACACAAATCAGCAAGCCTCAGGTGATGGTTTGACACTTCTGAGCCTGCCTGCAGCGAGCTGCTGATTTTGAATCACAGGTCGCTGATTGCCAAGTGGTTCCCAGGGACCAAAGCTGCACTGCAGTCCTGGGCAAGGTGTGGATAACAAATTACAGATATATCCAAGTTAGAAAACCCCAGTCTTTATAGGATAATAAGAATGATGGGAAAAATATCACTAACAAGAAAGCCTGGGCAGTACTTCATAACTGTAAACAGTTAGTACTTTTAACTCAGATGCAGTCAGCATCCTTCATATGAATGAGACTCACAGAAGCTGTGATACTCAACTCGAACATGTAGTAAATACCAGCTCTGATAGCACAGTTCAGATCTTTAGACATCCGATTCAAACAGGAAGTCCAGAATCAACAATGAAAAAAGGCTGATCAATACACTTATGATCTATGCATTTTACTGTATAAAAATGGTACTTTGATAACAATATGCCTTAAGTAATAACAAAAGAGATGATTGAGCTAGTAATAATAATGGCCAATAATAAATGTATAAAGAAATTGATCTATGCAGCATCTCCTCTGAGCTCCACCCTTCAGACATTGGGTTCTGTACATCCTCTTACTTACTAGTCTCCCCTGTAAGTCAGGGATCTGCAGCTTACAGATAAAGAATCTTAAATCTCAGAGAGGTAACCTCCCCTTCTGGGAGATCAAAGATACCAAACCAAATGTAGATAATTGCAAAATCCATGCTCTTTCTATGTTATTAGTTTTTTCCCCAGGTGTGCTAGGAATACCACTGGCTGCACTTGAGATGATTCTTGGCGTACATAGATGGGCATTTTCGATGTTTTGGTTTAATGTGAACTTGAGGGGTAATAAATAGTTTTATGTATAAGGGAATGATTCAAAATGTCTTTTAAAATAAATTCATTTAAGTTTTTGAAAGTTGCTCAATTTAAAGAAAAATGGTAAATATTATGAGTAAGAATGCAATTGCCACATGATGTCATGGCAAAAATCATGATGGTAGCACGAGATGTCTAAATTTGAAAAACCTAGAGCCACATCGCACTTCCTCTGCACAGGCAGCGATTAACAACTGGGTCACCACTGAACTGTTCTCCACAATACGTTCCACACATGCTAAAGAAAATAATTCCAGAAGAGCTTGAATCAGTTTTTTGGCAGAAATGGAACTTGGAGGGGCGCCTGGGTGGCACAGCGGTTGAGCGTCTGCCTTCGGCTCAGGGCGTGATCCCGGCGTTATGGGATCGAGCCCCACATAGGGCTCCTCCGCTAGGAGCCTGCTTCTTCCTCTCCCACTCCCCCTGTTTGTGTTCCCTCTTTCGCTGGCTGTCTCTATCTCTGTTGAATAAATAAATAAAATCTTTCAAAAAAAAAAAAGAAATGGAACTTGGAATAATTTCCATTCATAAATACACCCCGTGTAAACTTTGTGTGTTCTTTCTGTTGGTGTATATGTACTGCCTCCTGTCAGGTCCCATTTGTTTCATGCTGGCTCATCTGAGCTGCCCTAAGGAGCAATTTGGACTTGGAGGAGCCAACAGCTTTGGGGCAGGGGACAAGAGCACACCTTCCATACGCCATCCAGAAAAGAAGTAACAATTACGAATACAAACTTTAGTATTTTTTATTCCTACAACCCACTCAAAAAGAGTAAACAGGCTACATTTAATGCCCCCTTGTGAAAGAGTAAAGAGAGTTAGATGATAAAGAGCAAAAAGCCATGTTGAGGGGTTGGAGTGCCCAACACTGAATTATTCTTTCATTCAACAAATATTGATTGATAATCTATTATGTAGCCAAAGAATCTCCTACGTGATGAGGATACTTTGGTAGAGGGGAAAAGTACCTGGAGGAAAAAGTGTGCTTGTAAACACCTAAGCAACCAGCTTTGCAGGAAGGTGGGCAGGGGGAGGGGGACCCTAGGCTATGGCATTTGCCAATTTCCATAGTACATAAAAGTACTGGGGAGCGGATCAACTGGAAGAGAACATGACAGAAGTTTCTGGTGTGATGGGAATGTTCTCTATCGTGTCTTATATGGGTAAACTATTGTCAAAACTCCTCAAACTGAACAAATTGTGGCTCCGTATTCCATAAATGTTAGTTGTTCTTTATTTTAACAAATTTAAAAAACAGCACAAGAAGGAACGATTGCTTGCTTTCTGATCTGAGTAACTGGGTGGAGGTTAGTGACATTCGTTCTGAATGCAACAATGGAAAGATAACCAGCTTTCTAGGGAACTGCGACTTGGTATCCATTGATTCACAAACATTTATTGATGTCAATTATATGCCAGGGTCATTTTTAGACTCGGAATTTGATAAAATTTCGTGTAGCTATAACCACAATAAAACATAGAGTGTATTTTTTGACAGGGGCTAGAAAACAACATTGTGTAGAGAGAACCATGTGGAAATCTAGGGTAAAAGCACTTCACTGAGGTGTCTTTGAGACACCAAAGTCATTGCCACATGGGTGTTTGGCCTGAAGTTTGGAGGAGATATCATGGTAAATATCCATTCACAGACATTCGTTACTTACTCAGTATGTTCTGAGAGCTGGCTAAGAACTGAAGAGACAGAGGTAAGCAAGAAGACTTAGAACATAGCATGACACTCTGAGCATATGGGCCTAAATAGGACAGGAAATTCAAATTAGTCAACTTTAAGGCAAATGTCAGGTGCTGTACCAAACTGACACAGGGCATCTATCCCACCCTGGAGGTTAGCAAAGTCTTGCTGTCGGTGAAGTCTCGACGCAAGTTTTAGAGGCCAATTAAAAACCTTCAGACCAGGCAAAAAGGACAAAAGGATGTTTCATCATTTATGGGTGTTTCTTCAACCATGGGCAAGGCATTGCTCTAAGTACGTGGGATACATTAGTGACCAAAACAGGCAAAAATCCAAATCCATGCACTTCTTCAGTTTACATTCTGTTAAAAAAAAAAATCAGGAAAGGAAGTGGGAGCACCTGAGCATTGTTAAACACCTAATGAAGAGATGGATAGGTCAATGCATAGATATATTATTATGCCAGAAATCGTATTGGTTAAAAAAGACAGGAGGAGGAAATATAATAAAAGCACAAAATGTTGAGAAAAGGTTCTGGTAGAGGCACATATTGCATGGTGCACTGGTGTTGTACGCAAATAATGAATCATGGAACATTACATCAAAAACTGGGGATGTACTGCGTGGTGACTAATTAACAAAATAAAATTAAAAAAAAAAAGGAAGAAAGAAAAGGTTCTGGTAGAACCAAAACATGAAGCTACAGCTACTGCCAAGAGGGGGCAACAGAGAGTCACTGTCAGGGCTCCTACAGTGAGGGAGTTCCTTCGTGCTTTGGAACTAGAATAGTAGCCTGGAGCAGAAACCCCAGAGCACTCTGAGGCCCAAAGGAGCTAAGGAGATCACAGCAAAAGCCACAAGTAGGTACAGAAGTAGAAGCATATCAGGGTTCCTTGTGACTTACAGATTAAACCCATGCTCCTGAGCAAGATAGACAATGTCCTCATGACCAGGACTCCATCCACCACCTAGGTGTCAGTTCCTACCTATTACCACCCCGGCACTGAGAAATTTGCCCTCCTGGTTCCTCACACACACTGTGCCACATCACCTCCCTGCAAATAGCACCTGCTGATTGCTCAGCTAGTAATAGCCTATCCATGTTTATCTGGCTAACTTCCCATTAAAAATTTTAGCTCAGGTATTATTTCCTCTCAGAAGTCTTCCCTGGCCTTTTCTTTTTTCTTTCTTTCTTTCTAAGTGCCTTCCCCTATACTCTTGCTGTATGTACCCTGTGCCCAGTGTCTGTGCTCCACTATGATCATGCTGGGAGACTCCTGCCCTAGGCCCAAGCTTTCCACAGCTCTGAGCCTCCTCCCAATGGAGGGATCCTTAGGGCTGGTAAAGATGCCCACCTAGGGCCTTACCCATCCAGATTATGCTCCAGATAACCTGGATCCAGAATTCTCTATCCATATGGCATATAGCCCATGTCCAAGGACTTAAAGTGTGTACCCAGAGGCTGAAAGGTTGCCAAAGGCCAACGGTGTCCACATGGATACATCCGGGACATTCAGACTAGGGTGTCCATATACAAGCTCCTGAGGCCCCTCGCAGTGTGGGGATAACCAGGAATGGGGAGAGAAGGGATTTAGCTAAAGGTCATCACCTGGCTTTCCTTCACTACCATGCTTCTGTATGGCACTCCAAGGGGTCCCATAATTCTAGATTCAAACCTGGCCATACAGGTATATTTATCAATGTAGAAAGATAGAGCATATCTTACTTAATAATAGTCTGTTAGTTGTCTTTAATTAGAGAGAGACAAATTGAGGCAGGATAGAAAAGAGAAGTTTGCAAGAGCAAAACAAATTTCAAATCTTTAGATATATGGCAAATGGGATTCATTCTTGCCCCAGGCCCTGTAAGTGTTCTGGGTGGACCTGTCTGTGCTTATTTACATCTCTCAGCACTGACCAACATTCACTAAAATGTTCTTGCTACAAGTTTGTCTCCCCCCACGAGGATGTGACCTTCTAAAGGACAAGCATCATTTTTCTGTCCCGAGGGGCTACATATGTGCCTAACGAATAATAGATGCCCCACACTTATTAAGCTAAACAAAACAGAGAGGCTGAATACAAAGACCAGTCAGAGCCACTGAGTCATGTTTCAGAGTGTGAAAGAAGTCTTGGCATTGGCAGAACTAAAGCTAGGGGACCTCTGTCCAGGATTCTCTTAGAAATATTTTACTCCCACTAAAAACAGGGTAATAATTTCTAACAAGAGATAATCAAGAGATAAACCCTAAGGGCTGATAGAGGACAGTGAGGGTTTTTATTTTGATCTATACTCTCAACTTTTCATACTCAAATGTGTGGTAAACAATAATGAAACAATCATAGAAACGACACCAACCCTATAAGTTAAACCTCTTTGCCTAAGAAATTAACAAGTGAAACTGGAAAATAAGAATCTGGTAATCAACTTCCTATATAGTCAACGCTATGGAACATGAAACATCTTCCTCTCCTGAACTTCCCTCTCCAATACCTTCTGGCCAACATATAACTCCACCCCCACACCAGCCTCCTCATGGTTAACATCAAAGATTCAGAAAGAAGGGAGAAATAACAGGAGACCAAACAGAGGTTCAGTAACATCCCACTCCAGGTTCAAAAGGATATCAAACTTCTCCCCTTCCTTCTGCTTCTCTCTCTCCAACTATTAACACTCAATTCAAATTGTTTTTCACAAGTATTTCTAAAGCAACTACATTGTTCAAGGCTGTCGTCTATATGCTTAAGATACAACACTTATTTAAAAAAGAAAAAACTGACACGTTCCTTGCCTCTGTGAGTTTACATTCTATAGTAATGGATGATTCTTGGCCTTGGCAACTGAAACCACCTAGGGGAGCTTTAAAATACTGATGCTCTGATATAATAGGCTTAGGGTGTGTCCTTGGACTGGGCTTGTTTTTAAAAGAACTCAGGGTGAGTCTAGTGTGCATCCAAGTTTGAGAATCACCAGCTAAATGGAAAAGACAGATTCTTTTTTCAACAATGAGAAAATTACAGTGGAGAGCAGAGAACCGAGACAGTAGCTGGATGGGGTGTCGGTTCAAAGAAGAGCTACAAAGATGAACAATATCCAAGCATGTTCAATGTGGAAAAGTATGATCAATTAGAAAGAGAGAAATTGACACAGGAGAGAAAAGAGAAGTTTGCAAGAGCAAATTCCTTGGGAAGGTGAGAGTGGGTGAGATCCAGAGCACAAGGGGCAGGATTGGCTGTGAATAGGAGCAGGGGCACCTCGATCCATTAGAACTAGAGGGAAGTCAGAGCCAACAGGAGATTGGGGAGATTTGGTGGATGAAGATGGTGAAATTTCCCTCTGATTGTTTCTATTTTGTCAATGAAGTATGAGGCAAGGTCATCCCCTAAGAGGGAGCAGACGTCACATCTAGCAAGGCTGGGAGAGAGGAACAGGACCTATGTTTAGGCAAGGACTTTGATTCTGGAATTTGAGAAGACACTGGAGGACCAAGAGGTAAGGAAGCAAGGACTTTGGACAGAAAGGGTAAAAGGACCCTCAGCCTTTTTTACGGTCACCAGATTTGGGAAAGAAAACTATTTTACCTAGCAATCCTATGTCTCACCTCATCAGACCATAAAGGAAATGTGTGTTCAGAACCCAGACTGGGTACCTTGGGTACAGACTTTATCTCAGTGATGTGAAGAACCTGAGCATGATCAATGAGATGCAGGACAGTGAGGGTTCCCTCCATCCCTCACCACCACCACTGCCTCAATGTCAGGGAAGGAGAAAAAGCCAAGGTATTTCAACACACCCTTACCCTCAACCACTATTCTCCAGCAGCATCGGAAGCTCCAGGAATAAGGAGAAGAAAACAACCATATTCACTGCAGTATTGGGACCAGAGCTTCTACTCTCTGTTGCAGTCCCCTGGTGATTTCCTGGCTCAGAGTTCTTGTGACTTGTTCATGTTGGTGAGTGAGCCAAAAAGGCATGACACAGTGTTAGAGCTTGAGTGAGATGCTCCTGGATTCATTCACTCAACAAATATACCAGGCACATGCTTCACACTTCCATACGTTCTCTACAAATCCTCTCTCTATATTAAATATTACCTTTTCCGTTTCACAGAGAGGGAAACAGAGACAGCTTAAGAAACTGGCCTAAGATGAGTACATGGTAGAGCCAGGAATAAAACTGAGGTCTATCTGACGCTAAGCTCTTGCTGCTAACCACAACCCTTCACTGCTTCTGGGTTTGAATCCTTGCCCCACCGTTTACCAACTGTGCAATATCCAATTGAATATCCTCTCTGGGCCTCTATATCCTCATCTGTAACATGGGACTAAGAGTATCCCACCCTGTGAAGAGCCTGGCACCTGGTAGGCATTTAAAATGGTATCTAATATTTTTATTATCATTGACTGTGCCATTTGTTTACCCTTTTGGCTGACCCTGGCAATGAGAAGTATGGTAAGGAAAATATCTAGGTGTTTGTATTCATCAGTGTTCTCCAGAGAATAGAACCACTAGCAATAGTTAGATGACTGATAGATGATAGATAGATAGATAGATAGATAGATAGATAGATAGATAGATAGATAATAGATATAGAGATAGATTAGAAATAGAAGTAGATACTTCTGTATCTCTAGGGATATCTGTGCCTATATGTATCTACAGATATAGATGAAAGTCCAAAGGCTAGCAGGCTCAAGACCTAGGAAGAATCTTTGCTTTAATTCAAGTCCAAAGTCAGGAAAAAGGTGACATCCCAATTCATAGGTAGTCAGGAATAAGGAATTCTTCCTTATTGGAGGAAAGATTAGAGTTTTCATTCTCTTCCAGCCTTCAACTGATTGAATGAGGCCCACCTACACCAGGGAGGGCAATCTGCTTTGCTCAGTCTACCATTTAAATGTTAATCCCATCCAAAAGCATCCTCAGAGAAACACCCAGAATGATATTTGACCAGGCATCTGGGCAACCTGTTTCCCAGTCAAGTTGACACATAAAATTATCCATCACAGTATTTGGCCAGGAGAGGTTGTGATAAAGAAGTGGTAACTGGAAATCAATATTTTAGTCATTCCTGGTTTCTTGACCTAATTAATTCTCTTTCATACCCTTAGGTTATGGAGAACAACACATTCCACTTATTAAGATTTAGATCCATGTCCATAATAAAGCATTTTGTTTCAATACAGAATAACTAATGGCCATTGAAATGGATTTCAAGGAAATTAATTTCACTTATAGAAAACAAAAGAGCATATGTCCCTTTTAGAAATAAAGTATCTGCAACCAACTTTTGGTTCCTCTGCAAACCATTTATGCCAAAGATGGCTAGCACCATCAAAAAGCACTTCTTTGTGCTCCTCCATCCCTCCACGACTTTGTGGAGAATTGAAAACATACATCCACACAAAAACTTGTACATCAACATGCATAGCAGCACTATTTATAATAGCCAAAGGGTGGGGAAAACTCAAACATCCATCAACTGACGAAATGGATAAACAAAATGTAATATATCCCTACAATGGAATATTATTCCATCATAAAAAGGAATTTCACACATGCTTCACAGACAAACCTCGAAAACATTATGCTAATTAAAAGAAGCCAAACACAAAAGGCCACATATGCTGATTCCATTTATATGGAACATCTAGAATAAGCAAAATATAAAGGGAAAAGTAGATTAGTGGTTGCCAGGCATGGAGGGAGGAAGGAAGGAATGGGAGTGACTCACAATGGGTATAGGGCTTCCTTTTGGTGTAACAAAAAAATTCTGCAATTAGAGGATGATGATGGATGCATAAATTTGTGAATATACTATAATCTCTGAATTAAAATTCAAAAAGAGTGATTTTTATCTCAACTTTTTCTTACAATTATCTATTACGCTTGCCCTCCTTAAAGGTGGTATATATTTGAAAACATTTAAATATAGAAATGATTTAGGGAGATAAAAAGATTCAGAACACGAATCTTTCATCTAAACTCCAATAAAATATGTCTAGCTGATTAAGAACTATGTCCAGGGAACAGTATGGGGTGTTAAAATTTGTTTTGTTTAATGTTCTCATTCTAAAAGGACACTCAAAGTTTAATAATACTCGAAGATTTTGGGGTCACATTGACATGAATTCAGTTTTAAAAATTCAATCTTTGGTCACTGGAGAAAAAATAGCAGTTCTGGCACAGAAAATGTTGCCTGTAGGGCTAAGCAGCCTCCCAGCTCCTGAGCCACTTCTCCCAGAAAGCAGCAATGAGTGGGAAACTTACCTCGCACACCAGGGACAATGAGTGCTACATGGTAGAAGTGAACAGCACTCGGCACTTTATTAGAAAATGTGTCTTTTCCAAAATCTCAGTCCAGTCTCTCAGGTGGAACAATTGAACTTCTGGACAACTCTCCATTTGAATCGAAATACCCAATCTTTGGAGAATTGCCCATTTTCCTCAGTTCCGGCCTCAACAGTGAAGGAGGCTGTGGGAACAGCACGCCATATCTGGTCAAGTGCATGGCGACCCATCCACCTGTAGAAGCAAAAGGCTGTATCTTTCTAAGGCTCTTGTCACTGGCAGTGCTTCGAAAATCCCATTTCATTCTGAAATAACCAGTTCTGTAGGTTTTCACCAAAAGCATATGGCCTTTATTTTTCTCTGATAGGATTCTGTGAAAAAAATGTGTACAATGGCCCACCTCTACCATATTTGTATGTATACTGGTTTTCATTTCAGTGATGCAATTAATGCCTCAAAAATAAGAGTAAGCATATTGCATGTGATTTCTTGCTTTGTGGGCATATATCCATTTTTGGCCTTTCTTTTATTTTTGCATTATGAAGATAACAAAAAGCCCAGTGTGGTAGGGACCACCGCTCTGTAAGAAACCCATGGAGTATTGCAATCCCATGTGTGCCATTAACCAGCTCTGTGACCTTGAGCAAGTCACTTCTCTTCTCCAAGTCTCAGATGCTTTTGTCATAAGGTCATGGACATTAACTAGATGTTCTCTGGGTCCGTTTGACCATCATAGTGTTACAAGTTTAATTCTGCATTTTGTCTCAGTGGCTGTACACACTGGTTCAAGCCATGTGGCCGGTGGCCTGCAGGAGGGGTGTACTTTTGTTCTGCTTCTAGTCACTATTGGTTTTGCTCTGATGTGTCCCTTTCAGAGAATGTAGGAGCAGTGAGGCAGTCACAAGAGGAGCAGATCCAAATGCAAAAGTTTTGCTTGTCTTTTCATTTGAAGTACTTTCTCTTTTATTGGTGACTTAGCAGCTTGCAGCTTTATGTGTTCTTCAAAATGAAGGGCTCTGAGTTGCCTTTGCAAGGAGGAAGAGAGGGAGGATGGATCCTGCCATTTGGTTATAGGATGGAGTTTCCTCTATGGAGTTGGGTCAAACTTCAGTGGAGCAACTTGAAGAATTGTTTTGAGCAAATCTGAAGCCCCAAGAGCCCAGATCTGACATCCCAATTACTCTTGAATCCCCCCTCCTAAGACTCTCTTTACCAGCTCTGGATTTCCAGGCAAGTTTGAATTCTATAGTTCCAACTGTCCATTGGATGGCATCACTGAGGGATCCTTCTGAGGCCTCATATTCAATGTATCTAAAACTGAACTTATTTTGTTTCTCCCTATCAAATTGGTTTACCAGTCCTCGACTTCACCGTTTATGCATATTTCAAGTCATCCCCCCTCCATCCCTTTGATGCTCGATATTTCCACCTGCACTGCCCATCACCCAGTCTACTGCAGCTTTCTAACAGCCTCACCCCCACAGTTCTGTTCTTCTTTCATCATGCTGCCGGAATCACCTTCTCAAAGCATAATTTCGATCCCGCCACTCACCTTCAACCACCCCTCACGAACGACCAAAACTGAAATTTCTCTTTGCAATCATCAAGTCACCCCACCAGCGGCCTCCACCCCCTCCTCCAAACAGCCCATGGTCATTGCAAGCACGTGAGGTGATGGTCTTCCTCACCTGGCATTTGGTCTCTGCAGGAACAAACTACCTTTCCTTTTCTTTCTTCTTCCCATAACTAGAAACAAAATCTGTCTTCTCTGCAATCCCATTGGAACATTTGCAATACTCACTGTTTGGTATGTACCCTTTATTCCCATGGATTATAATTATTACTGTGCTTATTTTATCCTCAGGTCAAGATGAAAGTTAATTTTGTTGTTGTTTCTCTCCTCTGGCCCCACAACTTCCTTATGGAAAAATCACTGACAAAAAGGGACTCAATATGGCAAACATATGACTGACCCGAGCCTTGACTAGGTTTCCTTGGAATATCACCTGAATTCTAAATACAGGGACATCCAGTGATATTGTACATTTATAAAATCACGAAATGTAAACCAAAACGTCACTTGCTACAATTGGGAAGACTTGTCATTTCTAAAAAGTTGTTGATCAATGTGTAGCCAATGAATTTTATTTTCTTTTTTTGATATTATGTTAGCTTCTTCTGTTTGCCTAAGTTAACTAAAATATCCTTAAAAGTATGTTTTAATCCAATGCTTCCAGCACCACCAGATTTGTGTAGGAGCTTTGATTTGATGATTTATAGCCCTCTGAAGAGAAAGGGAAAGCAAATAACAGTGGATCATAATTACTATTTTGCCAGAAAAAATATCTATAAGACATTTTCCATATTAATCCCCTCTTTTATAAGTAAATAGTCCAGAGAGTGATTGCTTAAATATTTAATTATAAGAAAATCAGAAAGGGAAAAATAAGCATTCAAAGTATCTTTTTTTTCTTCCCACATTTTCTCCTATCATACTTTAAAAGGTATTTCTCATATATAATAAGGCTATGTAAAAATAAAATTAAACCACATAATTTGGTTTGTGGTATGATGCAGTAACGGTGAAATCTTCTATTTAATCATTATTTGTATTACCCCAAAATCAACACATCTTTCCTGTTTCTAATATGCTATCACTCAATGGGAATATTTACTGAGAGCCCCACATATGTCTTATTCTATTCTAGATGCTAGGATATCGTAGAAAATAGTGCAGAGAAAATCACAACTCTTGTGAAGCTCATATTCTATTTGAAGGAGACAGAAAATAAGCAAGAAAGTGAGGAAAGAGAACAAATTCATAGCGGCAAACACTATGGAGAAAATTAAGAAGGGTGATGGGAGGGACAGTGACTGTCTGGTAGCTACTATCAATAGGGAAGTCAGGAGAAAGTCAATCTAATTAACAAGAAGAATCACTGAGCAACAATCTGGGAAGAGAGCATTCCAGGCTGGGAAAACAGCTAATGCAAAAGCCCTCCATCAGGGGTAAGCCTGAGTGTTCAAGGACTGGGAAGGAGGCCAAGGTAGCTGGCACAGAAAGAGTGAGAGAATTGCAGGTGATGGAATTTGAGGAGCTGAGAGAGCTGAGGTTATGCAAAACCCTATGTTGGTCATGGCAATGAATTTCTATTTTATTCTAATTACAATCAGAGATAAGTAAAAATTTTAAACAAAGTGTATACAATCTATGTACTATTTTAAAAGAGTGCTTTGAATGTTGTATGGAAAGAGAATAGATTGAGGGAAAAGTACAAATAGAAGCAATTAGGAGGCTATATTCATTCAACCACAGTGTGAAGCTGGCTTGGATTTAAGTAGAAGCAATGGGCATGATGAAGAGGGATCAGATTGAGAATATTTCTAACCCTGTGAATGGGGCACACAAAGGGGGTTTTGGCCTAACAACTGAGTGAATGGTGGTGTCACTTACAGAGAAGGAGCAGATGTGGAGATGGGAAAAAAAATAAAAAATTCCACCTTTAATATACTAAGCTTTAGGGAACCATTAAACAGTAAGGTGGAGATGTAGAGTAAATAGGTAAATAAATGAGCCTTGCACCATGCAATTTTAGGATTTGCAGTTCATTTCCAAAAATTTATACAACCTTCTTATGGATATTTGGCAAACACTCTCATTATTTTCTAGTAGTCTCCTCCCGAAAGCCACTGGGGAAATTTCTTTAGAGATAAATACACAACTGATTTCTTCTTTCTACCCATCTCCTCACATAGATGGCAAAGGCTAGCATTAAGAAGAATGCAAATTTTGTTGGTTGTCTAAAATGGAAAAATTTCTTAATTTGCAGTGATGCATTAATAGCAATACCCTGCTGAGACTACTGATTTACCTTAATTTACTCTTTCCCGACTTTTAAAACACTCCTTTCTTTCCCCAGAGAAGTATAAAAGAGGGTCTTCATAAAATTTACATGCCAAGGTTCAAAAAGTCTTGTATCACCAGCACTTATCATAGGATTGAGAATGTATTGAAAACAAAAGAGATGCTGGTTGAATTAATAAACCAATGAGAATAATCTATACTTACATGTATTTTGAAATTAATTTTTATTATCATCACATTCCATAATTTCTCAAAGATCTTGAGGCATTCCAACTAACTTGTCAAGTCAAGCCACACATATGAAAGTGAGGCTACCTAATTAGGTCAACAGAGCCAAAGATGGTGAGTTAATTAACCCAGGGTATTGGGTAAAATCATATTTTCTATGACATACATAGTCTTAAGTGAAAAAATCCTGGGTTTGTCCACATATATGGTTTTCAATAGGCAGTTGAAAATAGAGAATTCACACCTAACTGAAAGGTCAAGACAACTGGAGCTGACCAGAACATCAGATCCAGGCTCATGGTACACTTACTCTGCGATGCCCTTGCTTGCTGTTCTAGACAAATGTGATCAGAATTCACCAGCTCAGTAGTTCACAGGGAAAAGGAGTGCTAGGGAGGGGAACCCTGGTGACCAAGAGGACTAGTTTATCATTGTTTCAATTGACAGAGCAAGTGAATAAACATCTTCCCGTCTCCCTGATCATTGCTACAGTGAGTAGGGGCACGTGCGAAAGAAGAAATGCAAGTGTGTGTGAGGCTGATCTGGGCACAGAAAACAGAGATCATCTCCAGAAAGCAACCGATGAGAAGAAAGGCCGATGATTCACTTAGATGGAGGAAAGGAAGAGTAAGGAGAGGGCCAGTAGGTGTTTTGGAAAATGGAGGGGTTTTGTCGCTTTCAGTAAACTTTCAGTTTGTGCGACTTGTACTTTGTCAACTTTTAGTTCCAAGATGATAAGCCAACAGCTTATGAATCTATTAAAGTAAATCTTTCATTATTAAGGAAATATTATTAGTCTAAGGTTTTAGAGGAAAAACTCCATTTTACAATGACACAATGTAATATAAATATACTCTTCTGGTAATAGACATGTAAAAACTCACTGATCTTTTCCAGATGCATCTAACAAGATAATGGCTAACCATGCTTTTGCTTTCCAAAGACCCAGTGTCAAGAATATTTTCTTCCTTACAAGTTTTCTGATTAAATGGTTCATTAAGGCTGGCTCCAATTACATTTTACAGTAAAAATTGAAGTGAAAATATAGGGCTTGAAATATTCTTTTTCCATACCTAATAAAAATGCAAATACTGGGACCCCATCCCAGGAGACTCTGCTTCATTAAATCAGGAATGAGGCTTGGAAATCTCATCAAGCTCTCTGGTTACTTCTAATGAACCCGAAACTGATTTTCCTTTAGACCACACTAAGAAACATTTGTTTTGATTCATGAACTTGAAGTTTTAGGGACCTTAGATATCATCCTATAAAGCTTAATTGGCTTGTTTTACAAATGATTAAATTGAAGCACAAAAAGTTTCAGCGCTTGCCAAAGTCAGTTGCTTATTACTAACAAAAGTCTCTTAACTTCAAGGCCAGAGTTCCCATATGGGGTTCATTCCTACACAGGACCTGGAGCACAGTGGGACAAAACTAAAATAGTAACCTTACTTGATCACTATAGCCCTACAGGCTACAGAGAAGTATGAGGATAGAGTCTGAGAATTTCATCACTGCCCACAGATAAGCAGCAATTTTAAATGGGCAACAGAATGAATGGTAAGTCTATAGTGATACACCCAGTCTTTTAAAAAAAATAAAAAAAACAAACCTATGCCTTTTTATAGAACTTTGCTTTTCCCAAAAGACTTTCACATAACGTCTTGTCTGAATCTCCCAAAAATTCCATGAGACTTAGAGACTGTCTCCCAAGACTGACTCCCATGACTCCGTGGAGACATAAAGGCTCCATAGAGGTTGTTAGTTCCATTACATAGACATACATAGACAAGGAAAAGGAAGCTCAGAGAACTCAAATATGATGGAATTATAGCTTGGACATATTCTGTCCAATATTCTGAAGTTCAACAGGTACAATTTAGCCAAATAAGAGAGAGAAGAATCTTCTGAAATAATGTGGGCTATTAGTTTGCCGGTACGCTCCGTGAGGATATGCACCAGATGGAGCAGGAAATGGGATATGTCAGCCTGCCCTTACTCAGCTTCAGGCCCCCTGTGCCCCTCGTAGAATAAGCAATTCTCTTCACTGAATTTCACTGAAGCTAATGTTTAGATATGCATTTTTATACTTCATTTTCACTATGCACAAACACTATTGCTGCCTCTGGCGTCTGCCCCAAAAGGCAGCAGTGTGGTATGACAGGACCCTAGTGTGTTGAGCTCATTCAGAAATGCTGAGCTGATCTCCAGGTAGGTGGACAGATCTAGAGAGGAGGCCTGCTGGCAGAATTGTACACACACACTCCATCCTCACTAGCCCAACCACCCCCCATCATGGCACAGAAAGAACACGGTCACATTCAATCTAGACCAACCAGATCTGAGCAAGAGCATTTTCTTCAAGCTGAAGACCACTGAACTAAAATCCTAAAGGGATTTTTAAGGGTTGTATCGACCATGTGGAATTTTGCTTTGTACATTGATTTTAGGACTTCCCTACTGACACCCAACTAAAAAAAACAGCCGGGCTGGTTGACTGTGTATTTTCAGATTTAAAATCCAGGCGTCAAGGCAACTAAACAAATGGCAAAAACATGGCTTGTAAGGAAAACAGGTAATAAGTGCAAGGAACCACTTAAATATGGTCTTAGTTTGGATTCCCCCAGAGACACATCTGGAATAAGTAGTCAGTATGGGAGTTCTGCAGGGAGAAGTAGGAGGTCACACTGAGAAAGGAGAAAGACAGTACAAGATGCATTCAGAGGAGGTTACTGCTGTGAGAGACCCCTGGAAAATAGGTAGAACCTACCTCAGAGTTGTCCCACCAGAAGGGCAGAAGCTGGGGTTCTTATCAACCAACTCCTATTTGAACATTGGTTAAAGTTTGTTGTCAGGGCATTCCTTTCCCTGCCCCTCCTGCAAGACCAACTACACTTCTGTCATGACAGAAAGCGGAGATAGCAGGTACTTGCAGTAAGAGGCCACCAGCACACATGAGGACGATGGACGCTTAGGGGATATAGAGGCGGGGAATGACAGCACTGTATATTTAATGAAATAGACTGCAGCTGTTAAAAATGATGGCCCAAGACAGTTGATAGAGAAGATAATCATGGAGTACACAATGAAAGAAACAGGTTACAAAAAATAGGACATGCTTATGAAAAAGAAAGAAGTTCCTTACATGTACATGTATGCTTAGAGAAAAAAATGGAAAAAACATACAACAAAATGAGTCATAGTTATCTTTGGGAGGCAGGACCACAACTGGTGTTAATTACCTTCTTCCTGCGTATTAGTATCTCTAAGTTTTCTGTACTGAACATGCACTGTATTAGTGATAGGAGGCACATTTTTTAAATAAAAGAAATGGAGGAATGCCTTCATCACAAAGGAGTATGTGAATCCTTAAAGCATTAGAATCTAAGGCGGAAAGAAAACAGAGAAATGAGGGTACGAAGAAACCCTTACTTCAGGATTTCCTTACCTGCTGTTTTAGACAAATATGATCAGTGGTCACCCACTCGGTAGTACACAGGAAAAAGCAGGATTTGTTCAGAGTTGCAATAATTAACAGAACAAATGAAAAGACATTTCCCTGTCTCTCTGACTATTGCTGCAATAAGTGGGAGTAGAAGTGGGATACAAATAAAAATATTTGTGAGGTTGATGAAAACAAAACAGAGATCACGAGTGAAGAGTTTCGGTACCCCTGACCATGACGGGAAAGAGTGAGAACTTGAAGTGGTCACTTGCAACTAGAGAGCAACTGACAAGAAGCAAGGCTGTGAATTGTATCCAGTGAAAGATAAGGACTGCAAAAAGTAAGGATGCCTAAAATTAAATCTCTCTCCAAGTCTCTTTATCTCTAGTTCATATTTTCTTTTTTTTAAGATTTTTATTTATTTATTTGACAGAGAGAGACAGCAAGAGAGGGAACACAAGCAAGGGGAGTGTGAGAGGGAGAAGCAGGCATCCTGCCGAGCAGGGAGCCCGATGTGGGACCCAGTTCCAGAACCCTGGGATCATGCACTGAGCCAAAGGCAGACGCTTAACGGCTGAGCCACCCAGATGCCCCTCTAGTTCATATTTTCAATTGAGATTTCCCTCAACTCTGTTTTATGAATGATTCCTTTGTGGGGTCTAATTTGCTGTTAAGCCTATCCATTGAGTTCTTAATTTTAATTATATTATTATTATTTCTAGAATATCTCCTTTTCAAATTTGTCATTTTTGTAGTCTCTTGCTCCTTGTTCATATTGTCAACCCTCTCTTTTTTTTCCCCTAAATACATTAATCATATTTATATTCTGGGTTTAAATATATAGTTTTTGAAGTTTCTTTTTTTTGCTATCTATTTTTTCCTTTTTTGCTATCTAATTTTTCTTCTGGATCTCACTTATGGTGCCATATTTTCCTTTGAGTCTCCATTTTGTTTCATGTTGTTTTTTAAGGAGGTGGCATTAGCTCATGTTTCTTATAATTTTACTGTAAAGTTATTATACAAGGCCAGCACTCCATTAGAGTAAATTTGTGTTTGCCTTTGCTAGCAACCTAAGGCCAGACCAACCTGGAGCCATCCTAATGTCTATCCTGAGGATTTTGGACTGCAAAACCGTGAGAAGGCCAATATGTTTTTACAAATTCTCAGGGAATATTGTTTTTCCCATCTCAATTTGAGGAGAGTCACATGTACAAATTGATTTCTGCTTCATTTGCACTTAAATGGACTGCTTTTTCGACATTATGTGTGAGGTCACCTATGTTAAAGAAAAAGAAAAGACCAATACATCTACTAACAAAATAAATGCTCAATTTATTTTACCTGACATGGAAACAATAACCAGTGAAAATCCTCAATGAATGGCTCTATGAGAGATGAAAATCTGAATTTTTTTATTTCCAGAAACTTCATTGTAGTTATGCTAAATATGAAGTTTGTGCCTTGAATTATGTAGGAAAATCCACAAAGTATATCCAGTTGATTTCTTTTGTGTATTCAGGAAATAATTTTCAATTAGGCTTATTGGGGTTACTAATATATTTAACCATTATCAGTATTGGCTGGTGTATTGCTCTAAATGTTATCAGTATCAACTACTCAAAAATGCTGTGGTGAAAAACAGCATTCAGTTTTTATATCTCCCAGGCAAGGACTTTGCAAACGGAAAATTTTTCTTTTATGTGACTAGATCCCCGTCTTGGGCAAGTGTTGAGCCCCTAAAGACCACCAAAACAAAAATATTCCTGGGGCTGGGAGCCATCCAAGATGGCAGCATAAGAAGATCCTGAATTCCTCTCCTCCCATGAACATACTGATTCTACAGCTACATATGGAACAACTCCCTCTGAAAGAGAACTGAAAACTAGTTGAACAAGTCCATCATAATAAATGATAAAAAGAGCCATACTGAGATGAGTAGGAGAAGGAAAGATGCAGTCTCACCAAAAACCCTACAATACCCACAATCAGAAGGGATCTTCAAAATCCAGAGCTTCTCCCTAAAGAGCCAGGAGTTTATGCCTCACATCAGGGACCCCAACCAGAGAGATAAACACCAGAGAGAAAAGGCTCCAAAATGTCTGACTTATGTCCAGAAAACACAAAAGGCTACAGGGAACTGAGATACTGCTATTAAAGGGCTAGCACTGGAAGTACTCACCCTGGGGCCTTGGACAAAAGCAGCAGATTGAAAAGCACCTATGCCATATGTGAAGGAGATTAATTTGCGAATCTTGAAGTGTCTGCTGGAGGAGCAGCACCTGTTGGGACTCTCTTAGGGATGGAGGTGCTGTCAGGTGCCATTACTACACTCTCCCTCTACCTTGAAAGTGCTAGTGAGCACCCCATCCCTGTACTCTCCTACTGGCTTGCTAAAGCTCCCAGGTGTGCCCTGACCCTGCACTCTCCTGCTGCTTCGTTAAAGCCAACAACAGGTGTGCATGGTTCACACAAGAAACACTATTTGATTGCCTGGCTCTGGTGGCCAGTAGGCTTGTGTTCCTGGGTAACAATTGGCGAGACAATTTTTGGCAAATTACCATCCCCAGGGCACTGCACAAACAACAGAATGAAACACATCCAGTCTATCCGTGAAAAAGGCCTATTTCTTGTCCTGGTGCTTCAGCTTGAGGGGCAGATATCAGGTATGTCACACTTAGAGGCTACAAAGGCGTTCTTAGGGAACACAGGCTGGGGGAGGCCGTCTTTACACACTCCCTTGGCCTTGGTACAGCACACTGGTACCTCCCAAAAAGGAGCTTATATTCATCTGAATTAATCATTCCTAAAGCTAGTATGAACACTTAAATACAAAACTAGTAAAAGTAACTATACAATAATTAGTTAAGGGATACTCAAAATAGAAAGAGGTAAAATGTGACATAAAAACATAAAACGTGGGGCAGAGGAGTAAAAATGTAGAATTTTAGAATGTGTTCAAACTTAAGTTGCTATCAACTTAAAATAGACTGTTATATATAGGCTGTTATGTGTCCTCATGGTAAACACAAAACAAAAACATATGGTAGATACTCAAAAGATAATGAGAAAGGAATATAAGCATCACACTAAGGAATGTCATCAAACCACAGGGAAGAGAGAAAGAAGAAAAGAACAGGCAGGAACTACAAAAATAACAAGAAAACAACAAAATGGCAATTAATGTATCAATAATTACTTTAAATGTAAATGGACTAAAGTCTCCAATCAAACAAGATAGAGTGGCTGAATGAATAAAAAACAAGACAAAACGAAGAAACGACAAAAGGTCCATTTATATGCTGCCTAAAAGGACTCACTTTAGATGTAAGGACATACACACAGATTGAAAGTGAAAGGATAGAAAAAAATGTTCCATGAAAATGTAAACCAAAATGAAGTTGGGGTAGCTATATATATACACACACACACACACACACACACACACACACACACACACACACACATATTTAGTGTATATATATAGAGAGAGACAAAATAGATATTAAAACAAAAACTATAATAAAAGACAGTGAAGGACATTATATAATAATAAAGGGGAAATCAGACAAAATGATATAACATTTGCAAATATTTATGCACTCAACATAGGAGAACGTAAATATACATAACAGATCTAAAGAGAGAAATTTACAATAATAAAATAGTAGTAGGAGACTTTAACACCCCACTTACATTGATAGATAGATCATCCAGACAGAAAATCAACAAAAAATAATTGGCCTTAAGTAACACAAAAGACCAGATATATTTAATAGATCTATACAAAATATTCCATCCAGAAGCAGCAGAATACATATTATTCTCAAGGGCATGTGGAACATTCTTCAGGATCAATCATATGTTAGGCCATAAACCAATAAATTTAAGAAGATTGAAACCATATCAAGCATCTTTCCAACCACAATGGTATGAAACTAAAAATCAATTACCAGAAGAAACCTGGAAAACACACAAATACGTGGTGATTAAGTAACATGCTACTGACCAACAAATGGGTCAACAAAGAAATTAAGGAGGAATAAACAATACCTTGAGACAAATGAAAATGGAAAGACAACATACCAACATCTATGGGATGCTGTAAAGCATTTCTACAAGGAAAGTTCATAGAGATAAATAACTAACATCAATAATAAATAACATCAAGAAACAAGAAATACTTCATATATAATCTGACTTTACACCTAAGGAAACCAGAAAAAGAAGAACAAATGAAACTCAAAGTTCGTGGAAGGAAGAAAATAATGAACATTATAGCAGAAATAAATAAAATAGATATTAAATAGACAATAAAAAAGATCAATGAAACTAAGAGCTAACTCTTTGAGAAGATAAACAAAATTGAACAACCTTTACCTAGACTCATCATGAAAAAAGAAAGAGAACTCAAATAAAATCAGAAATGAAAAGGAGAAATCACAACTGATATCACAGAAACACAAACGAACATAAGATACTACTATGAACAATTATATGCCAACAAATTGGACAACCTAGAAGAAATGGATAAATTCCTAGAGACATACAATCTTTTAAGACTAAATCATGAAGAAATGGAAAATCCGAGTGGCCTGATTACTTGTAAGGAGATTGGATCAGTAATCAAAACCCTTCCAAGAAACAGAAGTCCAGGACCAGACAACTTCATTGGTGAATTCTATCAAAGATTCCAAAAATGTTTAATACCTGTCCTTCTCAAACTCTTCCAAAAAATTGAAGAGGAGGAAATGTTTTCAAACCCATTTTGTGAGGCCAGCATTACCCTAACACCAAACCAGACAAGGACACCACGAAAAAGGAAAGTATAGGACAATATCCCCAATAATCCTTAACAAAATATTAGCAAATAAAATTCCGCAACACATTAAAAGGGTCATTCACCATGACAAAGTGGCATTTTACTGAGAGGAAAGGTTGGTTCAACACATGCAAATCAATCAGTGTACTATGTGCACATTCACAAAATGAAGGATGAAAATCATATGATCACCTCAATAAAAGCAGAGAAAGCATTTGACAAAATTCAATATCCATTTATGATAAAAACTTTCAAAAAGCAGGTATAGGGCAAATGTACCTCCTATAATAAAGGCCATCTATAATGAGCCCACAGCTAACATCATACTCAACAGTGAAAAGCTGAAACTTTTCCTCTAAGATTAGGAAAGAGATGAGATCCCCACTATCCCCACTTTTATTCACCACAGTATTAGAAATCTTAGCCAGAGAAATTGGGCAAGAAAAATAAATAAAAGTTATCCATTTTGCAAAGAAAGAAATAAAATTGACTCTATTTGCAGATGACATGATTTTATATATAGAAAACCCTAACGACCCCACCAAAAAACTGTTAGAACAAATAAATGAATTCAGTAAAGTCTGAAACAAAATCAGGGTACATAATCAATATACAAAATTCGGTTATATTTCTATACACTAACAACAAATTATCAGAAAAAGAAATTAAAAAAACAATTCCATTTATTGAAAATAAAAAAATAAAACAATCCCATTTATAATTGTTTCAAAAAGAATAAAATGCCTAAGAATAAATTTAACCAAGGAAGTGAAAGAGCTCTACACTGAAAACTATAAGACATTGATGAAATATTGAAGCAGGCACAAATAAATGGAAAAATATTCCATGCTCATGGATTGGAAGAACTAATGTCAAACTGTCCATTTTCCCCCAAATAATCTACAGATTCAGTGCAATTCTTAGCAAAATTCCAATGGCATTTTTCACAGAAATAGAAGAAAAAATCCTAAAATTTGTATGGAACCACAAAAGACCCCAAGTTGTTGAAGCAGCCTGGAGAAAGAACAAAGCTAGGGGAGTCAAGCTCCCTGATTTCAAACTATATTATAAAGCTGTAGTAATCAAAATAGTAGGGTATTGGCATTAAAAACAGGCACATAGATCAAATAGAACAGAATAAAGAGCCCAGAAATAAACCCACACATACATGTCAATAATTTATGACAAAAAAAGACAAAAAAAATCAATGGGGAAGGGGTAAATGGTGTGAGAAAAGTAGACAGCCACAGGTAAAAGCATAAAATTAGATTACAATCTTAAACCATGCACAAAGTTAATTCAAAATGGATTAAAGACTTCAATGCAAGACCTAAAACCATAAAATCCCAAAAAAGAACATTGGCAGAAAGCTCCTTGACATTGGTCTTGGAGACGATTTCTTGGATCTGTCAATAAAAGCAGAGACAGTAAAAACAAAAATAGATAAGTGAGATCACATTGTACTAAAAGCTTCTGCATAGCAAAGGAAACTATCAACAAAATGAAAAGGCAATCTACTGAATGGAAGAAAATATTTGCAAATGATATATCTAATAAGGGTCTAATATACAAAATATATAAAGAACTCATACAATCCAATAGTAGACAAAAAATCCCATGAAAAAATGGGTGGAGGATCTGAATAGACATTTTCCCAAAGGAGGCATACAGATGGCCAATGGGCACATGAAAAGATGTTCCAACGTCATTAACCATCAGGGAAATACAAATCAAAATTGCAGTTAAGACATCACCTCACACCTATTAGAATGGCTATTATAAAAACAAACAAACAACAACAGCAAAAACAAAACCAAGGAATAACAAGTGTTAGCAAGGACTTAGAGAAAAGGGAACCCACTGTTGGTGGGAATGCAAACTGGTACAGCCACTATGGAAAACAGTATGAAGGTTCCTTGAAAAATGAAAAATAATACTACCATATTATCCAGCAATTCCACTTCTAGATATTTATCTGAAGAAAATGAAAACACTAATTTGAAAAGATGTAAGCACCCCTAGTTCATCGCAGCATCATTTACAATAGCCAAGATGTGGAAACAACCTAAGGGTCGATTGCCAGAGGGGAGGGTGGCTGGATGTGCGCAAAATGGGTGAGAGGGGTCAAGAGGTACAAAATTCCATTTATAAAATAATAAGTCATGGGATATAATACACAGTATTATGGTGTATGGTCACTGTGGTCAAAAATATTGTACTGTATATTTGAAAGTTGCCAAGAAAGTAAATCTTAAAAGTTCTTATCACAAGAAAAAAAATTGTAACTGTATCGTGATGGAGGGTAACTAGACTTATAGTGATGGTCATTTCATAGTATATACAAATATAGAATCATTGTGTTGTATACCCAATGTCAATGACACCTCAACACAAATTTTTTAAAAGACTCTCAAAACCAAAATCTAAGTTCATGTAGCTTCGGTGCTTACTTCCCTGTACTCCTGCTTTAGTTGGTCTTTACCTTTGCAAATTCCTTTCTTTCTAAACAGCTCATTGATGCCCTTGATATTTTTTAATATTTCAACCAATATTTTTAGTTCTTTTAAGTGGGACAATCAAGATGTCCTATATGATGAAGCAGGTAGGCAAGGAAATATTCTGTAGGTTCTTAACTACTTAGTGGAATTCAAACGTGTACATCATTGGAATAATTACATTCTGGATTTAACCAAGTCAAGCCATCCATTTATGCTGTATTATTTGCCCAATGGTAAACCAGTGGGCTTGAGTCTTTTAATTCCATTGTAAAATATTCCTTTTTAAAATGAAATAGTTAAAATTAAATTAATTTTGAAATGCAAGTATTAGTTGTAAAATGCTTCAAGAGCAAGCTCCCTGTCTTTCTCATCTTTTATATTTTCTGTCCAGAATGAATAATAAATCAATGGATGAATGATTTCTACTGACAATCTAGCTACATATGTTGATATAAGAATTAGTCTAAGAAAATGAAGAGGTAAGAGAAAGCAGAGTTAAGTTTATTTTTGCCATTCAGACCATAACATGTACTGAAGCTTGCTAAAACTGGAAACATCTTCATCTATGTAGAAATAACAAATTTCACAGAAAAGGCTTTATATGAATCACTGTACTTCAGTTTTCTGACTATTGACCTAAATAACTACAACAAAGAAAAAAAACCCTATCCCGTAGTACTGCCAAACGGATACATATTGTTAATGGTATTAAAACTTACAGTCCTGGAATTGCTAAAAAAAAATTGATGAGGTATTACTTGAAATCAAAGGCAAGGGAAAGAATGCCATCAGTGAAGGAAAACAAGAATAAGAATTCACATATGTCCCAACATCAGAGTTGGAGAAAACGAGGCACAGCATTTCAGTTTAAAGTGGCTCTTCGGGGCGCCTGGGTGGCACAGCGGTTAAGCGTCTGCCTTCGGCTCAGGGCGTGATCCCGGCGTTATGGGATCGAGCCCCACATCAGGCTCCTCCGCTAGGAGCCTGCTTCTTCCTCTCCCACTCCCCCTGCTTGTGTTCCCTCTCTCGCTGGCTGTCTCTGTCTCTGTCGAATAAATAAATAAAATCTTTAAAAAAAATAAATAAATAAAGTGGCTCTTCGACAAACTAAAAAAAAAAAGGAAATTCCCAAACTTAATTTCTGAAAAACCTTCCTTGCCCCAAGTTCCTATGATCTTGCAAGTTCATTGTCATTCAACAGATTTATTTAGAGCAGACTATTTGCCAGACACTGTAAGGCACTGAGCACATCAGAAAGCTCATAGATAGATAAGGCAGACAGATAAATAGTGAAATAAATATAACATAATGAAAAATAAAAGCATGCATTATTCTATCAGCAAAATAATCCACAAATTTATATTCAGTTAAATGCTGGCTAATTCTAACCTAATACCCAGAAACATAGATGTTATTTATCAACCGGCAGCCAGTGTTTAATCCAAGATGGTCTAATACAAAATTCACAGTGAAAATGTGTTCCTTGAGGGTTCCTTCATTCACAGGGTGTTGGTTAATTTGAATGAAATGCTACAAGTTGCCTCTAGTCGCTTGCTTCCAACATAAAAAGAACATTACACACTGCATTATGCTGCCAGTCTGAAGCCTGAAGAGCAAAGAGACAAAAGAACAATGAAACCAGGAGCTGGAAATGAGTCTGTGAAATGGAAGCACAGAGTCCCATTTCTAGAAGTTAATGATCATCATCAAAGCAGAAAAAATTAATGTAGAATCAAATTTCAATGGGCTTGGAAATTCCCTGCCTCAAAAAACACAACATTATCAAAAAGTAAACAGTAGAAGTAAATAAAACTGGGGTGAGAAAGAGAATGGGGAACAAATGTTATCCATTTAGACTAAGAGTCTAAGGCTACCTCAAGTCCTTTGCAGAAAAAAAAAATGTAATCCTTGGTATTGCCCTCCACCCATTAGATGGATTCATTTATGTGGCTGAAGGATCAAGGAAACCAAACAAATGTCTTCTGGAATGTGGCCTGGCTGACTCCAGAGAGGCGGGAAGAAATGCCTGGGATGCTTTTGCTTCCTGGCCTTTCTAGGACACTCTCTCCCTTATAATTTAAAAAGTGTTGTGAGCTTATGATCTACACAAAGATGATAAGTACATGAGAATCAATGATCCAAACATTGGTAGTGGGAAGCCAAAGGCTAGAACAAGCAGTCTGGTCATAGAAACTGGGCAAAAAGATGAGCAAAGAGACACAGTGCAATGACAGGCACCATGCAAAGGCAAAGTACAACAGTGGGCACGCACACCCAGGGTCCTATTCAGTAAGGAGCTTGCTTTTCATTCCCAGAAGACTTCCAATTAAAAATTACAATACACTGCTAGCTTCTTAAATAGAGACTAGGCTTGCCTTTGGAACATACTCTCCCTTAGTTTGGAGAACAACAACAGCAGTGAGCTATTTCCATTACGCAAATAAAAACCAAGTAACCACCCATTGTTTGGAGGGGTGATTCATCTGGAATTACTTCTACATTGTATGTTGTTGGTGGGTGAATGGAGAAAGTGACACACCCAGGTAGCTATATACATATGCAAATTGTGAGAAACAGGGAGGGGCAGGAAAGGACAAGAGAAGAATTAAAGAGAACAGAGGAGGGGTTTCAGACTTCATTTGGTTGTATTTTTGAAAGATTCTTTTCTTGGTATAGAATTCGAGGTTGACAGGTGTTTACTTTCCTATTATAAAGATGTTGCTCCACTGTCTCCTTGATTGTGTTGCTTCTGATGAGAAATCTGTTATTCTCATATTTTTTTTTCCCTCGATACATGCTGTGTCTTTTTTTTTTCTTGCTGTTTATAAGATTTTCTCTTTATCATTGGTTTTAGGCAATTAGAGAAAGATGTGTCTTTGTGTCATTTTTGTGTTTTGTTTTGTTTTGTTTCCCCTCACATTGCATTTTATTAATATATAGCTTAAGTTATTTTTTAAGACTTCATTTTTTTAGGTCAGTTTTAGGTTAACAGCAAAATTAGAAAGAAGGTACACAGATGTTCCATACACTTCCACCCACACACTTGCCTAGCCTCCCCCATTATCAACATCCCTCACCAGAGTTGTAGATCTGCTGCAAATGATGATCCTGCATTGATACACCATAATCAACCAAAATCCGTGGTTTACAGTAGGGCTCACTCTTGATGTTGAACATTCTATGGGTTTAGACAAAGGGATAATTACGTTTATCCATCATTATGATATCCTACCTAACAATCCTGTGTTCCACATATTCCTCACCCATCCCACCAAGCCCTACCATCTTTTTGCTGTCTTCATAGTTTTGCCTCTTCCAGAATGTCAGATAGTTGGAATCATACAGTATGTAGCCTTTTCATATTGACTTCTTAAAATTAATGTTATGCATTTAAGGTTCCTGTACATCTTTTCCTGGCTTGATCGCTCATTTCTGTTCAGTGCTGAATAATATTCCATTATCTGTTGTAACACAGTTTACTTATCCATTCACCTACTGAAGGACATCTTGGTTGCTTCCAAGTTTTAGCAATTATGAAAAAGTTGCTATAAACATCGTGTGCAGATTTTGTGTGGACATAAGTGTACAACTCTTTTGGTAAATACCAAAAGCAGGATAGTTGGATCATAGGGTAAAAGTATGTGTAGTTTTACAAAAAACCGCCAAACTGTCTTCTAAAGTGACTGTCCTATTTTGCGTTTTCACCATCAGTGTATGAGGATTCTTGTTGCTCCACATTCTTGACAGCATTTGGTGTTTTAGATTTTTGTTACCCTAACAGGGGTGTAGTGGTATCTCCTATTGTTTTAATTTGCATTTCCTTAATGACATATGATATTAAGCATCTTTCCACTATCTTCTTTAGTGACGCACTGTTAAGGTCTTTGAACCATGTTTTTTATTTAATTGTTGAGTTTTAAAGCTCTTTGTATATTTTAGCTATTCCTTTACCAGATGCGTCCTTTGAAAATATTTTCACCCAATCTGTGGCTTATCTTCTCATTCTCTTGACATTACTTTCACAGAGCAGAGTTTTTAGTTTAATGAAGTCCAGGTTATCAATTCTTTCTCTCATGGTTTGTGCCTTTGGTATTGTATATTAAAAGCCAAGGTCATCTAGATTTTCTCCTATGCTATCTTCTAGGAGTATTATAGTTTTGTGCTTACATAGAGATCTTTGATCCACTTTGAGTTAGTTTTTGTGAAGGGTATAAGGTCTGTGTCTAGATTGACTTTTTTTTTTTTTTTGCATATGATGCCTAATTGTTCCAGTACTATTTGTTGAAAAGACTATCTTTGTTCTTCATGTTGTTGTTGCTTCTTGGTCAAAGATTGGCTGACTGTATCTACAACTGTATCTGGACTCTCTCTTGTGTTCGACTGATCTGTCTATTCTTTAGCCAATACTATACTGTCCTCATTTTGGTAACTTGATAATAAATCTTGCAGTTGGGTAGTGTCAGTCCTCAGACTTTGTTCTCTTTTAATACTGTCTTGGCTATGCTGGGTCTTTTGCCTTTCCTTATAAATACAAGAATCAGTTTGTTAAAATCCATGAAATAACCGCTAGGATTTTTTATTGGGATTCCATTGAATCTACAAATCAAATTAGAACTGACATCTTGACAATATTGAGTCTTTTTAAATTTTTTTTGCTTTTTAGTATTTTTACAAATTTATTTTTAAAAAAATAACAATTGCAATGACATTGATGATCGATCACCTGTACTCCCCCCTACTGCTGGGAGAAAAACCTATATTACTGAGTCTCAAAAGAAAATCAAGACATCATCAGACACCCAACAGCCAGAAAAAGTTCTGTTGGTCCAGTGGTATAGGCACTGACATGTTCATTGTACTAGTGCAGTTAAAATATATACATTATCTTGCCAAAAAGAGCACTCAAGAAGTGAAATAACTATGCATTAAACCACCTGTTCACTCATCCATTCACTCTTTCTGCATCTATGAACTCATCACTACAGTCACAAAAACAAATAAAAGAACTTCTAATAACAAAGAAAAAAATCCAAACCTCAACCCCCTCACCTTGTAGGTTATTATGGTGTGCTAAAATGGTCACAATAGAAAGGCCGTGAGCTACCTGAAATGCAGCAATAAAATGACAACTGAAGCATTTCGTTTCAAACAAAACACAGCTCAAACTCATGGAAAAAATGTCTGCAACAATATGAGATTGATATTAGCATGTACAAACTTACAGACACAAATAAATAGCATTAGATCTGAGGACTTTCTTTCTGAGCTCTGCATCTTAAAGACTCCTAAACAAACCAAGGGATAGAAATATCTCATTGTTTTTAGTGAACTATCATCTGAAAAATTCGGGGCTTACTGAATAAAGTCAATGTCTGAAACTTAAGTCAGGAGCCAGAAGTTTCTAGTGAGCCTACCAAGGGATTGGCCTCTCCTGACTCCTGGAACCCAGGACAGATGACTAGATACCAGGGACTAAGGAGAAACTTTACTTCTTGCTTTCTTTGCATAGTTCTATACCTCTATTTCCACCATTACAATTATTTCCCTTTGTAATATTTTCTTCAAAGGGTTGATTTTCTTTTCCCTTTTAATACAATTATAGTGAAATCAAAGAAAGTGCCAGTCCTTACTCTTGGTATTTAAATCAAATTCAAATGATCTTCAAAAGAATTAGGTCTTCCTTGTTTCTAGAGAACGCAGCAACTCTTTTCTGAAATATCATCTTAGTTCCCCAAGGTTCAACATCTGGCAAAGAAACCGATTTCTGAGGCACAATCCATTCTGGGATCTATGACACAATTCTTGATCTTGCCAGCATCACCATTACCAGTAGGCAGCTTATCCCCAGAATGTGGATGCAATGTAGAAACCTTCCTGCCCTACAAGGCCTGTGTAGAAAAGGGGAACCATGGAAACTGGCACCAAAGAATCAGCTGCTAGGGGAAGAAAGAGAATGTTCACTCTCTGGGGCCAGCACAAAACAAAGTGCTGCAGGAGTGAAGCCAACATTCACCTTAAACTCGAGCAGGTAAGCTGGAATGTGTCCAGGAGAGCATGACTGAACAACGCTTTCCAGATAGAAGTTGTCAGAGAGCAGTTCTCAGACTTCTCCTTTCCCATGCTTGGTAAAAGGTTAGAGTATAAATGTAAATTATTCTGTTCATCTTCATGATCCACCCCAGGCAGCCATCCCCTGGAGACTCATGCTCTGTGACGACACATGCGTATATATACTACTCTCTCTTCTTCTGATAGCTTGAAACATGTGGGAACCCTTCTCTTCCCCAAATGCTGTCACAAAACCTGTGATGGACCATCTCCAGGTGACTCAGTTGGTTGAGCATCTGACTCTCGATCTCAGCTCAGGTCTTGATCACAGGAACATGAGTTCAAGCCCTGCATTAGACTCCACGCTAGGTATGGAGGCTACTAAAGAAAAATCTCTAGATCTCTAGTTTGGCTCTCTGTTTAGGAGTTACTACTACAAATGTCCTCAGCACTTCAGCACAGAAGTTGAATGGTTTTGTCCTCTACTTATGAAAGGTAGTTTCAAGGTCTAATACCCTCTAAATTGTCTTAAAAGGAGCAGAAGCAAGAACTATGGTCTGGATGATCCGTCAGCAGACAGACAAACAGACCACGTCTTGTCAAAGCTTTAAAAAAAGAGAGATTCCACAATTTATATTTTTGGTGCTTGAGTCTTTTGCCATTCTACTCCCAGAGTTAGCTTTTTCTTGGCTGAAATCCAAAATACCAACCTATCATCTGAGTAGACGGAGATTCCTATTATTAGGATGAATGTATCTCAGAGAATTTATTGTTTCCATGTCATAAGATGGAACTTCCTTTCCTGGAAGCCACCTCTGAATACAAAGTGTCCAGTGAGTCAGCCTGACATTCCCTCATCAGAGGGACAGATGCTGCTTAGATTCCACGGCAAGGAATGGATCTTTGCTTCCCTGATTGCAGTCTGGGTTGAGAAGCTTGTTCTTCCCTGCTAAGATGGCTGGCTGGCTTTGGAAGCCAACATAAGTGTTGTGTGTGCACTTACATGCATGGGTCCCCTGCATTATCCTACTCCATGAAATGTCAATGTCATCAACAGTCTGAAATAGGTCCTGTCTGAAAGGGTGAGACAAAGGCTTGTGACTTCAATTTGCCAGACATAGCTGCAATTATAATACTGAGCCCCTTATTAAAAACTAAGTTGTTTCTGCCTTATAGAAAAGAGCAGCACAAAATTGTCAGTGTCCCATTGGAAGAGGCAATCAATTCCCTGGAACAGTGGGAAACGGTTGTGAGGAACATGACCATGATCTGCTCCATCACATGGCCTGGGGTTAGGACACTCGGAAGATCTGTGTCTTGCTTCTTCATCTGCTTTGTTTGGATCCTGCATATGGGGACTATCCTCTTTCTTTGGAAAGAAAAACCATCCACCTTCGCCATGCTTCTGAGCCATGGTTGGATGGTGCCGAGACTCATGCAGGTATTTCCTTCTTTCCTTTGGAATCTTCCCTTCTGCCTGTAGTTGAGCCTGGGCTTGCCTCCTCTTTAGTATATGTTTGGCCACATGTTTGGCATTCACATAGAGAGGCTCTTCTCCGAGCATCTCTGCCCCAGGGAGAGGGATTCTTTGGATAGCAGGTACAGAGCCAGCACCAGGCACCATCATGACTATCCCTCCTGAACTGAACACATTGCCTGCCACTGGTACTGTCACAGTGACAGCCCCTTGCCCACTGCTGGTTGTGTTGGTGTCAGCTCCTGTCTGAACAATCTGTGCTCCTGCCAAACTGGCTGCTGGGATGGTGGTGGTCCTGAAACAGGGACTGTAACGTGCTGTAGAATGGTGCCGTCTGCATGAACTGGCCAATGAATGGTGGTCTGCCCTGCAGCAATCTGTGCCACTTGTCCCTGGACAGCATTCTGGTGCTGGGTCTGGGTCTGGGTCTGGCCAGCAGTGACTGCCGTCTGGGGCTGCAGGATGATGATTTGCTGGGTTGGCCCCAGTGGCCCTGCACCTGCACAGCCTGCCCACCCTGGATCTGAATCTGTCCAGGTGGAACCAACTGTATCTGCTGCAAACCCTGAGTCCCACACACAGGTACTCGTGTGACAGTTTGACCTTGTGCACCAGGGACAGCTTGGACCATGATGGGTTGGCCAGTTGATGGGATTGATTGGCCTCCACTGCCCTGTACCATTAATGGCTGCCCCTGGACCTGCTGCTGAACCTGTCCAGCCTGCACAACAGTCTGCCCTGTCCAAGTATTGCTGTTTGCTGTATCCTGCTCCATAATACCTCCGAGTTAGTATCCTGTCCACAGTGAGTCTCACTCAGGAGATCCCGGAAGACTGTGAAATGCACTCAGTGCCGCACTCCCCAGGTTCGCTGCGTGTGCTGATTGACTCCAGTACCGGATCCGGAATTGCAATCAGAGGCTCCAGCCACCACTGCTGCCGCCATTGCCACTGACAACATTGTCTTCTTAGGCATGAATATGCAGTATCTCTCCATTTATTTAGTTCTTTGATTTTGTTTATCATTTTTATTTTGTTTTTTCTCATATAGATCTTATACATATCTTGTTAAATTTATACCTAAGTATTTTAGTTTTTGTGGGTGTTAATGTAAATGGTATTATGTTTTTTACTTTCCATTTGTTCATTGCTGGTATATAGGAAAACAATTGACTTTTGTATGTTAACTTGTATCCTCAACACTATAAATATTTCACCCCACCATTTTCTTGCTTGCCTGGTTTCTGAGAAGTTTAATATTATTCTTATTTTTGTTCCTCTCTAGGGAAAGAGTTTCCCCCACCCCACCCCACCCCCGCCTCCGGCTTCTTTCAAAATTTTCTCTTTACCTTTAATTATCTGTAGTTTGAAAACGACATGCGTAGCTGTAGGGATTTTTTGGGCATGTATCCTGCTTTGTGTTCTCTGAGCTGTCTGGATCTGTGGTTTTGTGTCTGATATTAAATTGTAGAAATTCTCAGTAATTATTGCTTCAAATCTTTCTCCTGTCGCATTCTTTCCTTCTTCTTTTGGTCTTCCCACAACACATATGTTACTCCTTTACAGTTGTCCCCTAGTCCTTGGCTAGTCCATTCTCTCTTTTTCAGTCTTTGTTCTCTTAACTTTTCAGTTTTTGCAGTTTCTATTGATATATCCTCAAGCTCAGATATTCTTTTCTCCACTATATCCAGTCGACTAGTAAGCCCATTAAAAGCATTCTTCACCTCATTCCAGTTGTTTTGTTATTCTTTTTTATTCTTTGTTAGGATTTCCACCTCTCTGTTTATAATGTTCACCTATTTTTCCATGCTGTCTACTTTACCCATTAGAGACCTTAGCATATTGATTATACCTGTGTTAGATTTCTAGCTTGATAACTCCAACATCCTTACTCTATCTGGTTCCGATGTTTGTTCTATCTCTTCAAATTGTGTTTTGGCCTTTTAGTATGTCTTGTAATGTTTTCTTGATAGCTGGACATGATGTACTGGGTAAAAGGAACTGTTGTAATTAGACTATTAGTAATGTGATGGTGTGGTGTGGGGAACAGGGAAGTGTTCTCTAGTCGGATGATTAGGTCTCGGTCTTTCAGTAGCCTGTGCCTATGGACTATGTCATAGGGTTTCTCAGGGGTTTTTTTTCTTCCTCTTAGGTGGGACAAAATTGCTAGAGTGGGCTAACATTAGGTATTTCATTTTTCCCACCAAGAAGGCTAGAGCTGACTGGAGTTGGGTACTTCCTTTGCCCCAGGTCAATTAGGCTCTGATAAAAACCCAGCAGGTGTGGTTCTGGTTAATTAGTTTCTCCTGAGGGCAGGCCTTATTAAGAAAAGTAGAGTGCCCTGGGATATTTCAAAAATGGTTCCTTTCTCTTCTCCCTGCCTAAAGCAGGAAGGAATTTTTCTCCAATATGTACAATAAGGAAACAGGTCAAGTTCCTGGAGGTAATTTCAAAATATTGTGCCCCTTGGTGTTCTTCACTTTCAGAATGATTAATGCTGAGCCTCCAGCAAATCGTTGATTATGGCCCAGGTTTTTCTATCCCAGACTGGATCCTGCAGCATCCGTGAGCCTCTGCTGTGGTAACAGTGACTCCCTGTATCCGCCCCCCCCCCCCACATCTGTCTCTCCAATCCTGTAGGTAGTGGTTTGTTCTTCATCCTTCCCTCTCTTATGAATCCAAAAAGAGTTGATTTTTCAGTTTGTTTAGCTTTTTGTGTGTCATTTGGTTGGAGTGGTGACTTCCAAGCTCCTCACATGTAGAACCAGAACATTTGGTGTAGTTTTCTTCATGTTTCTGTACTTCATCTTTGTGGAGTTTCTGGAATATGTGGACTTATAGTTTCCACCAGGTTTAGAAATTTTTCAGTCATATTTATTCAAAAAAATTTTTATGCATTTCAGTATTTTCCTTTTAGAACTCCAGTTAAATATATGTTAGGCCAATAGAATTTTTTCAGCTGCTCATTGATGCTTGGTTTTGTTTTGTTTGAATTCTTCTCTGCATTTTCTTTTGAATGGTTTCTATTGCTGTGTTTTTACATTTACTGATTTTTCATTGGTCGAAAGACATCATAGTATATGAAAACTGAGGAACATCTAAAACACCAGGTTGTGGGTTCTTTAGTCTACTTTAATAGTCATGCTTCCAGGAAATTGGTATGATTAGGTATCTATCAGAGGTATCTAAGAGCAATCTCCTTTGCAATTCTGATAATACTGGTAATATTAGAGAGATCTCCATTTTTATCCATTACAAAGAACACTGTATGGAGGAGGGCAATCTAGCTTCCCTGCTGCAAACTGAGATCACAGGACCTCACATGTGATGCTGGGAAAGCTTTCCTGCTTCTCTTCTTCCTTGAAGATGATGAGCTTCTTCAGTAGGAAAGGATGGGAAGGGCGACTGATGTTGGTAGTATTGATATAATTCTGATGTAAGATCAAGGCCATGAGATTTCTAATTGTTGACCAAAGCAGTAACTGAAGGCAGCATAGGCTTCTGACATGTTTGTCCGATGGTGAATGGAGAAGATGGTCTCATGTGTAACTAGTCTCCTGGCACATTTGTGTCAGTGAAGAGAGGGGCCCACTGAATTAGGATTTTTCCAGCAATGCCACCCAACGTCTTGAATCTCCAGGGGAATTCTTAGAGAGTTTTAAAGAATACAGTATGAAGTTGTAACCTGGAGGGATTTTTTTAAAAGCACTTGTACCTCTCTGATTTGTCCAGGGTTTACAGGTAAAGCTATAGAGCAGGCAGCCAACACTCTCCACAACTGACAGGAGTGATTATGGGTTTGGGGTCCTCTAGTTCCAAAACTTCTGTGACCACCACGGCCACTCCCCATGTTTCACCAGCAATGCCTTCAGGTTTCCATGCTACTTGTTATAGATTTAGCCATAATGTCTCAACATTTCGATTTCAGATCATTGGAAAAAAGCACAATGATTTCAATTTCTACTTTAGTTGGTGAATAAGTTGTATTCCCATATGCCTCCAAGTTTTACTTCTCCATCCAAGAGCAAGAATACAATAAGTTCAGCACAGTGGACCCTGTTTTAAGAAGGCTTTGGGGATACTCCCATTCTCCTCCCTGCCCCACCTTTTGTAAAATATGGATTGTTGCTCTGTGAGCATATATTTTAAGTTTCCATAGATGGCTTTAAAATATACATTGCACCCTGAGTCTTAAATTATTTTTCTAATTCTGTTTTTACCATTCATACCTATTATATGAAAACTTAGCTTCAAACTGTTACATAGTAGTTCCTAGAAAGCATCCCTCTGTTTTAATTGCCCATCTACTCCACCGGCACCCCCCACTACAATGGATCCTGGATTACCTCCAGCTCCCTGCTATCATAAATGGTGCCATGATGAATATCTGAGAATATGTTCCTTTATGGATCAATGTGAAGATTTCTCTTTTGGGTTTTATCTTCTGTTAATTGTCTGTTCATATTCTTTTGTTCTCTTGTTCTCAGTGATTTGCAACAGTTCCTTAGTTATTCTAAATATTATTTCATGGTTGGCTTTATATTTTGGAAATAACTTCACCCAATTCTTCGTTTCTCTGTTGCTCTGTCCATGACATCAGGATTCAGATCCAAATGCAGGAAATAAGGAAAAACTGGGAAACCTTGCATAGCTCTCAACTATCGGACTCAAAGGAATTGTTAGTGTCTGTCTTAAATTGTTCCCCAGGAAGGCTAGTTCCATCAAGATACTGGGTGAATGACTTCACATAAACCTACAGTTATAACCTGAAATGGAAAACACAGCCTTTAACAATATTCAGAGGTAAAAATGTGGGGTGTTGCCAGAGGTGTTTTTACCATCAATATATCTTGGTTTCATTGCCCTTTAAAAAGCCATCCAAACATACCCCCTGATAATATGCCTATTTAGGCATATAACCAAGCCATGTGTTATAAATCATTAAACATCAGAATGAGGTCAAGGTGAAGAAACAAGAATGCTGGAGACATTTAGTGCGTTCATTAGGGTGGGTGTCCAGGAAGTCATTAGGGTGGGTATCCAGAGAAAATAACATACAGCTACTGCTTTCAAGACCAAAACAGAAATGCAGCAAGGTGTTAAAATATAGTGTCAGTGAATTTCTTAATGCTGAGAAAATTCTAATTCCTTTGAATACTGATTAGAGTGCAACTTAATGGAAGAATTTTACATGGAAATGTTGAAACATAGATTTGGTGCCAGGTATTTCTTTCATATTAAACTAAAGTAGTCCATTTAAATCTCCTTTTCCAAATGGACATATTCCTAATGCATAAGAAGAACCATTGAATTGACCATGACCTTCGTCTTTTGCCTGTATGCCTTTGATTAAATTAAGTTTTAGTGATGTGGTCATTTCTCTTGTTTTGCTTCATTTCTCACCAAAGAAGTACATATCCTCTTGAAAAGGTTAATGTTACCTTGGACTGGATCTTAATATAATTCTCTGCTAACATTTCCATTTCTGAAATGTACTATGTCATATCTCATATGTTAAACGGCAGTGTACCATCAATGCCACAAATATATTGGAAACATGTATAACAGGAAGATCTAGACATTGGGATGGCCATAGAAAGGGAGGTAAAGAAAGAGATAAAGATGAAGCTAGAGATAGATTTGTTTCTAACTGCAAAAATCAAAAAGGATTTTGAAAGTCGGTATCTAATTCCTACATTAAGACTCAAACAATTTGGACGCCTGGGTGGCTCAGTCGGTGAAGTGTCTGCCTTCGGCTCAGGTCATGATCCCAGGGTCCTGCTTTTCCCTCTCCCTCTTCTTCTGCCCTTCACCCCACTTGTGCTCTCTCTCTCTCTCTCTCTCTCTCAAATAAATAAATAAAATCTTTTTTAAAAAAGACTCAAACAATCTAGAGAAAACCATCTTGTTTCTGGACAACAGGTATTCTATCATTCTGTGAAATTGAATTCTATCACTGTGAGACTGAGTCAGTTGAATTTGGTTATCATAATAGATAGCTTTCAGAGTTAGGTTATTTTTAGTTAAAAAAAAAACAGGACTTAATTAAATATTAGGTAAACTACTGATAGTTATTTTTCCCCACTACCATGACTTCTAATGGTGTTGATTCAATGAATTATTAAGACTCTTATTACAATGTGGAATAAATTTTAATTGTATCTTCAGGATAGACGTCAGAGCTATTAGCACATATATTTAAATGAATAATAATTTTTGTTGGGTATTATTAGTAAAGAGTAATAGTTAACCTGCAGATTATTGGAAAGTTGTTTTAAATTATGGACTTAGAGAAAACAAAGAACAATTATGAAAGAAATGGAAGAGAAAAAATGTCTATTGATCCCTTACATGTACCAGTCTCTGTCTTAAGAGTCTTACATATGATATTTGTTATCTAACATAATTTTCATATCTAATCCCCAAAGAGACTTACATCTCATTTTCCCACATTTTTACAGAGACAGATCATTCAAGGCAGGTGTAACTGACTGCCACTGCATGTTAATTAGTTTTCTCCTCAACAATAGGTGTTATACAAGTTTTGGAATAATAAAGTGGAAGGGAGTGGAAACCTCTAGAAATTTCTGGAAGTCCTTCTTTCTCCCTCCTTTTCTTCGCAATACGCAATAGTGTGTGTTACATTCTTTTTCTTATGTGTACGGAATAAAAAACAGATTAAGTTCCAAAGGTCCGGAAATAAAAGAACAATTCCTACTACTCACATTTCAAAAGATGTAAATAAAGCTCTAGACCTAAATGCACATTCTCCAGAGTTATACTATATATAGTGTATACACACACACAGACACATATTGTTTTAAATAAGAATATAAATAATTGTAATTAGTAAGAACTATAACTACAAAATGTATTTCTAATTCATCACAACTGTTATTATTTGGTCAGTGGAAGGAATGAAAGATTCACCTGCTCATATTTGACTGAGTTAGAAAGAAATTAAATACACAAACACAGAAAATATCATGAAATTTACCTTTCTGCTAATGTGAGAGCTGAGCAACTTCAAATTCATTAAGAAAGTATTAATTAGAAATCGTACAGGTAATTCTATTTCCTTAAGAATCTGGCCTTGTGTTACTCCTTTTCTCTCTGACTAACAAATATGTTCAAGTCTCCTCTCACTGAACACACAAAACCAAGCAAAACCTCAGCAGTCTTTCCACCTGAAGACGCTTCTCCCTGTATACCATGTTCTTCGTTGCCAAACTTCTCAGAGCAGGGGTGTCACCCACAGATTCATTTCTTCTCTGTAAGAAGAAATTCTCGTCTTAGTGGGAACTGATATTCTCCACCTCCTCCCTGAATCTCTTTGCCTCCTTGACTCCTGAAAGGCTTTCCCTTGTTGGTTTGTTTCTCATCTCTCTGTTCTTTCACACTCCCTTTGGCTGTGTCTCCCTAATTTTCCAACCCCTTAAATGTAGACTTTCTTAAAGTTCATATCTTTGGACACTGCTGTGGTCTAAATCTTTGTGCCCCCCCCCAATTAATATATTGAAATTCTAATGTCCAGCGTGACAATGTTCGGAGGTGGGGCCTTTGAGAGGGGCTTAGGGTATGAGTGTGGAACCCTCGTGAATGGCATTAGTTCTCTCACAAAAGAGACCTCACAAAGCTCTCTTGCCCTTTCTGCCCTAGATACAAGAATTCTGCGGTGTGGACAAAGGCTTCGTCCATCCATGCTGGCAACCTGATCTCAGACTTCCAGGCTCCAGAACTGTAAACAATACATTTCTGTTGTTTATAAGCCACCCAGTCTGTTATTTTGTTAGAGCCTGAACAGACTAACACAGACACCTTCTCATTTTGTTCTCTCTTACAGATCCGAATTTTCAACTGCCTACTGGACGTCAAAAATATCGACCTAGTATATTTCCCCCCCAAAAATCTCTGTTTTCCTCCATGTTATCTAGTGACATTCCTCTTATACTAGATAGAGTTATTCCAGCTGCTATCATAGACAACCTCTCAAAATATTGGCTTGCACAACTCAAGTTATTTCTTCCACATATATAGTCCAAAATAAGGGTTCCTGATCAGTGGGCCATTCTCTGCCATCAGTGATTCGGAGACTCGGGCACGTTCCACCTTATTACGTTGCCATCTTTAACACTTTGTTTTCAAGGTCACTGAGATGTCTTCATTGAGCCATTAGTAGGAACAAGAGCATGGGAAAGAAAGCAAAAGTAATTTTGTGGCCTTTTCTGAAAATGATGCACATCACTTATTGTCACTTTCTATTCATTAGAACTCATGTATGTGGCATATCTAAGAAAGTTGTGTTAAACTGCTCTGCTGCCATAATGAAATAGCACACGCTGGGTGACTTAACAGAAATTTCGCACAGTTCTGAAGGCTGGGAGTCCAAGATCAACGTGTCTGGTAAGAAGTCTTTTCCTGGCTTATAGATGGTCACTTTCTCATTGTGTCATCACATGGGTAAGAAGGAGGGGGTAGGAAGAGAGGAGTAGAGATGAGGGAGAGGGGAGAAGTAAGAGAAGAGAGTCTTCTCATAAGGCCACAGTCTGATCAGAATAGAGCACAGCTGTTATGACCTCACTTAATCTTAATTACCTCCTAAAGACCCTATCTCTATATACAGTCACTTTGGGGGTTAGGGCTTCAACATATGAATTTGAGGAGGTCACAACTCAGTCCATATCTGATCTAACTGTATTCCCAGGAAGAAGAAGAAATGGGTTTGGTAAATGGCTAGGCCAACTCTACTGCAGTTCACCCTTCTGCTCATCAAATATCCTTTCCACCCTTTTTTCCCACACAAAGAAAACCACTTGCCTCCTCCCTAAAGGATAGAAGCCAAAGTCTCTTCCAGTAACTGCATCCAACTCAAAGTCCAGAGTCTCTGGGTGATGCATGTTCCTCTCCAGTATAAAAATGTCTTTCCATGGTCCAGTGACTTATAACCTAAAAATTCACATTGTCTGCCTCCCTGACCTCCCCTTACACACATGCACATATACTCACTCACATCTAATATGTAAGTTATGGCAAGGACAAGATAGCCACAATAAACACTTTCATTTTAAAAAGGAAAGAATTGAAAAAATAGTCACTGATCCATAGCAATGATGAAATTCTTCCAGAGGAATTTTGAGAAATCTCTGTCCTGTCCTGGCAGTGGGGGGTGGGTAGGTGGAATTTCCCTGCTTCTGATCTCTGGAGGGAATTCCCTTGGCCATTTGTCTCTGTATCCCCTGGGTCTCATCAAAATGAAAATTTTACTCTATGAAAACTCAATGAAAAGGACAAAAAGTCAAGCCACAGTTTGGGAGGAAATTATTACAAACCACCTATCTAAATGTATAAAGTTCTCTCAATCCTGTTCAACAATAAAAAAGATCAAACAGTAAAATTAGAAGATGGACAAAAGACATAAACAGACATTTCACCAAAGAGGAGATAGAGATAGCAAATAAGAGAATGAAAAAATGTACGTCATTAGCCATTAAATAAAAGCAAATTAGAATCCAAATGAGATATAACTATCCTCATATCAGAAGGGCTAAGATAAAAAAAGAGTGACAACTCCAAATGCTGGTGAGGCTGTGCAGAAATTAGATGACACGTACATTGTTGATGGAAATGTGAAATGGTACAGCCACTCTGGAAAATAGATTCTAAACAACTAAACATGCAACTATCAAATGACCCAGTGATTACACTCCAGGGTATTTATCCCAAAGAAATGAAAACTTATGGGGCACCTGGGTGGCTCAGTTGGCTAAGCATCAGCTCTTGACTTTGGCTCAGGTCATTCATGATCTCAGGGTCCTGAGATCAAGCCCCACATCAGACTCCATGCTCAGGGGAGGAGTCTGCTTCAGGATTCTCTCTCCTCCCTCCCTCTTTGCCCCACCCCCCTGACTTGTACGCATGTGCTCGCTCTCTCTCAAATAAGTAAATAAATCTTAAAAAAAAAAAAAGGAATGAAGACTTATATTCACAGAAAACCTGCATGCGGATGTTCATAGAAGCTTTATTTGTAATAGCCAGAATCTATACTCAGCCCAAATACCATTCAACGGGTGAACGATTAAAGAAACTGCAGTACCTCCATACTATGGACACAATTCAGCAATCGAAAGGAACTATCGATACACACAACAGCTTCGATAAATCTCTGGGAAATTATTTTGAGTGAAAAAGGCCAATCCCAATAAGTTAGAAAAATTGCAGCAATGGAAGACAGATTAGTATTTGCCAGCAACTGGGGGAAGAGAGCAGAAGAGAATGGGTGTAGTTATAAAAGCAACATAAGAGACGCTCGTGGCATTGTACAGTTCAGGATCTTTACTGCGGTCACACAAACACACACAGGTGAAAAACTTAATACACATGCATAACAATGAATAGTACTGGAGAAATCGGAATAAGATGAGAGAATTGTATTAATGTCAATATCTTAGTTGTGATATTTTATCATAATTGCAAAATGTTAGTGACTGGGGGAAACTGGGCAAAAGTGTACAAAAACTTCCTCTGTATTATTTCTTACAACTGCATGTGGATTTGCAATGCCCACAATTAAAAAGAAAGATTATTAGGTTAAAAAAAAAGTTTCTCATTACAAATTACTGGAAGTTACAGTGGATAATAACTCTCCAAGATGAATGTGATTCACTTATTTTCGAAAAGTTCATACTATATTGCATATTATGGGAAGGAAAGGAGCTAGCCTCCATTCCTCCCGAATACATTCTCAGCATTGCATGCAAGATTCTCCTTCCTTGATTCTAAAATACTTCCCATCCCCTTCATTTCCTACATTTTTTAATGCTGCTTACATTCCAGCCATGTCTATTTGCCAAATATTCCAAGCACTTCAAGACCCTGTACTCATGTGATTCTGTCGAGCTGAAATAAGTTTTCCCATCGTCTAACAAGATTCTTATCCTTCAAGGCCTATTCTGATGCCACTGCCATGAGTGGAGCGCTCGTTGGTCCGCCTCATCTGAATCTGACTCCTTATTCTACATTCTTACAGCAGTTCATCTTTTTGCTCTGCATCTCCTTTTACACATTATTCAAGATTTGATTAACCAGGCTAGCTTCTCTCCCTCCTACCATTTACAATACATTATAAACTCCTTGAAAAAGAAACTGAATCACATTCATCTTTGCAAATTATCCTCTGTAACTCTCAATACACTCCTTTGCATGTAATTTAATATCCACTGAAATTTATTGAGCCCCTGCCATTGCCCAGCACTGTTCTAAATGCTTTCCGTACATCAAAGAATGTAATCCTCAACACAAGGGAGGTCTTATTATTTCCATTTATATGTGATAAAACTGAGGCACAGAAAGTTTACGTGCCTTGCCTAAGGTCACAAGTATTGCAGCGTGCCCGTGGTCATGTTCACACTTTCCACCATCCTGGAATGCTGCTTCTAATTAGCATTCAATAATTGATTATCTGATACAATTAAGGAAAGCTCTCTGAATAAGTTATATCAACTTGTTTCCCAGCAAATTAGTACTGCTGATTGTTGGTTATGTGCCAGGCACGGTACTGGCTGCTGTCACATCAGCTCATGGAATCCTGCTGTTCCCACTTGGTAAATGTGGAAAAATGAAACCCAGAGATATTACATAATTTAGGCTACATCACCCAGCTCATAAGGATTAGGGCTTTGTTTGTTTGTTTGTTTGTTTTTTCATTAGATCAAGTTACAAGTAGGAACAACACAATGATTTGTGAAAGCAGGTGAAACAAATTAATTGAGCTGTTTCTAATAAAGTAGTTAAGTCCATAGTAACCAAACCTCTGTTTGTATTTTTTACAAATTCTATTATCTAAATCTGTTATTTGATCTGGCTCTGACACTAAGTTTTCTCAAGTTCTCAATGTTCTAATGAGCTGCTGTGAGGTATAATACTTTAAATTAATCAGTTTTATAAAATGTTTAGAAGAATAATTACGTATATGAAGTTGATTTCCTTTGTCAGAGAATTTACTTAAAATGCTGGATGGACTTCAAGTCAACCAGCACTTAATACTGGATCTGTTTCCTCCTGCCTCCTCCTACCCTGTGCCTAGGATTGTGTTGAGCATAAAGAAAATCTAAAAAAGTATTCAGTAGGTTCCTATCCTTTCGGGACATTTAAAATCCATGGAATAGATGTTATTTCAACTGTTAATGTTATAATTCACCCTGGTATGTGGTCTTTTCTGATGCAATTATATGTATATGTATAATTATGTAAATAATTATACATATTATATGTAAGTATAGAATAGATAAAATTATATATGGGTATGTGTATGTATAAAACAAGGTTCCTTCTTCCCTTTCTTCTCCTAGCGATCTTCCTACTTCTTATGTTCCATAAAGGGAAGAAGGAAGGGGGGGTAAACAGAAGGGGGAATGAACCATGGGAGACTATGGACTCTGGGAAACAAACTGAGGGCTTCAGAGGGGAGGGGGGTGTGGGATTGGGATAGGCCAGTGATGGGTAGTAAGGAGGGCACGTATTGCATGGTGCACTGGGTGTTATACGCAACTAATGAATCATCGAACTTTACATCAAAAACCAGGGATGTACTGTATGGTGACTAACACAACATAATAAAAAATTATTATAAAAAACAAACAAACAAAACAAGGTTCCTAAGAAATCTCTAGTTTTCTTAAAAATCTGTAAAAACTACTAATTTAAAGAGAAGGGCATGGAGCTACAGAACTCCAGATTTACCATACAACATTGTTTTCCCTACAAGAATTTCAGCAACAAGCATGGCTTTTATCGCAGGACAGTCTATGGTGCATGTCACTGCAAGTTAAAAATAATAAATTGGTGGATTAAAATCTTTCTCCTCTGATCTGGAATCCACATATCCAGGTACCACTTCTCTGGATTTTCAGCCTTCACTTTGTCATTTTGCTTCTATCAAAGTTCAAACTCCCCAAAGGTAAATAAGAGAACAAAAGAAAAATGATAAACAAAACACCCCCAGAGGAAAGGGCAGAGGTGCCTGAGAGCAAAGCAGCAACACTGCCCACTCATCTGCAAAGGAGTGGCTCCCAGTTGCAATTGGCATTATCATCAACTGAGATCCCCTTAATGTCAGTCCTGTCCCTCCATTAAGTTGTATCGCAGTCAAGTAATGAACACTGTCAGGGAAATTCAAGTATGATCAAAAGCTTTTTTATGTGTGCTATGCATGAGTGCATTAAGAGCCCAGCGCAGTGATGAGAGAGGGTTCAAAGAGTCAGCAAAACCTTCATGAGAAAGTAGAATTTTGAGCTGGGCCGTGAAATAAAAATAAAAAGATGAAATGTTCTGCGAAATGTGTAGCTGACATGAACAGTAACTCAGCAGGAAACAATACTTATAAGAAGAGTTTAAAAAAGGAGAAATGAACCTGGAAACCCGGAACAGGTGTGGTACGAAACTCATGTAGCTGATGTGGCCATTAATAATGAGAATTTTACAGAAGATATCTGTAGCCACTGATAGGTAAGGGCAATTAGATGGGAGGTCCTTGGGAGCGTCCGCAATCTCACTACCACTTTCCAGAAAAGTAACTCTCAGCTGAACTTGTCTATACCCACAAACATTTATTAGCAAACAGACAAATAAATAGAAACCTATCTTTTTAAAGATTTTATTTATTTATTTATTTATTTATTTATTTATTTATTTATTTATTTATTTGAAAGAGTATGAGTGGGGGAGGGGGAGCAGAGGGAGAGGGACAAGCAGACTCCCCACTGCGCACAGAGCCCAGTGCAAGGGGCTTGATCTCAAGACCCTGAGATCAGGACCTGAGCCAAAATCAAGAGTCACCCGAAGAGCACCTGGGTGGCTCAGCTGGTTAAGCAGCTGCATTTGGCTTAAGTCATGATCCCAAGGTCCTGGGATTAAGCCCCACATTGGGCTCCCTGCTGGGTGGGGAGTCTCCTTCTCCCTTTTATTCTCCCTCTGTACTCTCCCTCTCTCTCTCTCTCTCTCTCAAATAAATAAATAAAATCTTAAAAAAAAAAAAAAGTCAAATGCTTAATCGAGGGGGCTCCGAAACCCATTTTATGAGGTCAAGCCCCGGCCATCTCTTTAGGTGCTCTAAACATAACTAACTGACATGAAAGGGTCACTAGCGAGGAAACTAATAATTTTTCAAAGGCAAGGTCAACAAACCTTCTGTTTAGCCTGACACAACCAAACTTTTCTGAATAGGAGGCTGCCCACAGGCAACATTTGGGAATCAAGTCATGGGCACCAAGCCATGGGCACCATCCCAAAGGGTGGAGACTACTGGGCCTGCTGGATTCTTACACTCTATCCATATATCTGGCTAATTCACACATCTAGAACACAACTCCTTTCTCTAGCAAAAACTAATTTCTAACATTCATTTTGCTAATCAACAAAAAGCCTAGTGTTGATTAGGGCTAAAAATAGATGAAGAGCTCCTAGAGCTCTCTCCTCTGAAAGTACCCTTTTGATTAAATGCCACCTCACCATCCCTGAAGTGTATATTCCTCTTCGGGCAGCTAAGCGCCGTCCACGTGGATTAAAGATAATTAATACACTTCTACATATCATATGGTCTCTGATGAAGGATTTTAAAAAGTAAATCACCCCAGACACAGCAGGCGGGAAACAGCAACGAATCTTTTAGTGAAGCAGAGTGTTTGAGGCAGAGAGAATGTTGGCAGAGGCAGGGGAGGGCAGGGCGAAGCCAGAGTGTGGAAAGTGCTGACTGGCAAGGGAAGTACATTTCACAGGCTTCAGGAAACCTTTGAACGGGAGACTCAAATAGTAATCTCCTACGAGGGTAGCATTGGAGAGCGTGGGCTCTACAGAAGGTCTACTGGTGGGGATGCGAATCCTGCCATTTACCACCCACGTGCACTTGGGGAAATTGACTCTATGCCTCAATATAAAGGGGATCATTAAAATATCAAATTCATCATATTGCTGAGAAGAGTTCATCATAAAATGTGTATATAACATGAAATGCTTATAACAGTATCTGACACGAGTAGGTGAACAAATGTCAGCTACTCCTAGAAGGACGTAAAAGTGTGAATAGATGGAGGAATGCAAACTAAGACAGCACTAAATTGCACCCAAACGGTAATGTGCACGGGGCGTGATCCCCTGCCGTCCAGGCAAGAATAATGGTTACTTATTTGCCTTCCTCCCCCTTTTTTCCCAATATTATATATGATTATATGTGAAATTTATTTTGCGGGATTGAATTCGCCCCTGTGCCTGGTGGCAACACAGCAAGCCCAGAAATGGAGCCCTCATCATTAGAGGTGGTACCGGAACTGCCAGAACCAGCCGGCTGCAGCTGTACAGAGTCAACAAAGCACAGAGCGCAAAAATCTGCACTTACGAACAGAAACGTGGGATGACACGTTCAGCTTGTGAACATAATGTGTCGTAAGATCGTGGGCTGAAATAGCGTGGAATAGTCATTAACCTTGCACATGGCAATTTTTTTTTCTTGGCCAAAGTGAGCAACAGCTCATACAGGGAAGTAGAAAAGAAATTCGGCTTCACTCGTTTTGCTGTCTGAATACCTTTCCTGAAAATATATACTCAGGTTTTCAAAGTCGAATACACTTTTCGGGTTCCTTGTGTCAAATTGTTCAATTGTTCATCTAACGAGAATTAAATTAAATTATTCTTCAATAACGTGGCAGATTATTCATTTATTTAACTGTTATCTACCGAGCCCCCACTGCAGCTACTAAAGCTACTTCAGTTAATAAAACAGACGTAAATCGCTACCTGAATGGACCTTCCATTCTAGTGGGAGGAGACAGGCATGAACCATAACTGTAATAAGGAACTCACATAGCATGTTGGCAGATGGTAAGCAGAAACTGTCTAGAGAGTGGTAAAGGGGATCAGGCATGTTGGGGTGGGAGGGATGTGCAGTTTTAAATGGAATGACCCATCTTCAAGAAGACAGCTTGAGGAGTATGCTGAAGAAGGTGATGAAAGCCACCAGAAACATTTAAAATTAAGAAAGAACACCTCAGGAAAACTAAAATAAATGATGTAGACATCGTTATATACAAGACTCTGACCTACAAACAAATTTCAGAATTACCTATCTCAATAAAAGGACGTAATGATGAGCAAAGACCGCTTTATGGCTGGAAAGAATAGAATCCAACATACATCAGTGTGACAAATGAACCACTTCTTTTGTTTTATCTTACTTTATTTAAATTCAATTAATTAACATATAGTGTATCATTAGTTTCAGATATAGAGTTCAGTTATTCATCCATTGCATATAACACCCAGTGCTCATTATATCATGTACCCTCTTTAATGCCCATCACCTAGTTACCCCATCCCTTTACCCCCTTCCCCTCCAGCAAGATTCAGTTGTTTCCTATAGTTATGAGTCTCTTATATCCCTCTTTGATTTCATCTTATTTTATTTTTCCCTCCCTTCCCCTGTGATCCTGTTTCATTTCTTAAATTCCACATATGAGTGAAACCATATAATTGTCTTTCTCTGATTGACTTATTTTGCTTAGCATAATACCCTCCAGTTCCATCCATGTCATTGCAAATGGTAAGATTTTGTCTTTTTTGATGCCTGAGTAATAGAAAAATAAGCGACTTCTTAATGGCTCAAAGAATGGCTTCAGTCAGGAACTTCAGACTTCAGGCCAAAATTAACGTCTTTATCCAAAATTGAAGAAGAGGGCTCTCTTTCTTTTAAGTTTAATTTTTAAAATTTCTTTGAAACACCACAGTATTTGGTCTACTTACATCATTTCTAATCAATCAAAGACTATTCAGTGAGCTTTCACAGTGTCCCTGGACTTGCATGTAAAGATATTCTATGAAAAATGATCCACATTGTCTAAGTTAATCATCTGTTGGGATGGGAATACAAGTTTTAGAGGAATTTATGGAAAACCTAGGACCATGGAAAAACTTCAAGTATAAGGCTCTGGGTTTGCTCATTTTATTTTATTTTTTTTTAAGATTTTATTTATTTATCTAAGAATGAGAGAAAGCACGAGAGAGGGGAGGGTCAGAGGGAGAAGCAGACTCCCCACTGAGTCAAGAGCCTGATGCAGGACTTGATCCTGGGACCCTGGGATGATGACCTGAGCTGAAGGCAGATGCTTAACCAACTGAGCCACCCAGGTGTCCTGGGTTTGCTCATTTTTAAATGATCTCAAGAACTAAAAAGTTATTGCTGAATTCCTTGTGTGGTAAAATAACTACAAAAATAACTTGAAAGCATATCCATTGTGAGTATTTGTCAATGGTTATAATTTTGATATGATAGATCAGAGACCCCAACATAGAACGGCTTACAGATAGATTATTATTTCCCTACCACATTATAGTCTAGCCGTTCTAGGCTGGCAGGACCTCTCTGCTCCACATGGGCATTCTGAGATCCCTGTGTCCACCACGTGCTTGGTCATTCGCAAAGGCATTGTCCTTGTCTTCATGGTCATAGTCAGGTCTCTGGCATGTCTGTGTTCCAGTTCCCGCAGGGGAAAAAGGAACCATTGTCTGGGAAAAGTAACTGGTCCGTAAGTTGGAGAAGATATGTAAGTTGAAAACGTAACTTATTCTACCCCGATCTCCTTGGTCCAGTGTTAGTCACATAGCCACACCTATCTGCAAGAAAGACTGAGAAATGTAGTCTCTGTATAAATTACCACATATCCAGGAAGAAGGAGACAATTTGCATTCGGCTGTGGTTTGCCCCTTTGTCCGCCAAATATCCTACACACCATTCTACCGACGTGTGCAACACACTACCCTTTTCCTAAAATACTCAAAGTCCCATCCGGTTACTGTGGCCAGATCAAAATTCAGGATCCCTGAGTGATGGGCAACTTTTCCATCTGGTCCAGAGTGGCTCCTCATGTCCAGAAAGGTATAAACGAGAAAGCAGCTTATGTATGTTATCTACATCCTTCCCGATATGCACACAATCCACAGTGGGGACCAAATTGTAGCCTGAGCATATCTCTTTCTTATAACACTTTGCTAACAGCATCAGAGGGTCAGAGGAATGCATGTCTTCAAATTATGCAGATCTCTAGGCACCTGAGATCACTGATACCAGCTTCCTGGGAAGCTGCAGGCTGAGGGAGTGGTCAGTGGCTTCTCGAAGGTTCCTGCAATTTTCAGCTGCCTACAGGTGAGCTCTCAAGCAGTGCTGGGTTAGATCAGCAATGACAACTTTCCCGCTCTTCCCTTCCCTACTCCTCCCAATGGTAGTAGAAGCCTTTAATTCTCAGTATTAAAATGTTTCATTCTTGGAACACTGATTGACTTTTATTTTCCTGATCAGACCCAAACTGTTACACCATATTTCATCAAACCTAAGTCATCGTCAAATGTAAGATCCACCATTAATATATACAACATGAAAAAGAAAGATTATATAAGCTAAGTAAACTATGACATGGCACTGATTGTGAAAACATCCTGATTTCAGAGAAAGAGATATTTGAATGTTTAAAATGTATCTCTTTGAATCGATAAAATATGGGAAGAGGTTAATCCCCCTTGGAATTGTCTTTTAAGTATGGGATGAAGTAGGATCAAGTTTCATGTTTTTCCACGTGGATACCAAATTGTCTCAGCATCATTTGTTATAAACTATGTCCTTTCTCCATTGATCTGTAGTGCTGCTTCTGTCAAATACCAAATACACTTATGTGTGTAGATATGATTCTGGGCTTTCTAGTCCATTCCACTGATTTGACTATCTCCATACCAATACCACACTGCCTAAGTTGTTTTGATGGCTGTAAACAAATCTTACCAACTTGTTCTTCTTTAGGGCAATCTTGGCCTTTTGTGTACTGTATAAATTTCAGACTTAGCTTGCCAAGTTACACACAAAGCCTTCAGCAGTTTGTGACTCAGATGACATTGACTCTCTAAATTAATTGGCATGTTATATAATACTGAGTCTTCTAATTTATGAGCATTGTACATAACTCTCCATTTTTATATTATTTTTTCAATAAAGTCTTTTAAGATTATTTGTGGAAGGTTGGCACATAGTTTGTTGGATTTATTCCAAAGTGTTCCATACTTTTAATGTTCTTGTGTATGGTATCTGTACAGTTCAATTCGTGTCTGTTGTTTTTGCAAACTCTCACCAAACTCTGAATAATGACGGTTTTGTTTCTTCCTTCTAATCCTTTTACCTTTTTTTTCCTTTTCTAATTTCATTGAACTCGCTGGAATCTCAAGTAGAGTGTTGAATGGAAGTGGTGAGAGCAGACATGCTTGTCTTCTTCTTAATCACAAAGGGAAAGAATTCAACATTTCATCATCAAGTGTGATGTTAGCTATAGTTATTTTGGAGAATAAGAATGCTACCTTCTCTTTTATCCCTAGTTTTTTAAGATATTTTATTTAAAAATAGACAGTTTAATCTGCATGTTTTATTATGTGATCAAAAATGGCCAGTGGCATTCCAGACTACAATACCTATTTCCTTGTCACCTGCCACTCGTCTGCTAAGATGCAACATATCAGCAACTTTTTGTTATGACAGTACTCCATTCCCAGGTACCTATCTCTAAATTTGGTAAGGCAAAGGCTAAACTAGTCTAGCGAAGTTAATGTAACTACCAGTCTGACCATCTACTCTCACAGGGATGATCTCTTCAATGTTGTCATGCACTTGAGATTCTTTTGAATACACTAAAGCTTTACTTCCTAAAGAAAAGAAAACAGTATAGTACTGTGTTGAGGAATTGCAATACGAAAACCATTGATGCTGCTTAAAATGGTCATGCCAAATAAATCCCTTCAAAACCCGTTCTTCCCACACACCTGGCTGCCCAGCCGAGAATGCGATTCTAAGTCCCCCTTGCAGCCAGGTGTTGCCGTGTGACAGCTCGAGCCAATGAGAGGTGAGGGAAAGGGAAGTGTACAGCTTCTATGTCAGCTCCTTTTTATAGACAAGCTGCCTTTCCGGGACTTTGGCTCTTTTTCCTTTCCTGCAAACCCGAGAGCAGAGATGCCAGCAATCCATTTTGAATAAGCAGTTAAAGATAAGGGCTTGGAGAGGAGCAGAGTAACTGGCAGAAACTTTGCCTATTCTTAAATTGCCTCCTCCACTCCGTTAGCATATTTTGGAAAAGACATTTTATCATCAATCAATAAAATCAGACTTTAAAAATTAATTGCAACGTTTCTTATTTCAGTATCTCCATTAGAAGATGAAGTGTTCAATTATCTAGGAAAAGATGGCTAGAAATACATTTTTTCAAACCAAACCGACTGTTCGTGCATTTTCTTATTTGACCTTCTCAGTCACTAACTTCAAGCCTAGCAAACACCTGTCTAGTGCCTAGACTTTGTTCTAGCATTGTTGGAGGTACTGGGAACCCATAGTCAATAAGACAGCCGCTGACTGCATGACAATAACAAATAAGAAGGCACTGACACACATTTTCCCCTCTATGTCTCTCTCCACTTTCCCCCTTGTCTCTGAAATCTGGCTAATGGATGCAGGTAGCCATGAAAGGGTGCCTTTTACGCTATTTGGTGGATGGGGGACAGAACTCAACCTCAAACTAAATCAAACCCTTGAACTGTTTTCAAACAGATATCACATCGTTATTGCTGCAGCACAAAGGAAAATTATCACCGTGGTAGGTTGCCCTGGTTCTATTATTCTGAAGAAACTTGAAAATGAGAGAACAGCCTACACTGTAAAAAGTCCGTTGTCTGCTGATCGTTATTTTAAGGAGTTGCTAATACTAAACCTTAGTCATATTTGAAACTCACAATCTATGGAATAATATGATCTAATATTAGTACCTTACATGTATTAAGTGATTCAATCCTCACACCAAAACTCCATGAGGTAGCTATTACTAATGTCCTCATTTTACCTATAAGAGAAACAAAGGCTCGGAGGGGTAGTGTAACTTGCTCAACCAACACAGTACCCAAGTGCACGAGGCTCGGATCGTTAGTAGATTCTCTTTGTTTGAAGTCACTGGCCTGGTCTCATTTGGCTTTCCCCTGGTCTTCTCTTCCTTCGCCTCATTTTCTCATCTATTTAAAATGTATTTCCTAGGGTGCATTGTATGAATCAATAAGGACTGTCTTAAACTTCTTTAGAACTAAGCAGGATGTAGAAAAGTTGAATAGTAACTCAAGTTCTATACCTCTTTCTGTGATGTGAAGTCTTGCTTTTAATTTTTGGATGATGTTTAATTAATGTGTAATTTACATAATTTGTTCAAATGGATTTAGTTACTATAAAAATATAGTAATAATTCTTAACTTGCTAGAGGACACTGACCAAGGCAAAACAGAAGTTCTCCCTTGTTAGTAATATATTTTATAATCCAGTGTATGCAAATATCAGTGAGCCGCAAATGTTGTTCCGTATGTTAGGAATGAGGCAAAAGAGCATTTGTCATCATTTTCAGGTTTTTAGGGTACAATCCTGTAACAGCCTGCAAATCACAAATGCAACTGCGTGTAAAGTCACATCTTTTATGCATCCCAAGGACCCCCCATAAAAACCACCACCAACCAGGCTAAAAGAAAGATTGAATTATCTTTCTCGTATCTCTATAAAGATTATATTAAGTTGTTGTCATATAAATAGGCAATCAAAGATTATACTGCCAGAAACGTAGGGAAGATCTCCTACGGATACATATCAGGTAGTTCATTACTAAAACTGTAGTTATCTTTCTAGTTTTGGAGATGATTACAGTATTTATCATCTTTTTAAGTTTTTAATTTGTTGTGACTTCTTTCCTCATCCCAAATAAATCTTTTCTTACATAATTTGGTTCTTTTTCTTACTGAGTACCCCCCTCCCAAATTACCTAAGCTTTACTCTCCATCATTAAATGTAGGTGGAGATTTCCTCCTCTGCCTCTACTTTTTGCTCATATTACATGATTGTCATGAGGATCAAATGAAATAATGCACTTTAAAGACCTTGGAAAAGCCAAAAGTACTATTGTACTGAAAAGTGTTAGTATTCTATTGCTTTGGTTATGACTCATTTTCACCTAAATCTTTCACACATGGTAGAGAGACTTCCATAAATGGGTTTTCATTTCCAGCTCAAAATAGAATGCAGTTTCCTATGGATGACATTTCAGTGTGAGGCATAACTGCTACATTATGTGATATCTCAGAAATTTAAGATGCATTCTCTGCACTGAAGAGGTTTAGAAATTCCTGAGGAATTTCTTCATTTGCTTGCTGAGCCACACATAAGCCAGATGATACGTTATACAGTAAGATGAGTCAGAAACAGAGCCTGCTTTGAAGATACTCTCAGTGATGGTGTTAATCCATTGAGAATGGGTGTGGTTTTTGAAAAATCTCAAAGTCATTTGGAGGTAATGGGATGGATGAGTTGAACAAACTTGAATAATCATGTTTGAGGCTATAAATAAGAAATGAGTGAAATAATGAGGTTAATTTTTCTTGTATGGCCCATACAGTGGATTTGAACACAACTTTTGAAATATTTGTTTATAGAGGCACTGAGGTGGCTCAATTGGTTGGGTGTTCAACTCTTGATTTCAGCTCAGGTCATGATCTCAGGGATCCTGAGATCAAGCCCGATGTCAGGGCTCCATGCTGAGTGGGGAGTCTGCTTGAGGATTCTCTCTCTGCCTCTCCCCCCTGCTCGCATGAACGCTTGCTTTCTCTCTCTCTCTCTCTCTCAAATAAATAAAGAAGTCTTCTAAAAATAAATTGAAATATTTATGATAATCATTCATGACTTTATTGCCACATTTTGTACGCACTGTGATTTGGAGACCTGCTTGTACACATGCCTTCAGTAAAAAGAAAGTCAATGCAGCTATATGTTTATAAGTTAAACTTCTTCAAGAGTGATATATTCACTAAAGCAAATTTTACTTAAAAAACGAACCGTAAAATTGTGAAATTATGTATGCACAAACATAGGCCCACAAGAGCACTACTTTCAGCAAAGCATCTGCTTGTACTGACATAATTACTAATTGCTATTAAATAATTAAAGCTTCATTCGTGTCTATGAGAAATGGCTGTTGGTTTGGAATTTCAGATCAACTGTCAGGATTTCTTCTGCTTTTTGAAGAAAAAAATTCAGCTTATAAAGTGTATAAAAGAAACACATGTTAATCAAATGTCAAATCAATGAATTTTTTAAATCTGTCTACTGGAGCCCAATAACATCACTAAATTTATATGCAAACTTGAACCTCCCTAAGTATCTATTCCTTTTGCATAGAATGAATTTAATTTTACTTATTATGAAAATCAGTCAAGCTTAATTCCTGCATTGCTCATCTGTAATGGATTCGTGAGTTTCTATCCCACTCGTAGCTGTAAGGAAGAACAAGGCTCAGGGTGACATATTCAGAAACTTAGCCAGCATGAGTTTGGCTCATTCAGAATCATGAAAGCAGAGTCCTACACCACGCTGCGAGCACAGTCCTTACAGTTTACCAAACTTCATAACCTATACAGCAGGTCTCCCTTTGCTTCTGAAGACACATTTTGAACACTAAGAGTCTATTCCTACAGTTTGGAGAATCTACTACCAATCGTTTTCCTTTATAATTGCCCCCTTTCACAGAGCTCTATATTTACTAGAGAAGTTGTGCATATTCATTATTTATTTGAAGAAGCTACCTTTAAAAACTTATGTGTATCCCGCTTCATTTCACAAAAGTTGAGAAAATTTACCAAAATCGATGTATTACAGCTGGATGAGATAAACATAAAACTAAAACATCAAGGCCAGGAGGAAAAGGCAATCATGCAGGTGCTAATAATGGACCTTGCAAAATGTGTAGAATCATGTATTAGCAAAGACTCTGTGAAGCACACTGGGAAGGACCAGCACTTTGAGTCTGTTCACAAGTCCACCATGACACCAATTTTTCAGCCGGGGATTTGAGTCACTTTCCAATTAAACAAATAAATCCTTCTTGAGCACTTTCTGGGTGTTAGGGGCTGTGCTCAGCAGTGGAAGATGCAAAACTTTACGAGTCCTGCTTTCAATCTGGTGAAGACAGTCACGTTCACAGCTGGCTCCATATCAAGGAGGAAGAGTTAAGTAGTAAGATAGGCCTCCACACAATGACTGAGGAGAGATGCCCATTCCAACTTGAGAAGTTGGAAGTAGTAACCGAGGCGCACTTTAAAACATAGAATTTTGACAGAAAGGTAAGGAAGGCCAAGTCCAGGCTGGGGAGGTAGCCTGACCCTCTTCTTGCGACAGTGCTGTGCTAATTCCACAACCGCTGTACCGCACACTACAAACGTGTCCTGATGACCCTTGCTGCTCCCATGTTCATCCCCAAGGTCAGGGCTGGAACCTGGCATGGTACCCACCTTACCTGGAATCCTCAACTCCTCCCGCTCCTCTTCTAATCTACACAACCTCCAGGTCATTATGCTCATTATCATTTTTGTTTTATTAGCTAATAACAGAGGCCCAGGCTCAGCCTTAACAATGGCTTCACTGGGCCACAAAGCCTCCCACACATGGAGGCCAGGGATCTTGTCTGCTGTTTTGTCAAGCCTCATCCACAATGATTTAACATGTGCTTTCTAGTTAAAAGTTACTTAATTAATAAATGTTGGCAATTTTTTTATTTATAAAAATATAATTTATTATCTAGTAAGCACATATAACATTGATATATATTTATAATTTTTAATGTTTATTTACTTAAATATTTGTTTACTCTAGCAACTATGAACTAAATCTAAGTTAACATTAAATAAAATAATAAATAAAAGTTACCTAATAAAATCCTCCCTTTCAAATTATCCTCCAGACTATAGTTAGGAATATTTTGGTGATGTTGCAACCCAAACAAAGCCCTCTTTTGTGTCCCACACCCCTCGGGTGATATTCCCAACTTAGCCTGGTTTAGGAAGCCCTGCATCCCACCTGTGCTTAGCAATCACGCCCTGTGACTCATCACCCAACTGTCATACTCGACACTCCAGCTCTCGAGTTCCTTCAACCGTATCTCTTGTTTCCAGGTCTCTTATGCTTTTAGAGACTGTTCACATTGTCTGAAATCTCCTACCAAACGACCTTCCAGCCTAAAGCCCTTTTTCATTCTCTTACTGAAAAAATACAGAAAGAGAGATGATAAGAGATTAATTTTTAAGATAATCATTAGAGGGTAACCCTCTATAGGAAGAAGAGGCAATCAAACATAATTCTGATGACAATCTTTTGATGCTCAGGTCTGAATTCCTCCCAGGGCATCTGCTTAGATGGATCCACAGAGAAATCTACCTTAAAGAGACACCTGACAAGCAAGCCCAAAGCAGGTTTATATTGGCTTCTGCCACACTGAAATGAAGCAAGATAGAGATTTGCAGAGCTAGAAAGCCCTTGGAAGTTTAAAGGCCATGCCTTGGTGAGCAGGAGTTTGAGGAACAGAGTCTCTGAGGGGCACAGCGAGGCTTGCAATTATGGTTGAGCAGTGACCTCAAAAGCAGTTAAGTCCTGCCCTGCAGCACCAGGGAAGCTTCCTAATTCTGCCCTGTCCCTGATTCCACCCACCCCACAACTTCCTTTGCTTGGCTACCTGCCACCCTTTCTTCACATTTCAGCTTAAGCCCCACCATTCAGTATCTAGAGACCACCCTAGTGGCAAGTTCAAAACATCTTCTGGGTTCCTCGCCAAGGTGTTAAATCTTGTATCACTGAAGAATGCCCACAAACCAATATCCTCTCCACTAATCAAGCACCTCAGAACACAGTCTCGTTCATACTCTCCTGACTCCCGCCAACGTGTGTTGTGTCACAGCATATCTGATTCTCTTTCCTCCTTTATCAGGCCCAGCACATCCTGCTGGGTTGTGTTAGGACTTAATTCTGGATGCAGGCCCTGTGGCCAGGAGGAGAGACAAGGGAAGAACCCAAGGGGGTGCCTCTGCGTCACCTTCAACAAAAGGAGAAGGCTTGCTATTAATAGCGGGGGAGGATGGTTCAGGGTCAGAGAGTTCAGGGCAATCTGGGAACTCAAGATTTGGGGATCAGGCAAATGGGATTTGTTCCCAGGATGCATGGGTGGCTCAATATTCACAAATCAAGCCATGTGATACATCACACCAATAAGAGAAAGGATAAAACCCATAATTTCATAATTTCATTTCAATAGATGCAGAAAAAGCATTTGACAAAGTACAACATCCATTTGTGATAAAAACCCAACAAAGTAGGTTTGGAGAGAGCAAACCTCAACAAAACAAAGGCCATATATGAAAAACCCACAGTTAACATCATATTCAATTGTGAAAAACTGAGAGCTTTTACCCTAAGGTTAGGAACAGTACAAGAATGTTCACTCTCACCACTTTATTCAAATCGTAGTAGAATTCTTAGCTACAGCAATCAGACAAGAAAAAGGAATAAAAGTCATGCAAATTGGTAAGGAAGAAGTAAAACTTTCGTTATTTACAGGTGACATGACAGCAGTATATATAGAAAACCCTGAAGACTCCACCATAAAACTACTAAAACTGATCAACGAATTCAGTAAAGTTGCAGGATACAAAATAAACGTACAGAAATCCATCACATTTCTGTACACTAATAATAAAGCTGCAGACATGGAAATTAAGAAAACAATCTGATTTACAGTTGCACCAATAATGATTAAATATCCAGGAATAAATTTAACCAAGGAAGTGAAATCTGTACTCTGAAAACCATAAAACATTAATGAAAGAAATTGAAGATGACAAAAAAAAAGGAAAGATATTTCATCTCATATTGGAAGAATAAATATTGTTAAAATGTCTATAGTCCCCAAAGCAACCTAAAGATTTAATGCAATCCCCATCAAAATATTAACAGCGTTTTTCACAGAACTAGAACAAACAATCCTAAAATTTGTATGGAACTGCAAAAGACCCTAAATAGCTAAAGCAATCTTGAAAAAGAAAAATAAAGCTGGAGGTATCACAATTCCAGATTTCAAATTATACTACAAAACTGTAGTAATCAAAATAATGTGGTACTGACATTAAAAGAGACACATAGATAATAGAACAAGATAGAAAGCCCAGAAACAAACCCATGATTATATGGTCACTTAATATTTGACAAAGGAGACAAGACTATGCAATGGGAACAAGACAGTCTCTTTAACAAATGGTGTTGGGAAAACTGGACAGCTACATGCAAAAGAATGAAACTGAACCACTTTCTTACACCGTACACAAAAATAAACTCAAAATGGATTAAGGACATAAATGTGAGACCTGAAACCATAAAAGACCTAGAAGAGAGAATGGGCAGTGATTTTTCTAACATTTCTAGATATGTCTCCTGAGGCAAAGGAAATACAAGTAAAAATAAACTACTGGGACTACATCAAAATAAAAAGCTTCTGCACAGCAAAGGAAATAACAAACAAAACTAAAAGGCAACCTATGGATTGGGAGAAGATATTTGCAAATTACATATCAGATAAAGGGTTAGTATCCAAAATATATTAAGAACTTATATACATCAATACCCAAAAACCAAATAATCAAATTTAAAAACAGGCATTTTTCCAAAGAAGACATGCCAATGGCCAACAGACACATGAAAAATGCTCAACATCATTCATCATCAGGGAAATGCAAATCAAAACCACAATGAGGTATCAACCTGTACCTGTCACAATGGCTAAAATAAAAAACACAAGAAACAAGTGTTGGCGAGGATGTGGAGAAAAAGGGACCCTCTTACACTGTTGTGGGAATGCAAACTGGTGCAGCCACTGTGGAAAACAGTATGGAGATTCCTCAAAATATTAAAAATGGAACTACCCTATAATCCAGTAATCACATTACTGGGTATTTACCCAAAAAATACAAAACACTAATTCAAAGGGATATGTGAACCCCTGTGTTTATTACAGTATTATTTATAATATCCAAATTATGAAAGCAGCTCAAGTGTACATTGATAGAGGAATGGATAAAGAAGATGTGAGATATACACACACACACACATACATACATACAATGGAATATTAATTCAGTCATAAAAATAATGAAATCTTGCCATTTGCAACGAGATGGATAGAGTGTTTAATGCTAAGTGAAATAAATCAGTCAGAGAAAGACAAATACCATCTGATTTCACTCAATACGTAATTTAAGAAACAAAACAAATGAACAAGTGAAAAAAAAAGAGAGAAAGACAACCAAAAAAACAGACTCTTAACTATAGAGAACAAACAGATGGTTACCAGGGGAGGGGGTGATGGGTAAAATAGGTGAAGGGGATTAAAAGTACACTCATCTTGATGAGCACTGAATATTATATGGAACTGGTGAATCACTATATTGTACACATGAAACTAATAAAACACTGTATATTAACTATACTGGAATTAAGATTAAAATTAACTTCTTAAACAATTTAAAAATTTTCAAAAATATTTAAAAATTTAGAAAAAGAAGATTTGGCAATCTGGGGAATCTCTCATTCTCTGTGTCAAGGTCCCATTCTTTCCCAACCAGCCTGCTAACCAGGACCTACCTGCTGTGGTTGGGGATTTAACCCTTTCTGGAGCTGAGCTATTCTGACAATTAAGTCCTAGGCATTCCTCACACCTTCTCTGAGCTGCGTCTTCAGAAGATGAGAGCCTCTTTGTAAGATACCTAGGTCCTCTGGCTTTCACACTTGGTTTTCATTGCCTATTAAATGTTCTCAGCTTTTCATCACCATTTTCTAGAACATCAATCAAACTTACCCGGAGTCATCAAGTTCCATTGTTCTTAAAGTTACAGTTTCTTCCCTACTTTTCAAATACCTGATATATTGCACCAGCTAGTGTAACCCTTTCCAACAGCACAACATCACAATTCACCACTAGGAAAGGTTTTAACAATCAGAGCACCAATGGGAGCAATCTGCACCCCACCTACCAAAGACGGCTCTCTGTTATCAGTTCCACAGTGAGCAATCGAGCTCCAAAACCTATCCTTTTTTTTTAAAGAAACTTTTTCCAAATTTTTCATAAATAATTGACATATATCACCATATAAGTGAAAGGTGTATGGCACAATGGTTTGATTTATATATAATGGGAAATGATTGCCATAAGTTCAGTGTTCCATCCATCTTCTCATATAGATACAATAAAAAGAGAGAAAATAAAACAAAATTTCTTCTTGTGATGAGAACTCTCCAATCTACTCTCTTAACAACTTTCCCATGTACCACGCAGCAGGGCTCGCTGTAGTCATCGTGTTGTACATGACATCCCTAGTACTTACTTATAACTGGTACTTTGTACCTTTTGACCGTCTTCCTCCAATGTCTGTGAGTTTATTTTTGTTTGTTTTGAGGTTCAAAATGTAAGTAAGATCATACAGTATTTGTCTTTCTCTGACTTATTTCACATGGCACAGTGCCTTCAAGGTCCAACATGTTGTTGCAAATGGTAGGATTTCCTCATTTTTTATGGCTGAATAATATTTCATTGTGTATATATATCACAACTTACTTATTCCTCTATCCCTTGATACACACTTAGGTTGTTTTGGTGTCTTGACTATTGTAAATAGTGCTACTATAAATATGGAGCTGCAGGTATCTTTTTGGGTTAGTGGGTTTGTTTTTGTTTTTGTTTTTTTCCTTTGGATATACACCCAAAAGTAGAATTGTGGGATCATATGGTAGCTCTATTTTTAATTTTTTGAGGCTCCTCTGTACTGTTTTCCTTAGTAGTTGTACCAATCCACAATCCTACCAACAGTGCACAAGTGTTCCCTTTTCCACATCCATATCAGACAAATGGAAAAGTAGGTATAGGCCAGATAATGACAATGGAGCGTAGACCTGGGTTGGCCATGGAAGCTTTGGGGCAAGACTGATATACTCAGAAGTGGGAGTTGAGAAGATGATTACAGCACCATTCATCACTCTAACATTCATCCAACTAATAGTTATTAAGAAACATCAGTGTATTATTCCAAATGTTGTATATACTTGGGTCCTTGCCCCCAAGCACATAGGCAATAAACAAATACAGATGCTGACAATATATAATTATAAACTTTGCCCATGGGAGGAAGTCATCAATACAGAGCTCAGTCTGAAGGCTACTATAATGCTCCAGGCAAAAAACCACACGCACACACACACTAAAAATAAATACATACATACATACATACATAATCAATAAAATTTAAAAAACAAACTTAGTTCAGACTCTAAGGAATGTCAGTGGCAGGTGAACAGGATAGAAATAAAGGATGACATGTCTGGAAGTCCAAGGGGAAGACTGATGTGAGTTAGAGAATCAGTACTTTAGGAAATAAGAGATGTGGTCAGTTGGATTACAGATATGTTGAATTTTAGATTTCCACAGAATATCTAGATGGACAGTATGAAGAAAAAGAAAATCTAAATAGTAATAAAGCATGTGGTATGTTTGGAAAGGAAGGTAAGAGCCTTAGTTCACTTCATCTCACTATAGCTCAGCTTCACTGCACTGCTAACATTACAGGGTTTGAAGGAGGATTAAAAAAATAGTATGTGTGAGGGGCACCTGGGTGGTTCAGTTGGTCGAGTGTCTGCCTTCAGCTCAGGTCATGCATGATCCCAGGGTCCTGGGATCCAGCCCCCTGTCTCCCTCTCCCTCTGCCCCTGCTCCTGCTTTCTCTCTCCCTCTTTCTCTCTCTCGTATGTGCTCTCTCTCTCTAATAAATAAAATCTTTTAAAAAATGTATATGTGTGAAGACACTTAGCAAATCACATACAAGTAAAGCTTTCTAGGAAATGGCCTCAGGGCACCTGGGTAGCTCAGTCGGTAAAGCCTCAGACTCTTGATTTTCAGCTGGGGTTGTTCTCAGGGTCTGGGATCAAGCCCCTCCACACTCAGGACAGGGTCTGCCCTCTGCTCCTCCACCCACTTGCACACTTTCCCTGTCTTTCTTCCTCATTTTTATATATATAAATATATATTAAAAATATTTTATATAAATATACATATAAATATAAATTAGTAATTATATATAAATATATATAAATATTTTATATATAAATATGTATAATATTTTATATATAAATTTTATGTATATTATATAAATATAAATATTTATATCATTAAATTTTTATATAATATAAATTTATATTATATGAATAAATATTTATATTTATATATTTATAAATAAAATTCTTATATATAAATATATTATATATATTATATATATTTATATATGTAAATATAAAACAAAATATTTTATATATTACATATAAACATTTGTATATAAACATATTTAAAAATTTTATATATAAATATATATTAAAATTTTATACATAAATATATATATAATTTTTATATATAAATATACATAATTTATATATAAAAATATATATAATTTTATAAATAAAATAAAATATTTATAAGTGAAATATTTTCTATATAAAATATTTTTATATATAAATAAACGTATATATAAATATATTTTGTATATAAATATAAAACCAGGCAAAGTATGAAGAGCATAAAATGTTCCTGTTTTCTCCTTGCCCCAGGCCTCCAACAAAAAGCAGTGTTCAGCAGGAAATGTCCTCTTTCTGCTTTGCCATAAGATCAGCCACGGGTTCTCTGTTACTTAGAGCAATCAATCTCTCAATCAATCAATTAAATCTTTTAAAAAAAGAAATGGCCTCAAATGCTGCAGGAAAGTCAAGGCAAGTGAGGATCTGGCAAAGTCCTCCCTGGGTGCTGTCATCTGGTGGTGGAAAACCGTGAAGTATGAAGAGAGTAAAAGTGATCTGTCCTCTGGAGGCCCAAAGATAAAGTGAGAGGACAGATGTGCCCCACCGATCTCTCTGAAAAATAAATATTTTAAAAATCAGATTGAAAGAAATCTTTAAAATGCATTATTGCCAAACATTAATTTTTTTTCTCTTTAAACTCAAGGTCAGGGGCACCTGGGTGGCTCAGTTGGTTAAGCAACTGCCTGCGGCTCAGGTGGTGATCTCAGGGTCTTGAGATCGAGTCCCACATCCGGCTCCCTGCTTAGCAGGGAGACTGCTTCTCCCTCTTCCACCCCTCCCCCCCGCTTGTGCTCTTTCTAATTAATAAATTAAAAATCTTTAAAAAATAAATAAATAAACTCAAGATTCCAGAAACACTGTTTTTTTTTTTCACTTTTGTATCCCTAGCACATAGTACAATGCCTCACACGTAAGAGGCAGCCAGTAAGTTTTGACCGATGAAATGCATGAGGAATGGTGATCCCCACTGTACTCCTCCCCGAATGTTTCATTCCTTCCACCTTTTCCCCGGTCCTGGTAGCTCTTTCCAGCTCTTCAGACAAATTATAGCAGGTGGTCAGTGATGCTTTTAGATCATGAGGGCCTTCCCAGCGCTGTGTGTACAATACATATTACACATATGGTCAACTGAGATTGACTTAAGAGAACACACATTCTTTTAAAGTCTTTTATTAAAAAAAAAAAGTATGAGTATATAATTGTCCTTCATCCAAGAACTATAGACTAGGACTCAAGCAAACGCATTTGTAACTTTGTATTTTCCAAAAGCCCTTGCAATCTAGCAAGCCAGAGGGCTGATACTGCACGGTTTCAGGCTTCTGTCCTCATAAACTGGAGGATGTTGCCCCCTGCAGGAAAACTTAGGTAAAAAACTGTTCCAGAAAGATAAGGACCTGAAAGTGTCATTACTTTTGCTGGGGACAAATCCCTGACCTGACAAGGGCTTCTGAGAAAAGCCACCTTGGAGTCAGTGGCCACTGAGGTGTAGTATTTTGCGGAAATTTCGGACAAAACTAGGTGAAGAGGAAAGGTTCCTGTTTTCTCCTTCCCCCAGGCCTCCAACAAATAGCAACGTGAAGCAGGAAACGTCCTCTTTCTGCTTTGCCACGAGAATAGCCGTGGGTTCTCTGTTACTTAGAGCGAGAGTATGCGGGATGGCTGAGAAGGTGAGGGAGCTCCGGTTCCTATAAGGCTCTGACATTCTGAGGCTCGTTTTATGCCTGGGACAATTCGCCCGTCCTGGAGCATCCATGTTCATGTGTTCAACTTTCAACATCTTATTCGTTCATCCATCTGGGGTTTTTGTTTCGCCCATTCATAGGTAAGAATATAATGGTATTTCTTGGGGCGCCTGGGTGGCACAGCGGTTAAGCGTCTGCGTTCGGCTCAGGGCGTGATCCCCGTGTTCTCGGATCGAGCCCCACATCAGGCTCTTCTGCTATAAGCCTGCTTCTTCCTCTCCCACTCCCCCTGCTTGTGTTCCCTCTCTCGCTGGCTGTCTCTCTCTGCCAAATTTTTAAGCATTTTCCCTAGATATAGTTCATCGACGTTGAACTACACAGCCTTCACTCTTACAGCTCACTTTTGCGCAAAGATTTTAAAAATTTCAGATACCCGGTGAGTGATGGAGGTAGCTGGCCACTTGGTGGAGAAGGCTGCCCCGTAGTGAGGACAGGGAGGGACTCACCCACTCTTTTAGCGCAGGAAACAGGAGCCGTTCTAGATAGTTCCCGCAGGAACGGATTCAACACGGGAAACTGAGCGCTTACACGATTTGCTAGACGGAATTCGAAGTCAGGAGCCACCACTGGACAGCTGAGGTTTCCCAGTCGCGGTCAGTCCGGAGCCGCAGTTCCGACGTGCTGCAGGTGCGGGTGCTACTCGGCGCACAGCCGCTGCCTCCACGTGGCACCGCCTCGCGCAGGCAGAGCGGATGGCGACAGGGGCGCCCGCCAGCGGGAGCACGAGCATGTCTCCAACGTTTCCCCCAGCACGCCGAACCGTAGGGGGATAGCCTCTACCTCACTTCCAAATCGCAGAGCTCCCGTGGGTACAGCTCATCAGCGGAATCTAAATCAAGTCCGGAACCCCAGGGGGCAAAAGAGCCTGGAAATGCAGTTTCGAGCCTCCACCCCTCACAGTACAGGAGAGAATCAAGAAGCGCACAGATGAAGCTACTTGCCAGCCTGTGCGACCCAGCATACCCCTTCCCCTCACCAGGGAGAAAAGCTGCCCCTGGGTTCCTCCCGCTTCCCCCACTTCTCCATCCAGTCATTTCCAGCTGTCTTCACAGGGCCCTGGCTGCTGTCATGGATCGCCGGGATTACTGGAACGCCTTCCTAACCCGGCTCTCCTTCTCAAGGCCTCAACCATCGCCAATTTGTCTTCTAAGCCGCCTTTCTAAAATGCCGATAATCATTCTTTTCTCCATTCCAGGCTCTTCGGCACCCGGTTTCCCATGAGCCACAGAATAACGCACAAGTCCCACAACAGGGCTCACAAGGCCCTTGGCGCCCTAACACCCACCTCTGTCTCCAGGCTTAGGCCAGGTTCCCTCCTCATTCTCATCCCTCTGCCAGTCCTGCGCTGTACGATCCAGCCTCTCCAAACTTCTCCTTCCCTGCACGTGCTCTGTTGCCTCGCAGTGCCGTCTTTACATGTTATTTTTCTAACTGGAATACCATGCTCCCCTTCTCTGCTTAGAGAACGATTCATCCCGGTTCACACACTGTATTTTCCAGATGCGATGCCTAAGATCACTACCTACTCTTTCAGCGCTTGTACTGCGGTATTTGAAAGGTCAGGCAGTAGATACTCCAGTGGAATTGGCATAAGCTACCCCAGGCAGCCAATTCAAGGGTCAAAGATCCTTCCGTGGGTGACATTTCAGTTTGGATTCCTCTCTCCAATGTTCTCTGAAGGCTGCTTTTTGTACTTCTTAATATACACCAAAAAAATGTATTATTTTAATCAGTCCCCTAATGATGGGTATTTGGGCTATAAAAAATGTTTCAATGAATCACCAAAATATATTATTTTGCACACACATGCAAATATATTCCAGAATTAGGACTGCAGGGTCAAAAGATTGAAGTATTTGTCATTTTTGACAAGAGCTGCCCAATTGCTCTTTATATGAATTATACCAATTTATAATTCCAGCGGTAATATATGAGAATGCTTCTTTAAAATCTCACCAAAACTTTATCAAACCTTTGAATTTCTTTGAATCTGAACTTTAAGTTTACACTTGTGAGATAAAGCATCTTTTTACACATTTAAGGGCCATCTGTCATCTGCCTATTTTATCCATTTTTCTCTTGAATGGATGGTATTTCTTTTAAAGATTTTTTGAGAGAATGAGTGAATGTGAGTGGAGGGAGGGACAAGCAGACTCTGAGCACACAGCCCAACAAGGGGCTAGACCCCATGACCTTGAGCTCATGACCTGAGCAGAAATGAAGAGTCAGATGCTTACCCGACTGAGCCACCCAGGTGCCCCTTGAGTGGATGGTCTTTTATTGATAAAAATATGAGATTAGCCCTTTGTAAAAATAACCTGCAATTCTTGTTCAAGTTTGTCATTTGTCTTTTAACATGTGGTATTTTGCCATGCACGCTTTTTTTTTTTTTTTTTTTGAAGATTTTATTTGACAGAGATAGACAGCCAGCGAGAGAGGGAACACAAGCAGGGGGAGTGGGAGAGGAAGAAGCAGGCTCATAACAGAGGAGCCTGATGTGGGGCTTGATCTCATAACGCCGGGATCACGCCCTGAGCCGAATGCAGACGCTTAACCGCTGTGCCACCCAGGCGCCCCCACGCTTTTCTTTTTAAATAGAACTTAACAACCTTTTCTATAATGGCTACTAGATTTTAAGTCATAGTTAAAGAATTCTTTCCCACTGTAAAACTGTAAAGGAATTAAACTAGAGAAATAAGGTTAAGCTTTCTGCATAGCCTTCTGATCTGTTTACAAGGGATTTTATGCAAAATAGATCATTACATAATAGGACCTACTACTCCACATCTCAGCCATGGTCCGTCGCACAAAGTTGCCCTGAGAATTTGATAAAGGACTGTCTTAAGAATTTTTCCCTGACCAGTGAGCTATATCAAGTAACAGGCTTATCCATAAGTTTGTGATGAATTAACTAGGGAAGCCCTTATTTGAATCAAAGGCCTTATATAGCGTATAAGAATTAAAGCATCAAGTAATTAGCAGCTATGTTCACAAGCCAAATGAAATTTCATGTGCAGTATGAACAAAATTAATTGTTCATCTACAATATATAAAGGGACAGTGTTTGACACAAATGTACTGATTTCTAGATTTCTGCTTGAAGGGAGAAGAGATGAAAGAGTGGTACAAATAGTGTATGATTTATATAATTATACCCAAATAATATCAGGTACCATTTGAGCGCCTTCTACTTGCCAGATGTTTTTAACATTATAAGGTGTGTATCATCACTTTACAGATGAAAAAATATAGCCCAGACAGATCAAAAACTGTCTTCAAGTTCAAAGAACTGTTACTTGGCAGAAGTGGTAATACAATACGATAGCCAAAGCTTACGTACTTTCTATCATATTACTATGGGTCTCCAAATACAGCGGCTGGTAAGCTCTCTCAATTGTTTGTGGGTTTGTTTTTTAATGAAAATGCTATGTGGTGACTTGTAATTATGATTATTTGGGCCATTACAAAATTCCTATGAAAAACTGTATTAATGTGTCTTCTTTTGGTTTGGAATCTGAGTCACCTCCACATCCCAAGGGTATTTAGCACAATAGCTGACTAAATAAACATTCCATGTGCTTGCCAAAGGAGTGATATGACTTGTAAGTCATGGTAATTAAACTGCAAGATCTATACAATCTATGTCAGGAAAAAAATTAATTTTGGTTAAGTATAGTATCTATGCTCATTTAAATTGGAAAATCTAAGGCAGGAACCTGGAAAGTTAAGTACTGCATATGGTTATATGGAATGAGCATTCTATAGAGGGTGAAAAACAAATGAGACTACAGTTGACCTTTGAACAACAAACACAGGGGTTAGGGACGCCAACTGCCCCCCTGGCCCCCATATAGTCAAAAATCCACATAAACCTTAGACTTGCTCAAAACTTAACTACTAAGAGTCTGTTGATCTGAATGACATAGTCTATTAACACATATTTTGTATGTTATATGTATTATATAATGTATTCTTACAATAAAGCTAAAGAATATGTTAAGAAAATCATAAGGAAAATACATTTATAGTACTATATAAAAAATCCTTGTATAAGTGAACCTGTCCAGTTCAAACCTGTGTTCAAGGGTCAACTGTAATTTACTCTCCATATAACTTCTGCTAGAAACTAGAGGTAGTAGAAGAAATATTTGCAACCACTTCATATTCTATATATGCAAATCCCGTGTTCTATGCTGCTACGTAATGAGTTAATCAAAAAAGTTAACTTCTGGTATCTTACAGTGAAAAAATTCTTGTCCCTGATTATCAATTATGTAAACCATCATTAGAAATCCATTATAAATGTACATTACCAAACCATTAAACAGTCCAAATGACTGGATTCACTAAATATTCAAAAGTAAAAGAAGGAAACTTCAGTGGCTTCATCAACAAAATATTTCTATTGGCTCCTGAAAAGGTTTTTGGTTACTGTTTCACAAAACTAACAATTTTTTGTCTGCGATATGCTTTGCTTTGGTCCCATGAAGACACTTAGCCTATGAAAAGGTCAAGGTGATGGTGAGAGCTAACTTTTTTGTGTATACTAATAAGCAAAAAGAAAACACATGCATATTAGAAGCATCACATATTTAATGTCAAAGAATTTGAATTCAAGTACAAAAATTAAACAACACATGATTACAACATTAAAAAACTGTAACACTTATTATTCAAACAACTATACAGTGAATATCAAAAACATAAAAGAAGCATAACTATAAAAACCTGAAATACATTAACAGCAAAATTAAAATTTATTTCTGTAACAAATAATTAACTAAAATATTTATAGTTATTTTCAAGGACCACAACGGTAGACTGCTTTTCCTTTAGTACTGCATAAAATTTGTATCTTAATCTTTTTGCCCTTCATTTCTTTCTACATAATAGTTAGATGCTTCTGGTATATAACTGTTACAATCTCTAATACAGATAGTGATCCTTGGTAATCAAATTTAGTGTAACCATTGTCTGCAAGTGCTTAAATATTTGTGAAATGCTATTTGGCAAAGTTATTATGCAAAAATTTAACATAAACTATTGAGTTCTACTGCCCACTCAGGAATTAGAAGTATTTAAAATCCCAAAAGTTTAAAAAGAAGAGTAGTTTGCTATACTTTATCAAGAGAAACCACTGAATAACTTTTTAAACTTAGCATTTTTATAAGTTCTACAACTGTAGGTTATTCTGAATTATGGTTGATGTTTACTATGTTGAAATAAGTATCTATTTATCATTTTAAAACCAAATGTGCAAACCCGATTCTAAAATAAAACAGAGTTTTAATTTGCATGCTTTACAAAGAAACTTTCATACTCATGTTTACAATAGCTTCTTCAGAAGAATGAGGCCTGATTGGAGATATATAGTCGCTGTCCAACATGGCTGCCATTAGCAAGTGATATTGTTGGTGACAAGGGATAGCCTGGATAAGAATAAGGCCTTGAAGTATAAGGAAGCACGCTGGGAGTCCCAGAAGAGACAGTAGCACTAACAGGGGAAAGACTATTTATTGAGCTGCGACGGAAATTGTAGTCTGTAAATAAATACATGAACAATTATGCTGCACATCTTTATGGATACAAATTTAATTCAAAGAGACAAAGCATTAAAACTATAATCACAGTTTAACATAATGTTCTAACATTCAAAATCCTGCGATTACTATTTTGCTGGTAAAGACTGTTTCAACATTCACAGCATTGCAAATCCTGATAGTTTTGTCAGTCAGTCCTAGGAGTTTCTTTCACGGACACAACACTTGAGATCTTACTAGAATGAATTCTTGGATATCTTTTACTTGCATATCTATTCACTGTTTTGTGTGGTTCTGATCACAGAAAAGTGAGAACCTCTGATTTCTCTTGTTCCACAATGCAGCTCCTTTTAAGTTTGGTTCTGATGCTAAGGGGTAGTCCATGAAGAAAAGATAAAAAAAACAGCGAATTCATATTTGCTTTTTTTTTTATACTGTATTAGGCATCAAACCAGCAGAAACATTCTTCCCTGGACTGCAAAAACATTTGGTGTAAACTAATTGTCGAATATTTCATTATTTAAATACTAATACAAACATCTGTATAACTCAATACACCAATTTAATATTAGAGTTCCTACTTGTACCATAAAAGAGTAAAATGAATCATGTTTATAAAATAAACTTCAAGAAACTATCAACTTATAGTATAGAAAAATCCAAAAATTAAAGCCAAATTATTTTTTTAAAAAACAGTTATATTTGAAATAGTACTACTCCACAATAAACATTCATCTTATGCACCAATAATTTCCTGCTTCATTAATTGTAATGTTTATATGTGTGTATGAATATGAAAGACCAAATTGTAAATCCTGTACTTTCCAAAAACTCAACTATGTTCTTTAGGGTAGATTAAGCCAAGGGTCTAACAATGACTATAAAATGATTATTTATAAAAGTTATGGTGTTTCTAGGAATGAAAGAAAAGGAATTAGGTAATCTAATGTACAAGTCAAGTTTTTTCTGTATTTTCCTGGTATTATAGATGAGGCCTAAAACATATGAGCATTAACTTAAGGTTGTCATGGGACTTAATATTTAGCCAACAGGAATGAGATCAACTGCAGGAGAATAAGCTCAAGCAACATCAGTAAGGACCTAGTTAAGAAAAAAAATGGAAAAAATAAAAATCAGTTAAATATAGGTTTAATTTCTAGCACTATAAAACTCTAACTTGATTAATTTTATAATCTTTTTATTTTTATTAATGGTACCATAAAATCAATAAAAGCAGTCTGTTCCAAGAAGACAAATACATTTAAAATATCCAATTCAAAATATTTTCAGTATTTTGAGACTGGATAAGGAATTATTTTGATACCATTTGCTTTTCTAATATCCAAAGTAGGATAAGTAGGTATCACAGAATTGTTTTTCTTAAAGGATCTACTATGCCTGAAGGGTATGGTATTTAGTATTAACAGAAACCTAGTGCTCCTATAATTCAAATTAATTGTTTAAAATAATAATTTCTGATTCTCTCCTCCTAAAGAATATTACACAAATACAGTCAATTCCTTATTAGACATGTATCTATGATACAATTAGCTCTTTCAATTTTTAACAATGTGGTCGTAGACAATATGATTTAGAAGAGCATATCTTTAACTAGTTATACTTGTACAGGTGGGGAAAATGTAGTTTTCAGAGAAATCACTTTCACACTTTGGGTTTATACCCATGCAACAGTTAATGCAGCCTATTCATTGAAATGTAGACAAAAGAGAGATTGTCAGGGAATTCACAAAGAAGATAGCCAGACGATTGGCTACTGGCATAGTACTTAGGTCTAAAAATGGGCATTTTAAATAGTCTCCTACTGTAAACCTTTAATTTAAAAATACACTAATCAACTGTTGTCTTCTCACATTTCTAAAGAAACTACATTAAAATACAAAACTAAAAGTTGACTCTGATGACCTCATTCATACAGGATAAATCAAGAGAAAAAAATTTCCCCCTAATACTACAGACTAGGAAAATCATAAGATTTTACAAGCATTTCAAAAATAAATTTTATTACAAGAATCTAAATATATTCAGAAAAAATCTGGGTAATTAGAAAATACAATACATATCAAACTTAAGATAGTAACTACTGACATAAGCCTAGATGAATCATGTTTTCCTTAGATCTAACATACAATATATATCACAGAAAATAAAAATCAGAAAGCATCGCTGATTTTTATGAAATAAATTAATAAGTGAGTCAGAATTCCTAGCATATACTTACTTGCCCACCCCTGGTTTTTCTTCCCAATGAATATCCTTAGCTCTTCAATCCCACTGTTTCTGTCTCAGACTTGGATCTGTCCTCCCCTTTCCCCTTCTTAAGGGAATGATAGAGCCAATTTCAGAATTTAAGTTTTACACCAAGAATTATTCAACTGTATTAATACTTTTTAAATTGAGGTACAATTTACATACAGAGAAATGCATACATCCTATGTGTTCATTTCAATGAGTTCTGATAACTCTATAAACCTAGGCAACCAATACCTAAAACAAGCTATAAAACATATCCATCAATCCAGAAGGCCCTGGTGCTCCTTTCCAGTAATAGCCCTTCCGTTGGAGGCAACTACTTTCTGATTTCTCACTATAGCTTAGATTTGTCTGTTCTTAGACTTCATACAAAATCTATTTTTAAAGAAATTTTAAGCCTCGCTTCTTTCTCTCCATATACTTCCTAAGATTCATCATGCTGTGTGTGTCCGTTTACTCCTTTTTACTGTTCAGCAGTATTCTGTTGTATGTGTACACTATAACATTTTTTATCCATTTACCTGTTGACAGATAAAATATTTGAGTTGTTCCTAAATTTTGACTATTATGAGTAAAGCCGTGCTGAACATTCTCATACAAGTCTTTTTGTGGATATATGTTTTCATTTCTTTTGGGTAAATAACGTGGAGTGAAACTGCTGGGTCATAGGGCAGACAAGATACTGCTGAACAGTTCTCCAATGTGACCATTTGACATTCCTACCAGTAAAATACGAGAGCTCTGGTTGTTGTTCCACATCCTCACCAACATTTGGTATTGCCAGTGTTTTGAATCATAACTATTCCAGTGATGTGAAATGGTATCTCATTTTGGTTTTAATTTGGATTTCTCTCATGACTAATAATGTGCTTAGTTGCCCATTTGAACATGTTCTTTAGTATAGGATGTATTCAAGCCTTTTGCTCATTTTTATTGGTTTGACTTTTTATTGTTGATATTAATAAAATTTTTAATCAAATCCTCTAATTTAAAATCATAACCCGGGGTAGGTTGGTCCTCAGAAGTCTAATTCCACCAACAACCTCTTTCACTGAAGAATGACACAGACAAAAGATGGTTGATTAAGTTACTGTTGGATACTCTCACAGTTAAATGAAGAAAAACATGTTAAAAATTAAGTCTCCTAATTCCTAGGAAAGTATTATTTCTACTTGACCAAGCTTTTTCACTCTGGAAATCTTCTCAAAACTGGGTTGGGGAAAGTGTCTCAAGAGGTTGTTACAGACACAGGGTAGAAATACAGTACATGGTACTCTAAGCTATCTGGCTGCTGCTTATACCTACCTACCCCCACATTTCCCATTGCAACCCACACAGCTCTGCATTCCCGTTTTATATGCTAAATGTTATCAAAGAATTTCATTTGAAGAAAAGGCCCTTTTGCATAAATAAATAAAGTCACTTGCTTTAATATAATGATTAGAGATAGCATTTTGATCAAATCGTCTACAATTTCACATTCATAACTTGAGCGAATACAAACATTTTCATAGAATAACTCTGATCTATATAGCAAATAGGCTTAACCTTAAGTGCCAATTCTAATCAAGCAGTAATGGCTAAAAGGGCCCCGGATTCCCAAGGATTCGGAAGCTGCAGCTAGAATGAGCAGAGTAACTGTTGTGCCACTGCCCTGGGAGCAAGGGCAGAGAAGGCAGCACATTCACCACCTCTTTGTCAGCCCCACTTCTGTAAGTGATAATTCGGTCTACTACCTTTCTCTGACACAAGAGAGAAACACCATCAATATGCTTCTCAGTGAAAATCTAAGCAATGGATGTGCACTGCTTTACTCCATTTGTGTCTTGTTTGTTTGTTTCTAATTCTCTTACACATCTTGACCAAACATCATGGATTCTCCAACTGCTTTTCTGCTTCATATAAAGACGGAGGAAACCCTTAATGGAGACTTTAAATTGAGTTCAAAGTGTCTTCTTATACTTATTTTGGCTATCTTTTTCTTCTGGTTTGTTTCTGACCATACTCTTTAATTCTCCATAAGTACATTCCTCATAATTCTCCTTGTTAACTATTTTTTTCTTCTCCTTAACTATTTAAGTTCTACCTTCACATCTACTCCCTCTTTTTGATGTACCCTTCTTCAGTGTACAATTCAGTGGTTTTTAATAGATTCACAAAGTTGTGCAACCAGTACCACTATCCAGAACATTTTCATCACCCGAAACAGAAACCCTCTACCTATTAGCAGTCACTACGCTATTTTCTCTCCCCCAGCTCCAGGAACCACTAATTCATCTGTTTCTATTGATTTGCGTGTTCTGGATTTTTGATACAAATGGAATCATACAATTTATGTCATCTTTTTTAACTAGCTCCTTAGCATTTGTTTTCAAGTTTCACCCATGTTGTAGTATATATCAGAACTTCATTCCTCTTTAGATCCCCTGGTGAGTATACCACATATTGTTTATCCACTTATCAGTCAATGGACATTTAGGTTTTTCTACCTGTTGGCTGTTATGAATAATGCTGCTAAGGAATAATGTGTACAAAATTTCATGTGGGGGGCACCTGGCTGGCTCAGTCTTTAAGCATCTGCCTTCGGCTCAGGGTCGTGATCCCAGGGTCTTGGGATGGAACCCCGCATCCGGCTCCCTGCTCAGCAGGAAGCCTGCTTCTCCCCCACCCACTCCCCCTGCTGGTGTTCCCTCTCTCACTGTGTCTCTCTCTGTCCGATAAATAAATAAAATTAAAAAAAAATTTTTCATGTGGACATATGCTTTCAATTCTCTGAAGCAAATAACTAGAAATCAACATGCTGGGTCATAAGGTAATTTTATGTTTAACTTTTTGAGACAACTATACAGTTTTCCAAGACAGCTATACTGTTTTAGCCTCCCAAAAGCAGTGTATGAGTATGAAGCACCTGATATTTTGATCTGTGAAACAAATTTCCCATATCTTTAATACATATCCCATACCTTTAATACATATTTTAAGTACTTTTTCAGATTTCTATAGGATTTTTATTAAAATTTTTTTTAAAAATTTCATTTCACCATTTTATTATTTCAATTTCTAACATTCAAATAGGCCACAACTGAAATAACTCAGTAACTTTCTTTCACTGAACTTCCTCTGCCCAAGTGTTAACACTTGGTAACACAGCATTGTATATATGCAGAACATAAAACATGGCTGGGTTCAAAGAGAGATTTAAAAAATCTATATAATAGTGTAAATGACATTTATAATTTATTTTGTACTTTCCATCCTAGTACAGAATTATTATGAATTAACTGTAAAGCAGAGGAAGGAATTTTCAAAATTGCTAATTATTTAAACAACTTATAACCTATGACATTTAAAAATCATTAACTAGAAATTTTTAAGTGATATTTTTGGCTAGAACACTTAAGTTATTATCAAATTTACTGGCATTTTTACCTCATTTACTTTTACAATTAAATTTTGACCAAAACAAGGTATTTTTACCCTCTATTTAATTTTTGCTATAGGCAACTGACAGCAAAGAGCAAGAAGTAGACATGAAATGACCTTTTTTTTTTTTTTTTTCTAAGACTAGGCTCACAGAGTAGCTTAGGTCAGTTTTTCTGTTTTAAGATGATTTTTAGGAGGCTTTCAGTATGCTAATCTTAGTAATGGTGGCTGGATAAGAATGAAAGTTATTATCTCTAAATCCTTTCTTATAAATTTCTAGTTGGTTAGTTCTCTGTTTTTACTAGAGTAATTATATTTTTCAGATTCAGTTTTGGGGAAAAAATCATCTGCTTTTGTTTTTAACTGAAGTATTTTTTAAATTTACAATATATTTTCTATATAATTTTGAAAGAGTGATTTGAGTTTTAAATTCTTACTGTTGAAACTGAGAGTATATAATAATTTTCATAAATATAATTGTCAGGTACCTGTACTTTTATTTTTAAGAAATTACTACTGCTTTCATCTAAATTATCTAAAGATTGCAATTTAAGCTTTCAAAAACAAAGGTTTGAAATTCTAGAAAAAGTAAACTAATTTATAGTAACGACAATCAGATCAGTGGCTGCCTGGAAAAGAAGATAGAAGGAGGAACAGGTTATTACTATGGGGTGACAGAAATGTTTGTTTTCTTGATTGTGATATCGTTTCACAGATGTATACATAAATCAAAACTGACCAAAGTGTACACTTTAAATGTGCACTTTATCGTATTTCAATTATACCTCGATAAGGTTATAAACAAAACCCAAGTGTTTCTTTGAGCTAGTTTCAGTGTTTCCCAACCTATATCCCTGTACAATTCAAGTACCTCAAAACAAGAATCCCTTAGCTAAATAAATCTTGAAAAAAATTCAGTAAAACTGGATTTAACACTTACACAGGTTGTTACTACGATGATTTTCAATATGCTAATAAGCACTATGATTTTTCCTAGGGCAGTATGTAGTACACAGCTTTTCCCAAACTCATTTGACCTTAGAAACAGTTATTTCACTGAACAACTTTGTAAATCACTTTGGGAAGAACTTTTAATGGGGCTAATATGTAATAGGGAAACATTAAAAACAAAACAGAAATATTCTTGAACTATGTTAAACACAGTAACTACAAATTCCAATGCCCTCAGAGGCTAAGATGTAACAAACAAATGAAAACAGAACTCAAAGAGGACCAAATGTAAATAAAACAGGTGTCTAGCTATTTGTACTGAAATTAAATCTAGTTGCTTTCCTTTCAAAAAACCAAAGAGACCTAACAAACCATATCCAGAGCTTCCAGTTTGCTACCTCTGTTTAATAGATTATGTCAAATTCCTTTAAAGATAGTTTCTAAACCATTTGGAAGAGATTAATAGAAAAGCAACCTATAAGAGAGAAAATTATGATCTGAGTGCTACAGTTTATCTAGGTTTCAGTATGGCTCAAAAACTGCAGCTCACTAGAAACACTATCTGGGCAAAAGTGAAGAGAAGATAAAAAGCCTTAGTAAAGACAGCAACTCTTTTCAAGTTTCATTTCTATCAGTAAAATTAGTCCTCATAATTCAAAATTTGAACTATAGAATCTTGTAAGAAAAGGTATTTCTGAGAATATCATCACATATTTGAATCTTTATGTTAAGATTAAGATGTACAAAAATAAAGTTATAAGCCTCAAGCATAATAAATACCTTTCCTTGTATGTGAAGTATGAGTTCTGTTAATGAGTTAATATTTACTGAGTACTTACTAAGTGCCAAAAATAACTATTCAACATCAGCACTACTTAATTCTTATAAAAGCCTTACGAAACAAATACTATTATTTTCCTCTTTAACAACAAGGAAATTGAGGTACAGAAAGATGACGTTAGCTTACTTAAAAACCCAGAACTAGTACATGGATTCTACCCAGGGAACTACAACATTCTTTTTGCTCAACATGTGAAAAGGAGTTTGAATGACAGTAATCTTTATTCAAACTATAAACGACATTTAACATCCTACTAAAACTTATCCTCTCAGTACCATGTTGAAAAAACTAAAGAGTGAATGAATCCTAGTAAATAAATTTTATTCTAAATTCTATCAACAATAACTGTGGTTTTATTAGTTCAAAAAATAGATAATTTTCAGATAAGCTTGAGAAATGCTGAATAATCTACATATAACACACTCACTCCAACAACATCCACATTAAAATACTGTTTACCATCTGTGGTGGTTAACAATATACATTAGTATGCTACAAGCTTTGAGAAAAACCTGAAATACGGAAACCAGATTAACTTTTTAAAACCTTGCTTAATGAATCTATAATTAACAAAGCTATTATTATCAAATATTTCACAAGCTTCTTTAGACAATTTTAAATATTTCTTCTTATAACCATAAGAAGAATAATTTAGAACTGGCTTTCTGAAAACTAAATATATCACTTAATATTCCTAAAAGACTTTTTCTTACCTGTTTATTTTCTCCAAATTCTTCTACATAGGTCCAGGCTGAAGAGATTGTGTTCCCTGTCTGTAAGCAGTGAAGACAGAAAAGAATTGAGTCTTGAGATTGATGTTATCCCTAATCTTGGAAGTGCATGGAATCCTTGATAACTTTAGTTAAAAACCTAATCAGTAAATAGGAAAATAAACTTAAAGAACAAAAGAAACAAGTGACAAATAATTATCATTTCTAAATCTCTGCAAAGATGAACAGAGAGAACAGTATTTTAATACATGAATGAAAAGTATGAGTTAATACATAATAAAAAAAAACCTTTCTATACCAATTAAGTCCTTATTAGTTGGTTTTTCCAAGAAGTACTAATAAAATAAAGGACTTTAAAAACAAATAAGATTGCCCAATTTCTGATAAGCAGATAGCCCAAAGAATCTAAACAAATTTGAAAAATATCAACATCCTTTCCTTCTATCATAAAAAGAGATAGATGGCCAAAATAATACTAAGCTTAAAAAAATACTAATTACAGTTAAATTTTATCTACTTGAAGCCTAATATAACCATATATAGTACAACTTTGGACATCCATACATTTTAGTAGTTATCTCCTTATATCCCTTAAAGCTTTCTGGTAGGGATGTACATCCACCCCTACGCTAAGATACTGTACAAAAAAGTATGAACAAATGAAAATATTTGATGATCCACATAGAACTACAGATTTTTAAATAGCCATCTTAAAGATAGTAACTCAGTAGAAAAAAAAAACAGTCACAATATTTTCTTAATATTTAACATGATGAAATTAGGTAACTTCAATTAACCCTCTGGTGAGAATTAGAAAATGCAGGTAACTACTAAAAAGCAAAATTATTTATCAAAAAACACTGAGAAGGACCAAGGAAGACAGTGAAGAATTATGGGACTGTGATCTTGGATAAGAAGGAAAACCCAAAATAGTTTGCACATCTTTTAGAGGTGTGTTTTCCCCTAGAAGAACAGGCCAACTCTGAAGAGGGATCTGATAGCCAACAGAAGATAACAAGAGACCAACAAATTTCTGAAGATAAAAGGACAAAAATTAGAGCTGAGGAGCTAGTGATAAGGCATGCCTGGAACCTGAATAAAACTGAACTAGAAATAGAACAACTTTAAAAGACACTAAATTCAACTTCAACTCTTCCCAATCCTGCCTGGATTAATAAGGCAATCTGGGATTGCCAGTCCCTTGGCCATCTTTCTGAAGCAAAATAAATCTTCCCTGAATAAACAGAACAGCATGTTAGCTTTCAAACTATACCTATATTTTTCATAGACAATATCTGACATTCAATCAAAAATAACCAGTCATACAAAGATAAAACAATGTGACCTAAAACCAATAAAAACAACAGTCAACAGTAACTGATCTATCTACAGGGAATTTAGATAAAGTTTTCAAAACTGGATATTAAAATGACTATGCCTAATATGCTCAAGGAAATAAAAGACTAAAAATTTTGAAGGAAAAATGTAAATCATGAAAGTGTCAAATGAAATTCTATAACTGAGAAATAAATCCAAATAAAGGTCTGAAGAAAATACACAGACTAAACATATAAAAAAGTGGAAAATGCAGAAAGAACACAACAGATACATGGGATACAGTAAAGAGGTCTAACATAGGTGTAACTGGAGTACCACATAAAGAGGAGAAAAAAAATGAGACAAAAGCAGTATCTGAAAACAGAATAACTTAGAACTTTCTGCAACAAGTGAATAACATTGATTCACAGATTTTAGAAGTGGTGAAAAGTGTCAATTAAGATAAAAACCAAGAAAACAGTATGTAAGCCCATCACAGTGACACTTCCAAAAATGACAGATAATGAGAAAATACTAAAACTCCCTGCAGGGGTGAGGAGAGTTTATGTTCAAAGCAACAAATAAGTTAATTACAGCTGACTTCTCAATGGAAACAATGGAAACCAGAAGACAGTGAGTGGAATTATAACTTCAAAGGGCGAAAGGAAAACAATTGCTGATCTAAAAAAATATAAATATCCTTTCAAAAGGTGGGTGAATCAAAAACATATTCAGGTAAACAAAACTGAAGTAATCTGTAATAAGCATATCCACACCAAAAGAAATACAAATGAATGTTCTTTGGACAGAATATAAAGAAACAATCATAGTGGAAACATGGAGATGTTATAGGAAATGAAGAGCAAAGGAAATGATAAATATGTAAATGGTAAATGAATACAAATGCATATTAACAAAAAACTATTATAATTAGGCATAGGGGGTTAAAATATATGAGTTTAAAACATTTGGAAATACCAGGGCACCTGGGTGGCTCAGTAAGTTAAGTGTCCAACTCTTGATCTCACCTTAGGTCTCGATCTCAGGGTCATGAGTTCGAGCCTCGCATTGGGCTCCATGCTGGGTGTGGAGCCTACTTATAAAAAAAAAAAAGATAAAACATATGGTAATACCAAGACACTATAGAAATTGGAAGAAGAAATAAGTTAAAGTGTACAAAGGTTTTTGCATTGTCTAGAAATGTGATAAAAGCATTAATATCAGATTTCAGTAAGTTAAGAATGCAAGTTGGAGTCTACAGGGTAATCACTAAAAGAACAGTAAAGACTCTACAGCTAATACAGCTAAAAGAAGAGAAAAGGGCCAAGCAATCATCTATCTAAAGAAGGTAAGAAAAGAGAAACAGGGCAATAGAACAAGGAATAGAGAGCAAATGGCAAGATGAGAGGTTCTAAGCAAATCAGTAAGTACATTAAATGCAAGCTGACGAAACACTCAAAGAGCAGACTTTCAACAAAAGCAACAACAACAACAACAAGAACAACAACAACAGAACCTATATACTGGTCTCATCTTATGGCTAAGATACAGGAAAAGTAAAAGTTACAAAATGGAAAAATATATAATATGCAAACTAACCAAAAGACAGCTTATAAGCTTATGTTAACATCAGAGAAAGTAAAGTACACTTTAAGGCAGGAATACATGACACAGCTAGAATGACAGTAAAATGACCAAAGGCACACTTCACCAGAAAAATATAACAATTCTAGATTTCTATGCATGTAATATATAACCTCAAAATATAAAAAGCAAAAACTGACAGAACCAAAGGAGGAATAAAAATAGACCTAGAATCACAGTGGGTGGTTTTTATAACCCTCTCTCAATAACAAAATGAGCAGACAAAAAAAAATCATAAAACAAACAAATTTAAATATGATTAACAACTTGACCTAACTAAATTGTGTGCCCCAAAAAGATATGCTGAAGTCCCAACTGCTCACACCTCTGAATGTGACCTTATTCAGAAACAGAGCCATTGCAAATGTAATTAGTTAAGATGAGGTCATAATGGAGTATGACAGAGCCTTAACCTAATATGATCAGTATCCCTACAGGAGTAGAGAAAAACAGAAAGGAGACTGCCTTGTGAAGACACAAACACAGAGGGAGAAGACAATATTACAACAGAGGCAGTGACTAGAGTTATGCATCTATAAGCTAACAACTCAAAGACTGCTGACAACAGAAGCTAAAATAGGCAAGGAAATTCTCTCCTACTGGCCTGAACCAGAACATGGCCTGCCAACACCTTGATTTCTGGCTTTTAGGCTTCAGAACTGTGGGCAAATAAATTTCTGTTGCTTAAGTCACCCAGATTGTGGTACTTTGCCATAGCAACCCTCGTAAATACGCTACAATCAACAATTGCAAACACATTTTTTTAAGCAGGCATGGAATGTTTATATTAACTGGTTGTTAAAAAACAAAAGGACTGAAATCATACTTTCTGATCATAGTAAAAAATACATATAGGTAACTACAAAAATGTCCACATGTTTAGAATTTAAAATTTCCCATGTTCAAGAAAAAATCAAAATATTTTGAAATAAATTATAACAATCAAATACAGCAAAATATAAGTGTTGCAGCTATAACCATACTTTAGGAGGGAAATTTGTAGCCTGAATATGCATATATTATAGTAAAAGAAAGGCTGAAAACTCTAAACTAAGATGGCTTCCTAGATGATATCTCACATACTCAAAATAATATATCACACCAATTGTATACAAACTCTTCCACAGCACAAAGAGAAAAAACTTCCTGTTTTTAGGAGGAAAGGTGTGGGCCAATCTCAGTAATGAACACAGGTGTAAAAATCCTAAAGAAAATACCAAAAAAACAAATTTTGCAATACATAAAAAGGATAATGCATAATGACCAAATTGCATCTACTGCAGAAATACAAGGTTGATGTCACACTGAAACACCAATGCAACGCACATTAAAAGAAAAAAAAGATAAAAATGATATAATTATCTAAGTATATACAAAAAAACATTTGATAAAATTCATCACCCAGCTCATTCTTGATAAAAACTCTTAGCAAACTAGGAATAGAAGGAAATGCCCTTAATGTGACAAAGGGCTTCTATAATATAAGCTACAACAAACATTATACCTTAATGGAGAAATAGTGAAAGTTTAAAAGGATGCCTTCTATCATCATTTGTATTCAATGCTGGACAAGCAGTTCTAGCCAGTGCAATAGGCAAGAGAAAAAAGAAAAGTGTAAGGATAGAGAGGAAGGAAAAAGCTCATCATTTGCAGTTGATATGACTGTGTAGGTAGAAAATTTAAAATAATGTAGGATCGAACCATTAGAATCAAATAAATGGTTTTATTCAATACATAAAAAATAAATTTTATTTATATAAACAGAAACAATCAGGACTCAAAATTAAAAGGTACTTTTTACAATAACAATGAACAACATTAAATACCTACAAATAAATCTAATAAAAGATGTAGGGGAAATTTTCACAGTAGGCTAATACTGAATGTTTGGAAAAATTTTAAAAAGCCTAAATAAATGGAGAAAGATATAATGTTCATGGATCAGAAGTTCCAATACTATAAAATGTCATTTCTTTGCAAATTGATCTACAGGTACAATTCAGTTTTAATCAAAGTCCCAGTAGGACTTCTTTTTGGTATAAATTTGGTATAAATTTATAATCTAATTGTAAAATTCATATGAAATATAACAGCTGAGAAGAGCCAAGATAATTAAGAAAAAACATGTACAGATGTTCTCTACCAAAGACTTTTCAAAGTCATGTAATTAAGACAATGTAGTAAATTAAATTAGATCAATGGAATAAAAATCCAGAATAAGGCATGTATGTGCATATAGGTGTGCATGTGTGTACATATACATACCTACTTGATTTACGCTAAAGGTGGCACTTCAGAATCATGGGAAAAGGACAGTCTTTTCAATAAGTTGTGCTATGTAAATGATGATACATACTGAGGGTAAAATAAAACTTGAACATGTACTTCACACCCTCACTAAATTTAAAAGATAAAAAAATTTCTAAAATATAATATAGGAGAATATTTCTTGACTTTGCAGTAAGCAAAGATTTCTTAGCAGGACACAAACAGGACTAACTCTAAAAGACTGATAAATTGAACTATACTAAAATCAAAAACTTCTCTATTTTTCAAAGTGTACCATGAATACAGTAGAAAGGTAAGTCACACAGTAAAAGAAGGTATTTGTAGAAAATATATCCAACAAGGGGCTTGTATCTTAAGTAATAAAGAAAAAAGCAAGCAACCCACTACAATAAAAAAGCAAGAAACTTAAAACAAGACAGACATTTCATCAAGAGGATATCTTAATGCCCTATAATCCTATTAAAAGATATTCGGTATCATTAGTAAACAGTGATATAAAAGTTATAATCTCAATGAGATAGCAATATATACTATCCAGAATGTTCAAATTTTTCAAAGGTTAATAATACCCAAGTGTTGGCAAGAATTTGGAACAACTGAAACCATACGCTGGTCATGAAGTGTAAATTTATATAATTCCTGAAATTTTTGCATTATTTACTAAAGTTTTAAAAATATGACCCACTTCTCCTCCCATGTATTCAACAGGAATGCATGCAAGAATCTTCACAGCATCATTATTCAAACAGCAAAAAACAAAAGCACCTCAAATTTCTATCAACAATAGAAACAGCAAATAAATTCTAACATTCTGATGGAGTATTACCATCAGTGAGAGTGAATGAACCATACTGCCACATGCAACATGGACCAATCTTTATTCATAAACATAATGTTAAAAGAAGCCAGATGAAAGTATATAAAATGCTGTATCAATCTCAAAAACAAAGACGTCAGAAGGATGGTTTCCTTTGGGAAGAGAGAAGGTTTAATATGTACTTTGGGGTACAGACAAAGGAGATTTTTGGGGTGTTGATATTTTATGTCTTTACCTGATAGTTAAACAGATGTGATCCCTCTGTAGTCATTCACAAAGCTTACAGTTATGATTTGTGGACTTCTGTCTGTATGTAATGTAATAACTTACCAAGTTAAAAAATAACAGGGAATTACAATAGCTACCGTAGTGATATACATAAATGAGAAACTGATCATTTATAATTATGACTAAAAAATAAAACCATTCATAATACAATTATAAAGATAAAATGATTCAGAGTAATTTAAAAACTATAATTGTGGGGGCGCCTGGGTGGCTCAGCCATTAAGCGTCTGCCTTCGGCTCAGGGAGTGATTTCAGTGTTCTGGGATCCAGCCCCACATCAGGCTGCTTCCCTGGGAGCCTGCTTCTTCCTCTCCCACTCCCCCTGCTTGTGTTCCCTCTCTCACTGGCTGTCTCTCTCTCTGTCAAATAAATAAATAAAATAAAATCTTTAAAATAAAATAAAATAAAAACTATAATGGTGATTTTCAGTAAAGATGCTAATTGAAATTACTATTAAATATGGAACCAGTCATCCCTCCATAAGGCCTTCACATACTACCACCTGGAGGGGTTTTTTTTGTTTTTTTGTTTTTAAGATTTTATTTATTTATTTGAAAGAGAGAGAGCATGAGAGGGGGGAGGGTCAGAGGGAGAAGCAGATTCCCTGCTGAGCAGGGAGCCCCATGCTGGACTGGATCCTGGGACTCCAGGATCATGACCTGAGCCAAAGGCAGTAGCTTAACCAACTGAGCCACTCAGGTGCCCACCTGGAGTTTTACAATTAATTTTTGGTTATAACAAGTATTGACTGTTAATAAATTTATTTCTAAGAAATTATTTCAAAAGAAATTTCTTTTTTTAGTTTCAGGTATACAACATAATGATTACTCGGTAAGGGATTATTCAGTAATCCAGACACAATGGAAAAGCTAGGGAAAAGAAAAGGCATGTCAAAAAGTCAAGAATAAGAATAGGATAAACTTCAAAGATCAGAAACAGAATCTTGTTTTCCATAAAACTGCAATCATTAGATACGTTACTTTTAGTCTTCTGTTATGTAGGAACAGAAGCCAAAAAAAGATAAACTAGGTAAAATTCCTACTAATTAGGGTATTTGTTTTCATTATATCCACTAAGACCTAACACTGTAGATATAAATTGTTCTATAAACATGTGATGAAAAGTTTTTAAAATCACTTAAAACTAACTGTGCAAGCACACTGTGTATCTTTGAAGATTTCACTGGTTTTCAGTTTGAGGAAGAATTCCATATAAATTTTTAAATAACTGGTACGAAAAATGAAGAACTGTGTTTCAGACTTTCAGGTATTGCATACTGCTCTTTCTTCTTTTCAAACAGAAAATAACTGAATGCACAGGACTCCAGTATATTCCAAATGAAACTTCTATATTAGCAACCTGAATTTTCAGGGTTTTTCCTGCCTTTAGAAAACTAAAGTGAAAGAACTCCATCTTCTTAGTCTATACCTGTTTAGAAGAATGAAGAAGAAATGCACGCTAGTATAAGTTTAGAAATAACATACAATAAATAAGCTATTGCCAATAATTCTCCATTTGTGAAGTTTAACAAATGTTATAGATGGCACTAAATATAACTACAGCTTATGTAATGAACTTAAGAAGCTATCATAATGGTCAATAAAATTATAAAATTGTACCCAGTATGATCCATTATATTTTATACTCCTACAAACAAAATCTCCTATTCTTCCACTATCCAAATTTCACTTATATATATATTATATATAATATAGACATCTTTAATATAAAATAATCCATGACACGAGTCTGTATTTCAAGGATTTCACTGTTTTGAAATACTCATTTATCAGCATTTTAAAAACTATATACTTGATGGAAATCTAAGTATATATCATCCTGTTAACCACCATGCATAATGTAATTATTCTGTATCTGTACCTACCAACTCCATATCTCAGATTTTTTTTCCCCAACCTTTTTTCATTTTCTGCTAAAGCACAGTCTTTATCTTTCAAAAGAATCTTTATCTTTTAATCTTAGAGCATTGTAGATAATTTTCAATTATTTGAAAAGCACTACATGCTAAGTATTAAAGGAGACAGTACTAAACTATACCAATGCAGTAAATAATAACAATTAAAAAAAACATGCAAAGTCCTTTGACTTTACAATCCTGAGGGATCAAAAATTTTATAATAGTAAATAAACAGTAATATAAAAATTACTAAATTGTTGAGTAATATTATAAAGAACAAGTCATCCTCAGCAGTTACTATGTCTAGGAAAAGCTTAATATAAGAGGTTAAGTAAATGAAAGCAAGTAGAATATTCCCAGCAGAGTGAATAACACTAGGAAAAGCCTGGAAGTGCTAATGAGCATGAATTCAGATGATCAAAAGAAGAGGTATTTGTCTCTGGTTAGGTAAGATGGGGAAAACCAGGAAAGCATTCTGAACAAGACAGCGTGGACAGAGGACCTGATCATACCACAATAGTAAGCCACTGTTGGTTCTTAAACAAGGAAATAACAATGAAAAAACGCAGACATAATTGGGAGTGAAAAATTATATGGTTGAATTATGTACATGAGATGTTTTGAGCATAATCAGAGAGCAAATGAGAGTACCAAACAACAAGGGACCATAAAATAGATATAAACAAACTGCCTATTTGAAATTCTGTCTAGCATCTGATAGAGGGAAAAAAACATCATCTGCCACCTTGACACATACACTCCTGGTTGTCAATGTTCATCTTAAACTTAAAAATCCCGAAGTTAGGGGCGCCTGGGTGGCACAGCGGTTAAGCATCTGCCTTCGGCTCAGGGCGTGATCCTGGCGTTATGGGATCGAGCCCCACATCAGGCTCCTCCGCTATGAGCCTGCTTCTTCCTCTCCCACTCCCCCTGCTTGTGTTCCCTCTCTCGCTGGCTGTCTCTATCTCTGTAGAATAAATAAATAAAATCTTTAAAAAAAAAAAAATCCCGAAGTTACCTTGTAAACAAAGTATGTTTCCAAGATCTCTGTAATTTGGAATGATTCATTTAGGTTTGAGACAGATGTCCTAGATCTGATATACGGGCTTGTAGGACTGGTAAAGATAAAACTGTCTCTGCAAAGGATATAAAGCATGGAACAAAGACCAATCTCCTTCTATTTTAATTTTTAGAAAAATAACTGGCCAATAATATCCTACAAGTTCACAGTCTGTTATCAAATGTTTAACATTAGACTAAGGTCGGTTTTTCCCTTGAATCATGTGACATTGCAAAGAACAGCAGCTAAGAGCATACAGCCTCTTAGCTAACTGGGGGATCCCAGTTAGCAAACTATTTAATTTCCTAAAGGCTCAGTTTCTTCATTTGTTACCAAAAGAAAATGTAGACATTAAAGTAATATTTACCCCAAGGAAGTATCAGAATAATGTACTATATAAAGGCATTTAGCATAGTACCTATATAAGTGTTCAAAGAATCTTAACTATTTTTATTACTAATAATATTATATAAATGATTAGAAACGGTTTTCTTGGATTTGTTTTCTGAATAAATGTTATTTTTCAATACTTATATGGCACATTTTAATACACAAAAGGCACTACTGTGGGCCTTTTAACATTTTAACTCATTTAATATATACAATTACCCTACGACATAAATACCGTTAACATTCCCATTTTACAAATGAGGAAACTAAAGAACAAAGAGGTTAAAATAACTTTTCCAAATAAGTAATGAAGCCGGGATATGAACTCAGGAAATCTGGCTCCAAATGCCATGCTCTTTTAGTCTATGAAGCCTATATGCTATACCAAATTTAAAGTACTGGATTTCATTTTGCTGAAATTCTTTCTAAATGCAATGTACTATTTCCTGATCCTCTCATCTCAGATTAGGTCAGGTCATCCAGTTACGTATTCTCATACACCCTGTACCTCTTCAGAGTGTTTTATCAGAACTATCACTGAGTATCTTCCTCATAGAAGATAAACCCTATGAAGGCACAGCAACTGGGTCTGATTCACTACAGATCCTCAGGACTTTATAGACAAAGTACAGCGTTCAGTTAAGTATTTATTGAATGAACACACATATTAACAAGGATTAACAATCAGCTGCCAGTTAATAAACCAAAAAGAAGAAAAGAAAGCCTGAAGGAGTAAATAATAATAAACAAAAGGGTTATTGATAGGAGAATAAGAATGCCAAAACCAAACTTTCTTACATTAAAGTTTCGAAAAGCACATTTTTCAGAGGGCTTCAAAACAGCAAGGCTAATAAACTCTAAGTGATGTTAAAGAAGATAATTCGGAGTTAAAATCATCTAGTAAATAAAGGAAATAGTCTTTCCTTTCCCCATACATTTGTTTAACACTATAAACAGATACAGAAACAGAACTTTTAATATTTTAAACAGTTACATGGTTCTGGGTTGTATTAAATCATAATCTGCACCCCCCAAAACTTTCCTCTATTAGACTTAATTCTAACCCCTGGACTTCATATTAAAGTCTTTTCCCCATGTGCCAGCTCTTCAAACACTTGAAGACAGCCATCATATTTCCCCTATAAATACTAGTATTTATAGACTAAAAAGCCCCAAATTCTTCAGTTGCTCACTGTCCTACTTTGCATTAGAGTTTCCAAGTCCTCCCTAGTTGTCAAGGATTAATTAAGCCTTAGTGCCCAAAAGAAAACAAAACATGTCACATACAGTCTGAGCAGGATAAAAATATTTGGTTTGGAAACAACACAACTTTCCTAGATTACCCTGAATTATATGAATTTGAGAATCTCTAGGGTACAATGACTCATTCTAATTTTTATAAAATAATTCAAGTTTTTAACTCTTGGCTGGTTGGCTTTCATTCTTTGCCAACTTATTTACTTAATTGTAAAAGTATGTTATACAAACAGAAGAATATAAAAAATATAAATGTACAGTTACATTACTTACAAAATAAAAACATGTTCTCACCCCCAGGCTTAGAAACAGAAAATTATCAATAACTATGAAGTCTCTCTTGCATCCTTTCCAATTTCTCCCTCCAACCCTTAAAATAATCATGATCCTAATTTTTAAGTGTTAATCATTCCCTTGTTTTTCTCTATGGTTTTGCCACATATTCACATATCCCTAAACAGTACATTGTTTAGTTTTGCTTGACTTTATTTTTCTACTCACAATTTCTCATTGCTTCAATTCTTTCAATTTAAAATGTGAATCCTGGGGTGCCTGTGTGGCTCAGCTGGTTTAGCATCTGACTCTTGAATTCAGCTCAGGTCAGGATCTCAGGATCTCAGGGTCCTGGGATCAAGCCCCAAGTCAGGCTCCCCGCTCAGTGGTGAGTCAGCTTGAGATTCTCTCCTCTCCCTCTGCCCCTCCCCAGTTCCTGTGTACTCTCTCCCTCTCTAAAATAAATAAATCTTTAAAATTTGAATCCTTTTGTATTTTATACATTTTTAATAATCCATTTCACATCTTTCAAAGAGTGAAGTAAGGATTAAAGTGAATAGCCCATCCATTATCAGCAAAAAAAAAAGAGAAAAGATAGAGGGAAGATGAATATTCTACTTAAGTCAGTGCACTCCAGCAATATGAGATAATGCCATCCTCCCCTATAGGAAACTGAGCTGAGGAGAAGTTTCCAACTTTTCCTAAGTTGGGTTTTATAACAGGGCTTTAGAATGTATGTAAATTCCCTGAACTGACAAACCATACGTGTAAACAGCATCCTGGGATAAATAAATATAATTAAATAAATAAGCCAATTATACTTGGATTATTAAGTTTTGGTTTATTCATTCCTCATATCTAAATATAAATATTTGGGAGCTGACGATGGAATTTTTCTTGTCATAGAAAAAACTCTTAATATAGCATATCAGATTAAAGGAAATGAAAATAAAAATTACCTAAAAATTCATTTAAAATCTTAAAGCAATGGAATCATTCCCTTAGTTACCAATTCAAATGAAAGAGTGCCTGACATCACCAATCTACTTTCTGAAGCCTTAGAGGATTGATGAAAAAGCTTGTCCATCTCCCTCCCCAAGTCACATTCACTAATGTCACAACTCCTTGTTTGCACATGAACTACAATAAATACAAATAAATAAGTAAAAATAAAGTACAAAAGTTTTTAAAAACCAAGAGAAGTGAAGTTTTTAAAAAATACTGGTACATAAATAAAAGTAGATGACTGCAAAAAGAACAGAAAAATCACAGATATCCTAGATGCACCGCAATACAAAAAGTTAAAAAATCTTAAGTCTAGGGATGCCTGGGTGGCTCAGTTGGTTGGTGTCTGCCTTTGGCTCGGGTCATGATCCCAGGGTCCTGGGATGGAGTTCCACATCAGGCTCCCTGCTCAGCCGGGAGCCTGCTTCTCCCTCTGCCTGCTGCTCCCCTTGCTTGTATGCTCTCTCTCTCTCTGACAAATAAAATCTTAAAAAAAAAAAAATCTTAATTCTACTATTAAGTAAATCATAGGAAAAAAATTTAAGAAATGAAAAAGGAAAAACAATTATGACTATTTCGTCATATTTGTAAATCCCCCTCAAAAGCTAGGAGAGTGCTTTCACGGAGCAAGTAATCCTATTTTTGCTTAGTATCTCCTTCTTAAGAGAAAAGGAATAGCTTTCCAATGCTCTAGTACCACCTCTATTTCTGTACTTGATAAAGCTAAATTTCATACCAAGGAATCCCTAAGGGATTCTTAATCATTCAAGGAAACTTGATTTGTGAGATCTCAAGGAAACATGGAGACATAATACACACAGGTAAGAATCATTTAAATTAATAAACATGTCCCTGCTTAAATTATTTTTTTACTCTTGGTAAAAATTATTAACTTCATAGTGCAGAATATAACTTTAAGCCTTTTTTCCAAAGATTCATAATGGCTCACTTGGAATCTTATAAATTCTGTGCCCAAAATAATCTATAATTTTCATAAATTCATAACTACTGATATGGTCATTCTTGAACCAAAAATTAACACAGCAATGGAAGAAAAAAAAAAAAGCCACACACATATATGGCACATAAGCTGCAAACTGATTTGTTTATGTCATAATCTGGCCAGTAAACAAGCAGACTGGAACGTGTATTGCTGAAACAAAGGTAACAAGAAAAAATATTAAGTTAATGGGCTTGCACTGCAGTCTTACAAAAATCTACCCACAAAACAGGATTAAAAAAAAAAGTTAAAAAAGTAAAGTATTTCTAGTAATAATATCCTTTCTAGAAAATATAATGAAAGAAAATCAAAATGTGCAAGAGAAAAAGTGAAGGTCAACATAGATATTTACTGTATAAGGAAGCTGCAATTGCACATCCTAGTTTTTTTTAATTAATTTATTTATTCAAATGCAAATCCCTGGAGTTAATCTGTGTATAAAAATCAAGCTACGCTGTTTAAACACAAAACAAAAGAGACATTTCACAGTGCACTCACCAAATTATCAGGCAATACAATTACAACTGATTGTTTTCTAATGATTGCATTCCTATATATTTTAACCTACATACAGGTCATTTTTATAGTTCAAATGTCACTTACTATGAGATAAATAATGGCTCACATGTAACTAGCATATCTTTAGGCAAATACTACAGATTTAAGAAGCAAGGAAATCTGAGTACTTATTAATACTCTGGTGATTTAAAATTTCTAATTAGATTGGGGGAATAAAGTTTTATCTTGCTTTCTTTTGTTTTGAACCCCCAGAAGTAAAAGCACCATTCTTGGAGGTAGTGCACTACCATGTCTTACATAGAGGATGTATACTCTAGAACAGAGGATCAATTGCTGTAGAGTAGATGATATATCTGAAATTAACTAATAAAAGTTATTTAATCTAACCAAAAGGCTTGGAAGCAACTGACACTGAATAATTTTAAGGTAGTTAAAAGCACAGATGATTACTTGAATAAAATCATCATAGTAAAACCATTTTTAAAACAATAAAAATAAAACAGTAAAACCAATGTTTTTGAAAACATTTTGTCTCCCTTCACTACTAGTCCACTCACCAAATTATATTGCTATAGCCTAAACACTTATTGTCTACTAAATTTTAAACAGAAAACAGAAATTAGGGCATGACAGGCAGAAGACTAATGAAGCTTTTCACACAGATTTTGCTGATTCTACCCGTCCCCCCAAAAAAAGTAAGCCATAAAGGAGAGAAATATCAATATAATACTGAAATTCCTTTCAAAGCCATGCTAAAAAATATCTTTAGGGGACATCATGTGGCAAAATTATAAACTGCTGCTGAAATCTAAGAATGGAATATACATGCAAAATTTATTGTGGCATTTGAAAGAAGAGGGGAAAATTTACAAACCATTATTTTTTTAAATATTAAATGACAAAATCAGATATTAAATTTAAAAATAAAGCAGTAGCTACTGTTAAAATGTGTATTAGAATAAGTATTTTAGGAATGTATTAATCAAAGATACAAGAAAAAAGGATCAAACATGATTAAATAAATATATAAAGCAAATAAAATCACAGAACACATTAGCCAGTTAATAACATAACTACGGAACAAATACTGGTCACATGATATGTTTTAATACACATCATTATTTTCTTAGATTCTCTGTTACAAAAGAAAACAAATGTCCAAACTTTTAAGTAATTAGGTTGTTTTATAAAATCTTAGTTTTGATTATATTTAACTGAAAAAATTCAGGGAAGGAAATAACCAAAAAGCAATTATTTGTCATCATGCAAGTAAAATAGGAGACTCTTTCATTTTTTTTTTCCAGTTGTTCTGCTGTGAAGTAGATAAAAGCTTTCAGTTATATAAAGGAAGGGATATTAAACTGATAGTTAATTCTTACAAAAACAGCTCTTGGTTTTAAACTATTTGAATTCAAATATATATTTTGGTATATGTAAAAAGAATTAATTCAAGTATTATTTTTGGTTCTTCATAAGATTTTTGACTGTATTTTAAACAAAACCATAAATTGGGGGGATAAAGGAATCCTTAAAGCTCACCAGGTAAAAACCCTGATATTTTAGAGACGAAGGCTTTGAGATGCACAGAGGGAATGATTCATTTGCCATCCAAGGTCACGGTTTGTTGGTGGTTGAGGCTACAGGTTCTTATATTTTTACTCAATACTCTGTGTTATTAAATAAGCTGATTCTTCACATTACTAACTCCATGATAATTATGGTTCATTAATACAAAAGTGTTAATACAATAAGAATTATGAATAAACCCGATGATGATATTGTAGGAAAAAATAGTATGTGCTTCAAGAGGAACAAAAATTCATTTTCATAAGCACTAGGCCCCTAGCGGGTCAAAGACACATAGTTGAGTTAATGGAATTTTCATCTCACCATTTGGTCATATGAAAACAAATTAATGTACAAATGTTAATGCTATTCATACTTATTTAAATTTTAAAGCAAATTCAGCAAATTATTTTTCTTTAAAATATCAATTTGAAATAGTATCATCAAAGTTAGGTCTGTAATTAAAACTGGAAAAATAACTTTCTAAAAGCATTATTTTTCTTTTAATTATTTATAATAAATTTCGTTATGATACAACCATTATAAATATTTAGCTTGTCTCCCAAAATTATTTCCTAAATTAAAAAAAAAAAACAGATAGTTTGTTTCAAAGCAATTTGTCAGCAAATTTTTTTAATAGAAATTTCATTTTTGCATTTCTGCCCATCAATCTGGAAATAATGATAACTCATAAGGAAAAAAGCACCAATTATTTTTCAGATTAAAACTTCTTAGAAGTTTTACTTTCATCCCATTGTATCTTCTATTTTATAACTTTCAACCAAATTACAAGTGCTAGCAAAAATCAAAACCTAAGTTTAATGATATTAAAGGGATAGCAAAGATAATGGCTATCATGCTTGGAATATATATGTAAATATTTTACCACTCTATGACCAGAAAATATTAAAAATTATAATGAGCATGTCATTATAAAGTCAAATATGAGAAGCAATATGCAAGTCAGCCACAAAATGAATACTGAAAATAGAAAGGAAGGAGATATTAAAAAGCTGACCATAAAATGATATATAAAATAGTCCATACAAATTAGGGTGGATTCATCCAGAAAAAAATTACTTGCTCAGAAGAAAAGCTACTAAAGCCAACATAGTTGTACTAAAAAAACAAAAACAAAAACAAAAAAACTTGCAAAGTTTTAAAAAGTAAGACTGATGAAATTTCAATTAACTAAAGTCCACATCTTCTCAAATTCTAATCCTTAAAATCTGACTGACATCACCAAAGCAAACACTATACACAACTGTTTGCCATTAACCCCCCACCATGCTATTTTTCTAGCAGGTATTCGCTCACATTGTGCCCCTCTGCCCATAAACTCTCCTCAAGATTTACAACTCTAATCAAGTGGGAGGTGTGCCCTTCCTACCTACTTTCAAAACTTCTGCAGAGTTTGTCTCTGCCTTCTGCAGTAGATCATGACTCCTTAAGACCAAAAACAATGTTTTATTTATATTTAGCTCCTGACTGCTACAAAAGTACACTTAGCACATGAGAGGCACTCAAGAAAATTTGTTCTTTAAGAAATTTTATCAGTCATAACCAAAACAACAGTCTACAAGTCAGATGAAATTAAACCAATGGCACAAGTTGGTCTGTGACAGAGATTCTTTACTCCTGTTTGAAAGCTTTGTGTGGTTCATACAAGTAAAACACTGCCACTTGTGTCAGTATTACACAAGTATTCTTATTATAAATAAGAAAAGAAATGCCTTGCCTTCAATTAGTTATTAATAAATTGTATAACAAGGTGAATTGCCAATATACACTTGAGGCTACCTCCCTCCTTCTAGTAAGTATTCTCCAGGATTACTTTCTTCAAAACTATAACTCTCCAGGACCTTCCTTTATTTCCTTAATTTTGCTTATCCCACTCCTATGTGGTGAAGAATCCTCCAGGGGAAAGCAGTGGAAAACTGGAAGGCCCATATTCAAAACAGAGGCAAAGTTTTAGGAAAAGCAAGATTATTCACAATGGTAGTCTGATCCATTATTAAACAGATACAAAATTATGAAATAGAAAATGCTTATATAAAAAGATATGACACTGAATGACCCATGATATCGCCATACATCAAACACTTGGCACAGAACCTATCTATCTCTTAGCCCACAGGTATGTATTCTATGTATTAAACCTACTGAGTATCCCACATACTATAGGTTCCTAAATATAAAGAGGTGACAATTTCTTATCCCACTGGTTGGGAAATCAGTTTAAAATGAGATTAGAGAGATCATTCTCTGACACTATAAAGATGAAGATAGTCTCCAATTTTGAAGTAAAAAAAAAAAAAAAAAAAAAAAAGAGGGTTCAATTTTGGCATTACTCCCAGCTTTTAGCTTCTTCTATTAGGGGTATTTTGCTTAAAAGAGAGTACACTTTAAATGGGACCAAAAAACCCAAATTTTTTAAAAAATTGATTGTAAAGTACTACCCACCAAGAACTTTTGGGGTTCTGCTAAGAGCATTAAATGGTCACTAGAAGTAAATTCTCTGATCTCTAGTACTCGTTTAGGTACCTATTATCCCTTCAAGAAAACGATTTTCCTCGTAACACCAATGATGATCATTTAACTAAAGTCTAACTTTTTCTCTTTTATTTTTCAAACTTGAAAAATGGGCATGGTAATACCAAAACAATGTGGATATTAAAAGTACATTCTTAAAGGACTCTGAAATAAAAAGGTAAATGACTATATCACATATAATAGTCAAAGATCATCAAGGTAAGACTGGATAATAATGCTTAAAATAGCATCAAACTGAAAGGGTTAACAGAAGCGTATCAAAACAAACTAAAAAAAAGAAAAAAAATTACTACTCCCAAAGAAAACCTCCTAAAATAGGAAATTCACTATCTAGAGAAATTCTTTAAGAAATTCTTTAAGAAAACAGAGCCAAAAATGATTTAATACTTAATGAACTCTATTTGAGACTCCAGGAACCAATAACAACCTCTCAAGATCTCAGAAAAATCCAGTGCTTGAAACATGTAAATATTTAGCTGCATAGGAAGAACACACCACCCTTTCCCCTCTAAGAACACACCACTACCACCAACTGATCTTAACCCTTAACCACCCAATAAAACTTTGCAACCTTTAGATCTGCACCTAAAAAGGCATCAACTGTTTAAAGCCCAGAGACTCCAACACTAACAGAAGTAGAAAGCGAACCAGAATACTGCCAACAACAATATTCAATCTATATATATCTTAATCTCCCATATAGCAACAGGTAACCTCCCGGCTGTCTATACTTCCTGCCCTACTTTAATAACCTCCAAAGGTCAGGCATTTGTTTTCTAATCAAAGATTTCTAGACCCCTGATTTCTGATTCTTACACTTTCCTAAATTCTATCCCTCCTTATCCTCAGCTGCCTCTACTCAACCTTCACTCACATTTCTGGTCAACTGCAATAAGGATTTTTATGTTACTTCCTATAGATAAGGCCACAAGCCTTGTGTAGTACATCCAAACAAGCCCTAGTGTTTAAAATTAAAATTAAAATTTCTGGCTTATATTTGCATCTTGGGTCTTCTCTCTGATGGTAATTAGAAACTGAGAAAATATATGAAACACAAATTGTCCATTTTTTAATTATAAGTAGCTTTTATGTAAGATTGATAAAATCTGAAACAGATGAGTAAAGCAAACTGTGCCTTCTAAGTATTTCATATATTGAAGCTAATTACATCCCTAAAAACAAAATCAAGTTGGGACCAGTATACATGAACAGGGGTTCTCTTTGGGAACTATAAGGTCAATACAAATTAACTATGGTCCTAGGACTCAAGTAAAAACCATCTTAATAATGGAATTAAAAGCTGATGAAAAACTCCCAGTTTCATATAACATTTGATCTTCTTTATGGGATAACCAGATGGGCAAATCATGTCTAAATAGAAAATCTGACATATACTAAGACTATATTTTAAGAATACTGAAAATTTAAGCTAAGTTAAATTTGTAAGGAACATGAGTAGGGACAGAAATATGTTTCAGCATTACCACGTTAGATCAGATACAAGTATCCTGAGAAAATCTTGCTCAGCAACTAATTACCTATATTCCACTCCAAAAAAATAATTTGATCCATTTTTTCTAAGAACCCTAATTTGAATTATTTGCTGCCCACATAATTTTACCTTTAACTTAAATTGTCTTTATTAAAAGAAAAAATGGAAGGCTTCTATTTTGTGCATTAATGAAAATCATACTTAAGAATTTATTAATTTGAACAACTGTAAAATTCCCAAATGTTTCCAACTAACAATCGAGGACACTACCAAAAAGTTTCTTTGAAAGAAACCCTACCTTCAGCCCTAAAATTCTGATAATCAGAATCTCCTAAAAATATGCATACCGTGGGAGTGGTTATGATGGATAAGCACTGTGTAAAATACATCTATACAATGTATAAAATTCCCTCTCCCCTTGACAATGGTTTTCCTCTTAGACTGCCTTCTCTTTAACAAATTTGAGAGTATCAATTTTAAATAGACATAAGCTTCAGTAGTGTGGTTCTCCAACCATATAACAAATCAATTTTAAGCTAAGAGTTTGACAATTATATAATCAACAAACAATTATAATCCTTCTTGGGGACTCTTCCCTTTTATTGCTATTTTCAAGAAACCACTATTCTTCTAATAAATATTATTTGGGGCACAAAATAATCACCAACTGCAATCTAGAGCTGTGTCAAAAAACAGAAAAAGTGATGGTTGGGGGGAGGCTAACATAACAATGAAAAACAGAAGAAAATACCAGAGTGATATTGCATCTCTTCCTTCACAATGCAAAATATTTTGTTACCAAAGCCTTTTTAACTATCTCTCAAAGGCATTAGGGAAACTTACTTTTTTAAAACCTTGAAATTAAAGAAGATAATGGTCTTAGACATCTCTTAGTGATGCTTTTTGTCTTTCATGAGTAATGACAAATTTCCAGATTGGTGAGCAGAAGGCTGTGTCTACACATAACCCATCTGAAGTACTTCTGATTTTACCAACTCCCTACTGCTGCCCCCCAAAATGATTCCTGTGTAGACTTCACCAAAGATGTGGGGACACTCTTACGAATTGGTTTAAGTAACATCCTATAACTTATATAGAAATTATCAAATAAGGATTAGTGATTACAAAAACAATAAATTCATGAAATAAGATCATGAACTCTGTAAATCAAAACCAAATTTTACCCTAAGTAATGTTTAAAAGGCTAAATATAGAAAGATTATAAAGGAGAAAAGTCTCAAAAAATATACCATGAATTCATAAAATTGAGGTAAAATTTATGTTAAATACCACGAATTCAAAATAATTTATAATAATAGTGTTTCCTAGTTTCATATTCTACAATAATTATTTGAAGTATTTTTAAACTTACCCAAATGAAGTAATGTAAACTGGGCTGCCAGTTCCTTCGCATCTTCTAACGTAGTACAGAGTTTGTCTGGCATAAAGTAACTCTGCGATCCATTTGCAATAGCAGGAATAACAATTTTATACACCAAGAGTACTTTCCCATCTTGACTTGTTGTTGAATATAAATAATATTCTGGTGGTGCCCAATTATTTTTGTTGCAGTAATAATCCAAATGCATTACTGCAGAATTGAAATGATTAGATTTTAAAGAATACATACTAATTGGAGTAAGCTTTGTTCCAGGAAAAAATGGATAAGTGCATCTTTCAATTTCAGGGGGGCTTGGGCTATGCTGACCATTGAGACGAGCTGGAAGAGTTGGTGGTTTGCCTAGAGTTTTTGGGTGGCTCTCTTCTTTGTTAGCAAATACAATCAGGTTTTCAGAATTAGGGCTAATCTGACCATTAAGATGCTGCCTCCAAGTGTTTTCTTTATTTACTGGTTTTGCCAGTGTTACCTCAATACTTGCTCCATCAATGCATTTTCCATTCATAACAGACATCGCAGCCACTGCATCTTCTCGGTTGAAAAAGTGAACAAAAGCATAATCTCTAAGTTTCTTTACTCGTTCAACTGCACCAGGTTTGAATTTGTTGAATTCTGCTTTAATAGTTTCCTCTGTAGTTGAGATCATTAAATTTCTTACATAGAGAACTTTAACTCTCTGCATGGTTTCCTCATCAACCTCTTTCTCTGGGTCAGCCCAATCTACCTGAATGGTATGGCCCCATAGTTGGAATGTACCTGTAAAAAAATAAATTAACCTGAAGACAATTAAATCAACTAAAAGTCAAAAACTATTAATAAAACTTTCTCCATAAAAGCAGGAACTCAAATACCTACCAGTATAGTATATTTGGTTAAAACATTAGTTTCTCACATGAAAATGTCCATGAGAGTTTTTACTAGGGCAAACCCAGCCAGAACTTATGGTGGAATTCATTTCAAGAGTCAACAGAACAAATACATTTCAAAAATAGACGTTTATCAGGGAGGCTGGGAGGCTCAGTTTGTTAAGCATCTGCCTTTGGCTCAGGTCATGACCTCAGGGTCCTGGGATGGAGCCCTGCATTGGGCTCCCTACTTGGTTGGGAGCTTGCTTCTCCTTCTCCCTCTGCCACTCTCCCTCCCTCTCCCCCTGCTCATGCTGTCTGTCTCTCTCTCTCTCTCTGGAATGGGTTAGATCTTAAAAAAAAAAAAAAAAAATTAGAAGAATTATCTACTGTCTTTTGGATTTTTATCAAACAACAATTAACACAATAAAAGCATATATATTCAGTAAAAATTAGTATATTACAGATAATGACTCATTTTATAGGAACAACTTCTTATCTTTTTAGAACCCTTTATTTTACTTCCTTACTCAAAAAATCTCTATACCTAAGGGCATTACATATTTTCAAAATATTGATCTATGAGGTGCTATCATTTTTACATATTTAAAATAAGGTTAATATGAAAAAATAAACTCTAAAAGGTTAAGTTTACCTGGAATTAGTTTTCTCCTAGCCATAGCAGCAGCTCTGTGAGATTCATATTCAACAAATGCAAAACCACGATTTTTGGTCTTATCAGTTGCACTTGGATAAACAATGACATCTACAACTCCTTCTGTAACTTTCTTCATTTCATCCAAAATTTCTTCTTTCTTCTTTTCCTTAGGAATAGCTCCAATAAATAATCTGCAGTTATCCAAGCTTACACACACACCAATAAACTTCCCTGGTCGAATCTCATAATTATTAAGAATTCTGATGGCTAATTGGGCCTCTTCTTTTGTAGTGTACATCACAAAAGCATACCCTCGATTTTCACCACTAAATTCCATCATAAGTCGAAATTCATATATCTTTCCAGCTCTTTCAAATACAGGAACTAACTCATCTTCATACATGTCACGAGGTATTTTTCCTACAAAAACCTCACAGCCTCTAGGAGGAGGTGGACCTTCCCAACCTGAAAGACAAAAATAAACAAATTCTAGTAAGATATTTATATGCACTATTCAACGATTCATTCATTCCACAAATTTACTGTGCCTTCTATGTGCTGTGCACTATTCTAGATGCTGAGGACACAACAGTGAACAAAATAGAAGACCCTTTCCTCATAAGGCTTATATTCAATAGAGAAAAGAGACAATGATAAGTGCTATGAAGAAAAAGCCACAGAAGAGTTGATATTCTCAGTAGTCAGTTAAACCTCTGAGCATATGAGGTTTAAGCAGAGACATGAAAAAAATGAGGGAATAAATCTTCAAAATATATCATTAAGAAAGAGCAAGAGTTTTATATGTTAGTACACATACAGCACACAGGCCTATACAGCTAATGCATACTTGAGGTAGTATTAAAGTGGTAGTCAGTGCCACCATCCATGTGGCTAGAGGCCAAGATTTTATTTTAAGTCTAATAGAAAGCTAACTGGAGGATTCTGAGCAAATAAATTACACTGGCTACTAGTAGAAAGGCAAAACATCATATTTATATAGCTGTTTCCATCTGGTTTGCCTTCTAATATAAATACCACTCCTCTACTCACTGCTCTTCCAAAATCCTCCAAAAAACGACCTCTCCTTTAATAGCTAAAGTACTCTTTTCCACAGTGACTCAACCCTGACTTCTTTATAAACCCAACTAGAAAACCTGAAAGACTTCACCAAAACTTGCTAGAACGGATACACAAATTCAACAAATTCACAAGTACAAAATCAATGTACAGAAATCTGTTGCATTTCTTCTATACACCGATAAGGAAGAAGCAAAAAGAGAAATCAAGGAATTGATCCCATTGACAACTGTACCAAAAACTGTAAGATAACTAGGAATAAACATAACCAAAGAGGTAAAAGATCTATACTCTGAAATCTATAGAATGCTCATGAAAGAAAATGAGGAGGACAGAAAGAAATGGAGAAACATTCTATGCTCATGGATTGGAAGAATAGATAATGTTAAAATGTCTATACTACCTGAAGCAGTCTACACTTTTAATGCAATCCCTATCAAAATACCACCAACATTTTTCTTTTTTTAAAAAAAGATTTTATTTATTTATTTGAGAGAGGAAGAGAGCAAGCATGAGAGGGGGAAGGGTCAGAGGGAGAAGGAGACTCCCCACTGAGCAGGGAGACTGACATGGGGCTCGATCCTGGGACTCTGGGATCACGACCAGAGCCGAAGGCAGACACTTAACCAACTGAGTGACTAAGGCACCCCATCCACCAGCATTTTTCAATGAACAAACAATCCTCAAATTTGTATGGAACCACAAAAGACCCCAAATAGCCAAAGCAATCTTGAAAAAGAAAAACAAATCTGGAGGTATCACAATTCTGGACTTTGAGCTATATTACAAAGCTGTAATCATCAAGACAGTATGGTACTGGCACAACAATGAACACATAGATCAATGGAACAGAGCAGAAAACCCAGAAACAGACCCACAACTATATGGTCAACTAATCTTTGACAAAGCAGGAAAGAACATCCAATGGAAAAAAAGACAGTCTCTTCAATAAATGGTGTTGGAAAAACTGGACAACAACATTCAGAAGAATGAAACTGGACCACTTTCTTATATCACACACAAAAATAAATTTAAAATGTATGAAAGACCTAAGTATGAGACAGGAAAACATCAAAATCCTAGAAGTGAACACAGGTAGCAATCTCTTTGACCTCAACCATAGCAACTTCTTTTTTTTAAGATTTTATTTATTTGTTTAGAGTGAGAGGAAGAAAGAATCTCAAGCAGACTCCGCACTGAGCATGGAGCCCAATGTGGGGCTAGATCTCATGACTCTGAGATCATGACCTGAGCTGAAATCAAGAGTCAGATGTCTAACCAACTGAGCAACTCAAGCACCCCAGTCATAGCAACTTCTTCCTAGACACATCTCCAGAGGCAAGGAAAACAAAAGCAAAAATGAACTATTGGGACTTCATCAAGATAAAAAGCTTCTGCACAGTGAAGGAAACAATCAACAAAACTGAAGTCAGACTACAGGATGAGAGAAGATTTTTAAATGATATATCTAATAAAGGGTTAATATCCAAAATCTATAAAAAACTTAACTAAACTCAACACCCAAAATAAACACATAATCCAGTTAAGAAATGGGCAGAAGGGGCACCTGGGTGGCGCAGTCGTTAAGCGTCTGCCTTTGGCTCAGGGCGTGATCCCAGCGTTCTGGGATCAAGCCCCACATCAGGCTCCTCCGCTGGGAGCCTGCTTCTTCCTTGCACACTCCCCCTGCTTGTGTTCCCTCTCTCACTGGCTGTCTCTCTCTGTCAAATAAATAAATAAAATCTTAAAAAAAAAAAAGAAATGGGCAGAAGACATGAATAGACATTTTTCCAAAGCAGACATCCAGGTGGCTAACAGACATGAATAGCTGCTCAACATCACTAATTATCAGGAAAATACAAATCAAAACTACAATGAAATGCCACTTCACACCTGTCAGAATGGTTGAAACTAACAACACAAGAAACAACAAATGTTGGTGAAGTTGCCAAGAAAGGGGAACCCTCTTATACTGTTGGTGGGAATGCAAACTGGTACAGCCACTCTGGGAAACAGTTAGGAGGTTTCTCAAAAAGTTAAAAATAGGACTACCGTACGACCCAGCAATCGCACTACTAGGTATTTACTCAAAGGATACAAAAATACTGATTTGAAGGGGCACATCACATACACCCCAATGTTTATAGCAGCATTATCAACAATAGCCAAATTATGGAAAAAGCCCAAACATCCATCAACTGATGAATGAATAAAGAAGATGTGGTGTATATATACGATGGAATAAAAGAATGAAATCTTGCCATTTGTAACAACATGGATGGAGATAGAATGTATTATGCTAAGCAAAATAAGTCTGTCAGAAAAAGACAAATACCATATGATTTCACTTATATGTGGAATTTAAGAAACAAAACAGATGAACATAGGGGAAGGGAATAAAAAGAGAGGGAAACAAACCATAAGAGACTATTAACTACAGAGAATAAACTGAGGGTTGCTGGGGGAGGGGGGGAATAGGACAGGGGAGGGTAAGGGGGGGCTAAAGAGGTGATAGGTATTAAGGACAGCACTTGCTGCGTTGAACATTGGGTATTATATATAAGTGATGAATCACTAAATTCTACTCCTGAAACCAAAATTACACTATACGCTAACTAAAATTTAATTTAAAAATTGGGGGAAAAAAAAACCCACGAAAAAAAAATAAAAAAACAACCCAACTTCCTTCTCAACTATTTCTTAAACCAAGAGCAGAGTAGAAAAAAAGGTAAGGGTCAAACATGCATAACATATATAATCTACCCCTTTTCCCTCACAACAGTAAAAACGATTGCTAAGGTCTTAAAGTAGTTTTAAGGAAAGAACTATTGTTTGGAGGCTTCAGAGGGGAGGCGGGTGGGGGATTGGGATAGTCCGGTGATGGGTATTTAAGGAGGGCACATATTGCATGGAGCACTGGGTATTATACGGAAACAATGCATCATGGAACACAACATCAAAAACTAAGGATGTACTGTATGGTGACTATCATAACATAATAAAAAAAAGAACTATTGTTTGGGATACTTGTAGATATATATACCTAATGTACATTAAAAATTCAATATTTTTGAACATAAATAAATCCACACCTGGAGGAGGACCACCAAATTTCCTTTGTCCATTTTCTTGAACCATGTTGTAACCAGTCTTTTCCATCAAAGCAAGTAATGCTGCTTCATTCTGAGTACCAGTTCTGACTTTACTGCATCCATTTGTTCCATCTATGTTTTCTTCATTCATGGTTGCAGTTCCTAAAACAAAATTCAAAAAAGTTTTTATGACACAAAGCCCCAGAGATCTATGAAGGATTTCTTTGGGTTTCAAGAAACCAAAAACAGTTGTGGCCACTACATTTGGTGACCACTGCAGTCCTGCCCACAAAGTTCTGCTCCACAATGGACACTGGAAACTTCATTTAATGAAGTTCAATTAAGCAGTACCTTTAGAAAGCCTAAGCTACAAGAAAGGGAGGCAAAAGTAAAAAAAACAAAAAATTAAAAAAAAAAAAAGAAAACACAAAGAAGTGAAAAGGAGTTAGCGAAGAAAAAAGCAGATGTAACAAAATAAATATACTGCCATCAATGAATATATGATCACTGCTGATCTACAGAGCACAAGGTTTAAATCGTTTTATCAGATAGGTCAACTGGATTTTACTACGCCTTACACTTTTCAGATAAATGTAGCCTAATGCCAATATGGCTCATGTTGCCAGCAATCTTTAAGAGCTCCACCAGTTATCAGAAATGGAACAGATGCTTGGAGTAAGTGAATAGAACTTCCAACCAGGGGGCGCCTGGGTGGCACAGCGGTTGAGCGTCTGCCTTCGGCTCAGGGCGTGATCCCGGCGTTATGGGATTGAGCCCCACATCAGGCTCCTCCGCTATGAGCCTGCTTCTTCCTCTCCCACTCCCCCTGCTTGTGTTCCCTCTCTCGCTGGCTGTCTCTATCTCTGTCGAATAAATAAATAAAATCTTTAAAAAAAAAAAAAAGAACTTCCAACCAGCCCCTGTTCCTAGAAGAAGCTACTGGAGAAAGCAGGGATCAAAACCACTTCCGCTGAGCAGAAACAGGAACTACTGTGATTTCCAACTCGTAGCAACTTAAGAAAATTACATCACGGGCTCATCAGTGGCACAGTTGGTTAAGCATCTGACTCTTAGTTTCAGCTCCCATCGTGATCTCAGGGTTATGAGTTTGAGCCCTGTGTCCAGCTCCATGCTCAGTGCAAAGTCAGCTTGAGATTCTCTCTCCCTCTTCCCCTGCCCCTCTGGCTCATGTTCTCCTACTCTCTCTCTCAAATAAATAAATCTTTAAAAAAAAAAAAAAAGGAAAATTACATCAATGAGTAAGCAGGAGCTAGGGAGAACCTGAGATCTATGCTGACCACTGTATACAAAAATGTGTTTTTAATTTTTTTAAATGAACTTTATTACCATATCCTTAGGTTGGCGGAAAAATCACATTGATCCTAAAGATTAATACTATGATTTATTCTGTTTCTTAATTTTATGTCTTTCTCATTTGGCGTTATCATGAACAAATACAAAAATTAAAATCCACAGTGGTGCCTGGGTGGCTCAGTCGGTTAAGCATTTGCCTTCAGCTCAGGTCATGATCCCAGGGTCCTGGGATCGAGCCTTGCGTCAAGCTCCCTGCTCAGCAGGAAGTCTGGTTCTCCCTCTCCCTTTGCCTGCTGCTCTCCCTGCTTATGCTCTCTCTGTCAAATAAATAAATAAAATTTTTTTAAAAAAAATTAAAATCCAGGACACTTGGGTAGCTCAGTTGGTTAAGCGTCTGCCTTCAGCTCAGGTCATGATCCCAGAGTCCTGGGATGGAGTCCTACATCGGGCTCCTTGCTCAGCAGGGAGCCTGCTTCTCCCTCTGCCTGCTGCTCCCCCTGCTTGTACTCTCTCTCTCTCTGACAAATAAATAAAATCTTAAAAAAAAAATTCTCTTTAAAAAAATTTAAAATCCACAGTCTGGGAAATGAACTGAGCAAGCCATTTTGACTTTCAACAGAACTTTCCTAATAATAAATGGAAACCAAGTCATTGTAGCACAGCATTTTAAAAAGTATGAAATTTTCAGCCAGAGCACCTCAATTTGACTTAGCTCTGCCACTTTCCAGCTGTGCAAACTTGGTCGGCTTATTGTCTCTTTACTCACTATAAAATGAGAAGACCAATACAAGTTATCGCAAAGCTGCTGTTAGGATTAAATGGGGCAATGATGTAAAAGTCTTGTTAGAATTACCTGAGGCTTAATTAAAGGTTAGTTTTGATAAATACTAGAGGGCAGCACATCTTAATTTTTCATGTACCCACACTGCTTTTGTTTTTGCTTTTTTCAGAACCATCTTGCATTTTCTCAAAGATTGGGGTGTGGGTTTGTGATGTGGCAGACACAAACCTAGTGAAGAGCATTAGCTACAGTGGAGAGACGGTGGGAATGGAGAAGACATCACCAAAGAATCACTCCTTTAGAATAAGTGAAACTGTCACTACAGTTTTACCCACTCATACTTAGCATAGCACAGGCTCTGCTATGAGCTCTGAAGCCAGACCGCCTAGATTCTAATCCTTTTTCACACACTAGCTATAATTTTGAGTAAGTTACTTAGCCCTTCTGTATCCTAATTTCCTCATCTTTAAAGATATGCAGATAATACACTGCCTATCTCATAGCTTTTATATTAAGTGTTGTTAAAAACCTCTAGGAATCATTTTTCAGATGTAAACACAAATACTAATTTTTATGCATATATTGGAACCTTTACAATCATTAAATATCTACAAACACCTATAGCTTAGAATCCAGATATTTATCTTTACGGTAACTGATTTCACAACAGAAGTATGACACTGGATGGAAAGAGGCTAAAAATAACTATCAGAAGAGGTTCAGTTTATTTAGTAGCCTACTGTAAATGCCAGAAAACTCCTACACATTATCTCTAGTCTCTACAACTACTAAAAGGGAGTCTCAACCTTGCTAAAAGAAAACTATTATTTCCACAGATGAAAAACTGAGTCTAAGAAAGACAAATTATCCAAGATCACAGAGCCAGAAAGTAGCACAGACAAAATTCAATCCCAGGTCTGCCTGATCTCAAAAATCCCCTCCTGTCAAGAAAATGCCCTTTTGCCACAACTTTACCTTAAAAGTCCCTCAAAAAAAAAAAAAAAAAAAGTATCCAAATTGACTTTTATGCAAGTGGAATATTCAGAACTTATAAATTAATATACCTAAGTCAGGTGACCTTTACAGTCCCTCTTAGTTTTCTGAGTGATGAATATAGCTATAAACACATTCTTATCACATACATCACACACATACAGTATTTTCACAGTCTTTAAAGCGCTTTGCAAACTATTATATTGTATTCAGTGGAGTAATTCTGAAGAAAACAAGGCAGGAAAGTAGCTTCTAGACCCATATAGTTTCTACTTGCCATCTACTTCATTTTCTTAGATTTAGTAGCCCAGTTTTCTTTATGAAGATAAGATTTATTTATCAAACTGCCTAATGAATGTATTGAAAATGAGATATTTGGGGCACCTGGGTGGCTCAGTCGGTTAAGGGTCTCGATTTTGGCTCAGGTCATGATCTCAGGGTCCTGAGACAGAGCCCCACATAAGGTTCCATGCTCATCAAGGAGTCTGCTTGGGCTTCTCTCTCTCCCTCTGCCCCTCCCCCACCCCTACTAGGGTTCTCTCTTAAAAAAAAAAAAAAGGAAAGAAAATTAGATATTCAATAGGCATCCTAAATTCAACATATCCAAAACTGAGTATCACTGTATCTTCCAAACCTGTTTATGTTCCTTCCTGTTTTACAACTCCATCAATTCATCCATTCAACTAATAAATATACCACAACAAATACACTCCTTTCTCCTCCACACTTTCACAACCAGAAACTCGTGAGCTAATGCAGTATTCTTTTGATTCACAGCTAATCCGTCACAAAGATCTGCATATTTTACCTCTGAATACATCTTGAAATCAATCTCCTCCTTGTCCATCCCCCCAGCCTGTTCTCAATTACTTCTTACTGGAATTAGTACTAGGTTCCTAACTGTTGTTCCAGGTTTTAGTTTTACGCCCTTCAAACAAAATCTCCATGATGCTATCAAGGTGATATAAAATATGTATCTGATCATCTTAAGCTTTGACTACAAATCAAAACTAAAGGGAAAAAATGAGTACTTTTATGGTTTAATCTTAAGATCAAGAAGGCCCTTCTAAAAAATAAACAAAAAAGCCTCAAAGGAAAATATTACTATATTATTTTTACTACATAAATATTAACTATTATTTGGAAGACAAAAAAAACAAAATCAAGTCTGAAAATTATAAACAGGGAAAAATGATCTGCAACACACACATTTAAGGCTAATTTAAAATAAAGAAGAGCAGCATAATTAAGCATAATTAAGAGCAAATTCAAGTACCTAAATAATTGCTTAAATGCAAATCCTGGTTCTCCGCCTTACTAGCTCTGACTTTGGGCTTCAGTTTACTTGTCCCCCAAAAATTGATAATAATAATTTCTACCTCACAGGGTTGTTATCAGGATTAAACATAAAGGGCTTAAAACAGTATTTTGCATATAAACACTATATATGTATTTACTATGTAATTAAGATACATCAGTAAATAAAACTAACTTCTAATAAAGTATTATTGTCTAATAAATTTATAAGTAAAGCACAAACTGCAGACAGGAATTGCAAACTCAGATTCATTCACTTGTTCAACAAATGTCTGTTGAGCACCAACTGTATGTGGGTACTACTCCTTATGTCTGGGATACATCAGTAAATAAAAGACCAAAATTCCTCCCTGGCATAGCTTGTTCGCCAGTGGCAGAAAACAAATGACAATAAAAGTTATAAGGAAGTAAGATATGTTAAAAGGTAGTAGTGTGGGGGAAGGGGAGACAGGGATAGGACACATGGAAGGAACTGACAGAAGACAGAGTATAATTTAAATAGGATAACTACTGCTGACCTCAGTGAGAGGATAACATTAGAGGAAAGAATTAAAAGCCTATCCATGCAACTAATTAGGAAGAGCATTCCACACAAATAGAAAAACGAAGACAAAGGTACAAGGTAGAAGTGTGCATGGCACACAAAAGGTACACCAAGGGGGCTGGTATGGTAAAGCGGGGGGGGGGGGGGGGGGGACAGTAGGAAATGAAGTCAGAGAGGTAACAAGCTGCATAACACTGACCTTGTAAGTCAGGTCACAAAGGGCTTTAGCTTTTATTCTGAGGTAAATGAGGAGCCACTGTAGGTTACTGAACACAGGAGTAATACGATCTTTCCTTTTAAAAGGATCATTTGGTTATTGTTTTGAAAAGTCAAAAGAGGTTGGGTGCCTGGCTGGCTCAGTTGGTACAGCATGCAACTCTTAATCTCAGGTTGTGAGTTCAAACCCCACACTGAGTGCAGAGTTTACTTAAAAACCAAATCTTTAACAACAATAACAAAAAAGGAGAGCAGAAGTAGAAGCAGGGAGACCAATGAGAAGACTATGACTAAAACTCAGGTGACAGATAATGGCAACATGGACCAGAGAGGTCAGTGAAGGGGAAAAGAAGAAAAGTGGTAGTCTCTGATACGAGATATATTTTGAAAATATATCCAACAGAGTTCACTGACAGAATGGATACGGATTGTGAGATAAACAAAGAAGTCAAGGATAATACCAAAGTACTGGCTTGAGCAATGAGAAGCAGAGAGATGAGGAAGACAGAGTTAGAACAGATTTTACGGGTAGGATCAGAGTTCAGTTTTGGATATGTTAAGCTTTTGTATCCACTAAATGACCAACTCAAATGCCTACAAGGCCCTGGGAAGAAAAGTTAAATGAATAGAAAGGCCAAGGATAAGACTCTAAGAAGTGCTAAGCACCATCTGAAAAGGGCATTGACTACCCAATTCTAGTAAATTGTTACCATGATCAAATCCAGTTTGCCCAGTTATGCCAAATTTTCCAGTTTTTTCAGGAGGGAAGCCAGAAATCTGCAGATTTTTATGTGAAATCACAATTTTTAAAATTTGAGACCCAAAGAGCTGCTTTTACCTACTAAAACAGCAAAACTGGTGGGAATGCAATTTGGTACAGCCACCACAGAAAACAGTATGGAGGTTCCTCAAAAAATTAAAAACAGAATTACCATATGATTCAGTAATTCCACTACTGGGTATTTACCCAAAGAATACAAGAACATTCATTTAAAAAGATACGTGTGCCCCTATGTTCACTGCAGCATTATCTACAATAACCAAGAAATGAAAACAACCTAAGTGTCCACTGATAAATGAATGGATAAAGAAGATGTGGTATATTCCATACACTGGAACATCACTCAGTCATAAAAAAGAATGAAATTGTGCCATTTGCAACAACACGGATGAACCTAGAAGGTACTATATGCTAAGCAAAGTAAGTCAGAGAAAGACTAATACCTTAAGATTTCACTCATACATGGAATTTAAGAAATAAAACCAAATGGACAAACAACAAAGAGACAAAACAGAGAACCCCCAAAAATCCTCAAAACAAACTCTTAAATACAGAGAACCTGGTGGCTGCCAGAAGGGAGGTGGGTGGGGTGGTAGGTGAAACAGATAAAGGGAATTAAGAGTACACTTAGTTAGATAAGCACTGAAAACACACAGAATTGCTGAATCACTATATTGTACACCTGAAACTAACATAACACTGTTACACTTTAATAAAAAATAAAGTAAAATATTGCAAAGCTACATACATGTCACTTCATTTACATGTGCAGGTACTCACAGGCTTTAAAAGAGCATGACTAAAAAGTAATCTGGTAGAAAAGCATGTTCAAACTTAGTCCTGGGTATATATTAGTTCTAAATTCCAATTCAAAACTTAAAGAGAAATTCTCACAATTCAGTTCAATTCTCTACACATTTATTAAATGTTTTCTATGTCTGAGTCACTTTACTGGACTTTCATTTATACTGATGACCCTGAGGGGTAGAACTACAATCATGGGTGTTTGGTGCTGGGGATAGACAGTATGCCTTAATAAAACTTTCTATTACGCAGACAGAATTGTACTAAGTGAGAAAGGACTGCCACAGAAGGTAACTTCCTGCCAAGTGAAAGTATTCAAACATGGGCTAAACATGCTGTAGAGATTCAAGCAAAGGGTGCACTGCTGGACCATGTGGTTTTTACCAGTCCTTCCAAAATTTAGTACAGAGTTAAAGCAATAGATGCTGCCTTAAAAGAATTTATAATCCAGGATATGAGTAATATCATCATCATCCAGTTAGGTGCCTTCTGATTTAAGCCTGCATTTTCAAGAGCTTCTCTATAAGTGATTCATAGTTCCTTAAAAACAGAGTATTGCATAGTCAAAACAACCAAAACAAACCAAACAAAAAACTGAAAGCAGTACAAAAACTATACAGACCAAACAAAACACCTACAGACATTTTATGGTTTTAACTCTGGGCTGCTTAAGGGCAGAGATCCCACCTGCCTTGAACACTTTCCCTGTTATCCACTACAGTGTTTGGTATACAGTAGGTACTCAATAATTATTTGTTGGATGAAGAGTCTAACAGAAAATTCAGAAAAATCCTTACCAGGACTTCATACACTGTTAAGAGGCATATATTTAATTGGAATTATCTTTTTAGAGGGAAATTTGGCAATATTTATCAAAATCTAAAATATTTATAAACTTAGTAATTACTAAAAAATTAACCTACAGATATAGTTGCACAAGTACACAAAAATATATGCACAAGCGTGTGGAATGAAACAATGTACGTAAAAGCAAAAATCTGGAGGGGCTCCTGCGTGGCTCAGTCAGTTAAGCGTCTGCCTTCTGCTCAGGGTCCTAAGATCAAGCCCTGCTGTGAACTCTCTGCTCAGCGTGGGGTATGCTTCTCTGTCTTCCTCTGTGCGCTCTCTCGCTCTTGTTCTCTCTCAAGTAAATAAAATCTTAAAAAAAAAACAAAACAAAAATCTAGAAAATAGCTAGTTGTCTACAAATAAAGTATTCAAAAATTATGGTATAACTACATAATGGAATATTATGTAACTGTTTGAGAATGTCAAATTTCTATGTACTGATATGGAAAAATGCTCAAGAAATATATGAGGAAAAAGTATGTTGGAGAACAAGATGTTTACGGGTTTACCAATTGAATGTTTTGTTTAAAGATATTCACGTATACATTCACATTTGTAGAAGCATGAAAAAATTTTAGAAAAATTTACAAGAAACTTTAACAGTAATTGTCATTGGTAAGTAGAAATGAGGCGTCAAAGTACCCTAACTTCTCACTTCTCTGTGACTGTCAAGAACATGTGCTACTTGTATTAAAAGCAAGAAGCCTTTTCAGGGGTTTCCCACTCTTCCTTCAGTATAAAATCTAAACTCTTTAAAAAGCCATAGGGGCGCCTGGGTGGCACAGTCAGCTAAGCTCTGACTTTTGGTTTCAACTCAGGTCTGATCTCAGGGACTTGAGATCAAGCGCAGCATCCGGCTGCGCTCAGCGCAGAGTCTTGCTTGGGTCTCTCCCTCTTCCTTTGCTCCTCCCTCTCACTGTAATAAATAAATAAATCTTTAAAAAGAAAGAAAGAAAAAGAAAAAGTCATAAAGGTCCTTTCATAATCTGGCCCAGCCTACCTCTCCAACATCATTTCTTCCTATATGTCAACAACAATACTTACCTATTTGCAATTTGTCAAATGTGCCAGGTTCTCACATACCAGCCTTTGTGTAGCTTGTTCCCACAGTCCTTTCCCACTCTCTTTTCCGTTCCCATTCCTAATATCCTCTAGGAAAACCACCCCATGACCCTCCCTTCTCAATGCTAAATTAGGTATTCCTCTATTTTTACTTCCATCACAGAACCCATCTCGGAGCGTTGGTCTGTCAATTCCTTCTACCTCCTCCTCCCCTAAATTCTGCCAGATATCTGGAAGGGTCTAGTCTTTTATTTCCAAATCTCTACCACCACATACACTCCCTGGTATGTGATTATCGTTCAGTGAATGAGACAGAAAGGGAGGGACATTGTGATTTAATTAGAAATAATAGACTTAGGTGAGTTCCGTGCTTAGTCAAGAGATCTTTGACAAATTACTTTACAACCTTACCTTTACTTTCCTTACCTGTGAAAATCCATTTTATGTTTATTTCTTCACTCATTTATTTAGCACCTTATAAACCCTGCATGATGACAGGCACTTTATAAACATTTCATTTATTACTTAAAATAACCCTGTGAGGTATTATTCTATTCCATTTCAAAAATAAACTGAGACTAAGATAAAGTTATAGAGCTAGCAAATTGGTAGAGTAGATATTCAGTAGAGACACTCAGTAGAGACCTGTCTGCCTAAATATTGGGCTCCTAAAGCCCTACTTTAGATTACCTTCATTTTAGATATTTAATAATCTGAGATCTCCAAAAAGTGACGTGATTTGCCTGAAATCATATAAATTGCAAAACCAGTACCTAAATCCAGATTTTTTTCACATCAATAGTTTTTTTTTTAACACAATTGTTAACAACTATTCAATTACTCATGCCTCTTTTGAAAAACTATAGCAGCATTTAAAAAAAAAAAAAAACTATTAACTTAAGAGGGGGAAAAGTCAATAAAAAAATAATTTTTTGGAAAACCCTAATAAAATAATTTCAGATTTATTAGAGACCTTAAAAATCATGTCATTCTATCACCCACCTGATGTTTGCCTCTCCTTTACAAAATTGGTACAAAGCAGTCACCTATTTTATTCTTGAATTCTTTCAAGAAACTCACTGTTCTCTAGAACAATTTAAGTTTGGTTAACTCTTTAAGAAAGTTCTTCCTTATAATGGATCATAATTTCTTCCCTTGTAACTTTCACATATAGATCCTCATATTATCCTTCTGGCCAAACTGAACATGCTTCTTTCATAGAACTGTATTTGAAAAAGTATTCTCCTCTTCTTCAAACTAAACATTACCAGTTCCTTAAACCCAATACTTTCTAAAATGATGTCCCTTAGAATATTATTATAGGAGCTATTAACAGGCCTCAAAAATGTGTTCCATACCTAAATACATCTGAGAATCACTAGACCTCTCTCTTAAGAGTATCACAATGAACATCAGCATAATAAGTCCATGAAAAGTTTCCGTTAAAACAAATCTTTCAGCTTTAACGCCTGTTTCTCAAACATTTCAACACGACACCCTAATTTTCCTTGCTACTTCTATGAACTTTCTATAAAATTATTTGGAAAATGCTGCTTTAACTGCTCTTTACATGATACAGTTTCATGTTCCCTCACTATTCTCTTTTTCCTTTAAAAGCACAGTGGCCAAAATTACAGAGAAAGATGACATTGGTGTCCTACATAGCTGCATGGCATTAATGGTTCAAATCAAGCATACTGTCAACAAAATATCCAAATCTTCCCTAGCCTATGTCAAAGTAACTGGATTTTAAAGCCATACTGAATTTCATCCTATTAGATTCAACCTACGAGTTCTTCTTAATGACCCCTCTGATCTTTTATCCACTTGTGTCCCATCTATAAAATGGCCTAACTTAACCTCCTTTTCCAAGACACAACTTTTTTTTTTTTTTCTTTTTAAAGAAAGGGAGAAAGGTAGGGGAGGGGAGAAGGAGATAGAGAATCCTAAGCAGGCTCCAAACCCAGCAGGGCCCCAAGATTATGACCTGAGCTGAAATCCAGAGTTGGACACTTAACCGACTGAGACACCCAGGCATCCCCAAGACATAACTTTCTTATTTTCATGCTTAATTAAGAGCAATCTTCCCAAATATAACCAGAAAATATCTAAAAACTGCCCTAGTTGGAACAGTTAATAGTAATGATTCTACACTGTCTTTTTAAATAGTCAACATTCTGTCATCCATGTAATGAGACTGATTATCTACCCATTAATATTATTTGGGTCCTGATAATTCATTTTAAAAATGTATTTACATCTGAAGAACAAGTATATGTGATATTGTGAAGAAACTTCTTTTTTTTAAATAATAAAGCTACCTTTCTCTATTTGAGATTGTTTTTCTAGGTTTTGACATTATACCATCATTGAAGATTTTCTACTAAGAGAATATTAGAACAAGTGGACCTTAGATCACCTCCAATTTTACACAGAGATAACCAAGAGCAAATAAAGTAGAGCCTTGCTTAAGGTCACAAAACTAGTAACTGAAAAGACCTGTGGTTCAAACCCTCAGACATTTATAAACTCTGGCTCTCTTCTATAATTTAGTCCAGAGGGACTTTAATAGCCTAAACATCCCACAGGACACCACACTGACCCATTACACTAAAGACATCATGTTGATACAATGTGGAGAATAGGAAAAGTATGAAATTTATATATTTTAAACATGCTACTAGTTTAATATACTACCTTACATATCTATTTACTGCTATAAAAACTAATAAATATATCTTCTGCTTCCATTTTACCCAAAATGTGGAATTTAATTAATTCACAGTTTTGTTTTGTTTTTCTATAACTCATAGCTTACTCTAAATGGCTGATCTGTGCAATCCAACCCACCCCTGCAATTACTTACAGACATATATTTTGGGTCAATTTGTGTCTCTAAAGTTGTATTTTTAAAGATATTATCTAGGGTGTCACGCTGAAATTGGTTAGTCTACACATTAAAGACTCTTTTTAATAGACAATGACTAGAAAAATGGCTAGACTTAGTACATTTAAAGAAATCTAAATTAAAATATTTTAAAAACTTAAAATTACAGAAGTATAAGACATACAGGAGTCACTAATCTCACCATATTCTTTTTTTTTTTTTTTTTTTTTTGTCTCACCCTCTCTCTAGAAAGGAATGTGTTCTGGGGTACCTGCGTGTTTCAGTCAGTTAAGTGTCTGCCTTTGGTTCAGGTCATGATCCTGGGGTCCTGCGATCTGGGTCCCTAGTCAGGCTCCCTGCTGAGCAGGGAGTCTGCTCCTCCCCCCAGCTTGTGCTCTCTCTCTGCTCTCTCTCTCAAATAAATAAATAAATAATTTTAAAAAAAAAGGAAGGAATGTGTTTTATCTTAAAGCCTCCACAACAAAAGTAACATATACACATATCTAATTCAAAATCTAAAAATATCTAACTTTAATACCATATTTAATTTAACGAACTACTTTTCTAAAAAAGCCAGAATTCAAGAACCTCAACCAGAGAATTAAAAATCAGATCTAAAACAGGCATAAAATATCTTTATATTTGTTCTAAAATATTCCAGAATCTGAGAATTACCAAAATTCCAAGGAAGCACAGCAGTCCTATACACTATAACAAAACTGACATACCAACTGAAGCTTCTAGGCTCAATTAGTTTTGCTGACCCAAGGAATCTGAGGTAAAGGAAGGAGAGTCCTGAGCAAGAGAATGACATAAACAGCTTAAAAAGAAAAAAAAGGGGAGGGGGGGGCGCGTCAGATTTAAAGGTGTTATGCCCACATACAAACACTAGTTTTCACAGATAAATCTTTTTTCCTAAATTTTGGACTTTCAAAGATTGCTCTCCAGCTCAGTTTCAAAAGTAAAATTAGAAGAAAAGTTAAAGAAAAAAATCTTCTAAGCTATAAAGTATTAGGCCAAATGACATAACCAATCACATGATAGGTATTCAAGTAACAGTCTGAATCAAGCCTTTAGCTTTAAATGCTAACTACATCCTCATTAATTTTAATCATCTTAATAAGTTGACAAAATATAAATTTTCAAATTCATACTGCCTTTCAAAATAGAAAAGATATTCATAAAAAATTACTAGCTCATTTTTAGCAAAATATACATGAAAATTAATCGTTTATCTAAAGGAATTTGTGTCAGCTGCATTCAAACTACTTAAATTGAAACTTCATCTTATGAATTACGGTAAAAATTTATGAAGTGAAAATGAACATTTTACAAATGTCACTATAATTTTTAAAAAGTGAATGCAATAGTGAAGAAAACATTAATTTTTAAGGTATCAAAATGCTATGAAAGCACATTAGATCTTTATGGCATTCCTTAAATTACATGGTATTAAATTCCTGATTTGTTAGTTCAATTGTTATTGAATATGGTATGCTGAAACCACAGTTGCCAAGTCAGTGGAGGGAGGTTTTTTAGTGACAACTCATTTTAGTGACAGACTGCACTATTTTCCACATGGTTGGAAACTGAGAAGGATTACTCAAAAGTGTATGGATTTAGAAGTTTAACATTATTTCAAAATAAAAGGGTATAGACGGATCAATTCAATTCCATTTTAAATTATTTTTATTAAAAAATGAGGACACATTTTTATTCCTAGAAGTTAAATATATAATGTATAAAAAGTGTTGGTACTGGGTGTTTCACAACTTTTAGTAATACTGTGGAGGGCAGTATTGTTTTTAATTATATAATTAAAAATAAATTTTTTAAAATATTGTGTTGAACACAAAATTCTCTGAATTTAGGATAAATATATCCACAATACAACCAAAATTCTTGTATGCACTACTCAATATACTGCTATTCCTTACATAAGGTCTTCTATAAGCTTTCATTCAAAATGGTACAATTTCAACATATTTTCTTTCCTCATTTTTTTTGTTTTACCAACGATCAGATAGTAAAATAAAATAAGACACAACCCAGCACTAACATACAAATCTGGACAGATTTTACAACAACTGTTTGATTTGTATTCACAAACGGTACTTAAAACATGTCTGTTTCCTAACAACAAAAATGACCACGTTAAAAATGAGGCTTAATTTCAGTCCATAAATTCAGCATAATCTTATAATTGTTAACTCATAATACATCAAATAATACACACGTTTATATTCCAGATGTTGATACGTATTATAATCTTTGGCAATAATGTTCAAGTCCAATACTCCACCCTCTGAAGTGAACATTAGCAATTAAAGCAGTGCCTTAAACAGAAACTAAGGCTCTGCTAGTATTTAGCAATTGCAGCACTAACAGTTGCCTTTACGTCTATTACAGCATATAGGTGCAAACAAACAAATTTTTAAGAAGAAACTTTTAGATGTGTACCCTGGAAAGAAGTCAATCATTAGAGCTGAGGGAGCTTTAATTCTGAAAATCTCTGAACGGAAGTTTGTCCAAATGCTCAACTATACATTGTAGTGATTCCTGAAATGAAAATATCTTCCTATTATTCAAATAAGGAAAATTCTACCGACACGTGGGTATGTTATTTATATCATTCAACATATCCTGCTTCCTGATTCTAACGCCATTCTCAAACACAAAGTGGAACAGACCTGAAAGAGAAGCCAAGTCTTAAAAAGCTCCTCCTGATATTCCCTCGACAGTATTGGCCTATATTAGCACCACCGTATATTATAAAGGCTATAAATTATTTGTCAAGAATGTAAAGAGAGCGCTTAAAGAAACTTCAACATTAACTAAATTCACAAAGGAGGACACTGGTGTCCACATTAACTGGTCCTGGCTTCCCAAGGATCTCAGAATCAACATCAATGCCACGATTAAATTCCGGGTCTCCTGACTCCAGGTTTAGTGGTATTTCCAGGACTCCAAAGAAAATACTCTGAAAAGTTTGTAATTAAAACTATCTGACGTTAGGAAACACAGATGATACCACTGCGGGTATTACCGTCCATAGCTGCCTGCCGCGTGGGGAGAGGGGGTCAGTTATCTTTCCCGCACACCCGCAGCCTTCCACGGTTCAAAACCCTACACGCAAGAGAGCACTTTGAGAATCAACAGAAAGAGTTAAAGGCAGAGGAAAGTTCGAGGCTCATCCCCAGTTAGAACTCAGTGAAAACAACGTGATTGCCAAATCTCACCCAGGAGTCGGGACTGCCCGGACGTCGTCCCAAAGTCTCTAGAAGGGACGCGCGGGCGCGACAACGGCCAGACGCCCTTGACGTGTGGCGGTGGACGGACGCAGTGTTAGGAGAACATGGAGGGCAGCAGGTGGGAAGCAGCCGGAAGGTGGCGGGGGAGAGCGGAAATAAGGCAGAGAGAGGGCAGGGCGCCGGGGAGCGGAAGGAGCCGCCAAGGGGCCTCAGACGACACGGGGAACTGGGAGCTAGATGGCTGGAACCACGTGGCACAAAGGATGACAGCAGGAGCTATCCAGTCAAAGATGCCCTCTGGGGCTGGAAAGCCGGGCCTTTGACACTAGCCTTCCCGATGCTCGACGGGGCAGGGGAGTGAGAAGGGCGAATTCCGCAGACACCGCCTCCAGTGGGGCATGGGTCCCCACTGCGTATTTGGCGTGACAATGTGTCAGACAGGGACTTATGCGGCTGGGAGGCAGGACCTCCAGCCGTTACCAGCAGTGTGGCAGTGACCCCGCTGTCCCCATCCCCTCCTCACCCCTTTGGGTCTTCAAATGTTGGTCCTAAATCCCTGGGACCAACGACCACAAACCGCCGCCACCGTTTCGGGGACCAGTCGGTCGGAGGAGAGGGTCGCGGCAGGGGGAGGGGAGCCCACGGGGAGGAGCTCGCGCTGTCCTCGCGCCTAGGTTTGTCTCCCAGCAGGCGCTGCGCGCAGTGGCCTGCACAGCTCCACGAGGAGTGGAGCCTCAACCAATCAGAGACCAGCCCCGGGGAGGAGTCAGGGAGGGGAGAGTGGGAGGGACCAAGGTTTTAATCAGAATGAGGCTGTCGGAGGGGAGTAAAAGCTCTTGGAGTGACAGGCACTTTAACCAATTGGAATTAGGAGAGCGAGTTGTTTGTTTTTTGTTTTTTTCCGGGCTATGGGTGTACAAGTAATAATGCCAAAAGAAAATCCTGCGTGTTTTGTTAAGGTGTTTAAAACAAAGGCTATGATTTTGACATACTTTTTTTACTTCGGGGAAAATACAGATACATTGTCATGGTTCTTCTCATTTGACGGAGTTTTCAAGTCTTAACCTACTTTAGACCTTTTTTAATAAGGGCGTGGGGATGGAGGATGGAGAGGTATAAGGCTAACACGTATATTTGCAAATAGGACTAGACACATAAAAGTGAAGTGTTTTAAATGCCTAGGAGAATGGGCTGAATCAGGAGACCTCGAAATAGGGCTGATTCCACCCCTAATCAGTTTGGGGGAGAGACGGCTGTGTCAGAGCTGAAGAACCAGGTATTATGCTTGTGTAAAACCAATTTACACAGGTACAGTTGTGCATTATTCTGCATACACGCCTTGAATTTTGCTTCCTTTGAAGATAGAATGTGAGTTTAAATGGCAAAGAAAATAAAAACGGCTTTAGGAACCTATTCTGTTGCTAATAGACTCAGAATATTAGAGCTGGAAAGAACCTCGATCATGTAGCTTCTGCTTTAACAAATGAGGAACTTGATGTCCAGAATAACCCACTGGGTTACACAAAAACATAGGTGCCCTCATACCCACCTCAAGGTGCTTTCCTCCACATTAACTAGTGGTTTCGGTTTGTCATCTCCATATGTTCAAAACACTAACATAGGTCTTAAATTTTGTTAACAAGACATGCTCCTGTAGTTTTTACCCCTCCTCTCATAGTAGGAATTAGCAAGGACTTTGGAGTCTGACAGATCGGGACACAAACTCATGTTACCATTTTGTGGTTGTGACATAACTTCTCTGAGCCCCAGTTTAAAATGGGGATTGGGAGGGTTTTTTTTTTTTTTTTTAATTTTATTTATTTATTTATTTATTTATTTATTTATTTATTTATTTATTTATCAGAGGGAGAGAACACAAGCAGGGGAGCAGCAGCAGAGGGAGAAGGAGGCTCCCCACCCAGTCCTGATGCAGGACTCCATCCCAGGACCCTGGGATCATGACCTGAGCAGAAAGCAGCAGCTTAACCGACTGAGCCACCCAGGTGTCCCAGGGACTGGGAGGATTAATGATAAATAATGTTAACAAATATTGAGCACTTGTTATGTGTCAGAAACAACTATAAGGTATTTTCACATATTAGTTCATTTAATTCTTACAATAGTGTTGGCAAAATTACCTGTCCCATGTAGCTGCATGTATCAGATGGAGACACCCAGCAGAGTAGTTTGTTCAAGGTCATACAGCAAGCAAGTTTATTTCCACTCTGACCCCTGCAGACATAACCACTATGCTATACTGTCTCAAAATGTGTCCAGAAACAAGTGGCATAATGCCCAGAGCATGTTAAGTTGAAGCTTAAAAAATATCTTCCTGGGGCGCCTGGGTGGCACAGCGGTTAAGCGTCTGCCTTCGGCTCAGGGCGTGATCCTGGCGTTATGGGATCGAGCCCCACATCAGGCTCATTTGCTATGAGCCTGCTTCTTCCTCTCCCACTCTCCCTGCTTGTGTTCCCTCTCTCGCTGGCTGTCTCTATCTCTGTCAAATAAATAAATAAAATCTTAAAAAAAAAAAAAAATATCTTCCTAAACTGTCTGCCCTTCAGTCCGTGAATACCACCACTCTCATGTATACAGGTTATCTGCCTATAAAAACAATAATGAGAAATAAAACAACTAGAAATTGAGGCATAGAATGTAACTACTTGGCTGCTTTGTGTTTGTTTTTTTTTTTTTAACATGTCAATTCTCTACCTCAAGTACTGCAAAGGTGGCAAGCTCTGTCATATTGATTACTGTTAGAGGCTGATCTTTCATTTCGCTAAAAGGACATTACCCACATTATTTATTTTCATGTCGATTCCATCTCAATTCTCAGTAATTAATTCTAAATACATGTGTTTAAGGTTAAACTAGCTGAAATTGTGTTATGACATATTAGTTTGAAAAGTTCAAACAACTAAACTATTTCTAGAAGTTGCTGTAAGATCCTTAAAGCCTCAGGAGGTGGAGATGCCATCTTGTGAAGTGCAAAAGATAGTTTTGCAAAAGAAGTAGCCTAAAGGGTTATTTTACATTTCTAGCTATCTTTTTTCTTTCCACCAGATACCCTCCCCCACCCCCATATAAAGAAAACCAAATAAACAAAGGCTTCTCAACAGGCATTAGTCAGGCCATAGAACCATGCTCAGATGAAGACAATGCTATTTAAAGACCCTTGCAGTACTTACATTGTATGCCCTTTTGGTCAGATTTCTTCTAAATTTTTTTACTATCCAAAACCTATTAATAGATATATATTTTCAAATGCCATAAAAACTATATTCTCTGTATATAAAAGTAAAGGAATGGCCGTTATTTCTCAAGGCTCCTAGAAAAGAGAATGTTAAATACCTTTACCAATTAGAATTCTTTTTCAGGAATAAATTCCAAATTAGGGCTTGCTATAAGTTTACAAGTTTATGGGGAAAGGAGATCCAAATTAATAGGAAGACTGAAGATAAGTGATATGGAGGTATTTTTTACTGAAAAGAAGCCTAAAATTGGATACTTGTTGGTAAGGGAAAAAAATAGAAAGGGAGTTTCTCTGCATGACTATGGAACCTGGGAAGAAAAAGTTATCAATAAAAATTGAAAGGGATGTAAAAAATATAGTTGGTTCATGTAGTCTAGATATCATATAAATGTGTTTTTTCTCATATGAAATGCAATTTTCATATGCATATGAAGAATAAATATCTTCATATACCTTCTGTAAAATACAAACCCCCCCAAAAAAGGAAGAAAAGCAATAAGAAGTCTGTATAAATGTTTAAAATCCAACTTAGTCCTAATAAAAGAAATGAAGGGTAAACAGTTTCATACAAAAAAGAGCATTGTGTAGTGTTGGAACTTCCTCCCTCCAAATCTGACAGTGATAGCACAGATTCACAAAACATAACAACTGTCTGCATATTTATAGAATGAATGATCTTTCTACAGGACACAGCTTGGGAGCTAAGGCCCATCCTTTAATCTGGTAACTCTCCAATCTAAAGGATATCTCAAAACACTTTCAGAAGTATGGGGGCTTTAAAAAAAAAAAAAAATCTCAGAGTAAATATATAAACATATTTCACTGACCCTCATTTGATGCTTTCTGCTTGACAGATTAATTTGAACTTTTGATGTCTGGGGTGTAAATGTCAGCATCATGATGATTATAAGGTGGAATAGGTGCTTTTTCCAGTTGTGGTGATAGGCTATCCCCAGTCATCTTTACATTCAGTCAGTGTACCTCCTGTGATTAACAGCCTATCTTCCCGAGGCAACAAATTAGAAATAGAGATCTTTGTACATAATTTAATAGTCTATACAAGGACCAAACCTGTAACTAAGGCCTCAGTTAACATAGGTGCTAACTAAAGGAAGCAGTAGTAAAGCCAACCTTTGCTGATTGGTATTAGTTGTTAGTTAACATCAAGATCCGGTCATCCAATTGTTATTTTTTTTATTCAACTACAATATTAGAAATAGTACTTGACAATCCCGTAGAAATAATCTTTCCCCCCCTCTGAGAAACATAGACTTAACTCATATGAAATAACTAACATATGTAAAAAACAACTTTCTCTCTCTCTCTCCCTCCCTCTCTCTCTTTTTAAGTAGGCTCCACACCCAGTGCAGAGCCCAGCCCAGGGCTTGAACTCATGACCCTGAGTTTGAACTCATGACCCCAGGATCAAGATCTGAGCTGAGATCAAGAGTTGGATGCTTAACCGACTAAGCCACCCAGGCGCCCCTAAAAAATAACTTTCTGATTAAAACTTTAAACACTTGGTTGGGAAGAGAGTATGATGAACTCTTTCCTGTCTTACCTTACTGGAGAAGCTTTGTTAGGTAACAAATTACAGTGGCATTAGAGCTGACAGACACCCTAGCAACGTTCAGCTGGGAGAGCCAGAATGACTTGCCCCAAATCACAGAGTCAGTTAGTGGTAGTACTGGATCTCCAGCTTCTTTCTTCTGACTTTCAGTCTTAAAAACTGGCTTTTAAATTGTTTGCTTTAAATTCGACAGTGGTTTTAAAAACCCATCATAAATATATTCAATGAAGGAAATGATTTTGGCTGCGGACAACAGGGTCAGCTTTGGCTCAGGGATTTTAGTACGCCTGGCCATAAAGGATGTGTGAAGTAAAGCAGTTTCTTGGGTCATTTCTTTCTTCACACTCCATGGGTGGGACCCTCCCAAGGTGACTCCAGCTATGTCTATCTAATTCAGTTATTGTCTTAGCAAAAGAAGCAGAAGGAGACTCCCTCTCTTTGCCCAGGAGAGCATTTTGCATTTTCTCAAATGCAGGGAGTAGAGAGTCCATGGAACTCTAAGGGGGAAGTAGAATAGCATTACAATCCACAATCCAGTCCGTTAGTGTTTTAAATTAAAGCATCAGCTCTTTCTAATAAATCATTATATTTGTTTTAACTTGCATTGATCTGCTTATATGTACAATCTCTAGGGCATCCTTGAAATCACTGACCTTTTATGTTCTGCCAGCTTTTACTTGTTCCATTCCAAGCTTCATTCTTAATAAATGGGATACTTCTCCTTTGCATCTCAACCCTTATCTTAACACCACTGACTTATTAAGCCCTTGCAAGTTAAAAAAAAACAAACAAAACAAAACACAAAAACAAAAAACCCAAATCTTGTTCTGTCGAAATACTGTATTAAAATGTAAACTGTGGAAACAACTACAATGTGTAATTATGATTTTCATCAGGACTGCCCTGTATATATGGGGCAGGCTAACCAGACTGGATCGGAACTGCTTCTTTGGTTCAGTCCAGTAGCCCTGTGTAACCCAGAGATAGGGCTTTAGTACTGCAATAACTAAGAGACAAGGGAAGTCTGTAGTATGTGTTTAGAGGGCTGGGAAGTGGGCGAGTATTGTATACATCAGTTAGATGTACAGAAGTAATGAAGGAGTAAGTGTAGAATAACCATAAGGTATAAATTCATAATGACTGCTTTGTTTTAAGAATAAATATTAATAGCATTAAATCATATTAAAATTTTACACAGGGGCACCTGGGTGGCTCAGTCGGTTAAGCGTCTGCCTTTGTCTCGGGTCATCATCCCAGCGTCCTGGGATGGAGCCCCGCATCAGGCTCCCTGCTCAACGGGGAGTCTGCAGCTCCCTCTCCAGCTCCCCCCTGCTTGTGTTCCCTCTCTCGCTGTCTCTGTCAAATAAATAAATAAAATCTTTAAAAAAATAAAAATTAAAAAAATTAAATTTTACCCAGGCTTTTACTACTTATTTACCACATGCAACAAATAGTTAAATATATTTCTTAGTTTATAGAAAAGTCTGTTTTTATATACTATATCTTATATGTAGGATGGTACATTAAAAAAAAAAAGCCCTGGAATTAGAGCCAAAAAATCTATATGCTAATTTCAGCTCTTCTTTTTCTAGTTGTATATGACCTTGGTCAACTCACTTAACATCTCTGAGCTTCAGTTTTCACAGTTGTCAAACGGACAGAACACCAGCTGTCTCACAGGTGGGTTGTGTAGCAGGCGGGAGAAGTGAAAATACCAAGCCCTGTAGGGCCCACTTCATTTGTGGGACGTGAGATTTTAAGTGTCATTTTTTGAATTGTTGGTTGTGTGTTATTGTAATTTTAGAAATTAAAAAAAAAGACATTTAAAAAATTAAGTGCAATGTAGTTTCTCACAACTCAGAATTGATTGCTATTAACATCCAGTCATCTTTGCTTTAATTCTTTTATTTAAAAAAAATTATACACATGCACACATATGAAAAAAATTGAATCTCCTTTGGCCTCGCATTTATTCCTTTTGCCCATTGATAGGTTCATTTATTCAACATACATTTATGGAGTGTCTACTGCAGTCAGGCACAATGGTAATTGCTAGCGTATGGATTCACGGTGAACAAGACAGACAAAAATCCTTGCCTTCACTTTACTATAACCACATTGACTTCCTGATTGTTCTTGATTATACGAGGCAAACTTCTGCCTCAGGGCCATTACTCTTGCTATTCCGTATTCCTGGAATGTGCTTCCTATACATGGCCAAGAGGTGGGCTATTTCATCTTCTTTAAGGCTTTATTCAAATTCCCCTTTCTCCGTAAGACCCTCCAAGGCCATATTATGTAAATTACATCCCCTTCCCATCACTCATACAAGCTATATCTATCTCTGCTTAATTTTTCTCCACAGTGCTTCTCACCATCTACCTCTCCATATTTTATCTTGCCACTATCTGCCTCTCCTTCTAAAATACAGGTTCCAGGAAAGCAGAGATTTTTCTCTTATTCCTGCCCCATCTCCTGTGCCCCTAGCAATTATGTGTCAAATGACACAAAGGAATGAATAAAAGATTAAAAATCAGAGGCAGCTAATTTCTTCTCAAATTTGACTGCTTAAAGTGACCAAATGAAAGTATAATTCCTATATGATTTGCCAAATTACTTACATGTTGACAGATATTATCTCCATCTCCCTGCTTCTATAGGAAAACTAAAGTACTTATTTTCAAAATATGGGTGAAATGATTTTCATAATGTCAGGGTTTAGAGAAGTTATAGCTTAAGTATTTTGAAACTGATAGAAATGGGACCCCAAATTAGCTTTCACACAACTTAAGCTGCTCTGTGTATTTATCCCTGGATTTGAAATTATAGTGAAGTTTAAATTCCTGTAAACCCCAAAGGAAATTTTACAGTCAGCCTTCTCTTTGGCCTCTAGAAGTAGACTTAGCTGGCCCAATAGAGGACTCCAATTGCAGGCATCCCTGCAAGAGTAGTTCAAGGACATGAGCAACACTGTTTAACAAATATCTGTCTACCACCTACTGCTCTCTAAGCACTTAGGAAGTCTAATGAGTTGTATTTCAAAATATTTTTTTAGTCCCAGTAATAGAGCGGAAATACAACAGGCTTTGGAATGAGAGTTCAAATGCTGGCAGTTAAGTTTGGACAATTACGCATCAGCAATATTGGCTGCCTTGGGTGTTGGTGGTCTAGATCAAATAAGATACTCTATCAGTCAGCATGAGAAAGGTTATGCTGCGATAATAAATAGTCCCACAGATTGCAGCTGAAAGTAACAGAGGTTTGTTTCTCTCTTGAGCTACACTAGCTGTGGCTCTGCTCCCATGCAATCATTCTGCAGCCCTTTACTCAGCAACCCAGACTGATGGAAAACAGCCAGCTATTATATTGCAGGCTTCCATGGCAGAGGGAAAGGTCCATCTCAGGTGCGTAACGGCGTGCCAGATTTCAAACTGACACATATCCTTCCAATCACATTGCATTAGCTGTGGCTGGTCACATGGTGCCCACAAAGGGGCCTATGAGGTATAATTCTAGGGACCCAGGATGTGAGCACCTGCATGTTTGCATAACAGCAAAATCAATGACTGCCATACATGGTAAATGTGAAGTATTTAGTGTCATAGCCACCTTGGATTTGTCCCTTTTCTCTCTCCAGGTGACTCCCTGCATGCTTTGTTGTTTATTAAGTGGAGATACCAGTATTTCAAAAACAGTACCTTTGAATTCACAAGCTGTGTTCAGTATGATGCTTGAACTAGAAAATGCTCCATGAGGGGCACCTGGGTGGCTCAGTCATTAAGCGTCTGCCTTTGGCTCGGGTCATGATCCCAGGACCCTGGGATCGAGCCCTGCTCGGGCTCCCTGCTCAGCGGGAAGCCTGCTTCTCCCTCTCCCACTCCCCCTGCTTGTGTTCCCTCTCTCGCTGTGTCTCTCTCTGTCAAATAAATAAAATCTTTAAAAAAAAGAAAAAAATGCTCCATGAAAAAAGAATTATGTGATCAAATTAATTTGAAAAACACCACCTACTATATCCCTTCTTAAAAATTCTCATTGTGTAGTAGCTTATTAGACGTTCAGAGATGTCCTGTGGTAAAGATAACTGTTTACTTCTGTTTAACCCAAGGTTTAACAAACTTACTTAATTATCAAACAGGTTTGTGTTGAAAATGCTACTCCAATGACTGTAAAATTAGCCTCGCTAAATTTCCAGATAACAATGAAAAGTTCTTAGCATTTAAAAACAAAATGTCTTATTCTGAAATTTATTATAGATTTCCTAGTGTATTCATTTTTTTAAAATAGTTCTCTATCAGTATATCAGTAAAAGGATGTTACTTTATTCAACAACTATTTATTGAGAATTTAATTCTACCTCCAGTACTACCAAGATTAATGCTACTATTTGCATTTATCGAACACCTCCTGTGTGCCAAATTGATATTCGACCCTTGAGATACAAAACTGAAAAAGGCAGACAAGATCCTTGCCTTGACGGTGGTCATAGTCTAAAAGAGGAATATCAGTCAGCATGGTTTAATTTAATTAACACATGTTTTTCATGTGTTAATTCCTTTAATTCTCCTGACAACCCTTAAAGTTGGTATTATTATTGACCTCATTGCACAGATGAGGGAAAGAGAAGTTGCACAGCTAGCAAAATGTCCGAAATTCAAGGATCGATTAAATAAGTTATAAAACATCCATACGGTGGAGTGTTTGACAGTCACAAAAAATTCTGTTAAGGAAGAATATCCAGGAGGTGGAAAACACTGCTTATGATGTTAATGGCAAATGGAGAGTCCCATTTTTATTATAAAGTAGAATATTCTTACGTAATATTAACGGAAGGATTAAAAGCTATATTTTATTCGTTCTATTCTGCTACAATGAGCACGTAATATAATTCGCTTGTTAAAAGAAAAAAAGACAATGAGATTTTTAAGGAAAAAAATCAGATAACTTACGTTTCTCTCTGCACTGTGGTGGCAACCGTGAATATGTCTGGGGTTCAGAAGAGGCTGGCCTCCAGCATCCTCTGTTATGGCAAGAAGAGGATCTGACTGGACTCCAATAAGACCAGTGAAATAGTCAACACCAACTGCGGTTGGCAGATCTGGAAGCTGACCACGTGCAAGCCTGTGACTGTCCATTCTTGGGCTTGATGCCAGAAAAGGGCAAGCATCTGGCCAAAGGGTACTGCCAGTCACTGCTCAAATGTCCGAGAAGGTTACCTGGATGAGGAGAATGAGAACTCTGTACCAGCTGCTCGGAAGGCATGCAAAGGTTGGGGGGTGAGAATCAGAGGGGGAGACAACCATGAGAGACTGTGGACTCCAGGAAACAAACTGAGGGTTTCAGACGGGAGAGGAGTGGGGGATGGGCTAGCCCAGTGGTGGGTAGTAAGGAGGGCACGTATTGCATGGAGCACCGGGTGTTATACGCAAACAATGAACCATGGACATTACAACAAAAACTAATGATACTGTATGGTGATTAACACAACATTAAAAAAAAAAAAAAGAGGAAAGATTGGCGGTGGCCTGTAGCACAGCCTGTACTTAGACGTGAAGGCGAGCATGTCCAAGAGCAGGTGGATTCTCACGCAACACGTCGCTAGCTGAAGGTAGAAGCCCACAAGGAGCTCCTGGCTGCCCAGGCTGAGGCCCGCAGAGCTAGGCCAGGGAAGAGCGAGGTGCCCTGAAGAGTCACTTCAGGCCAGGAGGAGCTCATCGAAGCTATCTGTCCAAGAAGAGACCAAGAAATAAGCCTTCCCCTCTTTTGTGTGTACACTGTGACCAAGGCAATTACATAGATCAACCACTCGGTAAAATTAGCCGTCATCTGCCACGGAAAAAAAGAGAGATGACTTAGTAATCCTCCAAAGAAATATGTGTTGCATTTAGTTTTAATGCGGAATCTGTTCCTTGATTATACACCATTTATCTTGTCTGAACTCACCGTCCTGATAAATGTACAGTTAAAAAAAATCTAGACACTGCTTACTCTGAGAACTAGAATGACCATGGGTGGGTCGGTTTCTTACTACGAGTGTAAGCCGTCAGGTGAGGTTAACAGGAGGTCAGCTAGGGTGTTACCTTGCACTTAGTAAAGATTTAATGCTAGATTCCCCTTTACAATAGAAATTTACCTCATTAATTCAGATCAAAAGGAAGAGCTTTTATCTTGATTTAAGAAAAATCTGAATGTTTTATATGTCCAGACTGACAATAAGCATTTATTATTTTAATAACAGAAACTTGAGCATAAAATACTGACTGAAAGAATTCTTTTGAGAACAGATTTAATGAATACATAAGAGTGATTTATTTACCTTAGCATATTTGCAAGTAAATGGATGTGAGTAAATGACTGCTTTAGAATTATTTGGGATTCTTAAAATGATTGTCTCGAGTAATTTAAATACTCTCTCTCGTAATCTTGAAGACACTACTAGTTTTCTTAAATTCATGCAGAATTAAGCCTTAACCCATCCTGTCAGTAGTGTCAAGGGATACAAAATGTAGCTCTGAATTAATGAGGTTTTAGGTCTATTGGTATGTAATTTAGCCTCATTTTATCTGCCTTTTGCAGCGACAAGGGAATAACCAAATTGAGTGTGTGACCAAATGTTAACTCCTAATGAGGTTGGCAACTTGTGCATGATGAAATTAAGAATAAAGGAAGTAGGGATTTAACATGATGGAGAAGAAAAGGATGGGGTTCTTTTATTCTTTTCCTTTCCCAACGTCTATTATAGATTATTTTTCTGTTGATACGAAAGTTATACATTCTTTATGCCTAACTTACTAAGACCTATACTTATCAACTTTTGTATTTTTTCTATGATTAAGGCAGGGACTCTAGAACTCTCTCAGCTCCCTCTTTTCTTCAGCTGCTCCCTGCCAAACCACACCCTTTGTTGCTGTTACAAGGAAATTTTGCTTTGGATTATCATACGTGCACATGCATGCGCACGTACACACGTTGCTTTTCTTATAAATTATTTAATATGTTATTTATTCACCCATCATTCCCATATATCTTATGGTGACCGGTTAGACTAATTTCTTTTTTTTCCTTAGAATATTTCCTCCAATAGTCTTTTCAAAGTTGGCCTTTGAATACAATCTTTCCGCACCTTGAATGCCTGACCCCATTGTTCTTGCTCCATCATATTTAAATAATAGTTTTCCTGGATATAGAATTTTACTTCTTCAGCGCTCTCCTATGTCAACACTTTGAGATAGTATTTCGTTTTCTTCTTGCATCCAGTGTTATTGAAGGTGTTCTATTCTTTCTTTCTAGAAGCATTTATAATTTCTTTCTTTGACCTTAAATTTTATCGTAATTGTCTATGTATAGTTTTTTTTAAAAGATTTTACATATTTATTTGTCAGAGAGAGAGAGAGACAGCGAAAGAGCACAAGCAGGGGGAGTGGCAGGCAAAGGGAGAAGGTGGGAGATGCGGGACTCGATCTCAGGACCCTGAGATCATGACCTGAGCTGAAGGCAGACGCTTAATCGACTGAGCCACCCAAGTGCCCCTCTACATATAGGGTTTTTTTTTTTTTTTTCTCATCCATTTTGTTTAGCTCTCTATGAGCTCCTTCACTCAGAGATATTTCATCTTTCTTTCATTCTGGAACAGTCACAGGCTTTTCTTCAAACATTTCTTTTTTCCACCTAATTGTTTTTCTCTTCAAGGATTCCTATTAATTGAATATACTTCTCTCCTATATTTAAAGTTGTTCTTTTATACATCCTATCCCTTAATAATAATAATAATAATAATAATAATAATAATTTATTTTTATGTAGCATTTGCTATGTGCCAAAGACTCTTCTGTCCATTTCGCATATATTAACTAATTTAATCTTCACTACTAATCTATAGGGTAAGTCCTATTACTCTATCCATTCTACAGATGAGAAAATGGTTACAATTAAGTGACTTGCTCAGGGTCGTTCAGCCAGTACGTGGCAGAGCTGAGATTTGAACCTATGCATTTAGACCCAGAGTTCACATTTTTTAAAATCACTAGGCCGTGAGGCTAGAGTATTTTTACCTGTTTTATTCCGCTTCTTGTTACTTTGGTTATATGCATTGTGCTATTTACCTCTCCTGTTGAGTTTTTATTTTAGACTGTGTTTTTCATACTTAGCTATTTCTCTGTTTTTTTCTTTGTAAGTACTAGTTCTCGCTTCACGTTACCATTAGCCTCCCTTATTTCTTAGAGAATACGTGTGATGCTTATTTTAAATTTGCCATCTCTTTCATTAACGAAACTTCACCCACTATAGCTTGTCCAGTTCTTTGGTCGCCGTTGTGCTCCTCAGTTATCTACTGTTCCTTGTGAGCTCAGAGTCACACTGAGACGCTTAATTAGTAATGTGAACTCAGGCCCAGTCCCTATATTGTACCCTTGCAGTTGAGTTTAGGAGGTTGACAGCTGGCCAGAGGCTCCCAGAGTAAAGGAGGAAGCAGGGAGAACTCCAGGACCTACTCTTCACCGCAGCCAGTACCACCCTGATACGACCCTCCCACTAGCTGCTGCCATTTTTCTGCATCCCAGTGTCACAGTAGAGGTTCCTTCCAGGAGAATTGGAATGAATGAAATGATATAACACTAACTCATCCCCAAATTGTTCCCATGTTCTCCCAGGGATATAGGTAATATTAGGTCACCATTCTGTTATTAATTCTGGAAATGTTAGAAGCAGGATCTGGAAAATGTCTATGCTCAAGGAAAGTGATTTTGTTTTTCCTTTATTAAAAACTTCAGAGAAGAGGTTTAAGAGAATGTATTTAATAAAGTTTCACAGATGTTTTATCCTCTGGTCAGAAACACACAATGAAGCTGTAACATTTAATAGAAGGAAAATTTACCAATTACAGCTAACACTTACTGAGCACTTACTTTGTTTTGGGACTTTAAATGTGTTATCTTACTTATTCCTCACTGCAATTTGATGTGAAAGTATTATTTTTATCACTGTTTTATCAGGGAAGAAAACCAAAGCTTAGAAAGTTTAGTTGTTCTTTTTTTTTTTTTTTTTTAAGTTTTCTTTCTTTTTTTAAGTAATCTCTATGCCCAAAATAGGGCTCAGACTCAGGACCCCAAGATCAAGAGTCACATGCTCCTCCCACTGAGCCAGCCAGGCACCCCCTCCCTTTTTTGTTTTTTTTAACTTCAGTGTTCCTGATATGTATAGATAAGGAGTTAGCAACCACTTTGTCTTCAGGCATTGCCCTGTGATAATAATTATGAAATCTCTGACACTAGCTTTCTGTGGCATATTCCAATACTCACAGAGCAAAAAGAAAAGGTAATAACTTAGGTAAGTGGACAGATTCAGCGTCCTAGGGAATATGGAAAAACAAGCAAAGAGCTGGATTATTTATACCCTTTTAGAAACGTTGGATAATCCATGTCTTGAAGTAGGAGGTTGACTTCTTCCAAAAATCTTGGTGAGAATCCCATAGATAAACATGCATCACCCTTGACTCCCTAGCATCACAGTTCTAAATGAAAGACATAACTTTTCATTCCAATAACTGGCATTTTTCACCAGGGTGATTATCATAGTTATTAGTTACCATAGTACTAGAGGCCATATAATGCCTAGGAACTTGGAAGTTGATTTTGTTCATACAATGATGTGTAGGTCCATATAAAGATATAGATCATTAAAGCCATAAGGTAAGCATTTAACTGCTTTGTGTTTACAACTGGATCTGCTCCCCATGGGGCTAGCTAGCATCGCTGAAGGACTAAGTAGGATCGCTGGGTTCATGCTATCCTGGTAGCAAGTTCTGGAAGGGACTCCAGGGGCAGAAGAGCCACCATGCTGAGAAACTTGTCACTGCAAAGCTGCAGCTCACTGTGCTGCAGTGGAGAAGGATACTTAGGGCTTTCAAAGCAGTAGAAAAAGTTTTATCCTCCAAATGCTTCTTAAGACTGTCCACAGTAAAGAAATATTTTCTCTGGTGGCTAAAGGAAGAAAATTAGGGGTGAAACAGAAGACAATATTCATTCTGTAGGCTTTGATGGACCATCTCCAGTATTTGTCAGAGTACTAAACCCTGAAGGATAAAAGCAAAGGTGTCATGTACACTGATCCTGTGTCTGATTAGTCCAAGAGATAATTTATGGACCTTATGTATCATGGCAGTGCTTCCTAAATTCAACTATGTTTAAGAATTGTCTTAGGGCGGTCATTAAAAATGCAGATTTTCAAGATCCCTGTCAAGATTTTGAATCAACAAATTCAGTAGTTGCAATCAGGTCAGCTGCATTGAACATTCTAAAATAATTCCAACTGCCTGAATACATTAACAGCTTATTTGCTCTGGGGGAACACAGTACAAATCTGATATGGTGTCATCACAGGGACTCAAGGTTCTTTCTTCTTGCTTCACCATTTTAGGTGCCTGGCTCCCATCCGCAGAGTCACCTCCTGACCCAGAACAGCTGCTGGCCCTCAAACTGTTATGTCCACTTCCAGGCTGGCAGCGAGAGAAATGGGGGGAAAAAAAGGACACTCCTCCCCTTTCAAGGTGCCTTCCTGGAATTCCTAGACAACACGTCTGCCTTCATTAGATTGTTCGGAACATTGTCCCATGGAAAAGGCAGTCAGGAAATGTAGCATTTTAATAGGCGTCTTGCTAGCCCCAACTAAGTAAGGATTGTGTGACTAAAGAGGAGAGGAACAATGCTGTTGTGATAGCCGACTAGGAATCCCAGCTCCCCTGTAAGTGGGAGGTTGTCCAGGAACCTGCAATTTTAACACATTTCCTGGGTGGTTCTGATGCAAGTGGCCCGTGGAGTACACATTAGAGAACAGTACCGTAGATAATCAGAATAAGGGAAAAAAGTAGAATTGGATGATATTAAGGTTTATTTATTTTGGTTTTTTTGGATGATACTAAGGTTAAAAAAAAAAAAGCATTCCATGTAGCACAGGCGCTCAGGCCTAATGAAATGTATACCTCGAAAAGAAAACTGACATTGATTAAGAATGCTAGAAATGGGGCATGAGTGTTAATAAAACAATTAATTGGCGAAGTATTGTCATATTATTATATATGGATGATTATTCCCAAGTGTTTGGAATAAACCCTGAACACACACCACCCCCTCCCCGCCTGGCATCCAAAGACTGTTCATAATTGAATCTTTCTCTCTGGTGGAGCGCTGAATGCTGTAAAATCCCAGGTATCAATAGGATTGCTAATGACATATGAACAGTTACTTTAGCTTTCCCAGGTTCCGGTTTTAGAATAAGAGGTGTTCAGTGATGGCCCAAGCTGTGGTTCACATTCACGGCCTCTGCGTCCAGGCCAGACTTTCATTTTCCCTCCCTCCTCCTTTCCCTGGCTGCTTCCAAAAGTTTTCTGTTACCCAGATTCAACATAAAAAGCTTTTCACTGGCAGTAGCCCTTTCTCTTCATAAAAGAACCAGCACCTCTCGCTGTAAGCCAGGCCAGCTTGACCACTGCTGGGATTTCCGAGAGGTCAGCAGCTGGGTCACATCATTGGATCCGGCGGACCGGCTAAACAACCACCCGGGGACCTTGGGGCCTGACCGTGCCGCTGGCATAGAGACCTCATGGGGTGCCCCGGAACCCCACTGGCCAGGTCCCGCTACACCAAAGCGTCTCAGCAGGAGAGACAAACAGCTGCTTTGCTTCCTACAGCTAAGTCTGCAGAGCAGAAGCTGAGCCCAGAAGAATCCCTTCGGTAAACATTAACAGAAAGAATGGGTGTGTGGGTCCCAGAAGGAACTGCAAGCCTAGACATACTGCTTCCAGCATGGAAGAGGCAATACTAACGATGGCCTCTGGGTTACCACGTATTAAGCACATCTTTGGACCAAGCCCACTGAAAGGCTTGACCTACTGTAACCTTCACAATAATCTTGAGAAGTAAGTAATATCATCCCCCATTTATACTGGAGAACATTAAGAATCAGATAGTTTGCCAAAGACTCAGCTGGTCAGAAGGAAGACTCACAGCCAGACCTTTTCAGTTTATCACAGAGGATCCCTGGCAAAGACTGAGCACAACCGTGGCGGGAAAGTGAAATGACGGTGGGGAGTCACAAATAAATGTGATAATGTGTATGAAGCCACAGAAAAATTAAAGGACTAAACGAAACCAACATTTTCAGGATAAATAAAGTTTCTTCCTGTGAAATCTAGAAACACAATTATTTTGACATTCTCCCATAGATTAGATGGTGGACAAACAGGAAAACTTGCAAGACAGAACAAGGTGTTTGGCAGATAATCAGAGTCGTTAAGGGAATGCGTCACGGAGCGAAGCTGCAAGCCCGTGCACCGTGCTGACAGGTGTGCCTGCTGGGGCAGCGAGGTGGGCAACAGGCCCACACCCTGGGAAGCAGCGGTGCTCTCAGGGCCAGCCAAAAAAAACACTTGAAATTGGTGCATGGCCAAAACTCTTTCTTGTACGTTAGTTATTGGGGCAACAGAAGAAATTTAGCAAGGTGAAGTAAAGAAAGACCATTTGTACCTTAAATCCAGAAACAAGTGCTAAGAATGAAGATGTTAAACTATGGCATGAGAGGAGCAAAGGATTGAACAAGAAATTTACAACACTCATGATGTACTATATGTTGGCTAATTGAATTTAAGTTAAAAAAATTAAATAAAACTTTTTTTTTTAAAAAAAGAAAAGAAATTGACAACACTTAGGGATAAGTGCCATGTTCAGGCCTATAAAACCCAGCCTGAGAAAAATCACCATTAACACTGTCAGGCCCAAGATTATGAGAGGCAACACAGGGCCACCCCTGGCCTTCTGGTGCTAAGGAAGACCTGGGGCCTCATTGTCCACATCCACAGCACATAAAGCACCTTGCACTCAACTACTCACTGTATACTTGCTGAAAGGAAGACAGTAAAAAGAAAAAGAATCAAAGGGTGGCCGGTTAGATGTTTGAATGTAAGTCTGCTGCGGATCTAAAAGTGAGAGAATGTTCTTCCATTGGCTGAATGTCTATAGGAAAAAAGACAAAAAACAAACACGTGGGAGACAGTGAGGTTGTGCTCATTGTTTAGAATGTATCGAGCACTCTACCAGACACTCAGAAACACTTTAAAAGAGCTTATAATTGAATGCGGGAGACCGGCAAACCCGCCGTCGGCAAGGCAAATGCATTGATTTCAAACCTACGGCACGTGGTGTCTGGGTCATCTTAGTCTCTTGAACTTGGCCCTAGGCCCTGTTTGAGAATCACAAATAAACGTAGCTGTTGGGCCCGCATTCACCTCGTGCACTCCACGTGTAGTCTTTCTGTTTTTTCCCTCCCACTGTCTGGGTTTTAACAGGTGCCCAGTGTGGCCCCATGAAGCTGGGAGGCCTATACTTATGAGACCAGGCCAATCCTGGGGCCTTCCAACAGGTGTCATCCTGAACCCCCTCCCCCCTCCACCCCCCTCCCCCCGTCTCTCACTTTGCCTTCTGACACGTGTCCATCTCCTAAGCTCATTTCCTCTATAGGGCCTCACCCTGCAGACCCATCACCTCTGTCCTGCTAATCCAGTGGTGTCGTCAGCAGGGATTCTAGGGCCTGGTTCATAAGAATAGAGACTGGAGGAAAAATGTTTCGACTACAGGAGGATATTCAATCCTGTCTGTTCTCAGAAAATGGCCAAGAGAGATTGCTGCTGAATCAACAATATTAGATCTATCATGCGTGTAAGTAACGTCCTTCAATCTGTAACCTAGGCCTATTATTATGTGTGATTCTACCGCTCACGATAAACCTTTTGTTTGAGAAGGATTTACACCACTCCCCACTGGTGGAGAGCCAGGATGGTTCATTTGCCACCTGTGTTTCTCAGCTTTTCAACATTCACCAGTTGAGCTGGGCTCTAATTTGGAATATGAATCACATGGCCCAAATAGTAAGTCCCAAATAAGATGGACAGTTTAGAGAACTGTGTGTGCATCTGTGAGTTTACCAACAAACGGATGGTAGAGGGACACACCTGTTGTTATTGTTACTGGCTTCGGTTTATCTTTGTATCTGTCTTGGCATTGCTTCACAAATGGAAGCTTCCTTGTAAATAGCTCACTATGGAATTTAGAGTGTTCACCATGGTGTCAGCTTAGAAACCCTGTATTGTTCACATCAGAGGATGGCTGAAAATGAACAGAACCTGTGTAACTGGGTACACTGGGCATACCCTAACAGAACTAAATCCAGACATCAGCTGTGGTAGTGAAACTCTCCAATTCCAGGGACAGGGACCACCTTGCCTTTCCATATCACTTTCTTGGGAGGATTTAAGATCTTCAGAACAGTTCCATCATTCTGAACTTTAAGCTCTATGACCGAAAAGCACAGGTAAGGACTAGGCAAGTAAATGTGTCCCCTTCTTATGACAAGACCACTGGCTGGATGCAGCAGGATGATCTTGGAAAGAAATCGATGACCTCATGTACTTGGTTGCCCACCATTAGGGCGATGTGATATGATACAGAATTCAGAGTAAATATCCCAAGGCTTGAGTCCTGATACTACATTGCTGATTTCAGGATCATGAACGTTGAACCCACTTAGCCTCAATTTCCTGGACTATAAAAATGAGAATAACACCTTTGTGGTTAAAAACAAATTCCTTTAATATTTATAGGCGCAGTTTCTTCTTTATGGGGTAATAGTTATTAAATAAGCAAATGAGTGTGACAGCACTTTATAAAATACTAAAGGAGAAAACGTTAAGATATTTTCGAAAGCCACCTCCACTCAGATAGTTCTCAAGGTATGGTCATAACATACCTTCTCATTAGACAGTGAAAACTCTTATCTTTAGTGGCTACCATATAATGGACACTCAGTACAGGTGAGCTGAATGAGAAGAACGCACCTGAATCCGAATTCTCTGCCATGGGAATGAGTTGGCTGCCTCGCCCTGCCAACAAGGAGTTAGTATCCTAAGCCCACAAGTAGAAACGTGGAGTGGTTGGTAAGGGAGCCCCGCAGATTCTGGGGACCTAGGAGAGACCTCCCTGACCCACCATGTCTCCCTCATACCAGGAAAAAGTGTGTACTTAGGAGCACATCCTATCATGCTGCCTTCGGAGCTCGTGTTGTGAATAATGTTCAGTATTAGTCATTGTCACCGCAAGTCAGTTGCCACGTGGAGGCGGTCTGACTGCAAATCAGCTTGCCACAGATGTCATGACACACCATAGTTTCAGCACACCACTTAACTAAGTCTTGAACCTGCTCGCATTCTGCACGTGGCATCCGTTCACCTTGCGTGGAAAAGTCTGGAGGAGCGGGCGAAGGTGCTGAGAGCTGCAACGCGTGAGTCTAGACATGATGGAAAGATGAACACCGGGTGGCCTTTTACATAGGAAAAAATAAAGATGAAGTTCCAAGAATGAAAATGGACTCATAAGTAAAAAAATGACAATAAAATAATAATAAAAGATAAAAAGGAGACCAGCACATTTACAAATTATATTTAATCATACTTAATGACACCGCAAGGGGGTAGACTCTCAAATGCTCACACAAAGCCAAGATTACGAACTTCTTCAGTTCATGCCCATTCAAGCCACATAGCCCTCTCGCACAGTGACTTTAACTTTTATTTCTGCCTCCTTACAAGAAGACAAAGACTGTAGCTCCTCAGTCCCTTCCATTCCCACTTTCTAGTACGAACCAGTGGATGGACCTACTTTGGAGGGCGACTAGTTTGCGGCCTGGCAAGGAAACCAAGGAAACGGCCATATTCAGAGAATCACGGCTCGGAAAGAAAGTCTTCTGGGTGCTTCGTCCTCCTATTGCTGAGGTGCGTAGAGAAGCAATGCAAAAAGTACCTTTTCTCAAAATCTCTTTCGAGAAAAGTTACCCAGAGCACTTGGTTTCAGAGAGGTCCGGGGGAATGAGCACCAGCAGAGTGGAGAAATCTGAGCTACGGAAGGAGGGGTGCCAGTCCCCACAGCAGCCACAAAGAGAAACATGGATGGAGTGGCTGCTTACCTCCCGAGGAGCTAGTCCCTCCCACTGTTGTGGTGCTCTAAAGCCATTTCCTTCAGTCTCCTTATTTTCGGATGTTACTGTCACTTGAAGTCCTTTTCCAGGAAATAGTAGACGTAGGATGAAACGAAGAGAATTGACCACTGTTAAATTCTCCGACGGTCCTTTGTCTGTGACTTGCCAGAGGAGAAGTGGAGAGAGATGTGTGTGCAGTGGTGGAGTGTGGAGCTGAGGTGGGGAGTCTCAAAGAGGAAATAAATCTTGATGCTGCTTCAGCTTGTAGCAGTTGCTCTATTTTTGGTTTCCATCCAGCAGTGAGGCATCTGGTCAGATCAGGTGTCTGGACCCACATGGAGCTTACAGCTCTGGCTCTGATGCTTGAGCAGATCCTTTGAGGGCAGCCGCAGGCTGAGCCAGGCTGAGCAGACAAGAGTTGTTTATCTGATAAAGTTTGGAGTTTCAGCTCATTGACTTACTCAGTATAAACAAGAAGATTTACTCAGGAATACTAACACATTCTTCTTCAAAGAATAGATGACTCAGCCAAGTAGCAGACAAATGATCTCAAAATTCTACATGCATTGAGGTCAAGAAAGAACTAATGGATAAGAAACCATTATTTTGTATAATATTCGTTGAACATGTTAGCAGCTTGGATTGGTTTAATCTTCCATTATGATTTTTATGACTATTTTAATCTGTAGAGAATCTGAAGTAATTAGGAGGTTATGAGGCCCCCCACCAAATTCCAATAGCATTTGATTCTGAGTCTTGCACTGTGTCTTGAACCCTCCATCATTCTGTGAAAGAGAAGAGATGGTATTGGACTCCCCTCGACAGGTTGTTTGAACGAGAGCCCAAGACTCTAGAGTCCTATGCAGTATGGTTTTTGTTTTTACTCCTTCCCATTTCCCCCGACCTTATCAGAATTTCCATCTGAACCTGTGTTCTTTTCAAAGACAATAGAAATGGGAATGTTCATTGATTTGACTTTACCCTCTGATAGTAATCACTGCTCTGAAAGAAAAGTGCAGTTCTGATAATATCCCCAAAAGAGTGTTTGCCCCTCAGAAAATAATTATGAAAATTGACTTGTTTATGCTTCTTAAATGAGGCATAAAGCAGTTCTCAGTATGTTCCCAGTATGTTCCCTTCCAAAGAATGCTGAAGGGGAAACAGAGATGTCAGATATTAGGCTGTTTTCTGAGTCTTTGGGCTTTATTTGTTTAGTTCCTTTTCCCACCAAACCACAACAAAAGGAAGCCCACACTCATTTTCTATTTACGTTTCAACCCATAATCTGCCTTCTCTCTTAACCTCCCTGACACCCCCATTCCTACCATTAGTGGGATACTTATTCATCAAGCCCACTCAGTCTCCTTATCTATCAAATCCACAGTGTGATGAGAGTCCCTATCTCTCTTCAATATCATGATGCTATTCTGATTCTTAGCTTCTAAAACCCACTCCTTCCTGCCTCCTCACACAGTCTCTCCTTGGTCTGCTCTCAATCTTCTTCTAGAACTGTTCTTGATCTTTCTTCTTCCCTCTTATTTTGTGACCTTAATCTTACCTCCTTCCACTTTTTAAAATTCTGCATAGACTCCCCCAGGATGGTCTAATTCATATCCTTGGCTTCAACCACCACTGTTATGACTCTTAAATAAATCCCCATCCCTAAGCTCTGTCTTGAGCATGAGACTACAGTTTCCACTTGTCCACTCAGTATTTCCACCTATGAGACCAGAGGCTTCTCAAACTTATATATCTTGGACAAGGCTTGTCCTACTTCTCCCAAGCCTGACTCCCCTAAATCAACCAGTACGTCACATACAACCAATTACACTTATTCCGGTGCCCAGTAACAGCCTGTTATGCCTCAGATGCATTTCTTGCCTTTCCTGGTAGGCTCTTCTGTCAGCTGGTTTCTGGCTTAGTTGATCAATGTGAGGCCCTCATGGGAGATTGGAGGGTGAGAAGAAAGGGAAACCAGGGTCTTACATGCATATACATACACATCTCACCCGACGATACTTAGAATGGTTTCTGTTTTTTTCATTGGACCTGTATGAAACCCCCTCCTTCTCATCCCTCAAATCAATCCATTCTTTCTTCTCTGTCCTCATAGCCATTGAATTACTGCTGGTCTTCATCATTTCTCTCCTACGTTTTGATGATAGAATTTATGTCCTTTAAGTTACATCTCCTCATCTAATCCATTCTCTACATACTTGCAGAATGAGCTGTGATGATAATGAGACGTTACTCCCTTCTTTAAACTAAAACTGATAGCTATCCTCAAAGGAAAATCAGTTATAAGTACCTTCTTTAGAATAGATCACCATACCTTGGAGCATGTCACTGTGCAACTTGGCAACAATTGATTGGCCCAAGGATGTCACCTGATCTGAAGGGAAAAGCCCAAAGGATATGGGAAGAACCAATGGCCATGAGGTAGCCCGGCAGAGAACTTTGTTCATGACCGCCAATACTGCATCATGACTGGTCAGCTTAATTAGATCCTTTGGAAACTTTAAATGAGAGACAGAGGCCCAGCAGAGTGGAGAAGTAGAAGAAACACAAAATCAAGGTGTAAGGAAAACCATGAGGCAGGAGAAACGACAATACACTGAAGGTTAGGAACAGTAGGCGGGCAGCGATAGGAGTAGCAGTTATAAGCTCAGGGGAATGAAGTATCTGGGACAGAATCTAGAATCAAGAGGAAGATGGCACTAGGGTTGTTGTTGGAACATGGGAGCAGTTGTGAGCTGATTGGGGAGATGTGGTCATTCACCCTTTGATTCCTGTGGTTCCTACTTCTCCATGTACCCTTAAATAAACCTCTGTCCATAAACCTTACATTTCCTTTCCTAATAACCTAATTCCACCCCTGTTCATCATGTGTTTGACAAAACTGCATGCTCATAAGTCTTACCCAAGGTACTTGGAAAGTTTAGGAAATGCTTTCTTTCGCCAGACTTTCGGAGAGTCAAGTTCTCCATTGATCTCGCCTCTTGTCTCTTACAGCGCCTGAGTCCAGAATTGTCTTCCTCAAAGGACTGGTGGAACAATATGGGTAACTTTCTCTCAAAGCAACAGTATAAACACAGGTAATTGTTCTTAGGGACTGGCAGTAATCCAACTGTGTTTTGGGTTCCCATGACTCTGTGTCTTTTTTATGTACTTCTCCAGGTGCCTGTAATGGCCTGGAGAAAAGAGGCCTCTTTCACTTCAAAGGTTTATACTCTTTACAACTCAATTAAGGTATTGTTGAAAACTTGTCTCACATCTCTCTCCTTTACCGACCCCCAACAGACAGGTATAGGTTTTGTCTCTGCCCTTCTGACACTTGTACAAACTTAGCACTGTTTTGAAATCTATTTCCTTGCCATTCTTGAGACTGAGCAAGGACTCATGGGACTACAGGACTAAGATTCCAACTGGTTCATTCTTTTGTGGCCCTGCCTGGAATACACAAAAGTCCGCAAGAAATTAATACATTCATTGGACTAAAGCTTGTCTAATTTATGGGAGACCTCAGGAAGGCAAGGTCATATATAGGAAAGAAAGCTGGAGTCAAATTGTGGATCTGCCTCTGATTATTTGTGTAATCGCAAAGTATCTCAACCTCTGTGCCTGATTTTCCATGTCTGAAATGTGGTTAGATGGTTAAGGGTTTGGCTGAGTAACCTCTGTGGTTCTTTGCAATGCTGTAAATGTATCTCAAAACTGACTCCAAGATGTGTTCCTACTCACACTTCATCCCTGCTCAGAGTCAAATGGCAGGCCGCACTGGTGGTGTTAAATATCTGGTGGCTGAGTTCATGCCCATGGCTCTATGTGTCATTGCTGCTTGGCTTTGTGGAATGAAGAAGAGAACTGTTATTTAATATTATGCAGAACCTTTTTCTACATAACCCAGGTTGGCTTCCAGATGTAGGTAACATAGATCATGTCAATCTGAAGGCAGATCCACAGAGTTTTAGTTTCAAATATGTAAAGCCAGCTATGTTCAGTAAAGAAAGCCTTGAAAGACAAAAGCTACCATGCTCAGAAAAATATTTATGTATACCAAATTCACAGACAAGAGAGACAGTATATAAAATTGATTTTATTTCATATACATATCTATGAAAAATAAAACTAGTTAAGCTGACAGATCTAGGTTAGATAAAATTCTCTAAACAGATCATATAAAACACAATATTGGCAATCATCATTTATCTACTTCTCATCTATCACAAGACTTTGCCATTGATCTAACTGTAATATCACTGGAAAACATTTTTTTTTTTTTTATATTTCACAGTAATAGTATGAAATAGAAATGGAAAAATAAGAAATATATCTCTATTCTGAAAATAAAATTTAGACAACAAATCTGTACTTCTTTGCTTGTCCTTGCGAAGGCACAGAACTAGCAGAACAAAGATCTGGAATATCAAATATACATACAGTCACCACATGAAGTTATATTTCAGGAACTAATTTTTTGGCAGGAAGGGATGCATAACTCCTCCCTGACACCCTACCAACAGTTACTCATGAGTCAAATACAAGGATTTGGCTAGTCTGCTGACACTTCCTTGACATGCTTGCTCTCCACCCTCACAATTATAGGCCCAGATTTGAGAGATTAAGGACCATAACTAGTCTCCTAAGAGAGCCCCTTGTCCTGTCTTACCCCATGCCACATCCTTCCTCTATACTTTTGGGAGTTACCTTGCTGAACTCAAACCTCCACTGCTGTTCAAAAAGTCCAAACTCCTTGGTCTGTACAAAACTTGTACCACCTGATCATTGCTCTCCTTTTCCAGCACCTCTCCTCACCAGCCTCGCTCCACTCTAGCCTCTGAACCACTTGCCTCTGCCTGAATGCCCCATGCAGTTCCATGCTTCAGTCAGCGAACAATCGAATGCCTCACATTTGCGTGCTAGACATGGCGTGGATACTTTCCCTGCATTCGCTCATACTGTTCCCAATGTGTACAATGTCCTGCCCCAGATCTGTCCCCCTGGAAAACATCCCATGTTTCCAAGTCTCAGTACACAGTCCCTATAATTTTGGCCTTATTGGTTAAAACTAACCAGGTCATTTTCTGTGCTTTACACCAGCTCTACTTCACAGTCTTAATGCTTTTATGTCACTGAGGCCATACACTCTGAGGTCCACGTCTCTTTTTTATTTTCATTCCCAATACCTGCATAGTACTTGACACGTTATTTCATCTTAGCCCCAGCTAGTTCTTTGGTCTGCATCTACATATGGCAACAAAATAAGCAACAAAAAGCTGCCTTAGACACTACTTATCATTTCACAAGTTAGAAGGGAAATTTAGAACTGTAAGGGACTTGCAGAATCCTAAGGATGAATCTTAACTAATGGAGCCCAGAGACATTCATCAGAGACCCAGGAATGGTTCAGTTTCTTCCGCAACCACAATCAGGGATCCATGCTTCTTCTACCTTGTCAATCAACCAATCAAACTGAGCACAACAAAACAAGAATTTCCTTTGTCCTAAGTTCAGCAAATTCTAGAGTTGTGGAATATTGGATGAATAAAACCAGGCTTGTGGTTTCCTCTTCCTGTGAATAGTAGCATACATGAGTATGGTAAAATCACCTCACACTACTTCTCAGCCTAATGCTAGCATGGCCTACTTCAGATTTCTCCGACCTTCGGGAAGATTTAATTGCTTCTTCCTCTGTATTCCTGTAGCACTGTATGCACACTAATATAGGTAGTTTAAAAAAAATAATATTAATTCTAGACCATGAAATTACAACAGGTCAGTGCCAGGCATATAATGCGCACTCAGATGAATGAGGAATTGGATCTTACTTTAAGGATATGAAGGAAGACTAGTTATGTTAATTCTAACCTTAACACTTCCCTTAGCATTTAATAAGGGATTATTATCTGTGAACACAGATTTAACATCAGGCAGTGGTTTTTGCTACCTGAAATACTGAAGTCTGCAAAAAAGGTATTTATTTAGGACGCCATAGGTTTAAAAAAATCAATTTATTTAAACAGTTGCTCAAAGGGTAATACACAGTAAGTGAAAAACCACTAATACAATGGAGTTCTCATAGTGGTTGCTTTCACGTATACATACTTAAGGTAATTTTAAATGGTTGGAATAGGCCCAGAGAACCTTTATTCTGTGGTGTTGCCATTTCGTGTTTTGACGATTTAAAACATTTTAAATGATTAAACGCAAAGTTCAATTATCATTAAAGTCCAACTGAATTTGTTGTAAATCAGTGGTAGTAAACATCAGTCACACCAAAAACTGCTCTTAAATTTGTTCTGATTGGATCACTAAATAACCAACTCTACTCTCCCCAGATCACTCATTATGTGACTCATTAACTTGTGATTCTTGATAGCTTATAAAGCAACTTTAATACTTGAAATGCAAGTCTAGCTTGTGGCCTAGTTTTTATAATTTGGCAGTTCTGCAAAAGTATTTGAACGCTTGCTTTAACAGTGCTACATCTCAACCCTGATATTAACACAGCCTCAGTGTGATCAATTTACAGGCCCGCTGAGACTAAGACCCTCGGAGACTTCTACTAACAGTTATTTCCTTGTGGCACCCTTCTTTTAAGGATGGAAACTATACTTTGCAATGAAATGAAGCCATCTGTTAGAGGACAAATCTGAGGACTTTTAAAAATGATACAGTACGTTAGTAAATGCTTTAAAAGGTAAACCACCCAATGACATATATGAAAGCTATACCATGGATACAAGGTCATAAGGAAACAGACCAAACTGGTTTTTACATTCACTTCTACGAATGCTCTCTAGTAACCACACTGGTATTATAAAGCAATCAAGAACATTTGTCTCTCATCAGTCTGTGTATATGTGGACATTTGCATATTTAATTGGCACATACACACTCCAAGTATCCAAGTTACTTCAATCCTATATCCATTTACCTCTCAGAGTGGTTTAACGTCACCACAGTGACACATAAAAGGAAAAAAAAAATAACGAATGCCAGGCTTCCAAGTAAGTAAGACCAAATCCAATTGTTCAACTGATGCTATAGTAGCTTATTCCTGCAGGAAAACACAGATTGCTATGGTTCTAGCCAGATACTTTATCATTAAACTCTAACTTCGCCAACATGGTTTCAAGTAATGAAAATATTTTTGACTTATTGGGAATTATATATAATGAAAAAAACGGATTATGAATTTTTTTTGCCAATCATGAAACATGTTTTCATCTGAACGAGAGAAATTCTTTTAGTTTAATATAAGTTTTTCAACGAAACAGAATAAATTTACAATGAAGTTAGTGGTCTCACTCAATAAGTCTTCTAATCTTCAAACTCAGGCTTAACAGAGAAAAACAGTGATTACAGGAGAAAAAAACAAATAAATAATCTCCTGTGGCCATCATCTTCGGGGCTGGTTCTCTTGTAATGATGACTCCTATCACAAGTTGTCATGTTTCCAAGATCTGCACAGGGCTTTAACATGGAACTGCCTGGGAAGATTCAGAAAGCCTTTGTTCTTGGGCTTACATGGTAAGCACTTTGTGTGATTCTTAGTCACATTTTTATCCAGAACAGTGTTACAGGTCACATTTTTCTAGACAATGCTTATACTGATTTGTGCTCTATAAATATAAACATATTTACACAGAGAATACACACACTGACACGGGGGTATGAAGTTAGCCAGCCAGCCATAAGAAGAATGGGATAAAAATTGCAGGAAGGGTAGTATATGATGCCAGGCCCAGACAGACTATAGACGCCAATCCCAAAACCGCTGAAGCGAGAACACTTCTCTGATCGCGAATAATTATCTTCACATTCTCACAGAACTGGAAAAGAAAATTGAAGAATGTTAGAAAAGGGGGCTAAATCAAAGAAAACTCATATGCCCCAAATAGTAAAGCGTAATCTTCTCACCTATTTTCTGTCTAACAGAAAACCTAGAATTTCTCTTATGACTTCAGAAAGAATTTAGGATGTGAATAATTCAGTTTCTTGACTCCACGACCCATAGTAGCTGAAATGAAGCTTCAGGAGACTAAGTTCTTAGTGGCAGCTGCCTTTGTAAATACAAAATTTTTATAGAAAACTACAGAGAATGTAACCACAGAAAAGTTACTCAGGATTGAGGGTTAACACTTTAAACTGCCTGTCAATAAAAATAACATATTCTAAAATTACATAAACAAAGGAATCTCTAATCTTGAGTGCTAGGATTCAGCCTATTATTATTGCTGAAATCAATTCCTACAACTCATCATTTGAAAATTTGATATCAATGATAACTTTCTTCATAGGTCTCAAAATCTAAAGGCATAGAAAGTCTAATTTTTTTTTGTCATATCCCATTCCCTGAATAAATTAAATTCAATCCATTATGTGACATAAAATTGGCTGCCAGAGATAAAGGTAAATTAAATACGATCCCTACCCCTGGGGAAGGCATTCTTCTAATATGTGAAATTGTTTGCCTTTAAAAACTAATTTTACTCAGAAGTGATGGCTTATGTTTGAGTCCTGGCTCACCTCTTATTAGATCGAGCAAATCTCACGTAAATCATTTAACTTGTTCAGACTATCCTCTTTTCCTCCACGGGAATAAGGAGATTGTTGTGAGGATCAAGTGAGATTTTTAATGCAAAAGTACTCTGTATTCTTTTACATGCTGCATAAATGTAAGGCATTACAATGATTATCATTACTGCTACATCTGTTGACAATTATCTCCACCTCATCACCGTCAGAGCAAAATTTAGCAACGAACTGCTCCATTTTTATATGACTTTCACTACTCGTACTAGTTTTAAGCTCCTTTTCTAGACATGACATTGTATATGCTTTGAGGGTCTCCTACAGTGGCCTACATGGTCCTGGACAGCTAGGTTTCTACATTCTTAATGGACAGAGTATACAAGCCCAAAATATTTTAATGCGCTATCTTGACTGTAAGGTTGTGTCTCTATCCATACTTTTTTACAATTTCTAGACAAATACAAAACTTCCCGTGAGCTATCCAGATGTTGTTTTTCTTACATGTCAAACAGATGATTTGTCTCTTTCTGCTAAACAAAAACACTGAGTCCCAAATACATGATCTTAAAGTGGTGAGGATCAAACTAAATGAAGTTTTCAGGACAATGAGAAAAAGTACTTGGCAAATAATGGGAAGATATGCATCTAGGTAAATGAGTAAGCTGTCTTCGTACGGTTATGCTCCTTTTGTCTTTTTCCCTATAATTGTTAACTAAGGAAAACAGAGAATCATTGTGGACTCCTTTCCCCAAAAGCAGACTTTCTCAAGGAGCATCTTACTTCTAATGTCCTGTTCTTGTTCACTTGGCCATTAGCCCAGGAAGCATCTCTAGTGCTGCTTGACAGGAGGGAATGTCCAGCATTGCCAGAAGGTGTTAAGAAGCCCGTAGGGGCACTTTTTGAGCACTGAAACCCCAGAAATTAAAATGGGTGTTTGCATTCATTTTTTGGCAATGAAAAGCAGTACCAACAACATTAAAAAAAAAAAGGAGTCGAAAAAGCAGAAGGCATAGTAGTAGTAATTAAAAGGCATTATAGTTTACAAAACACTGAAATTGTTAACAGTAATATAAAGCTCCCTTAATTTTATGATTCCTAAACTTGTTAAAAAGGGCTTCATGCTACAAAAAGGCAAAATGTTTTCTTCCAATTTATTTTCAAATTAGTTGCAGTGCTTTCATGAGGGAAAGTGCTCTTCAGGGTGTTTATAAACTCAAATTTAAGTAAGAGACAACTTGCAACTCTCAGTGTTGGGCTTACAATAGTATACATAGATGGAAAACTCAACAATCAGACCCTGAATCAAGTAATCCCTTACATCTCTGAAAGGTAGAAATCAGTCCTCCTTCACTATTAATGACCTACTTCTCTCAAGGCATGTTCAAACAAAAACAAAAACAAAACAAAACACCAGTTCTTAGAATTGGAAAATTTGGGATGGGGATTTTTTTTTTTCCCCCAGGAAATCTACTCTGGCCAAATTGTTTGTTATACCATTCAAAGTGAAGACAAAAACTCAGTTTCACAAGAGGTGCTATGCAGCAACAGCAATTAAAACACTTCTCTACTTCTGTAAAACCTTACAAAGTTTCCAAAGATGAAAAACTACTCCAGCTAGTTATTTATGCAGATTAAATATTTTATGACCTCAAAAAAAGCACTTGTACTTTTTTTTTTTTTTTTTTTGGTCAAAATATAGAATACAGTGCTATATGTGTTCCATGAAAGGGTAACTCCTAATTACTGGAGAGAAATACTGTTTTTCCTTAGAGAAATAATTTGCTTGGTTCCTAAGTAAATCTGACGTGTTTCCTTTTGTACACTTTGGAGCCAGTGTTTGTAAATGTAGTGAAGTTCATTTCTAATCAGGCCTGGACTGGGGCTGTGGTTCTTCAATCATGGCACACTGCTCTAGCTATATTTTTATTTTACTTAGAAAAAAATTCCTGGATTGAGTCTGTTGTGGCTCTTTAAATAATCTATAAGGAGTTTCATATACCGATGTATAAAAAGCATAGCGTGGTGCTTGTATGTTCTGCCACAGAGGAGAAAAAGATTTTCCCATATGGGTCAAAAAATGAATCAAGATGTGGAGCAGGACAAAATCGGTAGCATGGACTCATTCTCTTGGTCCAAAAAGTATCTAAACATGAAGGCTAAAATGTGAAGCTCCTTAGGTGATGGCCCAGGTTTCAATTAAGAGTGACCATTAACAATAACCTCTTTAACAACGACAGTGAAGGCTGCGAAAGCTTCTAATTGCAAATGAAGTTGCGGGCTTAAAAAGTAACTATCTTTAAGTTAAGAGGTTTCAAAAGAAAATAAAAAACCCATCCCTCCCCCTTTGGATTTGTGGCTAATTTAATCAATCATCTTCAATGATAATACTGTTTTTTTTTAAGTGCCCATAAAAATTACATTGAATGGATCTTCTTGAAAACCAGTTGTTTTGATCTCTGAGAGACCCATAAACAATCCCACCTTTGGAGCTAAGGGTTAAAGGATGCCTAACAATGAGGAAGTCTAGATGGGGATTAAAGCCTTCAAGGAAAGAATTCAGAATACCAAGGAAATGACTTCTCTGAAGCCAGACACAGGAGTAAGGCATCTACCAGGGAGGTCCTCCTACTGGGAATTTTGATAGTTTATATTAAGCAATAGGAATTCACTCTGTAGCTTACAGAAGGAGAAACCTGCTTGCTTCCTTAATTTTAAAGGCACAACAATTTGTACACAGGGTTATAGATAAAATACAAACTCTGAACCCCTTTCTTCCAATTGCAATTCTTGGGAAAATTTGCAAGCACACAGTGACAGATTTTTCTCTTGACTCCCGCCCCAAGCCCACCTGCCCTTTTGTCATTTCCTCGAGGCTGGGTGGTCACCCTGACGACCTCTGCAGCAATAACTGGGGAGATTTGGAATCTGGCAGCCGTACGGCATTGCCACACTCTTTAACCGAGTTTTTTGAAGTTACCTTGCAAGGGACAACGCTTTTTATTTACTTGGCCTCCTTTAGGAACACCAGAGAGATCGTTACTCATTCTAGAACTCAATCCCTGATCCCACAGTATAGAAAAAGGGTAGGGATGGGAAAGGGCATCCCCACCGAACCCATCGGTGACGTGAGTCACACGTGTACCTTGTCGGCCTGGGGGCTGAACGAGGTGCCGAATCTGCAGTAGGTCACAAAGTGCTCACAGTTGTTCCACAGTAGGCTGTAGGTAGTCAGGCCCAGCAGCTTCTCCGCCCTCTGCGCCACCTCTTCGTTGAGCAGCGCCTTCTTCTTGACGGATTTGTCCAGGTGATTGACCAGGATGTCAGCTCCGTAGGCGAAGTCCTCCACTGTGTCCACGCGGATGCTGGCTACCCTAACAATGACGCCTAGAATGAGACGCTTATTGGAGACCACCTTCTGTGTGCGCCCCTTGTCGTTGGTCAGGGCCAACAGGATGTCGGGCATCATGTGGGCGACACGATTGTCGCCCAGGTAGATGCCGTAGTGGGTAAGGTGGGTCCGGGGCACTTCCAGCACGTCGCCGCGGAGGAAAGAGCTGATCTCACAGAAACTATTCCTCGCCTTGTCTTCGCCCGAGGTGCCCGAACTGAAGAGCTTCAAGTTGGAGATGAGGAGCAGCTTCTCCAGCAATAGGGACAGCGCCTCCAGCATTGGGTTCTTCATCCTGCAGGGAAAAGGGAGCGTTCAGGGGACCGCCGCTTGGGTACGGGCCAGGCTAGGTGAGCTCGCCGGACAGGGGCGCTGCGCTGCTGTTCACCTGCTGGCGGGCGGCCTAGTGCCGCGGGGGACTGCACTGCCCTGGAGAAAGGGGGAGCAAAAAGGAAAGGAGAGAAGCCTGGAGATTGGCTTGGCCGCCCGGCCTTGGGGACTGAGGAGAATGAGGACCTGACCGCGGCAGACGGCGGGGACAGTGGGACCGGTGCTGAGAGCAACAAGCTACGAAACCCACCTGTGGGCCGTGCCGGGGCGCAGGGCCGCGCGCTGAGCTCTGCGCTGAAGCCCTCTCTGAGACCTTTTATACCAGTCAAGGGGGTGGGGCCGAACGCCGTCACAGACCCGGAGAGAGCGCTGATTGGGCGCAGGCTACAGGCGCGGCTCGCCTCGAGCTGCGCGCGGGACCTCGGATTCTTTGGAAGGGGGCTGGCAGGCCCCCCGGGTTCGGTGTTCTTCCCTGAGACTCGCTTCCAGACGCAGGTTTCCCTTGGCACTCACGACCTAAGCTCCTTGCGTCCTCTAAGCGGCCGTTTAGAGTAGTGGCCGAGGCGGGGCAGCGCAAAAGTTCCTGCACCTGTCTGGACTGGGGCGCATTCTGGGCACTTCGGGAAAGTTTTCGGTGGAAAAGTCCCCTCCGCCGAGATTTCTGAGCCGAGCCACCTCCCTCTTTAAGGTTTGGATACCCAGAGACCTCGGCTTACTATAGTGTTTGCATGTACTCTGAGAAGCGTGCGCACCTCCAAAGCCTGCAGATTCCTTCCTAAATTCCCTAGAGACCTATTCCCACGCGCCGCGGATCGTCCTCCCTTCTACATGTCCTGAATCCTTTTTGCTCTCAGCTGGCACGCGGGTCTACTGGAGACTAGCTTTGCTCTGGCGACTGGAACCCAAGGCGCCTCTGCGTTCGGACGCACCAGTGACCGTTGAGCGCGCGGCTCCCAACGGTCAGCTGAAAAACGGCGAAGCCCCCAACGACCTCCTGGAAAGTCAGATTAATGTCAAGTTTATTCCTCCAGCACAGGGTCAGATGGACCCTGCGTGGGTTCATCCACCAAAACGTTGCCGCTTTCAAAGCGCAGCCTCCCGGAGTTGGCCAAGTAGGGATGTGGCACTGCGTCCCTTGCCAGAGCGCCTGCAACGTGACCCAGGCGCAACGGCAAGGGTGGTCCCCGGGAGCAGCCGAGTGAGGGAGCTGCAGAGGCGCGGTCCGCGCCAGGCTCGGCACGCGGGGTCCCGACCAGGCGCCGAGTTCGGTGCTAATGCATTACGTAAATGCTTAAATTCCGCAGACAAAGGCCACAATAGAGAGCCTCGGTTGGCTCCACAAAGCTGCCCGATTCCAGGCTAATAGGTTTCTTCGGGAAGCAGATTCTCCGCTCGCCTGGGGGAGGAGGCTGGCTGTGGATGATGGATGAAGGGCCATTCATCTTACCTGGAAGATGAAGGGGACCATGGAGACCAGGAGGGGAGGGGGCTGGCTCCCAATTATCCTCGGAGGCCCGGCCTTTGCTCCCACCCGGGTCTGCCATCAGCGTTCTGCCCCAGTCGTCCCGTTTGCCGGTGACTTTTGTTCATTTCACAAATGATCCCGAATCACATTATAGTCCAGCAAAAAGAAGAAAACTCCATTTCCCACAACCGAATCGAAAGCAGACGATGGAGAAGGGGAGAGAGGCAGTGCATTGGAAATTTTAAATCATTTATTTCCCCAGTCTGCGCCCAAAATTTAAAGCGCAGAGCTACGGAGTTGCTGAAATTAATCAAACACCCCCGCACAGGGGCGTTTGTTAGCTTCCAGCCGCACAGGAGCTCAGCGGCTGGATTTAAAATCTGGGGAGTCTGTGGAAGCTTTTTAAAATTCTGATCCAAATCTCCGCGCACACGTTAAACTGCCGATCCCACGTCTGACTCAAGGCTCTGGACACACTAGTCTGGTACAGTTCTAAGAAAGCGGAGATGCCGGAACCTCCAGTGTCAGGAGCCAAACGGCTGAGGGGGATCAAAGGGGACTTAGTAATTAGCGATTTCCGTCTCTGGTGGTCACTAATGCGGCTTATTAACGCCTACGACTGTCTCCACCTGGGGAATTTGCGGAGACAGAAGTATGGGGAACTGCCCGACGGCTCCACAGAGAACTCTTTGAGAGCACAAAAGTATTAAGGAGAGATCACCTCTAGACCTTCCATAGCCTCGTCCCCACACGGGGTTTTGGGAAAGCTAGGCAGCGCCAAGCTGATTTGAGTTTCCCCTGCCCCGCCTGAGGAAATTCGGCTCCGGCCTCGGGTAACCCAAAGAAGGCTGTAGAATATTTCCGTTTTCGGTGTTTCTGAAGTCTTCTGAGACCTCTTAAGCGAGCAGTGATTACGGAAGATTAGGCTGCTTCTCAACTGACAAAATGCAGCGTCCTCGAATGAGCTCTTGCTGGCTCAACTGATTTGCCCTCCCCATGGTAACTCTACTGTACAAAAGGCAACTCTCAACGTTCTCAGACTTGTATATATTTTTGTGGCTGAGTGGTGAGTTTCTGATTGCTCCCTAGAGGCACACTTCATAAATATGTTTATATGCTAATAGTCACCCTTCGACTAATAGTCTGCATCAATTTTAGCTAAACTGGGAACGGAAAGTTAGAAGGAAAGGCCCAAGAAAAATCTAACATCAGCAATTTCTCTTTGGGGGTGCCTGGGTAGCACAGTGGGTTAAGCGAAGGACTCTTGGTTTCTGTTGGGGTTGTAATCTCAGGGTCCTGAGCTGGAGCCCCCTGTGGGGCTCCACACTCAGTGTGGAATCTGCTTAAGACTCTCTCTCTCTGCCTCTCCCCCACACGTTCCCTCTCCGTCTCTCTAAAATAAATAAATCTTAAAAAAAAAAAAAAAAAGACATTTCTCCTTCCTAATCCAGAAACCATTCATTTAGACCAAGGAACATCTGCATGGGTTGCTGGAAAGACCTCTTGTTTTCCAGATTGTATGAAAGTCAGCTACATTCAACAAGTCTCCATGTGCAAATGCCTTAAATGCACGTAAATGGGTCACCAGGTCTGGCCTGGGGATTCTAAAAGAGCTGAGGCTTTCCAGGTCAACACACAGACTTCACTGAAAAGTCCACAGACTCTCACCTCAGCCACCACTTCCCTATCCTCCCACCAGACAGGGACAGCATCCCCACCTGCGGCTCTCAGGCCTGGGGCCATTTCTCCCAGCTGCAGGGGCCAAGACTCTGCTGGGTTTCTGTGCAAAGGAGGCGGAAATTGGGGCTCATAACTTTTGGGCTTCATCTTGGAGCCCTCGCTCTCATCATGGGTCCCAGGACAAAGAGGTCCCACTCTCAGAGACAAGGCGCAGAGTCCAGCAGAAATCTGGAAAGCTAACAGGTTTCCCACCTGCACCCATCTTGCCTCTGGAGACTCCTTGCTCCTCAGAGAAGTCTTTAGAGTAGAGGATATGATCACAAAATTCTGTGCTTCCTATGTGCTGGGCCCTGAAGTAAGCATTTTCTCACTTCCTCCTCATTACCCTGTGAAGTATCATCTCCATTTTACACAGGAAGAAATTGAGGCTTGTAATTTTGCCTGCATCACTGTGTTGGTGTGGATCAGGACTCGACCACAGGTTTCTTTGCCCCCAGGTCCATCACCGCTGGGGAAGGACTGACCTTCCATCGGTCCATCTACCTGTCATCCATTCATTTATTAAATACCTGCTATATGTCACATGCTGTGCTTGTCTTGGAAGTTCAGTGAAATACCTAACCCTAAACTTAGTTCCCACGCCTTCTCTCTTTAATTTGGACTTCATTTCCCTGCTTCTCTAGTGCCATGGAGGTCTAATTTTTAGCATCAGTTATTTTACTGCAATGGTGAGGAAGGTCTGATGAAGATTCTGGTTAATAGCCTTCCCTCGCCAGGAAGGCCCAGCACTTGAGTGGCCATGTAGTCCCACACCCTCCTTAGACAAAGGTGCTCGGTGTCTTGCCCAAAGGCAGGAGCTCAGAAGCAGAACTAGGTTATCCCAGACTTCTTACCTCTTACACCTTCTTTCCCCTGGCCCCTAAGCCTGATAAATTTGGTTTTCTAAACTTCATGTTTTAAAATTATTGCCCTCCTTTAGGATTATTTTGTTGTTGTTCTTAGATTTTTAAGATTATTAAATCTGGAGGCACATATGTAATGAAAATCTTAACATTTATTTTTCTTCTGAGCTATCTTTCTGCCTTTATTACAAATGCTCAGGTCTGGCCCCAAGGACACAGAGGCCCTAACTGGCTAATTCTAACGGAGTGGGGAAAATAAAGGCTTTGTGCATTTCCCTCTGGAAGCAGCGAAAAAAGAGCAGACACCTTTTCCTGCAGCCTCCAAACTCAGAGCTGCCTACAGTGTTAGGGATCAATTACGTCCTGGGAGGAAGGCTTCCTTCCCCAGCTTCCTTCCTGGTTGGCTAGCACCTTATTATGAGGCCCTCCGTCTTGCCTATTGTCTTTAGAAAGATTAAAGGCTGCAGTCCCAGCCAGACAGGATTTAGGATTTAGGGGTTGTTTGTTTGTTTTGTTTTGCTAACCATAAAATAAGAATATTGAGCAAAAAACAGAGAATGTACATTTAATATCAAGAATCATGACCAAAGTAAATGCGGCTTCATATAAATGAATAACAGGTTGAGGCAGCCGTGACATAGAGGAAGGAGGCAAAAATCCCGAGCTTAAGGCCTTATAGTGCCATTTACAGCTCAATGAACTCAGATGAGTCACTTGTCACCTCGGAGCCCCAGTGTCATCTTTCTGAAATGGGAATACTATTTCAAAGGGAGGCTTGGAGGATTAAACACCATCAAATATACTGTATCATTATACGAAGATTCATAACATATCATTTGTATTATTCTTCAGAAAAACAAAGTAAGGCAGAGGTGTTTTTCCTTTCTGCTTTGACAGCACAGTTATCCAAGAATGCAGTGCAGACAAAGGCTATGCTTTTACTCATAGATCCCTCCTGATGACTCGGCCCAGAGCCACGAGGGTGAGCAGAAAGTGGGCACATAAGCCTTCTGGCATTGAGTGCAACCACAGAGGGACAGTGAGTAGACCGTGGGCCTAGGGAGAATTACACTCGGGAGATCTGGAAGCTTCCACAGAGCCCTGCTCCTCCAGCTGTTCACCACCAATGAAGCCCTTTATAATTTATAAAAACAGAGATAAAGGCCAGTCTTTTGTTTGAAGATGCTTCTCAAAACATACAAAACCCCCAAGTGTCCATGTTTGAAATGATAAAATGACACAATGCCAAGGAATGACTAAAAATTTCGAGATGCCCCATGATATGTAAAGCACATTTCATTTCAAAATACAAATGATAAATGGCAAGCCATGTGATATCTTAATAACTTCCTCTTGCTTCCTTTCATTTGAGCTGGTCATTGTGAGGCAATAGTAAATATGAATATTTGGTGACCCAACTTTGGGAACAAAAGCAAATGCAACAATAACCTTTGGCCAGGCAGGACAGTATTGGCGATCACCAGTAATGCTAAGTACTAGGAACAGTGATAAATACCTTGGTATTATATTTCAAAATTTAACAACAAACTGTGACGAAAGTTATGTGAATGTGGTCTCTTTCCAAATATCTTATTGTACTGTACTCATCCTTCTTTTTTTCTTATGATGACATGAGATGATAAGAAGCTTACATTATGAAATGCAGTCAGGTGGAAGACTGCTTCACTGCAGTAGGAGTAATTTCTCTCACTTTTTTTTTTTAATTCAATGAGGCATTGCATTGTTTAAAGTAGTTATTGTGAATCCTATTTAGGTTTTCCAAGTACTGGACAGTGATTTATCTTCTTTTCAGATGGCATCCAGAAAACCAGAATCCTAAATGCATTCTGGAACCTGGGAATGCAGGCTTGCGGTCAGCATGAGAGTGGTCTGTGAGATCGCTTGTCTTTTCCACCAGTGACCTTCTTCCCTCAGAAGGGTAAATAACCAAACCAGCCATACTGTGAACTTCAGGGTGCCAGGCCACAGTCAGCAGGCCATACCAATAGGGGAGCCATTACAGAGTGATGTTGGTGCCAGGCCCAAAGATTTAGCCAAATTTCAAAAACGCTCTGTACATGCATAGACACTCTAAGGATATAATGGCAGGTAACTGAATGCTGAACTTTCTTCATATCAGGCTTAGCTTTAGATGCTCCTATCTGGGGGTGTGTGAGATCTCAGAGACTCCTGGCGCCTAGAAGGCTCCATGTGCAAAGCGTCCTGAACTGGATTAGAATGCGATGCTCTCTAACCCCTCCAAGTGTGAATGGTCCTGGGGCTTATGAAAATCAGATTACTCAGGCCCTTCGGAGAGTCCTCGCTATTGTTCTTGGCGAATTTTCACAGGGAGTAATTACCAGAAAAGAAGATAAATCACTGTCCAGTACTTGGAAAACCTAAATAGGATTCACAATAACTACTTTAAACAATGCAATGCCTCATTGAATTAAAAAAAAAAAAGTGAGAGAAATCACTCCTACTGCAGTGAAGCAGTCATTCCGTAAGAAGGGCCCGAGAGACGGGGCGAAAGTTTGGTAACAGTTGGTGCTGATAATCAGGGGCTCCTTTGATTATGTACGTTGGATCGTACAGCTTTAAATGATATAAACACACCGTCTCATCAATATTTTGTAGCAATATATATAATTGATATGTTCTTGAAAAGGATAATATCTCTTTGATTTCTAAACTGAATTTGAAGGGAAGTAAGCATATCATTCTGGTGTTTTTGTAATTACGTTGACTCTTAACCCACCCCCTTCCAAAACAAAATTCAGTGTGGTTCGGCTAAAGCTGACTCATACCTAAACAGCTCAAGCAGCTACAAAAAAAGGGAAATTTGATTTTAAATTGTCACAAACCTCTTAACTGGAAGAAGTCCAAGTGGACAGATCTCTCTTTAAGCACCAGGCTGCCTGTGTTCTCTGTAGGCACAAACCTTCATGTTTGAATTAAGTTCACTTATTTTTATCCTGGTTGCCCTCTACTGTGGCTTCCCATGAAGCTGCATTACTTGCATTTTATTTACACCCATTCTTTACATGGAAAGCACATGAGTGGGGGGGGGGTTGCCTAGCTGGCTCAGTCAGTAGAGCATGTGACTCTTGATCTCTGGGTTCTGAGTTCAAGCCCCATGTTGGGTGCAGAGATTACTTTAAAAAAAAAAAAAAGCATATGTGTGGAACTGAACTTGGATCACACAGAATCAACACAGAAAATAAATTCAATAACTTTTCCTTTAAAGATGAATTAAAAATCTGTGTAATTGTTTTCATCCAATAGAAGTTTAAATCAGAAATCACTGTCATTTTAATGTTCAATTAGTTTAACTTTCAAAAAGAATAAACCAAGATATTTGCCCTTTGGTCATAACTATTTCATGTTCTAACACTTATATATATTACACTTTCTTTTTTCCTATCTGTTATTCTTTTATCTCTCTTATTTAATTCTGGAAGGTGCTAATGTGGAAGTGAGGGTTCTTGATATTTTTCTGTGGTACCCTTTAAGGGCACCATCACCACTGGCTCTAATCTTTGTAGATCAGATGGCATCCAGAAAACCAGAATCCTAAATGCATTCTGGAACCTGGGAATGTAGGCTTGCAGTCAGCATGAGAGTGGTCTGTGAGATCGCTTGTCTTTTCCACCAGTGACCTTCTTCCCACAGAAGGGTAAATAACCAAACCAGCCATACTGTGAACCTCAGGGTGCCAGGCCACAGTCAGCAGGCCATACCAATAGGGGAGCCATTACAGAGTGATGTTGGTGCCAGGCCCAAAGATTTAGCCAAATTTAGACATCTTTGACATCGTTAGTACATTTCCTACATTTGGTCCAATATCACCCAAAATATTGTCATAACCTGCTTTGTGATGCTAAGTAAATTAGTTCAGCTCACATCCCGTCAACTCCTGTACAAAAGTGGTCATAGTATCCATTACCCTCCCTGCTGAGGACTCTCATTGTCTCTTCACTTCCTGAACTTTCTGGAATTCAATCTAGCAATAGCTAGAGAGTCATCCTGCATGCCTTACTGGCAAGTCAAATATAAGACAACAATCTAAACTCTCTGTTTCTTCAAATGATGGCTCTTCCAGCCCTCATTTTTACTTTTGATGAGGGGGACCAGATTTTCTTATACAGGGCCCAACCCCTCATCCGAGTTTTGCTTCATTTGGTTTCAGTTATTCACAGTTAACCACAGTTTGGAAGTAGATCTTCCTTCTGACATATCCTCAGGAGGTTATTAGTAGCCTAACACTGCGTCACGATGCCTATGTCTTCCACCTGACTGCATTTCATAATGTAAGCTTTTTATCATCTCATGTCATCATAAGAAAAAAAGGATGAGTACAGTACAATAAGATATTTGGAAAGAGACCACATTCACATAACTTTTGTCACAGTTTATTGTTATAATTGTTCTATCATTATTTATTATTGTTATTCTCCTACTGCACCTAATTTTAAAAATTAAACTTTATCATAGGTATGTATGTATCGGAAAAAACATAGTATATACAGGGTTTGGTAGTATCTGTGGTTTTAAGCATCCACTGGGGGCCTTGGAACTATCCCCCGAAGATAAGGGGGACTACTGTGTGTCTTTTATGGCTGTACCATTTGGTGTTCAAATAACAATTTCTGGTTTTTGTCTTTCAAAAAAAAAATAACAATTACAATTTAACCAAGTATTTGGGACACCTGGTTGGCTCAGTCAGTTAAGCATCGGACTCTTGTTCTCAGCTCAGGTCTTGATCTCAGGGTTGTGAGTTTAAGCCCCATGTTGGGCTTCATGCTTGGCATGGAGCTATTAACCCAGTATTTTGCTTTATAGATTAAATGGAAGAAATCTTCAAGATTTTTCTCTATTTATTTAATCTTTCAATGTAGAATAGCTATCAATGTGTTCTTTTTTCAGAATGCCAAATTCAGGAAGAATGAATAAGAAAGAGTAATTATTGGGGCACCTGGGTGGCATAGTGGTTGGGCGTCTGCCTTCGGCTCAGGGCGTGATCCTGGCGTTATGGGATCGAGCCCCACATCAGGCTCCTCCGCTATGAGCCTGCTTCTTCCTCTCCCACTCCTCCTGCTTGTGTTCCCTCTCTCGCTGGCTGTCTCTCTCTCTCTGTCAAATAAATAAATAAATAAATAAAATCTTTAAAAAAAAAAAGAAAGAGTAATTATTGATATTTTTTTAAAAAGTTTATTGCCAAGATTATTGACCAAAAATGTGACTTAAAACAGTCTCATTTTAGCAATATTATCTAGAAATGCATCATCCTTGATTAAAACTAAGTATCTATAAGTGTTCTGAGTTCACAGTGGGCATTCAATAGAACTCCCACTTAAATTTTATCTAACATTTACAATTTTAGTTATGAAGTTACACTTACTTGAATTAGGTAAGAAGCTTGAATCTTATTGGTTAATATTTCAAAATTATTCCTGTGTTTAAGATTGTATTACCTTGGGTATAGAATCATCTTTCTGAGTGAACTTCAAAGTCCTTTTGACTCTAAAATTCCATACATACCTCTTTAAGAAAGATGAAAGTAATACATTTTAGTATTGTCCCATTAGCAAATGTCAAATTTATAAAATGGTCAAATGTCATAAAATAATAAAATCTTAGCATAATTTACATTGTATTTATTTAGAATTTTAAATTACAGATTATATATCCAAAAGTTGTACATATGAATAAAATTTTTCCATGCTTTTTTAGCCAAATAGATTAGATGAAATATACCTACTTATAATATTTGCCAATTTCTGAAGAAGTATGTATTTATTTCTCCCAAATAATTAAGTACCCAGGGGGAGGCTGGATCAGACCAAGGGGTCAGAGTCAGGCAATGGAAAGGACTAGGCAAATCTATTGACTGTCCATAGTTCTCATGTAATGGGAATGAAAATGGGATGATAGGATGTTCAAGCATGTCTACTCTGTAGCCAGATTGCCTGGGTTCAACTCCTGGCTCTTTTATTTTTGTAGCTTTGTGACCTTGGGCAAGTGGTTTAACTCCTCTGGTCTGAGTTATCTCCATTTTCAAATGAGAATGCTAATAAAAATGATGGATACCTCAGAAGGTTGTTGTAAGGATTAAAAAATTGATATGTATATATTCTTTGAAGACCTAGTAAGAACTCAAGAAATGATAGTTTTCTTTCTGGAACACATTTAACCATCTATTGATTGCCCCTAGAGTTCATGGAAATTTGCAAGAGGCAGCAAAGATCCGGAGGGTAGTAGGAAATTCTAGAAATGGGGATCTCCAGCTGGGTCTCAGGTTCTGTGTGGACACCCAGAAATGCAACAATAAATGAGATTTGGTCCCCTTCCTAATGAAACACAGAGCCATTAGGTAGGGAGCAGACAGACCTAAATAAAACTTCCATAGTTCAGTGTGATGTGCTGAACAGCCGCAGGCAGTAGTGGTGCTGGGACACTTCTGAGGGAGCAATCACTTCTAATTGGATCAAGAAAAGTGAGAGAAGGGGTAACACCTAGGCAGTGCCACAAGGAGTCAGAGTTTGTGACATAGTCGGTGCCAGGAGGCCAGACAAAGGCGCAGCATGAATAAAGGCAAGATTATAGAAAAGTGTTTGGTGTATTTTGCAAGTTCAACTAGAATATAAGGTGTATGCTGCTCTGAGTAGAGGTTAGAGCTCCCACCGGGAGTTTGTGGGGGCCACGTTGCGAAGGCCTCCCATGCCCTGATGGGACTTCAGGCTTTACTGCGGAGGCACCAGAGAGCCACTGCAGGCTTACAACAAGGGGAATGATTCGCTCCAAGGTAACTCTGAAGGCAGGATGGAGAGTGGATTGAAAGGAGAAGGGAGAGAAACTGGAGGCAGAGACCCGTTGGACGGCCATGTAGTGGTCCAGGGAAGAGAGCTAGAATAAGGTGGGGGTGGGGGATGAGATGGAGGGGCATGGAAAAAAGATGAGAGATATTGCTGGAGACAAACTGCCAAGACTGATAACCTGGACAGAGTGGTGGTGGTAGAAGTGGTAAGAGGAATAAGGGGGTCCAGGCATGACTCTCAGGTTCCCTACTGGAGCAGCTGGACCGACAGGAAGAGGAGGTGGAAGGGAGGAATAGGAACAGGTTTATGGGAGCAAGGAAATGAGTTTAGCTTTTGATAGACTTTCCTTCTGAATTTCATCATTGCATAGGTTATCGGCTTAGACAAGAAGCACAGCTGAAGCGGTGAGTCGTTCTTAGCAACTTTACAATTCTTTCCTTTAACCAGCGACGGAAGCTTAGAATGACTTCATGAGCTTCTGAAAAACAGCGGAGCTACAGAGAAGCTGCATTTAGGACCGCTTATGTACTTCTGGCCTTCTAAAATTTAGATCGAATAAAATCATTTCTATGGTTTCTCGTATTTCAGATATTAAGTATGGATGTGGTAAAAACTACGAGAGAGATGTAGAAGAGAGTAAAGTACATTCACTATTACAAATTTCCTTTCAGGCAAGTTTTACCGAGAATAGTTACCTAAGGGTCACTTCACGGAGCCTCCCACCGAGAGCCTCTGACTGAACAGGTCTGGGGTGGAGGCAGGAACCTGCGTTGTAACGAGCACCCCAGGTGATCCTCAGGCAAGTGGCCCTCACAGCCTGAGAACCACCTTGACCACAGCTATCCCTCTTTACAACTCTGCCAAACCCAGGTCATTGACACAAGGTAATGGGGCTGAGTGAGGCTGATAGTGGAGTCCTCACGGTAAGGCAACTCAGACGTATAACCTTGAGAACTTACGAGAGACCCCCCACGACACCAGATTTTGTAACAACACTTATTAAAAATTACATAGCTATCACTAATTGTCAATACTCATGAAGAAGATCTAAATGCAGCAAGGTTTCAAAGTAATAGGGAAGTTTTAGGAGTAAGCGATACGCTGGACGCACTAGTTACTGATCTGAGTTCCATCTTAGGCATATTTCAACCCAGTTCCACAGCATAGGGGTGGCTTCAGCTAGTTCTGGACAACGATAATACATAATAACTTTCTTTACCTCAAACCGTGGCCTTCCTTAGGCTATAGAATACCAAATACTCTCTAGCTTCAAGATTAAATCATATATGAACTGTTTTCTTAAATCTCGAGATACAAGGTTTCTAAGCAACATTCATAATGAAGAGAACTGTTTCACACTAAGTTCTCCAAAGAGACTTCCCTCCTGTTTTCTTCCTCATTCTGAAGGGAAAATTCTGTAGTATGAGTGCATATGTTATATTTTATAGAATGTTGTCGATACCGGCTAAGGTCAACAACACATAGAAAAGACACAAAAGGGAAAACATTCAGTGTTTAGGCGCTCACCTATGGATCACTCAGTGAGGTGGGGCTCCCACCACCAAGAGAATTTTTCAAAACAAAGTGCGATACGTATGTTCCTAGCAGTCCATATCTATAGAATTAAGAAAAGATGAACTGTAATACATTTTACCAAGTATAAAGCCTGCTGAAGGAAGTGGCTACCTCCCAAGGAAACCCCATGCCAGCCTTATTATAGCCGTAAAAAATTAAGAAATGAGATTTAGATGTACATATGCATATAAATAGATCTTTTACTCAAGAATGCCCTGAGTGAGGGGCGCCTGGGTGGTTCAGTCAGTTAAGCGGCTGACTCCTGATTAAGGCTCAGGTCATGATCTCAGGGTTGTGAGATCAAGCCCTTTGTCAGGCTCCGCATGGAGCCTGCTTAAGATTCTCTCTGCCCCTCTCTGCTCATGCTCTTTCTCTCTCTCTTCAAAAAAAAAAAAAAAATGCGGTGAGTGAAACGCCAAGGCTGAATTCACCCTCACCCAAGATAACCTTTACTCAAAAAAGAAAAGCACTTGTAAATGGGAAGAGAAAGGCATTTTTTCTTTTAACTTTTGATATAATTACAAATAGTTGTAAAAATTATGTAAAGAATTCTCATGTATTCTTCACCCAGATTTTCCAAATTTTGCTTTATCCTTTCTCTCTCTGTACACACACACACATCTGCACAGACATATACATTTATATATACTTTTTTTCTGAACTATTTGAGAGTAAGTTGTAGATATGATGCCCTGTTACCCCTAAATTCTTCAATGTCCTTCCTAAAAGTAGACATTCTCTTAAATATCACGGTATCACTATCAAAATCAGAAAATGAACATTGCTACAGTGAGCTAAACTACAGATTTACTTAGGATTTGCCAATTACCCTAGTCTTGTCTGCTATTGCGAATGAAAATTCCAATTCACTGATTGTAGCCACTTGCCTCATCTCCTTTCATCTAGGACAATTCCTCAATCTCTTCCTTTCACAACACTGGCATTTTTGAGGAACAGAGGCGTGCTCTTTCATCGCATATCCACCATTTTGTGTTTCATATTCCTCTCGGTTAGAGTCAGGGTATGCATTCTTGGCAGAAACGCCACAAGAGTATTGTTGTTTTCTTTCATATCAGTAGGCAAAGGATGTTGATTTGGTCGATTCTGGTTAATGGGTTACTAGCGAGAAGGAGAAAAGCAGTCCCTGACACCTGGGGTCTGAGAATGCCACCAGCCAGGCCTTGGGGTTGCTGGGAGATGCACTGCCTCCCCCCCTCCCCCAAGCTGGGCCTTGGAGTTCTTGTGTTGAACATAAGCTGTTTCACAGAACATCAATATTTGTCAAGGCTACTCTGTGACCTTGTGACAAGACCCCTCCATTATCATGTCTGAACACAGACAAAACAATGAACACTGTCATCATTGCACAAATGACCAAGCCTCCCCCTCTCTTGGTTAAAATATGTATGCCTGCAGCTGCTTTGCCGATTACAGCTCTTGCTTCAACCCACTCTTCCTTCCTTCTGCGTAAGATTTCCAGAGATATCCAATGATAGGATTACTCACACTTCCTGACAACTTCAATCCAGAACCTTTTTCTTTAGCCCTCTCCAGAGTTAACCTAATACCCTCTCACTGAACCGCCCCATGGTTTCCCATGGGGTGCATTCTTGCTTACTGCCACCATTCATAATCCCAGCTTGTTCAACCACAGGTGTCTTCCCGGGGGTCTCAGCCTGCAAGGCACTGATGCTAGGGACACTAACTTTGCTCGGTTGGGACTATTTCTATGACCTGGCGATAGCTAACTTTCTGCCACGGTTTTAGCATCCATTCATGATTCTCGCCTGAATCGGTTCTTACCAAGATGTTTGCCTGCGACATTGTGGTTTATAATAAGAAATGTATTTGGTCTTCCTCCCACTTCTGACACAAAGCTCCTAAAACCTTTGGAATTTCTGAAGTGATGAGAGCAACATAGGTGTGTTTTGTTGTGTTAATGAGGTGACTTTTGCAATGCCCGTAGATCCCCTAAGGGTGGGGGCCATCACCAGAGGAACAAACCATGTAATCAGAAGGTTGAAAGTTTCAGTGCCATCCCTCTCACCTCCACTGAGGAGGGAAGGGCTGGAGGTCAAATCAGTCACCAATGGCCAATGATTTAATCAACCATGCTTACGTAATGAAGCTCCTATAAAAACTCCAAGGGGCAGGCTTCCTAGAGCTTCCAAGTTGGTGAACACCAGGAGATGCAGGGAGACTGCCACACCTGGAATGAGCATAGAAGTTCCGGTGTCTTCCCACACCTTTGCTCTATGCATCTCTTCCATCCGGCTATTGTTGAGTTGTATCCTTTTACAATAAGTAGGTAATCTAGTGAATAAATGGGTTTGCTGAGTTCTATGAGCCGCTCTAGCAAATCACTCAAACCCAAAGGGGGAATTATGGGAACCTCTGATTTCTAGCCAATCAGTCAGAAGTATAGGTAACGACCTAGGCTTTAGACTAGTCTGATGTGGGGGTGGAAGGGAAGAGTCCTGTAGAACTGAGCCCATAACCTGTATTTGTCTCCAGGTTGTTGTGTCCTGGTTTGCTATCTCCAGGTAGAGAGTGTCAGAATTGAGTTGAATTGTAGGACATCCGTTTGGAGTTGGTGTCCAGAGAATTGTTGGTGTTTAGGGAAAACGGTACTCTGATCTAGCCGCATCGAAATTGGATCTAGGAACCCAAAATGTTATCAAATGGTAGTTTTCCTATTTTCATCATCCTTTCTATAATAAGAAATTAGATTTCTATCATAAGGAAGTTCTCCATTCTCCCCTACTTATTAATATTCCTTTGGGCTTCACTGTATTCTTATTTTGTTCAGTGGGTTACAATCCATTGATCTATTTTTTATTTTGATGGTCAGATTATTAAAAGTTTGTCTTTGGGAGCTTCTTCAGACTGGCCTGTGTATTCTTTGGATTTGTCTCCCATTCTTTGAGCATTTCACCACTTTCTGCCACCCCCAGATGTTCCAAGCTTATCTATTTCTTTCCTACCCCAATCTTCAATCTACACTGCCCTTGTTCCTCCTAGTGTAGAAGGATATTTTGAAATTAAAATCTGGATACTTGGTATATTCATTACTACTGCTTCTAGGCCCTCTCAGCTGACAGAAAAAAATAGTGGTACCCATATACATATATGTATATATACATGTCCACATACACAGTAATCTATATTTAATTCCATGACTGTCTTTACATATTAAAAACTATGAGTTTGTCCTGATACCTCTAATCTAACCCCATCTGGGTCCTTGTAGAATTGGAAGGCATTTTAAATACACACATGCATCATGGATAAAAGGTAAAAAGCATGTCCTTGACAACAGCAGCTTCTGCTGAAGAGCATTTTACAGGATAGGTATAGTATGGCCCTTATGGACAAGCGTGCCCACTGTGTATATTAGAAAGCCCTTTTCCTAAAGCTCTGATTAGAGTCTAGCCTTAGTCTCTTCCAGCCACCATCCTTGCAGTTACTGGTCTGTCCTCCCAAGTGTCAGCAGTGGTAATGATGCCCTTTGTTTTAGCAATGGGCTTCCACCAACCCTAAGTTGATTTTTCCCCACGGTTTCATTTACAGTTAGCTGGAGAAGACTTACGCCATGGTAAAACTTGCGTTCTAACGGACAGAAGCATCCTTCCAGTTTCTTTGCTATAGCATCAGCACTAGCATTGGCATGCTGCCATCAGCCTTAAAATTCAAAACTCTTTGCTGGGGTGCAAAATTGGTGGTAGCAAGTGAGAAGTTTACACCCAGCACATATTATGTTCATCACAAGGTATCAAGATGTTGCTTTTTTTCCCCTAAGATTTTTTGCCTTCGAGCTTTAGCCTTTGAGCATGGACCAAACCGTACACCCCAAAGTATGTGCTGAAGTCAGAATATCTCAATAGACACATCATGAGAGTGTTCACAGGGAGTATTCACTAATGACCACAAGACTGTTATAGTATATCTTCTGTCCCATGCTCTTGGGGCTTAAAGCATGGGAAAAAAATACATAGGTATACAAATACACATTTTTATTAGTAGTATATACTAATAAATTGTTATATATATATACATATATGTGTGTGTGTGTGTATATATATATAATTTGTGCTTCTATGTATGCATACATGCATGGAAGTCATTCAGAAAAAGATCACCACTGTCCAGGACAGGGTCACAGGGGTATTGTGACCAAGATGTGTATCCGTGATAGGAGAAGCGGAAATGAGGAAATTAAATGAAAAGGGAAAGGTAGATGAACTGCTTGGATAGAGTATAGATACCGTCATCTAGTAACAAAATATTTTCCTTGTGATATTTTAAACATTGTTTTTGTTAATTTCTTGAATAATAATGTGGAAAATGAATATAATTGCAATTATGCAAGGATGTATAAAAGCAATAGAATTATTAAGGATGTAGAATAAATATCATGATGGATTATATAGGCACTGACATAAGAATTTACACATTCAATATTTGCCCTGGCATTCAGACTGACAGAAGATAGCTTGATGGTCAGTGTTTTAAAACAATTTTTCATTTTCTTCATATACTATGTTAATCACCAAGCTGGTATCAGGGAGGATTATTATTTCCTCTTACACTTTTTGCCATGAGGAATTGAAACAACTAGCCTTTGATTTTATTTTTCCACTGTGCAATTTCAGCTGCCAGTTTTACATAGTACTAAATACAGTCATGGGGCGCCTGGGTGGCTTCTCAGTTTAAGTGTCTGACTTCAGCTCAGGTCATCTCAGGGTCCTGGGGTGCAGCCAAGTAGGGCTCCACACTCAGCTGGGAGTTTGCTCGTCCCTCTCCTTCTGCCTCTGCCTCTTCCCCCCTGCTCCTGCAGGCTTGTGCTCGCACTCTCTCTCTCTCTCAAATAAATGCACAAAATCTTTAAAAAATACATTCATTATTACTCAAATGAATAAAATCCATGTTTAAGAGCAATTTCTAAATGTGTTATTTCAAACAAAGATTAATTTTAAATAAGAGCACCTGCCCCGGGTTACTATTTCCTTTGTAAGTTAATGACTGTCAATATAAATTGGACCCATTTTTTCTTCTACATATAACCAGGTGGGATGTGGGCTTAATGAAGAGATGGAAAATTATGTAAGAACTGTTATTAATCATACTTCTACAATTAATGTAATAACGTTCAAAAAGAAAAGTCTGCTCATGAATTTCAGAGGATACAGACTTCTCCCCAGACTTTTAAAAATCTATTTCCTGATTTACTAGACAGATATTTCTGCCCTGCAGAATGCAGACCAGTCTTCTATAACAATCCAGGGCCATATGTGATAAGAGAATAATGTGAGCTCCTTTAGGAGCTCAAGGAAGGATGAAATGTCGGCCAAGATTGACTCATATTTTTTTTTTCTTTTTCAATCTCTTTATTGCATTATGAAAACAGGGTTTCTAGAATCACACAAGGCAAATTTTTGGTGCCATACTTATTTGTTACAGTCAAGATGATGTTAGTCTTATGTTAGATACATAAAGGGAGGTTAGCATAAGATAATATTATTGTACTAATTAAATGTTAATATTCATTACTTCTTAGTTAATTTAAATTCTGAGAGTTCTGGAACCTTAAAACGTTAAGTAGTTATTATTACTGAAATTAATAAATTGCTGTTGACCAGTAAGCTTTTAACTCATGAATTTAGAAATTACTTAGACAGTTAGGAAGTCTTGGTTGTTTATTCAGCTGCACTAGTATTTTAGTATATGTTCCTACCCGGTAATTTAACCTCAACTTTAAAACAATTGTCTCTTAAGTGAGACTATCTATACCTGATAATGAAGTAGTGTCTTTTTCCCTGACAAATAAACAAAATCTTTTTTTTCTATAAGATTTTACTTATTTATTTGACAGAGAGAGAGAACACAAGCAGGGGCAACAGCAGACAGAGGGAGAAGCAGGCTCCCCACTGAGCAGGGAGCCCGACGTGGGACTTGATCCCAGGACCCCGGGATCATGACCTGAGCCGAAGGCAGACGCCTAACCATCTGAGCCACCCAGGCGCCCCTAAATAAATAAAATCTTTAAAAAAAAAACGCATTACAACTTAATCTTTTAACAGATCTGTTATTGAGTTTGTTTCTTAATTCTAATTCAACATTTCTTCAACTGTCAGAATTTTAACTGTCATAGAACAATTAAGTCAAATCGGGTTGTGGATAATTTATAACGCTCTGTTCAACATACACTTCACTTTTTATATTCATATAATTTGAGGATTATTCTTTAATATAAATTCATCTATGTTCTTTCATTAGTATATTTCTTTAGACCATTATTGCTTTTAGGATACACATTTTAGAAAGACCACTGCGCTGGCTCAGTCAGTGGTGTGTGACTCTTGATCTTGGGGTTGTAAATTTGAGTCTTATGTTGGGTATAGGGCTTACTTTAAAATCTTTAGGGGCACCTGGGTGGCTCAGTCAGTCAAGCATCTGCCTTCAGCTCACGACATGATCCCGGAGTGCTGGGACCGAGCCCCACACTGGGCCTCCTGCTCAGCAGGGAGTCCGCTTCCCCCTCTGCCCCTAACCGCACTCATGTTCTCTTTTTTTCTCTCTCAAACAAACAAAATCTTTTTTTTATTGCTCTATATAGTCTTATGTCTTTTATTTATTTATTTATTTTAATATTTTTTTATTATATTATGTTAGTCACCATACAGTACATCCCTGGTTTTTGATGTAAAGTTCGATGATTCATTAGTTGCGTATAACACCCAGTGCACCATGCAATACGTGCCTCCTTACTACCCATCACCAGCCTATCCCATTCCCCCACCCTCCTCCCCTCTGAAGCCCTCAGTTTGTTTCTCAGAGTCCCTAGCCATCAGGGAAATTCAAATCAAAACCACAATAAGATACCACCTTACACCAGCTAGAATGGCAAAAATTGACAAGGCAAGAAACAACAATTGTTGGAGAGGATGTGGAGAAAGGGGATCCCTCCTACATTGTTGGTGGGAATGCAAGTTGGTACAGCCACTCTGGAAAACAGTGTGGAGGTCCCTTAAAAAGTTAAAAATTGAGCTACCCTATGATCCAGCCATTGCACTACTGGGTATTTACCCCAAAGATACAGACGTAGTGAAGAGAAGGGCCATATGCACCCCGACGTTCATAGCAGCTCTGTCCACAATAGCTAAATCATGGAAGGAACCGAGATGCCCTTCAACAGATGACTGGATTAAGAAGTTGTGGTGCATATATATAATGGAATATTATTCAGCTATCAAAAAGATTGACTCATATCTTTGAAAGCTGAATGGCTTTCAGTGTATTAGTGCTAGATGAAGTGAAGCCTCGAACCCACATGTACCACACATCCCATTATATCTTGGAAGCAATAATGTCCAACTCTGAGAAAAGAAATATGCAAACCTTGCTGCAGACAAGGAGATTGTGAATAGGATCAACAATTTATTTACAAAAATAACCAAACTTCAGATCATGGAGAATCAAAATATTAATCTTAATATTTAAAAACTATACAAATATTTTACCAGAGGCTTGAAAAATATGTTTCAATATCCTGCTCAAACCAGCACCAAGCTAAGCTCATGATATTCACAGTATTAAAATTGGGATCACTTTAAACATATCAATGTTAGATCAAGGCAAAGCCTCAAACCCACATGTACCACACGTTTTCTTATACCTTGGGAACAAAAATGTCCAACTCTACCAAAAGAGATCATGCAGGGGGGAGTGTCACCTCACTGCAGAGATGAAGACTGTGGTGGCACTGCTTTGAGAGGTAAGGGAATGCAGTGTCATCATCAAAAGCACGGACCTGGGAGCACACTGCCTGGTTGAATCCTGGCTCAACTACCGGGACCTTAGGTAAATTATTTCTTCATTGTGTGCTGTGCCTCCAGCCCGGTGTCATTAGGTTGTGAGGAAGAGCAAGTGAATTAATAAGTGCCGAAAGACCCTCAGTAGGTCAGGTAGGCTTTTAAAAATAATGCTCATCGAATGAACTGATATGTGCTAATGAGGCCCCTCCTCATGCAGGACATGGTGCTTGGGCTTAGATGCCACCTCCTACGAAGATCGTCAATATGGCCAATGTGAAAGTACCCGGCAAGCTTTATGAAACTGACTCAGTGATCATCGTATACACCAGCCAGCGAATGCCCTATGTTCGCTTTCACTTACTTAATCAATAGTAAGTTGGGAATATATACTTATCCCATAGTAAGTGCTGGAAATATGAAGAGGTGTGAGACATCAGCTCTGCCTTGGAGGGCCTTCAACGATAGTTGAAGATAGGACATATACAACCAAGGATTACAAAAAGGCACCCTGTACCAAATGATGGCATTGTCGAAACTATACATGTATGGGTACCGATACACGAATGAACCATTATTATCAGGGTCCTTCTTTCCTCAGTGAAGCATGCTTGACTCAACCATTTTCCCTTGAATTACTGTTTCAATTCTGTGTTGCTACTCACAGCTTGAGGTTTATTTGGTCCACTCCGGATCTAAAAGTTCTATTTCTTTGTGCTTTTGCTTTGCTGTCATATTATTGTTTTGTTTAATATTCCGAAAGGGCTTCAAAGCAACTCGAGTGCTAGATCCATAGGTTAAATGTTTTGTTTTACTAGCTCACTTTGCACAGCACATGCCATGTTGGTGCCACACACACACACACACACACACACACACACACACACATCTACATATATATTAATAAATACAATACATAGAAACCAAAAGTTAACCCACATACCAAAGTCTAAATCAGACAAGTCTCTTTTCAACTGAAACACCACCTAGATTATTAAGTTCACTTTGCATATTTACAACTGGAGGGTGATGCAGACAACTGGCAGGAGAAATGAAAGAGAGCAGTTAACAGTGATGAAAGATTTACAGCATCGATTTTATAAAAAGCCGAAGAGATATTTACCCACAAGAAAATAACCCAATGACTGAATGTCACTCCATAGGGATTGTCTAAAGATCATTTCTCAAAGAAGAAGGATACAGGTGCATGGCTTTGAAGTGAAGCCAGAATCATTTAAGTTAGAGATCAGAACACCGAAAAGAACTGCAAAGCAGCGCTCCTCCAACAGTCACCTGAGGACAGGCAGCATCTGCAGAGTCCGTCAGAACGGCCAGTGTGTATGCCCTATGTTCAAGTTCAAGATGTCCAAATTCCACTGCAGAAGGGGGTGCACTTAGCATTCTGTTTTAACAAGCCCTCCAGGTGACTGATGCAAGCTCAAAATTTCTTAAGCACTGCTCAAAAAAATCTTTGCTGGGAAGAACATACTTGAAATACTCATCAGAGAAGGCGGGCTTTTATTTCTCTCATTATTGCAAATCTGAAAAGCAATCTAACTGACTGAGTTATTATCTCTGGACCTAAACCGGCACCGTGCACCATTCCTCGCAAGGGTTATTTGCAAGGCCATTAGACTTCTGCCCCCAAAGAGATGGGAACAAGTGTATGCCTCAGGTTTGGGGGTGCTGAGCACTCACTCTCATACCTTGAGAGCTCGGCCCGCACAGACTGCCAGCTAAGGATTTTAGGAAAGGTAAATGGGCTGAAAAAGGGTGATAGAGGAAAGGGAAAAAATGGGAGACGATAGAGTGGTGACCCAAATAGGGAACTAGGACAGAAAAAGAAAAAGAGCAAGAAGGAAGTATGGACATGAAAATAGAAGAAGAAAGAGGAGATTCTATCTAAAGTCAGAGTTGAGTTCCGTGGGAAGCAAGAGAACGAAGGAGTTTAGAGGAATATTCAAGAGAGTCACTCTAAGGGTTACAGGAATCAGTATGTGAAAGGTACAGCAGTGCTTGGCAAATAGCACTATAAAAATGCTAGTTATGACTAGGAAGGTAATGAAGAAAAACGAAGTGTAAGAGCAAGAGATAAGAAAAACATTAGCTGGGCGCCTGGGTGGCTCAGATGGTTAAGCGTCTGCCTTCTGCTCAGGTCATGATCTCAGGGTCCTGGGATTGAGCCCCGCATCGGGCTCCCTGCTCAGCAGGGAGCCTGCTTCTCCCTGTCCGTCTACTGTTCCCCTTGCTTGTGCTCTCTAGCTCTCTCTGTCAAATAAATAAATAAAAATATTTAAAAAAAAGAAAAGAAAAAGGAAAACATTAGCTAACCATTTTCCAGGGGCAATAATAGGAGCAGCCCTTTCTGAAGTAAGGTGATGAATCAGATGACCTCTATAGTCTTTCACAATTAATGGTTGTTACGTGGCTGGTATGTTATATGGCCTGTGCGTGTGCACGCACACATGCGCGCGCGCACACACACACACACACACACACACACACACACTTAACTGGAAAATACTTGTGGTATTTATTATCATTATTTTTTTGCAAATTGAAGAGGTATTTTACTGGCATATCTAGGCCGTTTCAAAAAGTCATCTTTAAGTGACATGAAGAATAATTAAAAGTACGTATTTATAGAGAAGTATCACTACTAACAAATTCTTTTACATTTTTGTTTTAAAATGTCACATACTTTAAATTTGACAAAAGCTCATAAAAATAGAAAAAATCCTCTGTTTTAGCTGACCCAGCATATCTAAACACAATGGGGTGCCTTCTTAATTACTTCCTTTAATATGCTGAGCTTAGTTTCAGAATTCATTAGAGATCAGACTTCCAGAAGAATTTCCTGTTTGTTTTGGCTAAATTATTATTGGTGAATTTTAGAGAAGAAATAGAACATATCAATTGATTATAGATAGTCTTCGGGAAGTATGAAATGAAAATACAAGAAAGAAAATGTATCTGCACAGAATCTAGCTTTAGAAACAACAGATGATGAGAGCACACCTCAGAATACACTAGTGAAATTCAACTCTCTCATTGGCCGGTATTAGTAACAACCGGCAGCATATGGGTTTGTTCAAAGCAACTAGAAACATATTTACTCCTTCCTTCTTAGCTTACCAGATGGCCCCAAAGAAAGGCTATGATTTTTCTCCAGTTTTACTTATCCAGAAAATAAAGATCTTAAACTGAATGTATTCTAGCTTTCAGGCTTTCCTTGTCATTGAGCACACCCAGGAAATGACGTTATACAAAGAAAACCCTAACCCTTTATGAACCAGTCTAAGCATGAAGTTACTCTAAGACATTCCAAGGGGTGCTTTGTGTGATGTTCCCTGGTACTGATAGCAAACATGAGTTTATTAGGAAGAATGACGAAACAGGCTCTTTGTTCTCGGGAAAATTGCAGCACCGAGTGCGTGTGTATGTGTGTGTGTGTGTGTGTGTGTGTGTGTGTGGTGTGAGGGAGCGAGTGGGTGTCTGTATTACTGACCATGTGGTGGCCACATGCTTCTCTGCTTAACAGAATCAGAAATTGCTTTTCTAGGTCTACACAGTTCCTGGGATTTGATTCTTCAAGTATAGATTCCATTATCCAAATACTGATAATGGCCATGCTATTTGAAAACCATTGTATTCTGGACTGATGTTTAAATTCAACAACCCATGCTATTGGTGCTAGTTCGTCCCACTGATGAGGGAAATCTTTTCATGAGTACTAAATTGGAATTACACAGGATAAATAGTATTTTAGTCCCTAGTGCAAATGGCTCTTATCTCAGGACATCCTACAAATAACAACGGGGGTAGAGTGAGAGGGTGAGGATGAACTGGAAGATCTAGCAACAGCCTTAGAGATCAATGAATATAACACATCTGCTGAAATATTTAAGGTGTGGGTGGGTTAAGGTTGTACAGGCTTCAAAATAACCATCTCCTATGGAAAGACACACGTGGGCATAAATCTATAACTGTGCCTGACTTACACACACAAGATTAAACTTGAGTTAATGCTGAATATTTAAGGAACTATTACATTCTTAAGAAATGTACTTTATTACTTTATTCAAACATTGAATATTCACTGAAATAAACTGAAGAGCAATAGAACATACAAGGCTTGCTTTTTCTGACTAAATACCTCCATTATGGTGCCAATTAATTTCTTTGGGGGCAAAAGTTTTGCTTTGTTTTTTGGGGGGACAAAACTAAAAAAAATTTAGAAACCTGAAAAATGTAAATTTTTTATGTAATTAAATAAAAGTATTTTATTCATTAAATAAAAGTATGTTATTTAATTACATAACTATTCATAAATGACATCCACGATGTGTGTGAAAAAACAGCTGACCCAATCTTTCCACCTAAATAAAACTAACTTAAAAAGTAAACCTTAAAAACTAAGACATCTTAACATAAACTTTATAATTCTCAATTTCTAAATTTTTCCCCAGTAGCTTTTACTTTCCATTCTCAAAAATTCATTCTAACACCAATTAAAAACCCCAAATTACACAATTTAATAATTCTAAGTATTTTTAAATGCCCCAAAAAAACTCTCGAAAAAGAAGTTTTAATGATTTCCTTTACTAAAGATAGTTTCTTATTGAAAAAGATATTCTGAAAAAAAAAGGTATTGTTTACTACTAAATACTAGCTTACAAATTGATACTAGAAATCTGCGAAAAAGTGATTCAAAGGTTACAAATATTTATTGAGCATCTGCTATGTGCTTAGTGCCCAGAATGAAAGAGTGTAAGGACATAACAGAGGGGGAACAAAACATACTCCCTGTCCTTCAAAAAGTTGATGGTGCCAGAAAGTGTCTCCGACAAAATTAATACAAGATAGACAGACACATGCCAAAGCAAAGCAGAAGGGGATTAAAGAGTAAAAGTGGAGATTGTTTCTACCTGGGAGAATTAAGGACAGTTCATAGCGGAAGGATCACTTGAGCTAGGATTTATAAGGGTAATAAGAGTATTTGGTTGTGAAAAGATGGACAGGAAGAAGAGCAGGTTGATAGCAAGAAATACTGAGATACAAGACATGGAGTTGGGAAAACGGAGGTTATATATTGGGGATGGTAAAGTCTAAGCTCTTTAGGGCGGCAAAGAGGCCCTCCATTTCCTGACCAAAGTTCCATCCTCGGACTCATCTGTTCCTATTTCCTACTTGCAAATTCTCTCTGTTTCCTGAGCTTGGAATGCCCTTTCTCTCATTCTCTCTACTATACTGTAGGGAGTCTGTTAACTATGCAATAGCATTCTGTCTAAAAAAAACAATGTACATACCTTAATTAAAAAATAATTTATTGCTAAAAAATGCTAACCATCATCTCAGCTGTCAGTGAGTTCTAATCTCTTTGCTGCTGGAGGGTCTTGCCTTGATGTTGCTGGCTGCTGACTGATCAAGGTGGTGGCTGTTGAAGATCGGTAGCTGTGGCACTTTCTTAAAATAAGACAACAACGAAGTCTATCACGCGGATTGACTCTTCCTTTCATGAACCATTTCTCCGTAGCTTGCGATGTTGTTTGATAGCATTTTACCCACAGTAGACCTTCTTTCAAAATTGGAGTCAGCTCTCTCAAAACCTACCCCTGCTTTATCAACTACATGTATGAAATATTCTAAATCCTTTATTGTCATTTCAACAATCTTCATAGCGTCTTCACCAGGAGTAGATTTCATCTAAAAAAAAAACCACACATTTTCTTTGCTCCTCTGTAAGAAGCAACTCACCTGTGAAAGTTTGATCATGAGATCACAGCAATTTGGGCATATCTTCATGTCTAATTCTAGTCCTCTCGCTATCCCTACCACATCTGCAGTTACTTCCTCCACTGAAGTCCTGAGCTCCTCAAAGCCTCCATGTTAACTGTAATCAGCTTCTTCCAAAGTCCTCTTAATGTTGATATTTTTGACCTCTTCCCATGAATCACAAATGTGCTTAACGGCATCTAGAATGGTGAATCCTTTCCAGAAGGTGTTAGTTTACTTTGCCCAGATCCATCAGAGGAGTCACTACGACAGCTACGGCCTTATGAAATGTATTTCTTAAATGTTAAGACTTGAAAGTCTAATACTCCTTGCTCCATGGGCTACATAATGGAAGTTGTGTTAGCAGGCATGAAAATATTAATCTCATTGTTCTTCTCCATCAGATCACCTAAGTGACCAGGTGCATTGTCAATGAGCAATTAATTTTTTTCTGAGCAGTAGGTCTCAACAGTGGGCTTAACACATTCAGTAAACCATATTGTAAACAGATGTGCTGTCATCAGGCTTTGTTGCTCTATTATAGAGCAGAGGCAGAGTACATTTAGCATAATTCTTAAGGGTTCCAGGAGTTCCAGATGGCAAATGAGCATTGGCTTCAACTTAACATCACCAGCTGCATTAGCCCCTAACAAGAGAGGCAGCTCTCCTTTGAAGCTTCGAAGCCGGGCACTGATTTCTTTCTAGCTATGAAAGTCTTAGATGGCATCTTCATTTACACAGAAAATCTGTTGTTCAGTATAGCCGGCTTCATGAACGATCTGAGCTGGATCTTCCGGAGAACTTGCTGCAGCTTCTCCATCAGCACTTGCTGCTTCATCTTGGACTTGATGTCATGGACCTGGCTTCTCTCCTTAACGCTCATGAACAAACCTCTGCTAGTTTCCAACATTTCTTCTGCAGTTTCCTCACCTTTCTTAGCCCTCATAGAACTGAAAAAAGTTAGGGCCTTGCTCTGGATTAGGCTTTGGCTTAAGGAATGTTGTAGCTGGTTTGATCTTCTATCCAGACCACTCCAACTTTCTCCATATCACCAATTAGACTGTTTCCCTTTCTTATCATTAATGTGCTCACTGGGGTAGCACTTTTAATTTCCTTCAAGAACTTCTCCTTTGCCTTCACTACTTGGCCAACTGTTTGGCACAGGAGGCTTAACTTTCAGCCTGTCTTGGCTTTCGACATGCCTTCCTCACTAAGTTGAATCATTTCTAGCTTTTGATTTAAAGTGAGAGACAGGCAACTCTTCTTTTCACGTGAACACTTAGAGGCCATTGTAGCATTATTGGTTGGCTTAATTTCAACACTGCTGTGTCTCAGGAAAGAGAGAGGCCCACAGAGAGGAAGAAAGACAGGGTAATGGCAGTCAGAACACACACAACATTTATTAAGTTTGTTGCTTATATGGGCACGGTTTGTGATGCCCCGAAGCAATTACAACGGTAACGTCAAAGATCACTGATCACAGATCTCCCTAACAAATATAACATTAATGAAAAAGTTTGAAATATTGCAAGAATTACCAAAATGTGACACAGAAACACAAAATGAGCAAATGCCCTTAGAAAAATGGCACCAACAGACTTGCTGGACACAGCGTTGCCACAAATGCTCAATTTGTAAAAAACGCTATATCTGTAAAGTGCAATAAAGTGCAGTACAGTAAAACAAGGTATGCCTGTAAAAGGGAATATTTAAAATCTTTGAGGGAGACTTACCAGACTTGGTGCCTCATTGGATTTAGTGACTGTGGAGGGGTCAGAGAATATTAAGGTTTGCAACTAGGGTAAGTAGGAAAATGCCAGTATCATTGACATTGATAGGAAAGAAACTAGAAGGTACTGGCTTGGAAGAAGGCAGATTCACTCAGTAGGTATTTGTGTAGTGCCTACTCTGTGCTAAGCACTGGCCCAGGCACTGCACCACAGATATGAAATACACAATCTATTTTCTAAGGAACCACAACTCGTCACTCACTCATCAATTTCCTTACTATCCAATTAACATTTTTGAAGCACTAGATATCAGGGCAAAATTAAATCAACCATCCTTGTCTTTAGGAAGTTCCCAGGTGAGTAGGGAAGACAGTCACCTATAAAAATGATCACCAAACTTAAAGTGCTGTAAAAGAAATACACCAGAACGTTTTAGATTTTATTGTTTTAAATTTAGAGAGTGGCAGTGGACCAGCCAGGTGGAATGATCTGTTGGGTAACTAATAGTCTGGCCTGAAGTTGAAGAGTGGCCTTATGACTAGGAATGTTGGTAGATTTGAGATCATTCACTTGGTTGAGAAGGCGACCAAGGACACTGAGAAGAGAGGTGGCTACCACCTGCATTCCGTGTAGAGCAAAAGGAGGAGGAAAGGAGCCCCAAAGATGAGATAGCCAGAGTCCTAGACATATATAAATCAGGGAAATACAGAAATACTAAAAGGGAGTGCAGGAAAATGAAGAACCTCATCTCATGTGGCTAGCCCTACTCTTCTTGGGAGCAATCAAGTGGCAAACTGAAGAAAAGTGGGGAGGAATGATCTTTAATAAGTGATTTATCAAGGATCTAATTTTGCAAAGAAATCCAAGGAATTTGAAGAGTGAGTGGTCTGGCAACTGGCCATTGAAGTCACCTTCAGGGGAGCAGAATTAGGGGAGTGGAAATTACCTTATGAGGGTTTTGGGGGCCAGTAGATGGTAGAGACATAGAACCAGTGAGTGCTTAAAATGGTTTATAGACACTGGGCCCTAGTGGAAGAAATGAAGTGAAATGTTAATTTGAGGGGGTAAGTAGTAGGTTTAAGAGTTCCATTTTTGCTTTTATTTGATCCTTGGGACAGGAAAACTCAAGTACTTTTCTAAGGTGAGGAAAGGCCTGGCAAGGCATTAAAGATGCAAGAGACAGAGTTGGGGAAGGGGTGGGGTGTGGGCTTGGGTGGAGCTGTTGTGATCCTTGGCAAGGAGAAGAAAGATTCCTTTTTCAGAGGGGGCGGGAAGGAGAACAGGGTGGGCACAGAGAGAGAAGAGTAAAGGGAAGAGGGAAGGAATTTGAGTAAGTTTTAGTTGAGTGAAGAGTCTGAGGAAACAAGAATATGAACTGAGCGCAGTAACTGAGTGTTTTTGAGAAGAACAGAAATGGTTTGGGACAGTCACTAGTGGAAATGCAACTGGGAGTCAACTAGAGGTCACTACAACTATCGTCAGTCCTGAGTGTGCTGTGGGAATTTTGTGCAGGACTGTCATGTGCATTGTAGGAAGCTTAGCATCACTGGCTTCCATCCATTCGGTGCCAGAATTGCTCCCCTGTCACTGTGATAACCGAAGAAACAGACCGATTCGTTTCTCAATGCCCTGGGTTGAGAATCACGTAGCCTGACACTGCAGCAGAATCCAATCACAGTAGTATATAGCTTTCCCCAGGAACACCCAGGAACCTGAGATCAGAGGTCAGTAGTTTTAAATGCTATGACAAGGAGACAGTAGAAGAAATGTTTCTCCCTTATTTTCCTGCGTTGGTTGAGAATGTTTGTATCATCCCCAGCCCAACGTCCGTAGATGTGGTTCCAGTAAAAGCAATTGCTAAACACACATAGCATTTTAAAGCCAAGTACAGTTGCACAGATCAATTATTGCCGATTCAGAGGCATTTTTATAGGCAACGTATGTCTAAACCCTGATCCAAAGCCTGGTTTTATAAGCCTGGCTGGCCCTTGGCCCAGAATGTAGGGGTGGGGAGGGACTGGAGTAAAAGTCCCATGAAGGAGGCTAGGCTAGAAGGAAATTAGAGGACTGAGCTTCTAAGCAAGCTCCTGCTGAGGTCTCCGGGCAGAGCACTGCTGTCCCACGCAAGCATGGCTCAGGTCGTGGGAGTTTGAAGATACGGCTGAGGATTCACCCCAATAGTCTTAGAAATACCAACACAGTAGTGAAGCTACCTATGGAAGACTTGTACCTGTCCAAACAGAGAAAAGGCAGGTTAAATATAGCTAATCAAAACCACTGACAGGAGCTGAATCCTAGTACTATTTCAGAGCTAGAGCTCAGCTTATCTGGCTGTCTTATGATCCTTAAGAAATTCTCAGTATGCCTTGCTCACTTCTCTGATCATGACCTCAGCCTTCCCTGGGGAAGGCTAAGCCAATGGGTTTCAACCTGTGAATACTTTTGCCTTTCCGTGACCCTGTTCTACTGGGTCATGGCCTTCCATTAAACCTTGCCTGAGTGAGTCTTCAGGTTGCAATCGCTGCCCATTTCAAACACTCCCACTCAAAACACTGAGGGTGATCTGTCTGGTTTTGATCCCTGCCTGTCTTCCCAAAACGCTTGCATAAACCTTCTAAGTGCAATGCCCTGTCTTCTAAACTTGTTTATCAAAATATAGTGGCATAATAAGCTCCAATAGCTATTGATCTGTCATAGCCAAACATCTAAAATAGGTCAAAGGTGGAGGCACCTGGGAGGCTCAGTCGGTTAAGCGCCCGACTCTTGATCTCAGCTCAGGTCTCGATCTCAGGGTTTTTAGTTCAAGCCCCACGTTGGGCTCCATGTCGAGCATGGAGCCTACTTAAAAAAATAATAATAATAAAAAAATAAAATGAGCCTTTTCATAAGACCCACCCAGAGCTGGAAGGAGTGAGAAATGGCTTTATTTGGGGGTGAAGGAGTGCCAAAAATAATGTAGAGCCTCACTGCTGTTTTTAGTCAGGCATAAAACACCAATGAACCAAAATAGTGTCTGTAAGTAGGGACACATTCCAAACTCAAAGACGACAGAAAAGATTATTTATATAGTAGTAGGAGCATTTATTACACCACCTTTAGCTTTGATTGTTCTGATCGTTGATTTGGGGTGGTAAATAAATCCATCTAATTATTTATTGCAATCCTCTGGTCTTCGACTGTTAAGGTATATAAATTTCTAAAAGTTTGCTATCTAGAAAATAGATAGAAGTAAAATAACAATGAAATGGTATGTTGATTAAAAGAAAAAATGTGTCGTTTTCATTAAAAATGTTAATCATCTTTAAAGGAAACATAACATAATCATGCCAAATACATATGTAATTTAGGGTTTTGAAATGTATATACCATCCCATATTTTGAATATATTTCTTATACTCTTTAAAAACTCTTTAATTTTAAGAAAATTAGACTATTCACATTTTATTTAGAGTGAGCAACCAAAAGAGATTGGCCTTTCATTAGTAAACTTCCTCTGGCATGTGATTCAACTAAGATTTTGACACTGAGGGGGCGCCTAGGTGGCTCAATTGGTTAAGCATCTGACCCTTGATTTCGGTTCAGGTCATGATCTCAGGGTCACGGAATCAAGCCCGGCTTCTGGCTCCACTCAGTGCAAAGTCTGCCTGTCCCTGTCCCTCTTCCTCTGTTCCTCCCCCTGCCCCCTCTCCCTCTTTCTCTCTCTCTCTCAAATAAATAAATAAAATCTTTAAAAAGAGGGGCGCCTGGATGGCTCAGTCCTTAAGCGTCTGCCTTCGGCTCAGGGCGTGATCCCAGCGTTCTGGGATCAAGCCCCACATCGGGCTCTTCTGCTGGGAGCCTGCTTCTTCCTCTCCCACTCCCCCTGCTTGTGTTCCCTCTCTTGCTGGCTGTCTCTCTCTCTGTCAAATAAATAAATAAATACATACATACATACATACATACATAAAATCTTTAAAAAAAATCTTTAAAAAGAGAAAAGATTTTGAGGCAATAGCTACAAGGCTACTATTTCTATCAAGTTTTTCCTTAGCCCATGTCACACACCTCTCTCCCATCTCTAGATTTAGTGTTTGGATCACCCAATTTAGCCTATGCCAAAGGGTCCAAATCCTGTCAGTTTAAAAGGTGATGGGAAGTAAGGAGGGCACATATTGCACGGTGCACTGGGTGTTATACGCAACTAATGAATCATTGAAGTTTACATCAGAAACCAGGGACATACAGTATGGTGACTAACATAATATAATAAAAAAACATTAAAAAAAAAGAAAAAAAAAGGTGTACAAAGAGTGTCGATTTAGTAAGATTATTAGTTCAGTTTGAAGGATGACAATTATGTATTCTTTTTTTATTATCTCCTAAAATGTGGGCAAAAGATAAAGGTCCCAGAATCAAAAAAAGCTATTGATCTGCTAATTCGAAATTAATATCCTTAACTTTTTTTTTTTTTAAGATTTTATTTATTTATTTATTTGACAGAGAGACACCCAGCGAGAGAGGGAACACAGCAGGGGGAGTGGGAGAGGAAGAAGCAGGCTCCCAGCGGAGGAGCCTGATGTGGGGCTCGATCCCACAACGCCAGGATCACGCCCTGAGCTGAAGGCAGACGCTTAACGACAGAGCCACCCAGGCGCCCCAATATCCTTAACTTCTTATAAGCCCCAGATAAAAGCATGGTAATCCAATCACTTAAATTGAACCATATTTTATTACTGAATTCCCTTCCAGTTGTTCTTTATGCAGAATATGTTGGGAGTAATCTTGACCGCTTGGCAGTTAGAAGTATTTTCAAGTATGGGTAGTAGAAAGGTGCTGTATTTTGATGTCTATTTGTATACAAAATATCACCTTAATAAGCACATATGCTAAAGATTGATCAAGATGACTAGTTAATTTGAAGAATCTTAATCTGTTCTGTAAGGATATCGTGTAGTAGGTGGGGACTGGAGTGGTGGAGGTTATGAGGGATTCACTGGGCAAACTGTTGCCATTGACGTGAATCGATCACCTGGCGGTGAATGTCACTCTCACTTCTTTGGCCATGTCCAGAGTTTCTCTAATTTAGTTTGCCATATTTAGGTATGTCTAATTTAGGCCCTAACTAATAGTGCGTGGAACACATTTATACAAGAAATTATTCACTGTTTAGGGGCGCCTGGGTGGCTCAGATGGTTTAACGTCTGCCTTCTGCTCAGGTCATGATCTCCAGGTCCTGGGATCGAGCCCCACGTCCAGCTCCCAGCTCAGCGGGGAGTCTGCTTCTCCCTCTGTCTCTCCCCCTACTTGTGTTCTTTCTGTCACTGTCTCTCTCTCTCTCTCTCAAATGAATAAATAAAATCTTAAAAAAAATTATTCACTGCTTTCCTGAAATTCAAATATGCATTCCATATTTTATCTGGCAACTCTACCCTGATAATCTCAAGGGGTATTATGAAATTCTACGAAAATTTGTATCATTCCTTTAATTTTTTTTAAAAGATTTTATTTATGTATTTGACAGAGACAGCCAGAGAGAGAGGGAACACAAGCAGGGGGAGTGGGAGAGGAAGAAGCAGGCTCCCAGCGGAACAGCCTGATGTGGAGCTCGATCCCAGAACACTGGGATCACGCCCTGAGCCGAAGGCAGACGCTTAACGACTGTGCCACCCAGGCGCCCCCATTCCTTTAATTTTTGAAACTAGGCATATCCCATATAACTGCAACTTGCAAGGAGAGGACAGAGGATCAATGTAAAATCAAAGGAAGGATATTAGGATACTAATTTTAAGAGATTATACATTTCAGAGGTCAAGGACCTTGCCTAACATGCTCACTGTTCTATTCCTGTCCACAACTGGTGTTCTAGGGAATAGAAGGTGCTAAATATTTTTTGAGTAAAAAAATGGCAGATATAAATACCTCCATTTATTTTGAGAATGTAAACTCTTCTCTTTTTTTTTTTTGAGATAATGCTAAGCAAAATAAGTCAAGCAGAGAAAGACAATTATCATATGATTTCACTCATTTATGGAATGTAAACTCTTCTCTTTTATCATCAGGAATAAAGATCTGGTTAATCCATTCCTTTCAGTCACCTCAGCTCAATGAGCTCAAGTAAATACAACAGGTAAGAGTGAGCGTGAAGCATACAAACTGGCTATACCTATAATCCAGATAGCCTGCCAAGTACAGACAGAGTGTCAATGGGTCATTGTTTGTAAGATTTCAGACCTAGGCATCTTTAACAGGAATGTGCACACATGCATTACAAACTCACTCGACAATAGTTAGGTCCACTCTGATTTTTGTATATTAGTTTTACTAAGGGACAATGATTTTATAGTCTACTTAAAGGCATTTATTTTAAAATATTCTAATTATTCGTGGGATTTCAGTAAAGAGATGAGTCAATGGCATTCTATGTGGTTAACAGAAAAAGAACTAGGAAAATCGTTCTATGGAGAAGGAGAGGATCTAACAATTTCTAGAGAGGAAAAAAGGAGAAAGGAGTTTTGGCAGTGAAGAGATATTCTTTAAAAAAATACATAAATAAAGGAAATCTTTATGAGTAAGGAAAAGCAGAAATTCGGTGATAACAATGAAGTATTGTAGTATTTACAACATTAGGGAACAAAAGATTCAAAGGGAGCTCTTGGCAAAAGGCCAATTCATAGAATATGTGCATTATAATACTATAAAATACGAGCAGATTTTTCTGGCCTCAACAATGTTTAAAATACGTATTTTTTGCAAAAATTAATTATTATATTGAGAGCCACAGCTTTTTTGAAGCACACAGTTTTATTTGTTATGTCAATAAGTAAGAGCTTTATAGCACTGAAAAACCTAATATAACTTAACCAATACAGTAAACAAAACTTTATTTAATTGTTTAAATCCAAGTGAAAACTGACTAAATGACCGAATCAAGTTTAGAGACATGAAAAATGGCTTTTATAAGCAAAAATATCTATTTTTGCAAAGATCGTCCCCACTTGCTGTAATAGGCCAGACACTCTAAGTGATATGTCAGCAAGCTGCTCGGTAGACCTACCCATGGAAGAAAATTGAAAAGATATATATATAAAAAAGTTAAAACGTGTCCTATGGAATGTGGTGGTTCTGAAGTTACATAGAACAGCTTAGTTGGTCAGAATTAGATAACCCCTCTGGACGAATCTTAGCACTCTAGGTTGGATATTCTGTGTGTTTCTTTAGACCTCTAATAACACTTACACTTGATGAGGCATAAATATATGTTTTGCTTAAAAAAATTCCAACTTTTGTGTAAAACCAATAACAAATATGAGAGTAGGTGAACTGTTTAAAAACATTTCAACTGAGTAATTCTGAGGATCTAATTGGCTTTAGTCAGCGATTCATGAATTGAGCAGCAGTCCATCTCGCAAAAAAGGAGCTCTGAGGGACTGTACAAAATGGAGGATTTTACAGGAACAAAGAAGGCAGGCCAAGGATGCTAAAAGAGTGGATTATTTCAGGCAAGGTTACTTTCCTTTAGGGGAAGGCAGAGGTCTTGCCAAGGAGGTTACCTCACTAGTGCTGGTCAGGAACTTCCACACTGACTGGTTTAAAATTCCACTCCTGGAAAAGGCTGAAACTGCAATTAGATTAAGCGTGAAGTCTTGGTGGGGCTTAGCAAAAGTGACTCCATTTGGGGCCTCTTGTTTCCTTTTTTAAATTAATTAATTAGTTTAAACACCAACATGTTCACAGAAAAGATGAGAATCTTAGCCCTGGGCATAGAGGAGTCTCCGTGAGCTCACTCTGGATTTCCATTGTCCTTCCACTCTCCAAGCTCTGCTGGTTGACTTCTATGCGTGTCCCTGTGGCTTTGGTCCTAACTCAGTTGCCTTGGAATGATGTGTTTTTGCACAAATACAAAATGCACACTGACACAAAATGGATTTGAGTCCCTTAAGTGCTAACTTCAAGGGCGGCTTTGTATCCCCTCACTTTTCAAAGTCCTGCCAGGGACTGAAGCTGAGCTGGACACCCCAAGTCTCAGTGTTTTCTCTTCTCTGTGGTCATGAGTGTCTGTGCTGCTGTGTAGTGTTTTGTGATTGTGGGGGTTTTGTTTTTATTTTTTTGTTTGTTTTATTTTGTTTCAAGTTAAATTCTAGTTAGTTAACATATAGTATAATATTGCTTGTGGGAGTAGAATTTAGTGATTCATTACTTACGTATAACACCCGGTGCCCACCACAACAAGTGCCCTCCTTAATGCCCGTCACCCACCTCCCTCCCTCCATCAACCCTCAGTATGTTCTCTATCATTAAGACTCTCTTACGGTTTGCCTCCCTCTCTGTATTTATTTTATTTTTCCTTCCCTTCCCCTATGTTCATCTGTTTTGTTTCTTAAAATCCACATATAAGTGAAATCCTATGGTATTTGTCTTTCTCTGACCGACTTATTTTGCTTCATATAATACATTCTAGCTCCATCCACATCATTGTGGAGGGCAAGATTTCGTTCTTTTTGATGGCTGAGTAATAGTGTGTGTGTGTGTGTGTGTGTGTGTGTATACAACATCTTCTTTATCCATTCATCAGCCAGTGGACCTTTGGGCTCTTTCCATAATTTGACTAACATTGATAGTGCTGCTATAAACATTAGGGTACATATGCCTTTTCAAATCAGTATTTTTTTATCCTTTGGATAAACACCTAGTAGTGCAATTGCTGGGAGGTAGGACAGTTCTGTTTTTAACTTTTTGAGGAATCGCCGTACTGTTTTCCAGAATGGCTTCACCAGCTTGCATTCCCACCAACAGTGTAGGAGGGTTCCCCTTTCCTCACCAATACCTGTTGTTTCCTGTGTTGTTAATTTTAGACATTCTGACAGGTGTGAGGTGACGTTTTGATTTGTATTTTGCTGATGACGAGGGATGCTGAGCGTTTTTTCATGTGTCTGTTAGCCATCTGGATGTCTTCTTTGGAAAAATGTCTATTCATAATTTCTGCCCATTTCTTTTTTTTTTTTATTATTAATGATTTTTTATTATATTATGTTAGTCACCATACAGTACATCCCCGGTTTTCGATGTAAGGCTCGATGATTCATTAGTTGTGTATAACACCCAGTGCACCATGCAATACGTGCCCTCCTTACTACCCATCACCGGTCTATCCCATTCCCTCACCCCCCTCCCCTCTGTAGCCCTCAGTTTGTTTCTCATAGTCCATAGTCTCTCATGTTTCATTCCCCCTTCTGATTACCCCCCCTTTCTTTATCCCTTTCTTCCCCTACTGATCATTCTAGTTCTTATGTTCCATAGATGAGAGAAATCATATGATAGTTGTCTTTCTCTGCTTGACTTATTTCACTAAGCATTATCTCCTCCAGTGCCGTCCATGTTGTAGCAAATGTTGAGAACTCATTCTTTCTGATTGCTGAGTAATATTCCATTGTATATATGGACCACAACTTCTTAATCCAGTCATCTGTTGCAGGGCATCTCAGCTCCTTCCACGATTTAGCTATTGTGGACATTGCTGCTATGAACATTGGGGTGCATATGGCCCTTCTCTTCACTACGTCTGTATCTTTGGGGTAATTTCTGCCCATTTCTTAACTAGATATTTGTTTTCTGGGGGTGTTGAGTTTGATAAGTTCTTTATAGACTTTGGATACTAACCCTTTATCCAATATGTCATTTGCAAATATCTTCTCCCATTCTGTAGGTTGCCTTTTTGTTTTGTTGATTATTTCCTTTCCTGTGCAGAAGCCTTTTATCTTGATGGATTCCCAATAGTTTACTTTTGCTTTTGTTTCCCTTGTTTCCTGTGATGTGTTTAGTTAGAAGTTGCTACAGGTGAGGTCAAAGAGGTGGCTGCCTGTGTTCTCTGATAAGATTTTGATGGTTTCCTATATCACATTTAGGTCTTTAATACATTTTGAATTTATTTTTGTGTATGGTGTAAGAAAGTGGTCCAGTTTCATTTTTTTGCATGTGGCTGTCCAGTTTTTCCAACACTATTTTGAAGAGACTGTTTTTTCCACTGGATATTCTTTCCTGCTTTGTCAAAGATTAGTTGACCATAGAGTTGTGGCACCATTTCTGGGGTCTCTATTCTGTTACACTGATCTATGTGTCTGTTTTTGTGCCTGTACTATGCTGTCTTGATCACTACAGCTTTGTAATAGAGCCTGAAGTCCAGAATTCTGATGCTTCCAGCTTTGCTTTGCTTTTTCAAGGTTGTTTTGGCTATTTGGGATCTTTGGTGGTTCCACACAAATTTTAGGATTGTTTGTTTTAGCTCTGTGAAAAATGCAGGTGGTATTTTGATAGGGATTGCATTAAATGTGTAGATTGCTTTGGATAGTATAGGCATTCTAACAATATTTGCTCTTCTAATCCATGAGGATGGAAAGTTTTTCTATTTCTTTATGTCATCTTCAATTTCTTTCATGTGAGTTCTATAGTTTTCAAAGTACAGTTCTGTTACCTCTTTGGTTAGGTTATTTCTAAGTATCTTATGGTTTTGGGTGCAATTGTAAAGGGGATCAACTCCTTGATTTCTCTTTCTGCAGCTTCATTATTGGTGTATAGAAATGCAACAAATTTCATTACATTGATTTTCTATCCTGTGACTGTTGAATTTGTGTATCAGTTCCAGCAATTTGTTGGTAGAGTATTTCAGGTTTTCTACATAGAGTATCATGTCATCTGCAAATAGTGAAAGTTTGACTTCCTCCTTGCCAATTTGGATGCCTTTTATTTCTTTTTGTTGTCTGATTGCTGCGGCCAGGAGTTACAGTACTATGCTGAATAATGATGGTGACAGGTGACATCCCTGTCTTGCTCTTGACCGTAAAGGAAAAGCTCTTAGTTTCTCCCTATTGAGGATGATATTAGCCGTGGATCTTTTGTATATGGCCTTTATGATGTTGAGGTTATGTTCCCTCTATCCCTACTTTGTTGAGGGTTTTTATCAAGAATGGATGCTGCACGTTGTCATATGCTTTTTCTGCATCTATTGAGAGGATCATATATGGTTCTTATCCTTTCTTTTATTAATATGGTGTATCAGCATATTTGCAAATATTAAACCACCCTTGCAGCCCAGGAAAAAATCCCACTTGATTGTGGTGAATAATTCTTTAATGTACTGTTGGATTCAATTTGCTAGTATTTTGTTGAGAATTTTTGCATATATGTTCATCAGGGATACTGGCCTATAATTCCCCTTTTTAGTGGGGTCTTTGTCTGGTTTTGGAATCAAGGTAATGCTAGCCTTTTAGAATGAGTTTGGAAGTTTTCCTTCCATTTCTATTTTTTGGAACAGTTTGAGAGGAATAGGTATTAGTTTTTCTTTAAATGTTTGGTAGAATTACCCTGGGAAGCCATCTAGTCCTGGACTTTGGTTTGTTGGGAGATTTTTGACTACTGATTCAGTTTCTTTGCTGGCTATGGGTCTGTTCAAATTTTCTTTCTTTCTGTTTCAGTTTTGGTAGTTTATATGTTTCTAGGAATTTGTCTGTTTCTTCCAGGCTGACCAATTTGTTGACACATAATTTTTCATAATATTTCATAATTGTTTGTATTTCTGTGGTGTTGGTTGTGAGTTTTCCTCTTTCATTCGTGATTTTATTTACTTAGGTCCTGTCTCCTTTTCTGTTTGATAAGACTGGCTTATCAGTTTTATAAGGGGTTTCTCAGTTTTATCAGTTCTTTCAAAGAACCAGTTCCTGGTTTCATTGATCTATTCTACTGTGTTTGTTTTTTGTTTGTTTGTTTCTATATCATTTATTTCTGCTCTAATCTTTATTATTTTCCTTTCTCTGCTGGCTTTAGGCTTTTTTGCTGTTCCTTTTCTAGTTCCTTGTAAGGTTATGTTGTGCACTTGAAGTTTCAAAGAAGTCTTGCTATTTGAGGTAGGGCTGTATTACTATATACTTCCCTCTTATGACCATTTTTGCAGCATCCCAAAGGTTTTGAACTGGGCCTATTGTTTTCTTTTTAATAAGATATTCGTTCCATTCTAAATGAGTGTACCTATATAATTGCTAAAGAGTAAAATATCTATAGCCTCCATTAGCAGAATAGTTCAGCTTTTCTTTTTATGATGACGTTGTGGGAATAATAACTCTTTGTTTAGACTTTAAATCCACATCTCATTTTCATGGGCAACCAAAATTTTATAGGTACTCACTAAGGTTGAACAGCATTTCATTTAATGCAGGGAATCATGCAGTTCACCAAGATAAAGGTAAAGAATAACAAAATCAGTAAGACCTGCTTAAAATGAATTAGTAAGAAAACCATTCCAACAAGTGGGGGAAAAAATCCTCAATTTTGAATTATCCTTAAAGCAAATTTTGTAAACATACAAAAATTAAAACTGGGTCAAGTAGCAGCACATGGGCAGTTATAAGGTAAACCCTTTGAATATGTAGGAAGTCCTCACTTTGCACATTTCCAATAGGCATGAAATTTGGTTACCAGGATTCAGGTGATTAACACCCGTTCCCCAACAACACAGTTCCAATTCAGTTACCACGATATGTCAACTCGGTATAATTAAATAATTAGTATTAATTTCACATGCACATGGTAAAATGTGTAGTTGTGTTGCCTCTTTATCTCCCATGGCATTTTGCAAAAACAAATCCTTGAGAGAATTGGCCAAGAAAGATGAAAGTGTACTAAAGAAACCATAACTGACAGCAGAGGGAATAAATTTGAATCAACGGTAAATGGAATTTCAGAAGAGAGCTGACGGTGAGAAAGTTCACACTGTGGATGTAATTGTAGCCAGAGGGGATAAGCGAAGGCAAACTTACCATCATATCTGGAGAAAGTGATTGTGCCTGAAAGATGGAGAAGTCCCAGAGGAAATGATGCCAGCTAAAAGAAAACCTTCACCCAAAAGGCCTTCTCGGAGATATTTCACAACACTTGAAAGTGAAAAGGATGAAATGTTAGAAGCTGCTCCAAACTCAGAGAGGAGCATAACAAGTCAGAGTAGACTTGCAGATTTATTTTAGTTTCCTGAAGCTAAATCTCTAAAAGGCTGAGAACTTTCCAACACTGTCCTTCTTTTTCTGATTCAAATATTCTCTTCATGACTGTTTTCCATATGATGACTATCTTTTGTGTACTCTTCCCACCTTCGTTCGAGTGTTAGATCTCCTCCCCTACCTAGGATAAGGTCATTTTTCTGAACAGTTATCTCTCCAGCCTTCCACTTGGCCGGGCATCTCCTTGATTTATGCAACAATAACCTTTACATTTGCTTGGATCCTGTCATTACGAAAGAGAAGAGAGACCAAGTGGAATTGTAGGCTCATCGTCTTCTCCATGAATCTCAGTTCACAGTAGTCCTCACTTTACCCCAGTTTCCCTTTCCTTGGTTTCATTTACACGCAGTCAACCCCACCATCCAGCAGCAGGTGGTTCTCCTTCTGATGTATCTTCAGGTCAGTAGTACCTCAGGCTGCTTCACAGCACCTATGCCATTCACCTCACTTCATTTCATCACATAACATTTCATCACCTCACATCATGACAAGGGTAAGTACAGTACAGTAAGATTTTTGAGACAGAGGCCACATTCACATAACTTTTATTACAATACGGTGCTATAATTTTTCTATTTTATTATTATTGTTGTTAATTGCCTAATTGTTGTTGTTACTGTGCCTAATTTATAAGTTAAGACTTTATCAAAGGGGCCCCTGGGTAGCGCAGTCGTTGGGCGTCTGCCTTCGGCTCAGGGCGTGATCCCGGCGTACCGGGATCGAGTCCCACATCAGGCTCCTCCGCTGTGAGCCTGCTTCTTCCTCTCCCACTCCCCCTGCTGTGTTCCCTCTCTCACTGGCTGTCTCTCTGTCACATAAATAAATAAAATATTTAAAAAAAAAAAGACTTTATCATAGGTATAGGAAAAGGCATAGTACATAAAAGGGTTCAACACTATTTGCAGTTCCAGCCATCCACTGGGGATCTTGGGACTTATACCCCGCAGATAAGGAGGAGACTATTATATTCAGTATTTTTCATGAACTACACCCCCAGCCCTGCTCCATATGTCACATCCAGGTCTTTCCATGCACTGACCTCAAATAAACCATTAGTACTTCCTGCCATAATGTCCTACATACTTGTCATGTCATCTTTATAGATACCAAAAAGAACGAATAAGTAATGAAAAATAGAACGACAGCTTTGGCAAAAAATACCAGATAGAGAAAATGAACATACCTCTTAGGTCACCATCTATCTTGGGTAAACTTGGTGAAGCCAATGTGTCCAGTGTAAAAGTGAGATCTTTGTGAGAGATTTCAACATGTCCTTCATGAATATGGACAGCAACCTGAAAACATTTTTAAAGCAGGAAATGAGAAAAAAAAGATTTTATGAATAGGAAACTCTGTACTTATAATTTTGTTTAATTGGAACACTAACTGGTCAGTTCTTTATTCCCACCTTAGAAGCTCTGTTTTTGAAGTTTTTATGGACCTACATGGAGCACACTGCTTTGTCAATTCTTAGTAAGATAAATAAACAAATAAATAAATAAATAAAACAAGAACAAAAACCACATAACCTTCCTCCAACTTCTCTGCTCTTCTGGACAAGCATTTCTCTCTCAGGAGTTCCTGCTTCTGCTTACTGTTGGCGACGAAGAGAGTGGCAATGCGCTTTATCTGGTAGTCCGGGCCGCGGAAGCTGAAGCAGCGGGAGCCCGTATGGCCTTGCAGCTGACACTGAAATCAAAGACTCTTTGTTTCTTGTGGACTGATGACTGACGGCTGCCTCATCAGTACAGTCTCCCTGGAAAAGCATTTCCAGCTTCCTCTCCCTGTCTCTGAGAACTGAATCAGGTGTGAGGCACACCTTTTCCCAAGTGCCAGGACCTTACAAAGGAGCTTTCTGTGTCAAAAGCAATGTCAGCCTCATTTTCTTTTTTTTTTTTAATCAGGGCATGGCAAATCTGGCCCACACACCAAAGTGCAGTCGACTCGCAGCGGGACAGGAAATCTGGAATAACATGTCTTAAATTGATTTATATGACTGCGTTAGTTCACATGAGGGTGAAGCCATGCCTTTTTCTTCTTTGTTCCTAATGCGGAGCGCAGTCCCTGCCTGCAACATACAAGCTCTCAGTAAAGGCTGTGTTAAATTTAAGTTTCACTTATTAATTGTTTTCCAAGGCTGCTCTTGCAATTACTCGATCCTTTTGGGGGGCCAATGCAAGCGCTGTGAGAACTAGAACCAAGTTGCACAGAGTAGGAAGGCGATAAATATCAGCTGGAATGGTATTCTGTGTATATTGCAGGCTTATTTTATCCTCAAGCTGTTCCATGTAAACAAATGGCACCCTCACTCTCCTCCCATCCTGTCCGGCCTGCTTGAAACTGCCGATGAGTTTTTCTCGCTCAAGGTTACTAAGGCAAAAGTAGCTGATTGCACTATGCCACTGCTGTTTAATATACAGAGGGCTCACAGCTTGCCCATGCTTCCTGCTATTGCAAGTTCTTGGCAAAACTGAGATCTCTGGCAATAGCAGGCTTCACCCATTTTACAAGGTGATCTGGCAAAAGTGGAAGCAGCCATACTGAGTGCTATTCCCGGGTACTTACCTACAGGTTACCACTCGGGTATGTTCCTTTCAATGTTAAGAACTACACCAAAGCAGAGGCATTTGAATATTTACTCTGAGAAACAATCTTTCAAATATTTCCAGAGGGGGACTTTCACTAGCTATGACTCAGCTTACCCATTTCCCTATTTTTTATGACTTCACCGGCCTATGACTAGATTAGTCATGTTGTCTCTTTATTAAGGAGTGAAGGGGCGCCTGGGTGGCTCAGTCGTGAAGCGTCTGCCTTCGGCTCAGGGTGTGATCCTGGAGTTCTGGGATCGAGCCCCACATCAGGCTCCTCCACTGGGAGCCTGCTTCTTTCTCTCCCACTCCCCCTGCTTGTGTTCCCTCTCTTGCTGGCTGTCTCTCTCTCTGTCAAATAAATAAATAAAATCTTAAAAAAAAAAAAAGGAGTGAAAAGGAGGCTTTTTAAAATCAAATGATAAATGTGAATTGCAAATCCCCTTTAAACATTAATTTCATATTTGTACCATACTTTGGCCATTCTGGAAACTCCTTATCAATTTGTGATGGCCCAAATTCCCAGTAACTACATAAAAAGTCTGCAGATAGCATTGACTGGTGACACTACCCACTCCTTTTCCATCATGGAACATTGTATCATTTTCCATGACCAACAAGACTGGACCATTTCAAGTTTCAACAATATTACAGGTAATTGAGAACTTGGCCATATTTCTAAAAATCAAGTTGCCATGAGTACCACCAATCAATTTATCAATGTAAAACCTTATATTGTGTTATCTTTTTTTTTTTTTTTAACTCTAAACAATTGTCCTTTCACAACAGAGGACAATTCAGGAAGGTCATGATCCAGGTGGATTATAAGGGCAAGTCCAGAAACTCCTCCACAGAATATATTTATACTAGGCTTTTGATACAGATGAAGTGACTGCAAGAAGCTTATTTTTGGGAAGAATAAGAGTCTCAGAGCTTCCACTTGGAGTTAAAGAAGAAAGTAGAAAGGGAAAAGAAATTATTCAGACAGGAAAATAATTATTCATTATTTCTGGAAAGAATGAAAGAAAAAAGTCTCTGATACAAGAAATCCGATGAATCCCAAACACGGTGAGAAGCAATGGAAGGATACTTAGACATAACATGGTGAAATCGTAGAACACCAAAGACAAAAAGAAGCCAGAAAAGAGGAGTCGTTACCGTCGAAGGACTGACAAACTGACAGCTGATTTTTCAGCAGAAATAGGGGAGTAAACAAGTGCTACAACTTTCAGCCTATAAATATTCCTGGTAAAATTACCTTTCAGGCATGGGGAGAAATACACTCCTTTTTTAAGACTTTATTTTTTAGGGCAGTTTCAGGTTCACAGTAAAATTGAGCAAAAAAACTCAGAGTTTCTATATATATGCTTTGCCCCCACACATACACAGTCTTACCCACCATCAGTATCCTGTACTAGAGTGGTACATTTGTTAAAATCTTCAAATCTGCATTGACACATCATTATCACCAAAATTCATAGTTGACGTTAGAGTTCATTCTTGGTGTTGTGCATTTTATGGGTTTGGACAAATATATAAGGACTTGTATCCACTGTTATAGGATTATATAGAATAGTCTTACTGCCCTAAAAATCCTCTGTGCTTTGCCTATTCATCCCTACCCCGCACCCGCATGAAGCCCTGGCAACCGCTGATCTTTTTACAGTCTCATAGCTTTGCCTTTGCCAAATGTCATGTACTCGGAGTCATACATAGCTGCATATGTAGCTCTTTCAGATTGGCTTCTTTCACATAGTAATATGCAATTAAGATTCCTGCATGTCTTTTAATGGCTTGTTAGCTCATTTCTTCTTAGCACTGAATCCTATTTCATTGTTTGATGTACCATAGTTTATTTATCTATTCACCTATTAAAGGATATCTTGGTTACTTTCAAGTTTCAGCAACTATGAATAAAAGCTACCATAAATATATGTGTGCAGGATATTATGTGGACATAGGTTTTCAACTCATTTGGGTAAATATCAAGAAACACAATCGTTAAATCATATGGTAAGAGTACGTCTAGTTTATAAGAAACTGCCAAACTATCTTCCAAGGTGGATGGACCCTTTTGCATTCCCACCTGCAATGAACGAGAGTTCTTGTTGCAGACATCCTCACCAGCATTTAGTGTTGTCAGTGTTCTGGATTTTGGCCATTCTAAGAGGTGTGTAGTGGTATCTCATTGTTTTAATTTGCATTTCCCTAATGACATGATATTGAACATCTTTTCATATGTTCATTTCCCATTTGTTTATTTCCTTCTGTGGTGAGGCGTCTTTTAAGGTCTTTTGGTCATATTTTAATTGGGTTGTTTATTTTATTATTGTTGAGTTTTAATAGTTCACTGTATATTTTGGATAACAATCTTATCAAAGTTTTTGCAAATATTTTCTCTCAGTCCGTGGTTTATCTTCCGATTATCTTGGCAGTGTCTTTAACAGAACAGAAAATTTTAAGTACAGCTTATTGATTATTTCTTTCTTGGACTGTGCCTTTAGTGTTTTATCTAAAAAGTCATCACCGTACCTAAGGTATCTAAGTTTTCTCCTGTTATCTTCTAGGAGTTTTATACTTTTGCATTTTATGTTTAGGTCAGTAATCTATTTTATATTATTTTTTGTGAAGGGTATAATAGTTCATTTTTTGTTTGTTTTTTGCAAGTGGATACCCAGTTGTTCCAGCACCATTTATTGGAAAGACTATCTTTTCTCCACTGAATTCTTTGCCCCTTTGTCAAAAAGTAGTTGACTGTATTTGTGTGGGTCTGTTTCTGGGCTTTCTCTTCTGTTTCACCGATTTGTCTATTCTTTCATCAGTACCACACTATTTTGAATACTGTAGTTTAATAATAAGTCTTGAAGTTGAAGTCCCCAACTTTGTTCTTCTCGTTCAATATTGCCTTGGCTATTCTGAATCTTTGGCCTCTCCACGATAAACTTTAGAATCACTTTATCTCTATCCACAAAATAACTTGCTGGGATTTTGACTGGAACTGTGTTATATCTATAGATCAAGTTGGGAAGATCTGAGAGCTTGACAGTATTGAGTCTTCCTATCCATCAACATACAATGTCTATTTAGTTTGATTTCTTTCTTCAGACTTTTGCAGTTTTCCTTGTATCGATTTTTTTTTACAAAATTTTGTATTTTATTTTGTTAGACTTATACTTAAGTATTTAAGTTTTTTGCACACTAATGTAAATGATAATGTGTTTTTTTATTTCAAATTCCACTTGTTCATTGCTGGTAGAGAGGAAAGCAATTGGCTTTTTATGTTAACCTTGTATCCTGCCATCTTGCTATAAATGCTTATTAGTTTCAGGAGTTTTTTGTTGATTTTTACAGATTTTCTATATAGCCAGTCATCTCATCTGTGAACAAAAACAATTTTATTTCATTTTCCCCAAACTGTATACCTTTTGTTTCCTTTTCTTGTCTTATTGCATTAGCTAGGACTTTCACTATTATTTGAGAGAGTGAGACAGTGAGAGAGCGAGAGAGAGAGAGCATGAGTGAGCAGGGTGCAGAGCAGAGGGAGAAGCAGACTCCCTGCTGAACAGGGAGTCCAATGTGGGACTCGATCCTGGGACACCAGGATCATGACCTGAGCTGAAGGCAGATGCTTAACTGACTGAGTTACCAAGGTGCCTATGTGTTTTTTAAAATAGTGCTTTACTGAATAATTTACATATAGTGAAATGTGCAAATATTAAGTGTATAGTTTAATGATTGGACATACACATACATATGTGTATACTTATATCCACGTGACCACTTCCTAGATCAAGATATTTCCACTACCTCAAAGAGTTCCCTTGTGACTTTCCAGTCAATAGCAACTCCACACCTCTCCTTTGTGGTTAATCACTACTTTTTATTTCTCTCACCACGAGTTGGTTTTGTCTATTCCTGAATTTTACATAAACAGCATAAATGTAGTATATCCTTGTTTGTACCTGTCTTCTTTCACCAACAACATATTATTGAGAGCTAAAGGTGGAAGAAGAAGAATGATCCCAGAAGGATGGACTAAGGTGAAAGAATTAATGAGCCAAACAAATGTAAACATGTGTAAATCTGAGAAGAAAAAAAAAATTGTATAAATACTAATACTTATTTCGAATCTGTGGAGTTCAAAAAAGTTAGAAACATAATAGCACATGTGGGGTGACAAACTAACTCATCCTTGTTTGCCTTGGAGTTTTTCGATTTTAAAACTGAAAGCTTTACAAAGGGGAATACCTTCAATACTGGGCAAAACAGGGATGTGGGTCACCTAAATATTTCAGGAAGGGTGACTGGAATTAAAGCATTGTAGGGACCTTATATTGTAAGAAAAGGTGAAGATCTAGATTAATTCCCACTTGTTAAGATGTACCTTAAATTTCTAAAAGTAATCATAAAAAACAAAGAAAGGTGTGTAAGTTTCAAAATGGTAATAAGAATAAGTGAAATGAATACGTTTACCAAAAAAAACCAATGAAAACATCCAGTTAACCCAAAAGAAGACAAGAAAGGAGAAAAAGAGAAAGAGAAAGGGTAAGACAAATAGAATGCCAAAATAGGATAAAAATAAATCAGAATATATTGATAAACATAATATGTGTAAATTGACTACTGTAATTAAAAGACAAATGTTGTCACATGGAATCAAACAGATGAGAGTACAGATGCAGTTGTTTACAATAATCACATTTAAAACATATTGAGGCAAAGCAAATGTTTTAAAAAATATATCTACCGAATCAATCATAATAAAAAGTTAGGTAATTTAGATATATTAGTACTAACAAAATAAACCTAGTAGAAAAAAGCAACACCAGATACAAAAATAAAATTTCTGCATAATGGGAAAAGGTTAAAAATCACAAGTTTGGAACATGTGCATTTAATAACATAACTTCAAAACGTAGAGAGAAAAACTGAAATATATCTATAACAAGAAATTGAAAAATCTACCATTATGGTATGTTACCGTAATATAGTCTCTTAGCAAACAACAGCTCAAACAGCCAAAAGAAAAAAAAAGTCACTTGGAATGCATGTATCAACAAGCTTGAATTTGGAGTGTGTGTGTGTGCGTGTGCATGCACGTGTGTGTGTATACACACTTGCCAATTAGAGAACACACATACATCTGCACTTGCCGTTAGAGAATACATATTGTTTTCAAGCATATAAGAAATATCTAGGGCTCCTGGGTGGCTCAGTTGGTTGAGCAACTGCCTTCGGCTCCGGTCATGATCCTGGAGTCCCAGGATTGAGTCCTATGTCGGGCTCCCTGCTCAGTGGGGAGTCTGCTTCTCCCTTTGCCCCTCTCCCTCTTGTGCTTTCTCTCTCTCTCTCTCAAATAAATAAATAAAATATTAAAAAGAAAGAAATATCTAGGAGACTAACCACATCCTAAGCTATAAAGTCAATCTCAACAAATTTTAAAAAAAAACAGTATTGTTTATTATTCCTTTATGATAATATAATTAGGTTAGAAACCAATAACAAAATGATAAGCAGAAAACCATATATATTTGGAAATTTTAAAGTATACTAAATATCTAAATAACCATGAGTAAAAAAGGAGCATAAAAGAATTTTAAAAAATAACAAAACAAAATTTCAAATCATGTAGAATGTTGGTATTATGTCACTTAGATATTTCCAGCCCTAATTCCTTATACGAGGAAAGAAAAAAGATTGAAAATTAATGAGCTAAGCACTCAGCATAAGAAGTTAGGAAAAGATCAGCAAAACAGACACAAAGAAAGTAGAAGTAATAAAGACAAGAGCAGAAATTAATGAAATAAAGTAAATGTTCAATAGAGTAAATAAGAAACCCACGTATTGGTCTTTGAATGAATAATAAAAGTGAAAAAACTTTAGCAAGTTTAGATGGTGACAAAAATGCAGAAAGAACAAACAAAATCACAATAAAAGGGGGCACTAATTCAGATGCAAAAGATATTAAAATATAGGATGATTATGTAATTATTCACATATGGTAGTAAATTTGAAAAATGAAATAACAAGTTGCTAGAAAAATATAACTAGAAAAACTAATTTAAGAAAAAAATTTAAAAACTGAATCATTATAATGGTCCTGTAACCATTATAGAAATTAAATCAGTAATTTTTTTTCTCACATAGAAATCACCAGTTACAAATTTTATAAAGCAAGTTCTGTGAGAAGAAAAAATAATTTTAATCTTCTTCCAGAAGATAGAAAAAGGAGAACATACCACAATTAATTTTAGTAAGCTAAAATAATTTGATACCAAAAAAATAATTTGATACCAAAACCAAGACAAATTCTAGATAAATCTCCCTTATGAACAGAAACAAAAATCAAAAAGAAAATATTCACAGACTAAATTGAGCAACATACACCATGATCAAGTTGGATTTATTTCAAGAATACAAGGTCGAGTTAATGCTATCACTCTAATATGACCTTAACTGACTATGAAGAAAGAAAACACAATAATCACTAATGTCAATATGTTAAGACAGTTATGGAGAAAATTACAAAATGTTATTGGAAATGCATTAAAGAAATTCAGATTGAAGTAAGGACTTAAATATGAGAGGCAAAACTTAAAAAATTTTAGAAGGTAATATTGGAGAATAAATGATCTCAAAAGAGGTAAGAATTTCTTTAAAAATTCTAGAGCATTAAAACATTCCAGAGCAAATCTTAAAGAAAAAATTTGAGGTTGCCCTCTATAATGGTTGTACCAGTTCTTACTCTTACTTGTAAGTTATAAGTGCCTGTCTTAGGATACCTTCATCAATGCAGCATGCTATCAAACTTAGATCTTCGGTGATTTGATAAGCAGAAATCCATATATCATTGTAGTTTAAAAAAATTTTTGAAGATATATAAAAAAATTTGATGACATGAACTACATTAAAATGAATAATTCTGTTCATTAATAAATCTCATAAAGCCATAACTAGGGTAGAAATCATCTGTGATGTATATACCTAGCAAAGGATTAGTGTTCAGAGTATATGGAACTCAAAAGAGAACTTAAAGAACTCAAAATCATTCAGAGAAAGACAGACAACCCGACAGAAAAAAGTGAGCAAAAGACACAAATGGGCACTTCCCAGAGAGACAAGACTGGTAATAAACACGGGAAATGCAAATTAAAACTACATGCAATACTAGTTTGTAACCAGTCACACTGGTGATAACTAAAATGTTGGAGGGCGCCAAGTGTTGGACAGACTCTACCGTACTCATATACCGCAGGAATGAGTGTAAACTAGTTCTACAGAAAACACGTTGGCATTATCCAGTAAGTAAAGATGCACATACCCACTGCCTCAACATTACACCTCTAGGTAAAGACCCAGAGAAATCTTTGCACATAAGTACAAGGGAGATATACAAGAATGTTCAAAGGCAGCCATGTTTGTAAGAGCAAAGCAGATAACCAAAAACCACAAAACCTACCCGCCTCCCCCCCAAAAAAAACACCTATAAAACCTACAAAAATTTCAGTGTTCTTCTAAAATAAAAATAAATTTATAAATTACAGCACACCCATAAAATAGAGGATTCTATAGCGACAGAAATTAAATGAATTACTGCCACATGCCTCAACACTGATAAATTTCAGAAGATAATTTTGAATGGGAAAAAAAAGCCAAGTTACAGAAGAAAACAAACAACTTGATTGCACATGTGCATAAAGTTCAAAATTATGTAAAACTAAGCAATACATTGGCAAAACTAACCAGACAAGCAGGAGAACAATAAACATAAAATTCAAGTATATAATTAACAAGCTGAGAAGAAAGAAGTATTTCTATAAGTATTTCTACCTGCCTCTCCCACCACCCGAATCATATAGCTACAGGTTAGCGAGGGACATGGAGCTTTGCAAATTGGACACTGAGAAAGCATCACTTAAACTGGTTTGTGTTGAATTTCACTGCCTTTTCTTCCTCTTCACTCCCAGACCACAAATTTTTTTTTCCAGAGTGCAGTAGTGGTAGAAGTAAAGGATAATCTTTACCAACAATTTTCCCATTTCTCTTCTCTCCCCTTGTGTAGAAAGAACTATTTAGTCTAAAACCTTCTAGCTCTTTTAGAAACCAAAGCTGAACCAAGAACAGCTACCTTGAAGAGTCAATAGCGTTTTCTTAAAAGCTGACTCTCTGAACCTTCCAGATAAAAAAAGAAATCAGTTGTTTTTTCCAGTTACCTGATTGAGACCCTACATCTGACAAATCCACTCTTAATTTGGATTAAACCGGCCATGGTCACATGCACGATCAGCATAAACTTCTTGGGAATGCTTCAATATATGCATTTCTAGATAAAACCTGAATCACCTCTTGAGAGAACCCATTTTATATGTGCCAGGGTTCTTAAATGTCATTGTGAGTTGCAGACTTCCAATATAAGTCCATGGTACCATTTATAATTACACCATACATTTCCTTTTGTATAAATCCATATTTTCCTCATGTCTATACTTCTTAGAGCCGCACAAGGAAGCTGGTTTCTCAGTGCTTTATAGGATTAGCACTTTATTCGAAGATTCTTTGGGCCTTAGTTTTAAGAAAATAAAACGAAATATGAGCCAAGTAAAGTAGGCCTCTCCTTTGAATTATAATGCTTTCTAACATTCTTGGGCTCTTGGTGTCTAGGATAGTTAGTGCATATCAGGTAACAAAAATTAAAAAAGGAAAAATAGGAGAATTTCTTCCAACAGGTAGCATGAACCTCAAATAAACCGGTTTGCTGTAAAGCTTAGTAATGCCAGAGAAAAGAACAGAACCATGTATTTTTCAAGATTGCATGTTTTATTTTCCTTATTGCCATTCTCAAAGTGTATCTCAGTTCTCTGAAAGATGCAAAACTAATTCCTTTATGTAACTGAGTACTTATAGTTAATGTAACTATTTTAAAAGTCAACTGCACCCACTTCTAAAAAGGCCTGAGGGAGTTTACATATTAACACATAGTTCAAAGGCATACTAGTATGTTTAAATGCAAAATAAAATAGACTCTGGAAAACATAAAGGAGTTATTACTGTCAAGGACCAGTCATGTTCTGCCTTTTTTGAATGACTTCCCAAACACAAGCACAGCCTCCTTTCTACACTGTCAAGTGGAGGCTCTTTGTTCCTGAACTTTCCACTTAACCACAGGGCTGGCTGGGTTTGTTCAACAGAATCAGCAGGACAATGACATGGGTAAGAGTGTGGAATTTGGAGCCGAACTACCTGGATTGGAATCATGGCTATCTACCTTGAGTGAGTTATTAAATGTCACAAAGTCTCAGAGTTCTCATTTGGGTTAATAATAGTACTTACCTCATTGAGAATGAAACGAGTTTAGAGTTTGTCAAGTACTTGAAACAGAACCAGGTACACAGAAGTGTTCGATAACAATTAGCACTTGAGGGCAATACTCTGCCAATCTCCTGTCAGAATCCTTCCTTGGAAACTAGTGCCTCTCAATTTTTCTCTTCTCCATCCCTTCTTGTTGTTCTCAGCGCTCTCTGATATGTATCAGGGATTGTGGAGCATGGCTTATGATTTTTCTCTCTACCCCAAATCTGCCATAATCCCGCTGTCTTCAATATTCCTGTGGATGACCCTTCCAACACCCAGTGCCTTGGCTTCTTCAACCCCAATGCCCTTCCTCACCACACGGAGATCAACAACTCACCCTTTCTCTGTCACTGTCTGCCGCTACTCCACCTGCAAAATTTTAAGCCACACCATTCCGCTTCCCTCCCACGAACTCCTGTTATCCTTACCGCTCCAATTAGACCTGCTGACTCATCAGGACTGTGACTGAAGTCCTATCCCGTCCACTCCATGGGTCAGACTTTTGTCCTGTGTCGCTTCCATTGCCATCTTGCTTTGGTTCAGCACTTCAGTCTGTCTCTTCAACAACAGCTTCAGCTTCTCACGCCTCTTGCTCCCTTTTCCCTCTGCAGTACGTGCCCAGATGTGGATCGGTCCAGCCTTCTTTGCTTCTAAAACCGCGCTAAGTAGATCACTCAACATGTGGACGGAGCCATTAGCTCATGGTCCACCCTCAGCTCAGCTCTCAGCACACAGCTGGGCAGCCTCCTCCATTCCCCTCACTAGCCCCGCATTTCTTTGCAAACCTCCTGCTCCCCTGCTCTCGGCTCTCATAACGAGTCACCACGTTCTGCCTAAACCGATTCCTAAATATCTCTTGCATCTAAAAACCCTGCTTGATTATCACTGTCCTCATGAGCTCTATCCATCTCTTAGCCTGACTCCCAAATAGTCTCCTCTGAGCTACAAGAGTAATCTTCCTAAAATTCAAATACCATCATGTTCCATGCATACTTAACACCCTTCAGTAACTCCCTATTCCTTTTTTTTTTTTTTAAGATTTTATTTATTTATTTGACAGAGAGAAACAGCCAGCGAGAGAGGGAACACAAGCAGGGGGAGTGGGAGAGGAAGAAGCAGGCTCTCAGTGGAGGAGCCTGATGTGGGGCTCGAACCCAGAACACTGGGATCACGCCCTGAGCCGAAGGCAGATGCTTAACCACTGCGCTACCCAGGCACCCCAGTAACTCCCTATTCCTGATATAGGTCTTACACCATAGCTTGACCCCAAGGCCCTTTGTGACCAGGCTCCTGTTCACCTCTCTAAACTTCTTTCCCAACTCTTCCAATCAGCACCTTACACATTCAATTGTTCACACTTCCTTGAATGTGCCATATCCTCTCAGACCCCCATGCACCTCATAGGCTACCTCCTTGGCAAGGAATGCCCCTTCCTCTTCTTTTTCTGGCTGGGTAATTCCTTTTGGTCTGTTCGAGTTCAGTTCAAGTGTCACTTCTTGTCAGCTCTGGTGCGGAGACTTCCCTGACCCCTCTTCTTCCTGAGCAGGCTGGTTGGGTGTCTCTCTTTGTTCTTCTATGTGTGTTATCTCTACTCAAGTACTTATCACACTCCTGGCACCAGTAAATGGTTAGTGAATTAATGAATAAGCGAAGGCATCCCATTTCCATAAGATAATGATAACAACTACAATAATATTTCCTTTTATATGTCCATTTGAAATAGAGGTTTCAAAACCTGTGGTGGCGGGGCGCCTGGGTGGCTCAGTTGGTTAAGTGCCTGCCTTCAGCTCAGGTCATGATTCTGGAGTCCTGGGATCGAGCCCCATGTCCGGCTTCCTGCTTGGCAGGGAGTCTGCTTCTCCCTCTGCCTCCTCCCCCTGCTCCTTCTCTCTCTCTTTCTCTCTCAAATAAATAAAACCTTTAAAAAATATAAAAAGAAAAAGAAAAAAAACACTGTGGTGGAGTAGCTTTGATAGGGTCACTACTACACAGTGACTGGCATTCCACGTATTTGATTGGCAGCCCAAACTCTCAAATAACTGGCTGACCAAAACCAAGAACTGGATTGATTGTTACTACTTATTGGAAGCCCAACAACATATTAAGCATCTAAGACTGTCTTTCAGCTCTCCTCCTGGAGGTAAGACAGCTTTCGCAGCTCTACACATCACACCCCCATACATCAACACTTCATGGGCAGAGAAAGGTCTGTTTCTCTCTTGTGTTTCTTTGGTAAAGAGGAAAAAGAAATCCTTTTCCAGAACCCTCCCCTAAGCCCCACCATCCGAGTAAATCCTTCCAATCTCACTGGCCAAAGCCAGATCACATTCCCAACCCCTAAACTGGTCCAAGGCCTGGAGAATGGGGGCGTTATTTTGGCTTAGACCAATCAGGATTTACCTGAGTCATCTGAAGGAACAGGGTACTAAAACAATATTAGAGTTCTAATTAAGTATGAAGAGGGAAATGGCTGTTGGGTAGGCAACTGGCAGTCTTTGCTAAAACAAGTGTCATCATTGAACGAATGTTGGATTTAGAGTCAGGCACGCTATAGTTTGAGTCCCATCTCTGCCATTTCCTAGCTCTGTAACCTTAGACAACTCCTTTATTTCCTCTGAGACTCAATTTCATCATCTGTACAATGGGGATTCCAAAACCTAACGTTTAGCATTATTGTGAAGATTAAATAAGACAACATATATAATGTTGTTAACCCACACCTAATATTCATTCATTTAAAAATATTTTTTGGATACCTACAATGTGCCAGGCATGATGCCCAGGACATAGTGGTCAAAAAGATAGATATGATCCCTCCCTTCATGTAATTTATTAGCAATAAATGTTAGTTTTTAAAATTTCCTAGTGGTGTCCTGGTGGCCCAGTCAGTTAAGCGTCTGCCTTGGGCTCTGGCCATGATTTCAGGGTCCTGGGATTGAGCCCCAAGTCAGGCTTCCCACTCAGTGGGGAGTCTGCTTCTCTCTCTCCCTCTCCCCGCTGCTTAAGCTTTCTCTCGAATAAATAAATAAATAAAATCTTTAAAAATAAAATAAAATTTCCTAATTTTTCTGACTAAGGTATTCAGACAGACTTTGATTATTTTGACAATCACTTTTTAAAGAAATTCAGTGTTTTCAGGAGTACGTATGACTTCTGAAATTTTATATTTAATGTGTGAAGTTTTAGAAACATTTATTTTTTCCTTTTGGCTTATTCTGTTAAATTAAAATTATCAGAGAAACTTATATTTTTATCAGTATATTGTCACTATGAATGCTATCCCAATTCCTAGGCTACAGATGATTGGTCAAGTGCAATATTTTAAAAAGTGAAAACCAGCCTGGGTGGCTCAGTTGGTTAAGTGTCCAGCTCAATTTCAGTTCAGATCATGATCATAAGGCCATGAGATCACGCCCTGCTTCGGGCTCTGCGTTCATCATGGAGTCTGCTTGAGATTCTCTGCCTCTCCCTTGGCCTCTGCCCCTCTGCACCTCATCTTAAAAAAAAAAAAAAATTAACAACCAAGACAATATCCAATATAATCTTACAGCCCTGAGAAAAAAATCTGATGTGCTAGCATGCAGTCTACCCATCTGAGTAATCATATACTTGCTCTAGAGTTAACAGGTCCAATTCATGGAGAGGGTTAATCATCACTTAATAGGACCAATCAGGTAATTAGGGTGACCCATTCCCCATTCATACCCATTAACAATTTTTTTCTTTTTTACTCATATCAACAATATAGTTAAAGAGGCTTGTCAAGACTAATTTTTCAAAAAATCACCTACATCACATATGCCTGAAATTATAGGATACTATTATTAGTAGCAGATTAAGGAGTCTCTCTTACCTTAACCTTGTTTTTGAGATACAGTAAGAAAAATGGTTTTATAACAGGAGATCTTGAGATACAATACAAAAGAAGGAACAATAAATGTTAGGTTTACAAATCTGGGGGCCCAGAAAAGAGGGACCTCTGCTTGCTTGTCATGCCTGATCCCCCCCCAACCTATTTTCCTATTGACCATATACACTGAGCTTTTTCTTGTTTGCATTTCTCTTTGATCCTACCAAGGATCACTGAGATTTCTTAATCAGTGTGTTTATATATACGAAAACCAAGCATTACTGGGTCATTAAAAGTTGAATTGTTTTTCTAGTGCTACCTATGGATTTCCACCAGTGTGTATCTTCATCCAGTCTCTTTTAAGACCAAGTGAGTACCTAAAAGAAGTCTGGGTGAAACTGGGCACAATTATTAGACACGGACACAGATGAATGGCCTTTGTTGTGATCTAATGTTTAACTTTAATCACAAATAAGAGGGTCAGAAGGAAATCTAACTACCGAATGTGGGCAGACAACAACGTATAAGGAAACCTCACAAAAGTTATCAAAAGGAGGGCGCCTGAGTGGCTCAGTTGGTTAAGTGGCTGCCTTGGGCTCAGGTCATGATCCCAGGGTCCTGGGATCGAGTCCCACATTGGGTTCCCTGCTCCGTGGGGAGTATGCTTCTCCCTCTGCCCCTCCCCCTCACTTGTGCTCCTTTCTCCCCCTCGCAAAAATAAATAAAATCTTTAAAAAAAAGTTATCAAAAGGAACACAGTCATAGAGAAGGCATTGAAAGTGGATGGAATTAACCAAGAGTTGAAACTAGGGACAAAGTATGTTATTATATTTTCTGGCTTGTAATGTTAAGTTTATGTGACCAAATATCTTGGAACCCTTAGACACCTTTTCCTTAGACATTTTTGTAGGGAAATATAATACTTACAGACAAAGATTCAAGGGAGAGACATGTACAGCCCTGACCACTTATCACAAAACCACATCCATGTAATCAATACCCATGTCAAGAAACAGATTGCTGCTGGCACCTGAAAAGACTCCTTCCCACCTCTCCCAATCACTCTACCATCTCCAACAAAGGTAATCACTATCCTTACTTTGGTGAAAATCATTTTCTTGCTTTTCTTTATAGTTCTTCCACCTAAGCATACATCCCCAAGCACTAGTTTATTTTTGCCTGCTTTTTGAACTTGATAAATGGAATTAAAGTACATATTTTCTTGCTTCTGACTTATTTCCTTCAACATGATATTTGTGAGATTTCACATATGTTGTTGAATGTTAGCTGTAATTTGCTCAACTACAGGTAGTGAATGCTACACAGTAAATTTTCGTTACTGTATAGTCTTCCATTGAAATAATATACTACAATGTATTTATCAGTTCTATTCTTAGAGGTCCTAAAGAGCCAAAGAAATTTTCATCTCTTTTTCTAACTACATAGACTCTCATTACAGTGAAGATATGGACTCGCGTTTTCATTTATTAAGTTGATTCTTGAAGGGAGAGAAACAAATAAGTTTCTTAAATTCAGTGTGCTTCAGCAAAGGGGTAATCGGAGAGGGCTGATTCTGATGGGCTGGCAGAGATAGAAGGTAAAAGGAGAACCAAGAAGGTTACTTCTCCATTTTTTCCAAAGAATAAACACTTGAAGCCATGCTCCAAACCAAATAGCTCTGTCCTATGTCACTGACAAAGGAGTAAGGAAATCATTGGCTACGTGGGCAGAGTGTGTGTGCTTGGTAAGAAGAGAGAAAGAGCATATGTATGGACACGTGCGCGAAAGGGCTTCAGTTCTAGTTGTTATTCCATTGATAATTTGCTGTGTGGTGGTCATGAAGGCAAAAATGTCCTATTAATCATAGACTTTAGATTGTTACAAAAAGGATTGCTACTTTGCATTGGACTGGAATATTGTTCAGCAAATATTCAGCCCCCTCCACCTCTCCCTAGTAATGAAGTCTATTTTCCTATCTTTGGGTTGGCCATATGGCATGCTGTGGCCACCAGGAAATCAATGGGTGTGATAGAAATAGCAGCTTTAAATATGCTTGAATGATAGACTCATGCTCTTGTGCTCCAGTGATCTGTCAGAAGAGCATGCCCTGCTTGGCCTCTCCCCTGTGCCCCAGAATTAAAAATGTGGGACAGACCTGAACCCACACCATGGCCAACCAGCTTGCAACTTGGAACAGAGCTGCCCACCCCAGATGAGCCTACATCAGCCCCGCTGAAGTTGACCAGTGCAAGAATAAATGTTTGTTATTGTGAGCCACTGAGTGTGGAGTAGTTTGCTATTATGATGGCAAAAATTGTTTTATAGCTGTCGTCAGAGTTATAAGTATAAAGGTCAGGCCATTATCACTCCTTAATAGTAATGGACTTGGCTCCATTTACCTCATTCTGCATTTGCTCTATAAAACCAGGGATTCATATTTCAAGACTTTTTTTTAGTGCAAATTCTAAATGCCCAGGGGACAATCACCAGATCCCTTTGGAATATGAAGAAGGGGGCTCGTAGGAGATGGAAATAGATATCCTTGAGGTCAGTGGAAAGGAGCTAGGATCAGTTAGGGATGTTTTGGGCCCCCGCTATACCACTTGGGGAAATGGCAGGAGAGACCACACCTGCATTCACATAGCAGGAAGCTGTCCTGGACTTATGCAGAGAGGTGGGAGATGCCCTACTTTGAGGGGGGGGGCAGTATTCAAAGAGTTAAGACATGGGTAAGTTATGTTTTTTAATAGCTAACTGTTGAGGTCAACAAAGTTATACCCTAGCACAAGTGTAAGTTTCAAGGTTAAAAACTGCGGATATGTGGGGAAATGGTAAATTTCATATCCTGCTGGTTAGATTGTAAATTGATCTAAACACTTGAAGAACTTGGCAGTAATTGGAGGTTACTTTGGAAAACAAGTACATATTAAATAAAGTTGAAGATGCTAAATCTTTTTTTTTCAAAGATTGTATTTATTTGAGAGAGAGAGAGAGCAAGTGTGAGAGAGAGAGGAGTGGGGGGAGGGGCAAAGGGTGAGGGAGAAGCAGACTTCCCGCTGAGCAGGGAGCCTGATGCAGGGCTCACTCCCAGGACTCCAGGATCATGACCCAAGCAAACGCAGATGCCCAACCGACTGAGCCATCCAGACGCCCCAAAGATGCTCATATCTTAACACCCAGTAATTTGGTACTGGATGTGTACCAACAGGTCTCAACGGGACTGCTGCCACACAGGTGAATCTCGTAAATAACACTGAGTAAAGCAAAAGACCTGCAGTTCGTACCATTTAAACATAATAATACTATGTGTGATTTAGGGATCCAAATGTAGCAAAAATATTTTTAAAGTGCATGGGAATGATAAACACCGAATTCAGGAGAGCAGTTATCTCTGGCAGCAAGGGAGGAGACACAAGCGGAGAGGCGTAAAATGGGGGCTTACCCGCACCTAAAATGTTTTATTTCTTCAGGTTATAAGGTGGGCATGCAAGGATTCATTATTATTTACATAAATTTTAATGTAAAGAATAGATATTATTTTATGTCATTTTTATATATATGAAATATTGCAAAATAAAAATTTAAACAGAGGGAGTTTCACGAACTCCTAACACCATGGGGCCATGTTTTGCTCATCTCTGTAAGCTTCGTGCCAAGCGACGTGCCTGGCACAGAGTAGGTGCTCAGTTAATGTTTGTTGAATAGTCAACCAAACATACAAAAGTTCATATGATATTACAGTTTTAATTCTGAGACATAAATAGAATGCTTCAGAGCCACTTGATCAGGGTATCCAGCAACACAAACTTTTCTTAAATCGTGCGTTCATTTTATAAGTATCTGTTAAGGTCCTATGATATGGCAGGCACTTTTCCAGCATTGAAAGTACAGCAGTGAACATAAACAAAATTTCCTTCCCTCAAGGGACTTATTTTGAGTGTGTTTGTGTTGGGGAGGGTGGTGGGGGGGAAGACCCAGAGGAGTATTAATAATGAAGAAAATAATTAAGTAAACTAGAAAGTGGGTAGTAGGGCAGATGAGATCAGTGCCCTTGAGAAAAATGAGGCTGAGAATGGAAGTGTTCGAAGATTTTAGGCAACATTAAACAGGGTAGTCAGGTTCTCGTTGAGAAAGTGACCTTTGAGCTAGGACTTGAAGTGAGGGAGAAAACTGTGAGCAGTTGAGTCAGAGAGAGGAGAAAGTACAAAGACCTTGGGGCAGCCTGGAAAGGAGGCCCGGGCAGCTGCCGCAGACTGAGTAGGAGGGGGTCAGGGCAGGAGGGAGATCAGAGATTGGGCAGAGCCTGCAGACCATTTTCAGGACTTTGGCATTTACCCTAGGTGAGATTAAGGACTTGAAACAAAGGACAAGCATCATTTGGCTTACATGTTTAAAGGATCACTCTATTTGGGGAATAGATAATAGTGGGAAGGAGAAACCAGGAGACGGGTCAGGACATTATTGCACTAATTGAGGCCCAAGGTGATGGTGGCTGGAACCACGGTGGCGACAGTGGAAATGATAAGTAGTCAGACTTTTGACATATTTTGAAGACCCAGGCACAGAGCTATTGCTGATGGACTGTCTATGAGGCGTGAGAAAAGGAACAGTCAGGGATGACACAAAGGTTTTTGGCTTGAAGTTGCCACTGACTGAGAAGAGAGGGAGCTGGCTGGCTGGGGGTGGGGAGGGGTTCAGTGTGGGACCTGTCAAGCTTGAGATGTTTACTAGGCATCCAGATGGAGTTGTTAAGTAAACCGTTGGTCTGTGAGCTTCAGGGTCAAGAGAGACATACAAGCTGGAGAAATAAATTTGAGAGCCATTAGCATATAGGTGGGCTGTAAAGGTTAAAGATAGGATGAGATCATCAGGGGAGTGCTTGTGGCTCAGAAAGGAGGGAGGTCCAAGGACCGTATCTAAAGGCACTGTGGTGTTTAGAAGTCAGGGAGGAAGAGGACAGTCCAGTCCAAGGGGATGGAGGAGCATCAGACAAGGAGGTAGGAGGCATCCCCAGAAAGGTAATGCCTTGGAAGCTGGATTAAGGAAGTACTTAAAGGAGGAGAAGGGTGACTAACAGCGTCCAATCGTCCAATTACGTAAGATGATGACAATAACAGAGCTTTGTAGTAACCAAAGAGTTAGGGGAGACCTTGGCAAGGCCAGTTCTGGAATGGTGGAGGCCGAAACCCTTCTTGTAGAGGGCTCAGGAGAATGAAGAGAAAGGAATAAACAGGAAAGCCAACTCTTTCAAGGCTCTTTTCCTGCCTTATCTGACTTTTAAACAGAAGGGGAATCCATGCATTCCTGATTAAACTGACACAAATGCATACTGGAATCCAGTAATCTAAACATATATCTTATCTCAAAAGAGTAGAACTCGAAGCAGCTAGAAAATTCCACTCGTGTATGAGAAAATGCTTCATTTTCCACAAACAAAAAAGAACTACCAAGAGAAACTGAACTAAGGATTCTGGTAGGGGAAGGACTATCCTAAATGAGGTGGCCGCCTTCCTCTAACTTTGTTATTTGAAGCCAAATTCATCCCCTTCACTTATCAATAAGTCAGATTTCTCCCAGTGTAAATTAGTGGTTGGAAACAATTAGCTCAGCCTTAAAAGCCATTTATCTCATGAGAACTTTAACCCCACGGACCCATTCACCTGTCTGATTCATCCAGGATCAGCAAAGGTGATTCTCGGACAAGGCCAGCCCACTGCTCGAGAATCACGGAGAGATCTCACAGATTTCAGGAGAGTTAAGGAGCAAGAAGGACCAGGGTGCTAGGCCTCTGACCCTACACCTGCTGTGCTCTCACCCCGATCCAGGAAACTGTGCTGAGGGGAACGATACAGAAACGACTGGCTCTAACATATCATCAGTGATCGGACGCTTCTGGGTGACCTTCAACCCCTGCTGTCAGATCACGTGCTAAAGAGAAAAAAAAATAATTAAAACAACTTCCTTCTCACAATATAAGGGTTTGCTAACTTACCATAATTGAACCCCAGTGTGGTCCATTATAACACAGAGTTAATTTTCTAATATAGGGTGCTATCGGCTTTTCAGAAAATCCAGGTTAAAACAACATCCAGAATTCATAAGTAGTAAGCAGTAAATGGAGGAATGAGTTGACAATTAAAAATTTCTATGGAGCAGAGTCAAGTTATTATTATAACTGAGGAAGCCAAGAGAGATAAGAAGGCAAATAATTTTATCACATTTATTGAATCAGATTGTATTTATTTAATATATTCCTCTAATTTATATATTCAGTTTGTAGAATTATTTTAATAGCTAATAGAAACCTTAACATTGCAGAAAATCCTCTTTTGGTTGTGTTTTTTGTTTTTGTTTTTGTGTTGTTTTTTTTTTTTAAAGATTTTATTTATTTATTTAACAGAGAGAGCCAGGGAGAGAGGGAACACAAGCAGGGGGAGTGGGAGAGGAAGAAGCAGGCGCATAGCAGAGGAGCCTGATGTGGGGCTCGATTCCATAATGCCGGGATCACGCCCTGAGCCGAAGGCAGGCGCTTAACCGCTGTGCCACCCAGGCGCCCCTGTTTTTGTGTTTTTTTGATGGGGGCATCTTTCCCTTGCTCCCAAAACCAAAATGTAATCAGAGATTGTTAGTCTTCTTAAACAGAATCTTTGAACTTGAGCTATAAAGTAGAAAAAAGGAACTAACTTTTCTTTCTCTCTGTTCATATACACCATCTAGTGGATTTATTTTATTACTTAATCAAAAATAGGAATGAGAAAAGAGTTATATGATCTAATAACTCAAATTATAAACAGTGCATAAAACTCATGGCTTATAAAAACATGGCAAGGAAAGTATTAAAAGTAAACGATTAGGGTTTGGCATGTAAGCACACCCTATCTGTACATTAAGTACACTTTTGAAAGTTATCTGAATCTCCTGCTTTTGATCTGATTGTGAAAGTTAAAGAAGGAATCCAGAAACAATACTGTGGGGAGTAATCAAAAGGTTAAGTTACTCTGAAAAAGCAATTAACTAAACTTTCATTTTGAACAAAATTCTTTTATCCAAGCATGCAATATTCAGGTGTATTTCTCATGATATAAAGAGTACACCAGGGGTGCCTGGGTGACTCAGCTGGTTAAGTGTCTGCCTCCGACTCAGGTCACGATCCCCGGGTCCTGGGATCGATTCCTGAGTCAGGCTCCCTGCTCAGTGGGGAGTCTGCTTCTCCTTCTCCCTCTGGCCTTTCAACCCCCCTCCCAACCGCTTGTGCTCTCTCTCTCTCTAATAAATAAATAAATTTTTGGGAAAAAAAAGAGTACACCAGCATTCAATGTTTATGTGTCTTATAGCAGGGTGAAATGATATATGTGTTAGCATACTCATTATGGCATATTTATGTACATATGTTTATATGTGCGTGTACATGTGTGTATGCATGTGTGTGTGGACCCTAAATGTCCATCAGTGGAGAAGTGATCTAAAATAAGGAATGGTAGGTCTATACACTAGAGTACTATGTAGTTTTTGGTCAGCTCTAAATGAGCTGAGGTGAAAAGTGCTCCAAGGTGGTTAAGGAAATAAAGCAAAATGCAGAAGAACATGTATATTACTATTTCTGTAAATAAAAAGAAAAGTAACAGTCTTTGGTCTGGGACAGAGAACTGGGTGGTTGTAGGACAGGAGTGAGAGGAGATTATTTTTAACTGTATACCCTCTTACTGAATTTGATAATAGACATAGTTTACCCATTCAAGGAGGGGAAAACATTTCTTTCAAAAAGTAATCTTTAAAGAGTCAAAATATAAGACGCCTGAAGGATAAATTCTCAGAAATAAACAGGGAGGTCATAAAGGCTCTGTATAATACTAATCTTGATAAATTTTGCCAAATTGGTCCCCGAAGTCAGTGAATTAATGTATACTCCCACCAGCAATGTACAAGTGCCTATGATCCTAGACTGCTTGCTAACACAACGTATTAGCACCATTGTCGAAGTCTGCCAACCTGGTAAATGGCACCTCACCGGAGTTAGCATTTGTCTTGTGATGAGAACAGATCACTTACCTCACACGTGGAGGAGGACTTGAAGGAGGCAGGAGCCGAGGCAGAGTGACACGAGAGAGGCGGCAGGGGTGTGGTGATGGAGATGGCGAGGCGGCGCAGATGCCCTGCGTCCTGTGCAGGTGAAACTGACAGGGTTTGGCCATGCACCGGATGCGGAGAAGGAGAGAGAGAGAAGTGTCAGGAGTGACCCTCTGGTTTTTCAACGATGTGGAAGGAGGGATTTTGGAAGTGACAGGAGAGCCTGGGGAAAGCGCCGGAACTCATTTTAAGAACAGGTCCTGGAGTTGAGCAGCCTGCGAGTCTGCGCGCAGAATGCCCGGAGGCATTTGGACCAGCAAGTCTGAAGCTCAGAAGGCAGGTCTAGGCTGGAGAGTACAGACTTTACGTGTATGAGGCTTTACTCCATAAAGTGGGGGAAGGCTTTAAGATCGCTCACATTGAATCTCCAGGTGACACTGCCTGACCGAAACATAAAATCTATAATAATGCAACTTCCTTAAGACCACATTCAAGTGTAGGTGGGTCTAAGAATGCAAAGGATGCATCTTCTGGGAAAAGGAATATACAATTTTTGAAAAGCGCTTCTTAAAAATAAACCATACCTCCGTTCCATGTTTTTCAATCCTTTTAAAAAATAAATCATTTTTTAAAAAATAAACGGACTTGTTGTAACGCATTTGGAAAATGCAAAAAAGCATAAACAAAAAACCGCAATCCCATTACTGAGAGATAATTATTGTTAACATTTTGGTCTTCCCTCTCTCCCATACATGAGGCTGTATCTTAGATTTCGTTATACATAGAATTCTAGGCATAGACTTTAATTTAAACATCATGATGTGAATGTTTATGTACTGGTATCCTTTAAAATATTATTTTATTTCAAAATTATTTTTATAATATATGTATTTTAAAATTAAAAATATATTTTAAACTATAACATAATAGTCCCCCGTATAGAGGGAACTTTCATTACTTAACCACTATCACTGTGTATAATAATTAAAAAGTTTTTTCTGGATTGCACAGAAAAAGATGTCCTTTTCATTTTCATTTCTTTGTTCTGCAGTGAGGTTTCCCATTTCAGCATGCTTATTGGGTATATGTATTAACGTTTTTTTTTTCATTTTATTAATAGTTTTTGAAATCAGTGATTAAAGCTGGGGGGGATGTCTTCTCAATAATAGCTAGTTTTCCCTTAAAAGAACAGCAGGTCTTGCATGGGTCATCATTACATATGCTGCTTACTCACTTTCATGAACCACTTCCTCTAACTTTGAACTTGAAGTGCTGTGAAAAATAGCACCAAAATACCAAAAAGCATATTGCTACTTGCCTCAAATCAATGTATGGGACAATGAAGCCCTATTAATCTAAGTTAACTTTTATTCTCTTAACAATACCACCTCATGGCTATTTCTCTCTGTCAAAATAAAGCAGCCTGTCCTCAATATCTCAACCTAATTAAGACAGCTTTATTTTCTGATCTTTCCATCCCCATTCTAATATCTTTGAGCAGAAATATAAAAAGAGATGACCTCATATGTATGAGGCTATGACTAAAGCACTGTTTATGGGACCAAAGGACTGGAAACAACTTAAATGTCCATCACAGGAGACTGTCACATCCATAGGACAGAATACAATGTGGCCGTTAAAAGGAATTGAGGAAATTAGGAGGAACGAAGCTATGATCTATCAGGTTAAAAAAGCAACGTTTAGAATAATATGACTTGCGTGAAAAATGGAAGCACTATGTGTAATACTACTGTTGGCATTTTTTTTTTAATTATATATGTTTGTCTTTGCATAGAGCATAGAAGAATTTACAAGAAAGTGTTGACCTTCTGGATGGGAACTGGGGTCTGGGAGCTGAGATAGGAAGCTGACTTAATTTTCATTCAATTTTCTGTTGTACTGTTTGAGTTTGGTACCATGTGCATGCATTATCTTTTTAAAAGTTAAAAAATAAACACAGAAATGGAATTATTCATCTCATCCTATGGCAACCACACCTTCTGCCTCTTCTTTCCCTCACCTGCCTGCCGGAGATCTGCACAGCCTTCTCTGTGCCTCAGACCTGCACCCCCACCCCTGATTAGATAGCCCTGGTCAGCTTCCACGTTCCTGAATTAATTCTTCACTAATTGATGCTAATGCCTTTCAGAAATGTTACAAGCCTCATGGGAAAGCTTCTGCCTGAACTCTGCACTGCTGATAATCTTAATCTATTCTGTCCACTAACAAACTATATCATTCTGACTGTTGTTTATCACTCTTGCTTCCTAGTCTTTCCTCTCCGTCATCCCAAGTTTTCCTTGCCTACGGAAAACTGCACAGAAAATTCCAAGTCACTATGATATAAGGTTTGGGACAAACAGTAGCTTAGATGAGATTTTACAAAATAAGGTTGAGACGATGTTAAGGAGAGGAGGGTTGACAGTAGAGGTGCGTTTCGGAATTCTGTGAGACCTGTGTGCAGGAACGGTCTGTCTGTGACATCTTTTCATCTCTGTGAGTTCTCCTTGCCCTAACATGGTCTGTTGTAGAAAAGGAAGTGGCAAAAATAAATCTTAAGTGATGAATTTTCTACATACTACTACTGCTGGCATCTCACCACATAAGCTTCATTGGGGGCAGTATCTGTCCTGTTATCGAATGAGAGGAACATGAACCTTGGGTTTGTGCACGAAGTAATAATTTACATTCTCAGTCTTAACCTCCAATCTTGGTTCTGTTGAGTTCAACTACATGTTTTTAATTTTTCTATTTCTTTTAAATCCAGAAGATAAAACTTTCTTTGGAGGGGGTGGTGATATTTCCCTTCTACCAACAGGGGAGAATGTAGGAAACGATTAAGCCAAGGACCTTTCTTAAAGCGTTTTCCAACACACTTATGAGATCAGTCATAATATTTATATATACTCAAGCACTTTGAAATCTCAAGCTGTTTTAACCAGCTGTCATTTTGGTGTCAAACTCCGGTCATTTTAATGTGAAACAAAGGTCAACAGAGGGTTTGTCTTATTCTTTTCCTATTAGCAAAATACTTTATAGTGATTGAACTCTGTTTAAACCCCCAACAGCAAGTCCCTATTGCATATTCCTGTTATCTAGATCACATGGGATTTTACGATTGTTCACAAATAAAATATATAGAAATGGAGAAAAGTGAAAGTGTCAAGTTAATATTTAAAGTATTATCCACAACCCAAAATATAGTCAGTGTGGTTCTTACAAGTTTGGCACTGATTATTAAGAGACACTTATATATGTGTTATGTTGATACCCAACACATACATAAGGCAAATTCAATTCTTTCTCTGTACCTAAAATAAGATGGCATAGTCGCTTTTTCATTGCTCATTTCAGAAACTACACTGTGAAGATCATTCCAAATTTTGCTAAATTGTTGGCCTTTAAAAATAGATTATTTCTTAAGCTTATTCTGTTTATTGTTTAACCCAAAAATAATATAAATCTTTGGCCAATATCTATTCCTGGCTTTTTTTTTTTTCAGACTTTTTACTCTCACCTTAAAAATGTTTTTGCTTATCTGCATCAGGATAATGAATTGTATGGAGCTACTTTATCCCAAGGGTTAGCCAACATACTGAAGAGTAGATGCTTAGACTTACACACTGAAATCATGACAAAGGAAGAGAAGTATTTGAAGGTATCCATTGGGTTCCCTGTAAGTGAAGTTTAGCCCTTCTGACTGATACATTCTCCCAATTCATGTTTTTGCTGTCATTTTCACCTAGTTCATTCATCCATTTCTTGCACTTAAATGTACTCATCTACTATGAGCCACGCACTGCTCTTGGTGCTGCCATGTTGATTTGAATGGTAACCATCACCTGACCTATGAGAGCTTGTTTTTTTAAAAAGAGAGACAGACAGTAAAGACGTGATACACAAATAATATAATTGCAGCTAGTGGTCAGTTTTATGGTAACAAGAAGTAGAGTAATAGGCTAGAGGATGGCTAGGGGAGATGCTAGTTCATTTGTGGTGATAAAGATAGGCTTGTCTGGGGATCTCCCAACTAAGCTGATACCTAACTCATCAGAAGATGTCAGGAGAGAGCTTTCCAGGGAAGATGTCAAGCTTGAGCAGCATACACAAGAGGCCTGGGCTTGTCATGCTCAGGGAGCAGAAAGCAAGCAGTGAATGAGGAGTGAGGTCGTGGGATGGGCAGATCCCACAGGGGAGGCTCTGTGGCCTTGGAAGGGGCTTCAGTTCTGCTCTACTGGCAGTAGGAAGCGCAGTGGGCTCTACTACAATGGGGAGATCACACCGGTTGCCACGTAGAGATGAGCTGCAGAGCGTTACAAAGAATAGTGACAATGGGAAGTTAGAAGGCGTTTGGAACAATCCAAGGAAGACAGGACAGCGATTAAGATTGGAGTTGAGCACAGGATATGGTAAGAAGTCAGCCCTAGAGGGAGCACTCTTTCGGAAACTTAGGCTAAAGAGGATAAATATTTCCTATGCTTGAGCACTCTCATTAAAAAGGAAACCAGGAGTAGCTAACAAAAAGCAAAGCACCACTTGCTTCTTCCTAAATGTGAAGAATCCGATTTCTCTAAAAGCACATTACTCATCAACATGATTTAATCACGGAATATTAGAATTGGAAAAGATCACAGAGTAACATAGTCTAATTATCTGTTTTTGCTCCAGCTTGAACAGGCTGGAATCAGGGAAAGCATATAATGTTGGGAATATCAAAAGTGGCCATTAACGCCTCCTGCTGTAATTATAATAAAGATACTAATAGACCAAGATAACAAACCATTATTTAGGTTCACAGAAACATCCAGAATGGACAGGATTTCATTACAAAATATTGTTCTCTCGAGATGTAATTCCGTGGGCAGCCTAGACTCCTAAAACAGCAATGGCCTGACCATAACTACATCTTTCTGTCAATTGTGAGTTTTTAGAGGCTCTTTAACTTAAAATGTGATTACCTTTTCAAGATACCACTATTAAATTACTCAAATTTCTAAAACTTTTTTTTTTTTTAAGTAGGCTCCACAGCCAGCATGGAGCCCAACACAAGGCTTGAACTCACCATCCTGAGATCAAGACCTGAGCTGAGATCAAGAATCAGATGCTTAACTGACTGAGCCACCCAGGAGCCCCTCAAACTTCTAAGACTTTCTTAATGAGACCCAAAACAAGGTCCTACATAATAGCTTTAATCATTAGAAAAATAGTTGGTGTGTATCAATAAATCTTATATGTGGAAATGCTGTTCCGGAATATAGAGCTGAGTAAAATATTAATACTGAAGTGCGTTCGCACTCACCACTATGATCTAAAACAATAAGTTTCTGAATGTTTTACTTTAAAAAGACCTTATAATCTTCATCTCCTGAAGATACTGGAAAAAAATGTGTGGAACAGAAGAAATGATTTATTCAACAAGTATTTACTGAGTACCAAAAGGGGCCAGATATTGGTCTAGTCACTGAGGATACAGAAATCATCAAAAGAAAAAAAAGTCCTTGCCTGCATGGAACTTACATTCTAATTATAGGTGAAAAGCAATAAAAAAGTAATTAATTTATAATATGTCAGGTAGTAATTGTGCTATGGGGGGAGAATAAAACCCAGGAAAGGTGATGAGGAGTGTGGTAGAAGCGACGGCTAGTTCATACATCCAGGGAAAAGCCATTCGGATAAAGAGCATTCCATCCAGGTAGAGGGAACAGCAAGGACAAAGGCCATAAAGTAGAAGCATGCTTGGTGTATGGGAGCAATAATAAGAGGCAGGTTGGAGTGGAATAAGAGGTGTGTGGTGGAACGTAGGTCACAGTGATAGACAGTAGACAGATCAGAGGTGCCTCATGGGCCACTGTAAAGACTTTGGCTTTTACTTTGAGTAGGGGAGCCTTTGAAGAGTTCCAAGGAGAGGGGCAGCATGATCTGATTGAAGCTGGTTTAAAAGAATTATTCTGGCTGCTGTCTTGATCTTTGTGAGCGGGCGAGTGTATGAGTGTGTCTGTGTGTGCACACATCTGTGCTGGGGCTGTGGAGGGAGCAGTAAGTGCTGTCAGGGCACAACTGCCAAAGTCCAGGCAAGAGAAGCTGATGGCTTGGATCAGGGTGGATGGCATGGAATGGGTGAGAAGTGGTTAGATCCTACATACCCTCAAGAGATAGAGTCAATGCAATTGTCTCTAGATCAGATGTGGCTTATGGCAAAGAGGAGTCAGGGCTGACTCCATGGTTTTATGGCCTGAGCAACTAGAAAAATGGAGTTGCCCAACTGGCGGGAGAAGACTGTAAGAGGTGCGAGTTTGGGGAGTGGGTAAGATTCGAAACCTGTTTTATTTGTTTGTTTGTTTGCTTGTTTTAGAGACAGAGAGTACAGGGTCACATGCACGAGGGGTGGGAAGGAGGGGCAGAGGGAGAAGGAGAGAGAGAATCTTAAGCAGGCTCCATGCTCAGTGTGGAACCCCTTGCTGGGCTCAATCTCACGACCCTGAGATCATGACGTGAACCAAAATCAAGGGTTGGGTGCTTAACTGACTGAGCCACCCAGCTGCCCCAGGAGCCTGGTTTTTGATACAGTGAGTCTGAGGTACTAATGAGATAGTCGAGAGGAAATGTTGAGTAGGCAGCTGAATGTATGAATTTAGTAGCTGAAAAGGGAAGTTATGGCTGGAAATATAACTTTCAACAGTATTTAGAACTATGAGATTAAAGATCATTTCGAGTACGGGCTCTTAAAAAAGTTTTCGTGACATAAACCCCTTTTAAAGTCTATTAAAATCTTCAGACTCCTTCCCTGAATAATATTTTAAATGCATAAAATGAAATATCTTTGAAATATTTTTTGGTATATGTAAGTAATATAAAGAAAACCAATTATAAGGAAACATAGAATCAAAATACCTTCAACGTTGCACTATGGTAACACAGTATTTTTTATTAAAACACTATACAATAAGAACTAACAGTAAGCATAATAACAGGAACCTGAAAGAAGTCAGGTGCATCAATATTTCAAGGTACCTGTAACAACTGCAATGAGATGAAAATATCTGTAATTTTTACTAGAGATAAAGTCATAGATATAGCAAATATTATTGTTCATAATTGCAGGAAATGCAAAGTTTCATTTAGAGGTTAGTGAAAATAAAGAAGAAATGTTTTCCTTCCAAGGTCACGGACATCAGGTCTATGGACTCCAGGTTAAGAATCTCTGATGTGGGGGCGAATACAGCCAGAGGAAGGGGGGGCGGCAAGGAGACTAACCAGGGACTCTCCAACATGAAGGGGCAGGAAGGAAAGGAGAACCAGTAAAGAACGTGGGGAAAAGAAGACAAAGTGGAAGAAGGACGGAGTGATCGACTATAAGAAGGGCTGCTGGGGACACCTGGGTGGCTCAGTTGGTTAAATGTCTCCCTTCAGCTCAGGTCATGGTCCCAGGGTCCTGGGATCAAGTCCCACATCGGGCTCCCTGCTCAGCGGGGAGCCTGCTTCTCCCTCTGCCCCTTGCCCCCTTTGCTGGTACTCCCTCTCTCTTTTTCTCTCAAATAAAAAAAAAAGAAGAAGTGCCGATGAAGGTTGAATAAGATGAGAGATGAGGACTCATGACCTTGTAAAGAGCGGTTTCTGCTCGGGGGTGGGGACAAAAGCCTGACTATTGTGAACTCGGGTGCCAACAAGAGAAGCTGAAGTTCAACAGCTGTGCTAAAGAAGTCTTGCCATAACACGAATTTTAAAACTACGAACTGGTAAGCAAAGGAAGGGGTCAAGGGAGGACTTTTGCTGTTGTTGTTGTGTTTATGGTGGGAGATCCCACACGTGTTTACGGGCTGTGGAAGATAGGGAGAATTGAAAATGCAAGAGAAAAAGGGACAATTCCCGGCTTACTGTCTTTGCACAGTGAGAGGTGATGGTGAGAGAGGTGGAATCTAGCACCAGGTGCAAGGGCCGTCTTCAGAGGGAGCCTGAATCATTTATGCTTCACTTACAAAGGAGGGAAAACAATTAGTTACATGGGTCTTGATCAAGGTAAGTTTGAGGAAATGATGATGGGAGAATGTAGAAACTCTCCTGTTGCTTCCATTTCCCCAATGAAATACCAAGCGGAACCACTAGCTGAGAGTGAGTGAAGAGGGGTGTGGAGAGAAGGGAAGAAGTAGTGATCCAGCCCTGCAGGGGAGTGAACAGACCAGAGAAACAGTCAGACCTGTTGGGCCCACAGGGTGCTGGTCATGAATTAAAATCCAGCCTGTTGGGGTTTGGCTGCTCCAGTGTAGGCACAGTTGCAGACCGTGTACCAGAGTTAATACCAGTATGTTCATCACAAAAAGGTCCGGAACAGAAGATGCTGACATATACCTGCTTCCAAGTGGTTTTATGTCTGTGGTTTTTCTAATTCTAAGTAATTCAAACACTGGAAACTCACTGGTATAGTGGGAGCTCTGCAGGTCAGTGCTTGGGACTGGGGCCCAGGTCAGGGGAAATAGGGCATCTAGGGCTCCTGTGGCTGATGCTGCCAAGGGTGGGCGTGACCAGAGAGGTTTCCGTTCTAAAGGGGAGCTGCATGGGCCCAAATGCCTGGGGCCTATCCAAAACCCCACACAAGATAATGCATCCTAGTGGGAACAAACACCATACTGTATATATTTGCACGATGATGAAAATGCCCGGAAAATGTAGTCAAGTTGGAATCACCCTATTTTATTAACAGATTGAATCAGTATGAAAATTAAAAAGACACTGTATAAATCAAGGAACTTATTCCAGCTTAAATATTTTTTTTTAAAGATTTTATTTATTTATTTGACAGAGAGAGAGACAGCCAGCGAGAGAGGGAACACAAGCAGGGGGAGTGGGAGAAGAAGAAGCAGGCTCCCAGCGGAGGAGCCTGATGTGGGGCTCGATCCCAGATTGCCAGGATCAGGCCCTGAGCCAAAGGCAGACGCTTAACGACTGAGCCACCAGGCGCCCCCAGTTTAAATATTCTTAATCTTATTCCTGCATTTGGCAAACAGCCTCAATGTACGTGCTCCCTTTCATTATCAATTCTTTTATTTACATGTCCGTTTCCATGTTGTTTTAGAATTCCAGCTCCTTGATAAGGAGTTATGTTTGTATTATATTTAGGCACGCCCCAGTGTTTCCTAGAATATTCTTCCTCTAGAGGACATGAGTCACTAGTATTTCCAATTTTACAAAAGGTAAATTGAATTTCTAAGTGAAATACCTTCCTCTGAGTTAGATTTTATTAACTAACAGTTCTAATATACCCATAAAACAGCTATCTTATCCACCTGGGCAAATATTAAGTCACATTTACCATTTGAACAATGAAAGGAACAGTTTATAATATATACGCAAATACAGACTTTAACTGGTAGTTGAAGAAATAAGGCAGATGCTTTATATCTCTCCCATAATACCCACCTAGGGTCAAAAATGAAGCGTGGAAAGGTTGGTCATTAAACTGGGAAGGAGGAAGGTACCGCTTAAGTATATCTGGAAAACAAAAGCCAATACAAATGTAAGTTTTAGATGTATACACACATTTAAGATACTATACCTTGCCGCGTGCATCCAAAACGAGATTGGAAAAGCCCTGCCCAAGGCAACAAAATTTCAACATTAAGCCGACTGCTAAAGGGCACTTCAAAATTTGCTAAATTAATTTAAAATTTAGTTTTCAAATACTCTCCTTCAGACTGTTTGGATTGAAAGGCACTTTGGGGCCAAGTGGGAACCAAATACGAACTGAAGCCTCGTTGAGATTAACGTTGAGTCTCTAAGGGCCAAAAAGTCGTGCTGCTGTGGTGACGTAGGACGACGCCCCAGTTAGCAGGAGACGCAGGCTGACGTCCTTAGCGCTGCGGTGTCTTATCGTCTCCAGCTTCGAGTTTCGAGGGGTTCGGAATAAAAAAAGTTTCTGTCTCCTCTGTCTTGTGGAAAGACAGAGGAGACAGAAACTGTGGGAAGATGTTAATTACTGAATGTCCGTGACTGGCAGAAGGTGCTCATTTTACTACTCCCTCAATTTCCCTACAGATCCGAAGATTTTCCAAACGAGCAATCTCCTACCACGTTACCATGTACTCTACAGGAGACATACCGAAAACATGCAGGTAATGATTTAGAGAGAATGAATAAAAAAATTCTTAAAAAGAAAACAAGACGAATTTCATATAAACTCAAGCTAAAACTGATTAAACGGTCCAGTCATTCTATATGCATCGAGTGTACCCTTAGAGCGAGGCATAGCGTTTCCACGGTCCCGTGGTCACATAGAGTAGCCTCTGCGCAGCCACACCTTCCTCTAGCTGTGTGCCCTCTGAATGCATGGTCTCTAATCGCAGTCGAACCTCAGGGTTGCTCAGAAATCAATCACGGTCTTTCATCGGTCCCCACTTTCTCCGTCTCCAGAAAGGGCATTTCCGATTTTCACTACGTCACGTGTTCCATTGCTCTCTTAGCAGATGAGCTTATTTCCAACTTCAAAAGAAAGCAGAAATCTCAGAGGGGAAATGCTTCACCTGCATGCTGCCACACTTACCACATCTGCACTTGCTTGTGGTAGATGCTGCCATCTGGCTGGTCTAACTGCCAGTCCCAAGACCCGTGTCCCTTGACTTCCCCCACCATGAGCATCAGAGAGCTGTCTCAGGCTCCCACACAGTGCTGGCCAATCAGAAAGAAGCAGAAGAAGTTGCCTGGAAACTTCTGGTAACACTTCCTTTTTTTTTTTTTTTTTTAAAGATTTTATTTATTTATTTGACAGAGATAGAGACAGCCAGCGAGAGAGGGAACACAAGCAGGGGGAGTGGGAGAGGAAGAAGCAGGCTCATAGCTGAAAAGCCTGATGTGGGGCTCGATCCCATAACGCCGGGATCACGCCCTGAGCCGAAGGCAGGCGCTTAACCGCTGTGCCACCCAGGCGCCCCCCTGGTAACATTTCCTGATTAAAGGACTAAGTGTAGGCCACATCGCCTCTTCCGCCTTTTCTGGCCTTGATCAGGGCGCAGGAGGAAAAGGCCAAGATGGATGCAGTGATGTCAACCTCTTGGTGCTGACATCTTGGATAGCGAAGTCATGCCAGCACTGCTTACCTTAAATTTATTGTCACATGAGAAAAAAGGAACCCCTGCTCGAGTGAGACACTACTAGTGGTTGGGTTTCTGCTATTTGAATTGAAAGCATTCCTAACTGACAACGAGCTCGTTCTTCTGCCCCTGTTACAGTTAAAGAGAGACCCCTTATCCAGCACTGTGCATTCCATCTTGTTCCACCTTCCTCGAGGTCTCTCTCTGTTGACTGCACCCCCCTCAGTACCTTCAACCTTTCTCTCTCCATGAGTTGTTCCACATCAACAGTATTTAACACTCAAGTCTCTCCCACATTAAATACTAAAATTAGACTGTCCCCAGACTCCCATCTTCCTCTAGCGACTGCCTTATCTTTAGCTTCCTTTCACTAACATTCTTCTTGAAAGAGCTGTCTACACTCACTATCTCCCACTTCCTTCTTCCCTAGTCATTCCTCAACTCGCGGCATCTGGGTTCGGCCAGCCGCTTGACTGTAAGCGTTTGTGCCAAGGTCACCAACAACATCCTCACTGCAGAATCTAGTGGGAATTTTTTCAGTTTTTATCTTCTTTGACCCCCTTGTAGCATTTGACACCGTGACCATTCAATCCTTTCAGAAATACTTTCTTTCCTTGAATTTTTACAAGTGTTCTGTCCTAGTTTTTCTTGCTTCCTCTGGTGGATCCCTTGTAGGCCTATTCTAAAGGATCCTCAGTGGCAAATCCCCTGCACATTGATATGAAATGAGCAGAGACGGATGCCTCCTCAGTCTTTCTCTCCTCAGCAGCCTGGATGTCTTGAAAAGTCCCACAGACTCCCCCAAACCTGCTTCTTGCCCCACAGTCCTCCTCTGTGAGTGGCTCCACCGTCCACCCAGGGTCCAAGCCAGAATGATCCTTCATGTTTTCCTCTCCCTTGTTGCTCAAATCCAGTTAATCATTAAGCCCTGTAAATTCAGTCCTCTAAGGTCGCTGATCTGCCCATTCTGCTTAGTCCTGCTAATCTTATCCCAGGTTAGGCCTCTCCTGGCATTCGTTCCCAAACCTCTCTCCCCCAGCTGACCCCATCTCGCTCCTGCAGCAAAAGGGAACTTCTTTTAGTTGTTCCCAAGCTGCCAACCTCTCTTTCACCTCTGGGCTTTCCTGTCTGCTGTCTGCTCGGACTGGAATTTTTTCCCCAAGGCTAAGTATCACTACAAGGAGTCTTCTGATACTCAGTTGAAGTGGCCCGGGGCTTGATAGGCGGAGACAGGGCCGAGTACTCCTGCTGTGTGTTTCCGCAACATCTTGTACCCCTTGCCATCATTGTTTGTGTTCTATTTTGCTCCAGGAGGACACATTTGATCTCTGGCGATCAGTCTCTCCAAACAGATTTCTCAATTAGATTGTAATGCCAGGATTTTGATTTTATTTACACCAATACGGCAATTCTTTTTAAAGCAGAATTGGCATTCATCAAAGATTGTGGGTTAAATCCCTGGAATATTAAACATCCCCATTTAGTTTGAAGGGCCATTTACCCTACAATGAAAAAAGGACATAAATGCTGCAGCAAACAGTCATTTTTGCAGTCACTGAAAACATTATTGGGATGGCTATATTCTACTTTTAAAAGCAAGGAGTGATCCTCTGTGATTCCTGAAGTATATAAATTGGTTATTGCCTATTGCAATAGAAATTCCGAGAAAGAAATAAACACAGTATATATGAACCACTAGTTAAATCTATATAGATTGCCCATGATGAAGAGGGTGCAAAATGCTTTCAAAAGCTGTGACATGACATCGAAGTATAAAATCTAATTAAACAAAATCTAATCAATTTAATTAATTTAATCAACAGAGAAGCAGATGCCAACAGGACTAAAACAATTTAAAAATAAGACCCTTATGCAACAGTGTTACAAGTAAATTCAGAATTAACAATGTGACATTATTGAAACATCCGGATTATTGCCAGGATTTACTGCAATTAGTTTTCTCTACTTAATATGCATGTGCTTCAGATTATAAAACCAAGAAGTTCATTTGAATGACGAAGCAAAACATTGAAACTTTTCACACTTTTCCAACAATCTAATTGCCAACAGAATATGACTTAATATGGAAAATTCAATCCAGATAAATTTTAGAGAGAGCTACTGATTCCTTGATTTGAAGGAGAAAATAATTTTTGTCCTGTTATACGAGCTATGACCAGAAAAGATAAGACCAAAGAACCATACTGTCATATTTATTGCTAAAAGCAAAATATATTTCAGTACAATAATGTAGCTTTCCAGGAAAAGGCTGTCTATCATATATCAACATAGACAACACCCAAGAAAAAAAGATAAACGCCAAAAGTTCCAGAAAAAATATCAATTTTCTCTTTTATCTGTGATGTTTTGGTCATTAAGATCATTTGATCTGAAAATATAAATACCAATTGTATTTGGCTTGGGAATATGATTTGGGACAAAATGCCTGGCAAACACTGTTATCCATATAACTCTTCAAGTTCCCTATTCATCTGCTTTAGGATTTCTGCTCTTTCCGTAAAACCATTATATTGTTTACAGCTAGGACTTCATGTGCCTCTGTTTGCTTCTGTCTCTTTCATTAAATCTTAAGTTCCCTGAATGCAGGCACTGAGTCATATGTGGTCGTTGTATCTCCTGCTAAGCCCCACCCAACACTGAGATTCACAAAAATAAATGAAGTTTATTTCATTTGAAATATCTGAAATGGAAACCAATGAATAAATCCCACACCAAGTATCGTGGCCCCCTAACTCTTCGAATCTGCACCGGTCACACTGGGAGCCTGACTGCCTCCCAACAATTCTCTGGCGGCCATACCTGGGGGACGTTCCTTCTCTGGTTAAAGACTCCACTCCTCTGGCCAGAAGAACTGGAACACAAACCAAGTTTGGCTGGTAACAAAGGCCTCTGGACCTTGGAAGAAACCGATTCTGGGAGAGAGGAGTTCTTTTCTTTTATGATCTCGGAATAGTTTGGCTACGAGCCTTGGAGCTGTCAGGGGCTGCTTCTCCAGCTTCCCAGAGAACGTGTGGTCTTCCCAGTCAACCCACTGAAAGCAGACGGAAGAAAGTGAGACGTCAGATGAGCCCACACCCCTAAACCTCGCAGCATCTTTACCCTTCCCACGATTAGGCTATAAGAGCCAATAAATACCCTTGACTTCCTTGCACTAGCTCATGGAAGGGTTCCATCACTGGAAGCCAGAGTTCTAACTAGAGCAGACACAGAGTTGTATTACTATAAAGATTCTGGGAATTTATGGCATCCAAAATCCTCCCATTAAGTATTAGGAAGATGGATTAGTTAGAGAGGTTAAGTACCTTGCCTGAAGTCTCACAATGAACTTGTAAGGACGCAAGAAACTGTGGCATTCTCCGGGTTGGCTCATTCTCACTCTTTCCGACACCAACATGCCCCAGCATGGCAGCAAGGGTACAGGCAGGGGGCCTAAGTTCCTGGGAAGCAGAGGCAACTAGCCACAATTTCGATGAGAAACAAGCAATGAGAAGGGGCCACTGCATGCTTGGAGTCTGTCTCTTTTGGGGATCCCGGTGATACAGCCAAGCAGTCCCTCTGAGACAATGAAGGTAGGCTCTCTGGCATACAGGGTCCTGTCTGCCGGGTACACTCCTGGCTCCCTGGAACCACTGTTTTTCTTTTTAACTGAAGTGTAGTTGACACATCCTATTAAATTAGTTTCAAATGTACAACAGTGATTCAACAATGACATACATTAATGAAATGCTCACCATAAGTGTATTATAATATTATTGACTATATCCCTTCCCTATGCTAGACTTTTCATCCCTGTAACTTCCTTATTTTATAACTGTAAATTTGGACCTCTCGATCTCCTTCACCCATTTCCCTCATCCCCCACCCCTTCCCCTTTGGCAACCACCGGTGTGTTCTCTCTATTTATAAGTCTGTTTCACTCTTTTGTTGCTGTTGTTTGTTTGTTCATTTATTTGTTTTTTAGATTCCACATATAAGTGAAATCATATGGTATTTGTCTTGCCCTGGCTTAGTTCACTTGGCGTAATACTCTCTAGGCCCACCATGTTGTCACCGATGGCAAGAGTCCATTCTTTTTTCATGGCTGATTAATATTCTCTTGTGTATGTATATTGCATCTTTTTAAACCATGCATCAGTCATTTGGAACCACTGTTTTTTGCTCGATTGTTCTGTTTTCTTTATTTTTGACCGAGTGAGATCCAAAACTGGTTCTATGGCTCTCCCAAGATTCTGGGAGCTACTAAGAACCTTCGGTAAATCTCTCGGCTTCAACGAGCTAGAATTCTGTTTGAAACCAAGAACCTTGACCTAAACAGAATGTGGTACCTGGACACGCGGTGCTGCAGCCTCACACATGCAGTGGGATTGCTGAAGACAGACATTGACCATGAAGGCACAGATACTGAAAGCAGAGAGCCGGGAACGCTTCGTATGCGTGATATTAAATGTCACCCAACTGTCCCATGCCGTGCCTCCCGAAGTACGCTACACTATGTGCTACTCTCCGTTAGAAGAGTAAAAAAATAAATAAAATGAGCATAGAAGGAGGACATTTAATAGCAGTCCCCAGAATGCCTAAACTCCTTCCCAAATGTAATACCACTCCGACATGGTTTTCGGCTGCCTCAGAAACTATAAAAAATAGTGACTGAAACATGGGGGATTTTATTTTTCTCACAATTGAAGATTAATGAACACTGAAGAGAGTCCATGCAGTTTATACATTCGAAATCGCAATCCCAAATCATCAAATAAGTAAAATGATGAGGAATAAGCTAAGAAGAGAGAGGAGGAGGTCCCAAACTATAGAAATATCTCATTGAGGTCACTTTGCTCATGTCTATTGCTTTGCAGCTGAAAACAACCTCTCACATATTCTTTCTCCCTGTCCCCTTTCCTTCCCGTCTGTTTCTCCTTCTGTCATTCTTTTATAACCCTATAACCTTATGGGTTATCTGGGCAGGCAGTAGTCATTGTTCTTCTCGGAGAAGAGAAGAGACTGGCTTTGAAAACTTGTGTAAGGCCTTGCACATCAAAAATCAAGTAGCAAGACTCAGTATTAATCGGAAGTGAAGCAGATCTAGGTTTCATGAGGCTCGAAGTTATTACAATTTGCAGAAACTTTTTAAGAAAAATCATAAAAATTAAGAATACAAAATCAGATAGGAAAGTGAATGAGAAAAAAAATCACAACCAATTACAATTTTTATAAAGTTGACAAATACCACGAATATCACAGAATCTAGCAAAACAACATAACTTTTTAATTAATAAACTGCCCAATATCCTTCTCCAATATCTTTTCCTTTTGCATCTACGCTGCAAACTCTGCTCGTCTCTTCAAATGCAAATATTTTTTAAAATACACTTTTCTATTGTGATAGTAAGATTTTCAGTCATTTCCTCAGCATAGCAGGTTGAAATGTATTCTTTATCATGGAGAGTTTTGAAAAAAGGTTTTAGCTTCACCACTCATTTATCTCATGTAAGCTTAAGCTTGGGAAGAAGTTTCTTCCATACACGAGCTGTAAGATTTCAGGGCATTTCAATTTTCTTGTGCAAGTTCACCTTCAATACTTTACGACAACCTTCCCTCAGTTTGTCACTGATGATTCATTGTAGCAGGGTGACTTTTATCCTATTTTGTGGATGTCAGTATTTGTTGTCACATCATCAAGAAAGTTAAATCTTTTTCCAATGTGTTCATATAATTTATTACTCTTCATTAGTTGGGTTCAATTTATCCTTTTCTATTTGAAATTTCTGTCTCTTGATGAATTACTGCTTTTGATGTGGTCTGAAAATGTGTTACAGTTTCCTTTTTCATAGAAAAATATCTATTGATCTCATGTAGAAATATACGAAAAATAATTTTACTTTGGGATGTTCCTGTAATTTAATATGCTTCATTGTCAACTATATTCTTGACAGGGGAGAACTTCTAGTTTTGACAGGGTGACAAGGAGAATGAATTTTACATGCCTAATGAATTTTATGTTTAATAAACTTTTACACATCTAATGATTGGAAGAATTTTCCACATGTGGATCGGCTTCTGACTGCACATCTTTCAAACTTGTTTCTCCTCTACTACCCGTATCCTTCTGGTGCTCGGGGCTAAAGATCGTTCAGAGGGCAACCAAACTTCTGGCCCCACCCTCAGTATCATGAAATTAGGTGAGCTGGTGTGGCTGAGGTAGACATATTCCTGTGGTAGCACGGCCTCCTCCATGTTGTTAGAAGGCTAACAATAACACACAGAGAACAGCCTGGGAGGCATATAAGTATATCTGGAAAAGTCTGGCAAAAGGGTAGTTAAGGTGGAAAGAGATAATAGTCTTGCAGATAAAATATCTTACTCTTATCAAATTTACAAAAACATCTGACTAGTGAGCACCATGGTAGCACCTTGGAAGGGGCCCAGATAGGTGAGGGGCCCTGGAGGTTAAACTTCATTAGCTTTATGGTGAATACGCCTCTGCTATTTCCATAATGTGTTTCTCGTTTTAATTTATATCCAGCTTTATTGAAATAGAACTGACATATAACATCGTGTAAGTTTAAGGTGAGTAGTATGATGATTTGATGTTTGTATATATTATGAAGTGTTTACCACAATAAGGTTAGTTAGCACATCTTTCACCTCATGGAATTACCATTTTGTTGTTGTTATGGTAAGAAAAAGCTCTACTCTCTAGCAACTTTGGAGTATATAATGCAGTATTGTTAGCTATTGTCACCACGTTGTACATTAGATCCCTGGAACTTATTAATACCATAACTGAAAGTTTGTACCCTTAGACCAACATCTCCCCATTTCCCTCTGCACCTCAGCCCCTGACGATCATTGTTCTATTCTCCATTGTTTTTAGATTTCACATGTAAGTATTCCTCTTTCTCAATCTGAATTATTTCACTTAGCATAATGCCCTCAAGGTCCATTCATAGTGTTGCAAACGGCAGGATTTCCTTCTTTTTTATTGCTGAATAATACTCCATTGTGTATATATACCACATTTTCTTTATCCATTCATCTGTTGATGGACACTTAAGATTGTTTCCATGTCACAGCTATTGTAAATAATGCTGCAATGAACACGGGGGTGCAGATATATCTTTGATATAGGGATTTTATTTTGGAATAGCTCCCTGTAAGTGGGATTGCTGAATCATAGGGTAGCTCTAGTTTTAAAATTTTAAGGAGCCTCCACACTGTTCTCCAGAGTGGCTGCACCAATTTCCATTCCCACCAACAGTGCAAGAGGGTTCCCTTTTCTCTGTATCATTTGTTATCTCCTCATTTTGATAATATCCATTCTAACAGGTATTATCTCATTGTGGCTTTGATTTGCATCTCCCTGATGTGAGTGATGCTGACACCTTGTCATATCTTTATCAGCCATTTATATATCATCTGTAGAAAAATATCTATTAAAGTCCTCTGCCTAGTTTTTAATTGGATTGTTTGGTTTTTTTTCCTATTGAGTTGCAAAAAGTTCCTTATATATTTGGAATATTATCCCCTTACCAGATAGATGGCTTGCAAGTATCTTCCCCCATTCCATAGGTCGCCATCTCATTTCGTTGGTCATTTTTTGCTGTGCAGAAGCTTTTTAGTTTAATGTAGTCCCACTGATTGATTCTGGGTTTGTTTTATTAATTTTAAGATACAAGTCTTGCATAGTCAAAATTCAATTCTCCCTCCATTTGTAAACATTGGTAGAGAAAGAGCAAAGAAGTGGAAACAGAAGAGAACTTTTCCCCATGACACTAACATTTCTAGAAAGTTTTATTTCTCTTCTTGGGAACCAAAGGAGGGTTCTTACCTTCTCTCCTTCTACCCACTTCACCTCTCTCAGTCTCAATTTCTCCATCTGCGAAGTGTAGGAATTCAAAGCCTTTCAAATGTTATGGCCCAATGAATGAATGAGTTCATTGGGTTAGCAGAACAGAAGCCTCGAGAGGCCTGTTCCTGTGATCATGGCAGGTCCGTTCCATTTGTGAGGGGAAAGCAAAAGCAATGTAGGAAAGAAAGCCTGTGTGCCTGGAGGTGGCACGGCACAGCACACCCTGAGACCTGCTCAGAGGGCACTAAGGAAGAAGGGACTGGTCTGGGGAAATGGGATCCTAATGTGGGGGTAATGGGACACAGGATGGGGGTGATGACATGGGCAGAGCAAATCCAAGATAACATTTACCAGGTTGCTCTGTTTGGGACTATTCCCTAAACCATACACGGAATGGGCAAATATACATGGCAATACTTAATGTCAAGACGTTTAAAAATTTTTGATCAACCTGAAATAAATATTATGAGAAAGAGTATATATATGACAAATGTTTAAAGGTATTCAAATCCTGAAAGGCAAAAGGGCTATGAATATGGCATGACCCTTGGCACACATTGCCAAGTTCAGAAGGGCAAACTAGTGAATATTACAGTTAATGATAGTGATAAAAAAGTAAGGGATTCTTACAGCTATAACTGTAAAAATATGCATATTTACCCATTTTAGTCCCTGCTTGTGCAATTTCTCCTGAAAAAATTTCCCCTGCTGCCTTCTGTTTATGATGTACTAAAAGTCAAAAGACTACTTCTCAAGGACCCTATTAACAAAGGGTAGAAATTAACAAATGCATACCTCAAAATATGACACAAGCCTGCATTTGCATACCATGAAAGAAGATATTTTTCTGGACCATACAATTATCTCTGATTTGCATGATCACTATAAAGAGTTTAATATTATAGGTTTTCCCAATTATGCCACGCATGTTCACAAAAATAAACACCTTATAAAGTGATAACACTCTTAGTCCTTCATAAATTAATAATAATAAATTTTATCTGAGGAATACAACTTGACACATGGTAATGATAGCTTGAAAGAATCACTAAAATTGTATTTGTAAAATCCCTGTTTTTTTTCCATTTTCCCTCTGTTATTTAATTGATGCCTACCATTTTCTTCATATGACAGATGAATTTCTCAAAATTTTATTTATTTATTTGAGAGCGAGCAGGCAAAGATACAAGCAGGGGGAGCAGCAGGCAGAGGGAGAGGGAGAAACAGGCTCCCCACTGAGCAGGGAGCCTGATGCGGGACTCGATCCCAGGACCCTAAGATCATGACTGGAGCCATAGGCAGATGCTTAACCATCTGAGCCACCCAGATGCCCCATGACAGATGATTTTAAATGATATATATATCATGGCTACAGTTCAATTTCTGTTAAAGAACATCTACATCATATATGACCTATAGCCATTGGATAGCTTATTATAGGATGAGTCAGTTATCCTAGTTTGAAAGAATTAAAGTACATAAGTATGTAAGTAACAATGTCTTAGTTGAGAATTTTAAGGATTTAGCAATTGCCTTCTTTGAAAGGTGTGGTCATTTGGAAGGTCACTAGAAAGGAGTAGAAGTCTAAGGTCTCGTTCTGCTTGTTATTCTAAAGACCTGCTTGTCCTTCATTAAGTCAGTTCGTTTCCCCATAACTTAATTTTCCTTTTTAATAAAATGCAGATCATATCAGCTTCTTAACAGCTTCCCAGAGCTCCTATGATGAAACAATATGGCATCAGATGTGAAACATTTCAAGGACAAATATGAGATATAATTATTTTAATGACCAATAATTAAAGTAAACTTCTTTTCCCATTATGTTTATTGTCAATTTCTCCTAAAGCCAACTTAATGAATCTATTTGACAATTTAATTATGTGACTAAATTGAGCTTCATGGAAACACCATGAAAAATAGACACAGCTACTGTTTTCAACCATCCTTTAATGCAAAGCTCTTTCCAACAACAGATAAAAGTTGGCTTTCAGATGGTAGCTCCACTTGTGGAGAGCATAGCATCGTGTATAGAGGAGTTGAATCACTCTGTTGTACTCCTGAAACACTGGACGGCAACTATACTCAAATTTTAAAAATTTAATAAAAATGAATTAATTAAAAAAACTTTAAAGTTGGCTTTCACAATAACCTTTCATTTTAAGTTCTACATTCACTAGTTCTAATTCAGTGAATTAAATATGGCAATTAAACCCTAGCCACTAATAGAGCACATTATTTCTCTGCAGAGTGAAATATCTACACTTGGACACCTGTTTCCTGTTTCTGGGTTTTATCAAGCATCTAAAATTTCTCATATAATTCTAAATAGCCCTTAAGTTGAAATCTTCACCTTACCCCACACTAGTCTACAAAATAAAACACAGGAGTTCTTGGAATTGGCGGGGAGGGCTTTATAAAATGAAATGAATAACAGACTGCAAAAATTGTGAAACCAAGAATCCTCTAAAAAGTTTGTCAAAATGAAATATTTGCCCAATATCTTGTTGAGCTTTCTATTTTGTATAAAAGAGAAAATTCCTAAATAGAAAAGAGTGTCAATAAAGATTATGACACAGAAAACTGAGCCATTTTATTTTAATATATCTGGGATTATAAATAATAATATTGTTTTTCTCCTTTGAAAATTTAATAAATTATCTTTTTTTTATGTTAGTCAAGCCGTCATAATTCAGTTACAAAGGTTGTAGATCTTTCTCAACGATTCTGCATTAAAATGAAACTCTTGCTCCTAGAGGTTAAAAGTTCAGAAGCTAGAACTGGACTACAGGGAGTTCAGAATCTGGCCCTGCCCCTCATTGGCTGTTTGCCCATGCACAAATTATTCCACCTCTCTGTGTCTAGTTTCCTCACTTACAAAATAGAAATACTAACAGATGTACCTAAAAGGGTTGTGGTGAGGGCTAAATGAAAACCCAAACAGAGAACTCGGAACAGTGCCTGGCACACATGGCAGCGACTTCTTTGATTTTAATCTATTCTAAGAGACTTTATCTTTTAATTGAGTAGTTTATAGCATTTACATCTATTTGTACAACTAACGATTTAGACTCAACTTGTGAAAACTTGTGTTATGCTTTCTGTTTTAATGTTTGCTTTATTTTCTGATTTTTAGACCAGTCATTCATTCATTCAACAATATTTACTGAGTAATATGTCTAGATATTGTGACTTAGAACTATGTTTTCATGGCTTTTATTTTATTTAGCTGCCAAGGAGGCACTCATCTTTCAGCTTTCCTTGTTCAAACATCACTTAGTAAAGCCTTCCTTAGCTGTTAGAACTAAATTATGGGGGCGCCTGGGTGGGTCAGTCGTTAAGCATCTGCCTTCGGCTCAGGACGTGATCCCAGGGTCCTAGGATCGAGCCCCACATCGGGCTCCTCCGATGGGAGCCTGCTTCCTCTCCCACTCCCCCTGCTTGTGTTCCCTCTCTCGCTGGCTGTCTCTCTCTCTGTCAAATAAATAAATAAAAAATTTTTTTTAAAAAAAGAACTAAATCATGCTCCTGCATTATTCTTGTTCATAATACCCTTTAATATTTCTTCAAAGTATTTTTCAATTCTTTAGTCGTGGGTTATCAGCTTAATGTCTATCCATATACCAAACTCCACGAGGATAGCTACCTTGTCTGACCTACTCATATAACTATATACCCAGAAGTCACTGCCATGTAGTAAGGGACTCAAAGGTTGAAAACAGAACCAATTAATTAATTAATAATGTAGGTAGTCTTAAAAATGCAGACTGTAATTATCTTTTTTTTTTTTTTAAGATTTTATTTGTTTATTTGACAGAGACAGCCAGCGAGAGAGGGAACACAAGCAGGGGGAGTGGGAGAGGAAGAAGCAGGCTCATAGCAGAGGAGCCTGATGTGGGGCTCGATCCCATAACGCCGGGATCACGCCCTGAGCCGAAGGCAGATGCTCAACCACTGTGCCACCCAGGCGCCCCTGTAATTATCTTAAATCTTTCATTCATACACACTTTGACTCTCTACGAAGTGATGGGATCACAGGGTATTTTCACTCATTTTCCTGCTTATATATTTTGTACTTTTAAATGTTTTTGATCACCATTGTTGATAAAGAATGAAATCATCTTATATGAGTCTGTCCCTATTAAAGAAAGTATTAGCACTAGTTTGTCTTTTCATATCTGTCATCAACGCTTAATTATTTTTATTAATAGGGACTTGAATCTTTAACCACATGACATGGTAGGAAACATCACTACTGTAAGTAAGATGTAAATGATTTTGGTCCAGCATCAGAAATTTTATAAAAGTTGTTAAATATTTAAATTTGGCTACAAAAATATGACATTTCTTTATCTGGATATGTTCAAAGAAAAGAGAACTTTCTGGGATGAACTAAGTGCTCTCCAGAGACAAAAAGTTGGATGTACCATATGATCTGTCGAAGGGGCTATTGCTTTATCACCTGTTACCTTTCCAAACATCATCTCTAGGTTAAGAGAAAAAAATGTGTAGCTTTTCAAGTAGAAGCTAGTATCCATAAAACTCTCCTAATCCTTACTTATTTATCTGAGCATACAAAACTGTAAAACTGTGGGGGCGGGGCTCATGTGTATCGGGAACGGCACCCCCCATTTACCATATAATGTACTGAGTGGATATATAAATACATTAGGGGAAAATGTTAAGTCTTCATAACAATGATCCTTGGGAAATAATTTGATCATTAACATGCTTTAAATTTAAACTGGAAAACCCGTCTTTTTGTTTCATGTACAAACCTTTTCAGAATACATTCAGTCTTCCCCTTCCCTTTTCAGTTTCGGACCTCCCATTGCGCAGATGGCAGTTGCTCTGAACTCATCACAGGAACAAGCACGCACCTGCCAACACAAGGTTATGAATATAAACAATGATACGAATCCATGCCAACAATAATATGTCCTAGAATGGATCACATAACAGGTTTTTTTTTTCATTTTTTATTTGAATTCAATTTAGTTAACATACAGTGTATTATTAGTTTCAGGGGTAGAATTTAGTGATTCATCAGTTGCATTTAACACCCAGTGCTCATCTTATCACGTGCCCTCCTTCATGCCCATCACCCACTTACCCTTTCTCCCTACCCACCTCCCTTCCAGCAACCCTCACTTTGTTTCCTAGAGTTAAATTGTTTCTCACGGTTTGCCTCCCTTTCTTTTATCTTATTTTATTTTTTCTTCCCTTCCTCTGTGTTCATCTGTTTTGTGTCTTAAATTCCACATATGAATGGAATCATATGGTATTCGTCTCTCTGATTGACTTATTTTGCTTAGCATAATACCCTCTAGTTCCATCCTCATCGTTGCAAATGGCAAGATTTCATTCTTTTTGATGGCTGCGTAATATGACAGTATATATGAATAAAGAAGAGGTGGTATGGGGCTCCTGGGTGGCTAAGTCATTAAGCGTCTGCCTTTGGCTCAGGGTGTGATCCCAGGGTCCTGGGATTGAGCTCCGCACTGGGCTCCCTGCTCCGCTGGGAGCCTGCTTCTTCCTTTCCCACTCCCACTGCTTGTGTTCCCTCTCTCCCTGATTGTCTCTCTCTCTCTGTCAAATAAATAAATAAAATCTTTAAAAACAAAACAAAAAAACAAAAAGAAAAACAAAAAAAAAAGAGGTGGTACATATATCCATTCATCTGTCAATGGACATCTTGGCTCTTTCCATATTTTGGCTATTGTGGGCATTGCTGCTATAAACATTGGGGTGCAGATGCCCCTTAGAATCACTATTTTTGTACCCTTTGGAAAAATACCCAGTAATGCAATTGCTGTGTTATAGGGAAGTTCTATTTTTTACTTTTTGAGGAACCTCCATACTATTTTCCAGAGTGGCCATACCAGTTTGCATTCCCAACAGTGTAAGAGGGTTCCCCTTTCTCCGCGTCCTCGCCAACATCTCTTGTTTCCTGAATTGTTCATTTTAGCCATTCTGACTAGTTGGATCACATAACTATTGATTAGAAACTATTTTGTCTAAGTGTATAAGTAAATGAAGTTACCTTTTCCTAAATGAAATAATGACCTTTTAGAGGTAAAGTGAAAGCATTAATAATAAATTGTATGTGTGGGTATAAGATTATATTTCTAAATTTACAGAAATATTTTTGGGGCTTTAAAGTTTACTTCTGTCTAAGCTTCCAATTAGGTTTTTGCTTCTCCATGGCGGAGACTTTGGAAACACTCTACTGGAAACAATCTAAATGTTAAATAAGAATGGAATGGTTAAATAAACTACGGTATATGCAGATAATTGAATGCTATAGAGCACTTCTGAAATAATGTAAGAAAGTAAATAAAAGAAGGTGAAAAATAAAATCATTTAACCATGAGGAAATGCTCCTAATGTTATATTTTTTAAAAAGATGCAAAAATAGTATACAGTATAATCTAAATATGTGTGTTTATGTTTGCATGTGACTGCCGCCCTTTTTTATGCTAGTTGAATTACATTTCTGTCACTTGCAATTAAAAAAAACAGAACTATACTTATAACTATGTAAACAGTATGCTTTTTAAAACTGTCACTTTATTTAGAGGGGCAGTATCATTTTATAGCTTTCAGAATCTGTTTTAAAGCAATAAGATAAAAAAGCATGTAAGCCTAAATTTTGTTTTCTGTCATGGACATAGCATATCTAAAAAAGGAACATTATTTTTAATATACAGATATATGTTCTGTGAATTAATACTTCAATACCTACTCCACAGTCCTTCTCTATGATGCTTGATAATCATGATGCCGCCGTACGCACCTAGTTTTGGACAAATAATGACTACCCTCAATCTAAGGAATTGCAATATTATAAGTTTCGGAATTTACACATACCAAGTAGTTTTAACCAATATCAAGAAATCAAAGAGAGTCTGTGGGCTTATCTCCCTACCATGTTTCCTGCCTACTTTCTACAGGAAATCATAACTTTATCCCTGACTAAATACCATATCATACAGAGGGAACTTTATGCGCTTTCTCCCCGGAACCTGTAAACAGGCAACAAAATAACACAGGAGAAAAGACCTTATATAGTTAACTCTTGAACAACACAGGAGTTAGGGGCACTGATCCCCCATGCAGTCAAAAACCCACATAGCTCAGTCGGTTAAGCCTCTGCCTTCGGCTCAGGTCATGATCTCAGGGTCCTGGGATCCAGTCCCACATCGGGTTCCCTGCTCAGTGGGGAGCCTGCTTCTCCCTTCCCTCTGCAGCTTTCCCTTGCTTGTGTGCTCTCTGGCAAACAAACAAATAAAATCTCTAAAAAAAAAACACGTAGAACTTTTGACTCCCCCAAAACCAAATTACTAATAGCCTCCTGCTGACCGAAAGCCTTACCAATAACATATACAGTCAATTAACATATATTGTATGTTATATGTAGAATATATTCTCAAAATAAAGTAAGATAAAGAAAATATTAAATTATAAGAAACAGAACATCTACTTACAGTATTCATCAAAGTACTGTATTCATCCAAAAAAATATCCATGTGTGAGTGAACCAGTGCAGTTCAAACCAGTGCTGTTGAAAGGTCAACTGTGAAAGGAAGAAGAAAGAGACCTTTTGCTCCTTGAATCTGCACGGCTCCACATTTACTACCTAAAAATTGGAGAGAAAAACAGGATCACTCATTTTAATACAAAATCTGTTCTTTACTTTTAATAAAAAGCTGTTTTTAAAAATGAACTAAAAAGTTAAAGAAAGGAGAGTATTAGAAAGTCCCTTAAAATGAGTAACAACTTACTTTAACTTGCTATCCATTTACACTACATCACTGACAAGATCACCATAGGCCTTTTAGGCTTCTGGGTGCATCCAGTGAAATGGAGAGATCTTTATTCGCCTCACCAAGTGCCAGGAAAGATGGGCTAATTACAGCTTAATACAGTTTGCATTCTGATCTGATAAATGCAGTTGTGTGCTCTTTTATACATATCTATGTCCATTAAGTATAATCTCTCTCTGAACTAAACAACATCTAAAACATTACTCAAGATGAAGACATTGTGGTCTGAGAATAAAGCGGGTGTTAATAAGAATTGATTCTAAGCAAGGAGATGCATATCAGTGGAAAAGTATTATACATGCCTGCATTATTTAGTAAATGTAATAGATGCATAGTTTTTTGCAAACAACAGGAAATTTTCAGAGAAGCAAAAAATCTCAGTTACTATCTTCATGTCACTGAGAGCATTCTGAAAGTTTTACATCTAATCTATGTAACAATATTATGCAACAAATACAAAGAAATAAACTCTTTAAATTCTCAAAACAAAGCTTCTAGAACTCTTACAGCGTTATCACACTTTTATCTTTAGCATTTATTTGACTGAAAAAAACATCTTGTTCCTGGGAGCATGAACGTGTTACAAGAGAAAGGAACTGAAAGTCTGGGAGACCCAGATTTTCTTCCCCAGTTTAGCTGTGCCTTCTCAGGCAAGTTACACAACCTCTCTGTCTCCCCTTCCTCTTCTGCAAAGTGAGTAAGATAACTACTTGGGGAAGAGAGTTGCGAAGATTAAATACCTCTGAGGAGCCTACCTCATATGTTTGCAGTAGTAAACACTGGTTGGTGCTCCATTAATTTCCCTCCTCTTGTCCCAAATGACCATTCAAAAACCCTGTGGTTTTCGAACTGAATTTCTAGCAACCAACTATTCAAAGTGAAAGAAATTATAGCTGATTCATATTCTGAAATCTGAAAAGGGTCTTTAAAAGCCCCTCGTATCTAGGATTTGAAGCAATATTATTTCAATAAGTTCAATAAAGTTCTCTTAAAATTTGTTATATTTATGACCCAATTAGCTACATCTTTAAACATATATACAAGTGCTGCTTTAAAATCAAGATGCTGGGCAAACAAAAATGTGGCTGAACCCCTTAATTCAGACATATAATGTAACAAAACCGCCTGCAAGACAATAAAGTCAGCAAAGTAAACACTGGAGAGAGATAGTTGGCCTTGTTGTCTCCGTTAAACATGTCACAGTACTGTATCTGAAAATATTTGAAAAATCTGCTTATTTTCCATCTGTTATATTTCTCGGAGGATAACTGAAAGTTCATGTGAAAGTTCACCGTAAGTTCAAATATGTCGTATCAGGTCATTTGCAGGGGAAAGGTTCACTGGGAGTTTATTATTATTTTTTTAAAGACTGAAGTGGAAAAAGAATAAATATATTAATTGAAGCTATTTTACATTGCATTATGACCACTACATTTTTAAGCATCATAAATAGAAATTATAAATTTTAAAAGGCCATGTGCGATGCTTAATGGCAATAACAAGTATAAGGAAAGTGCCTAAGATAGTATCCTTGGGATTCTTCTTAGAGAAGAGGCTGTAGATCGATTTTCGTTGTTCTACATATTATTTAAAGTACAACAGTGCTCTATTTTACATCGTATTGAATGCTTGGTTTAAACTGTATATTTAAAAACAGTACACAGGGGCGCCTGGGTGGCTCAGTCGGTTAAGCATCTGCCTTTGGCTCAGGTCATGATCCCAGGGTCCTGAGATCAAGCCCCACATCAGGCTCCCTGCTCAGCAAGGAGTCTTCTCCCTCTCCATCTGCCCCCCCCCCACTTGTGCTCACCCTCTCTGTCTCTCTTTCAAATAAATAAATAAAATTAAAAACAGTACACAGAGACAGAAAAAAGAAACATCGAAATAGTAAATAAATACAGTCTTACTGTAGCTGAATAGGGATGATTTTCAATTTGTAATTGCTAAGAATGCTGTTTGAGGTACACCATTTGTGGGCTGCTTACAGCAAAAGCAGGAAGCCAAGAAAAATATGTTTCATTTGGAACAAAATGACTAAATCATTGAAAAATAAATCTAAATCGAATAGACATTAGTCAATATTATCTGAATTGCTGAAGCAAAAATTAAGATTTGCTTTTTGATAAAATCTTCATATTTTAAAAAATGCTTAGAAGAATATAATTTTCAGGGAATGTAACAGTGAACATATATATATATATACATATATATATGTTCACATATATGTAAACTTTAGGACATAACTTCTGGATTCACCAATTTAAAAAATTTTCTCTCTCTAACATACTAGTACATACTAGAGTTCAGCAAAGGATTCTAAATATATTAAGTAAAGGTCCATTCCACTCTTTCCTGTCAAATGCATGTTCTCAGCTTCATAATCTAACTTGCAGTCTGTACTTCGCTCCTCAAATTGAAAAGCATATTTATTTTTCTCCAGCATGTCCATATTCTCTTCATGATGTATTGCCAACTGGTTTTAATGGACTGTAGCATTTATTCATAGCATTAAAACACATATACGTTGGGGGCGCCTGGGTGGCTCAGTCCTTAAGCGTCTGCCTTCAGCTCAGAGCGTGATCCCAGCGTTATGGGATGGAGCCCCATGTCGGGCTCCTCCGCTGGGAGCCTGCTTCTTCCTCTCCCACTCCCCTGCTTGTGTTCCCTCTCTCGCTGCCTGTCTCTCTCTCTGTCGAATGAATGAATAAAATCTTTAAAAATAAATAAATAAATAAATAAAACATATACACGTTAGATGTATACATGTATCTAATGAAATTAATTTTTTTAGCTGTTAAAGAAGGAAATGTAGAGCACCTGGGTGGCTCAGTCAGTTAAGCATCTGCCTTGGGCTCAGGTCATGATCCCAGAGTTCCGGGATGGAGTCCAGCATCGGGCTCCCTGCTCTGCAGGGAGTTTGCTTCTCCTGCTCCCTCTGCCCCCCCACAATGCTCGTGTGTATGTGTGTGTGTGTGTGTGTGTGTGTTTATGTGTGTGTGCACGTGCGCATATTTATTTGCTCTCTCGCAAATAAATAAATAAAATCTTTAAAAACAAAAAAAGAAGGAAAGGAATTCTGAGTAAGATGGAGAGATGAGGAAAAGGTTGAGAAATGACTGTAATGGGGGCGTGGGGCAGATCACTGTCTTCCTTGACCACTTTTGCTTATTATTTGGCACTCTTTAATCACAGCTTTCCATCTTAGAAGTTATTTTCTTCCTCCCACTATCTCCGGATTGGATGGGTAAGAATTTGAACTACACTCTCTCCACTATCCACAAATTTCCCCTTGCCTTCCTGAGATTCCCTGATTCTGCTGTGGTGGTCCTCCTCGCACTCCAAGCCACCTTAACCTTTCCCAAGACTTCAACTATCACCTCTCTCAGATTGTCAAGAAAAACTTTGTCTTTCCTTCACATACCCCCAAGCTGTTTTCAACTGCTGATATGTTCCATACATACAAAAAACTGAATGAAATGCTACTTCTGTCTCCACTACTACCATTATTACTATTATCGCTACCACTACCATCACTGCTACGGTTGCCTCACTACTATTAATACTACCATTATTACTGTGTTCCTGAGTACCATTCACTTATGTGTTTACTATGTGTCAGGCACTGGATTCAGCCCTTACCAACAGCAATCTATTTATAGTAATCTTCACAACAACCCTATGAGTAGGTATTATTATCCTTATTTTATACTCAAAGAACTCAACAAGACTCAGAACTACATCACTGTAACAGAGAGGTGCAACACATGTTCAGATAAAATCAAAGCATGCTTCTACTCTTGTGTTAACACAAGTTATCTTTCATTAGTCTCCAAATATTTGATGAACATTGAAGTGTAAAATAATAAGATAATGCACATTTTATTGAAAAATTACTATATATTTTTGGTACCGTTCTAAGCACTTTATTCACTCCCCTTCTGCAATAATCAATGACAGTAGACATTACCATTTTCCTTACTCCACAGATGGGTGAAATTGAGGAACATAAAGGTTGAGTAACTTGGCCCATCTCCCAGAGCTGGTAAGTGGCAGAACCAGGATTCCAGGCAACGTCTCGAGAGTTTATGCTTTTTAATTGCTATTCTGGGCTAAGTGATACATCCAATAAATTTGTACAAATGCAAAGATCCATGCCCTTAAAGAGTTTACAATCTGGTTGAACAGATAAGAGCAAGATGATAAATCTAGGAGGTCAGATTTCTGGCACATCAACTATCTGTTTTACAGTTGCAAAGCCATTACCCTGGAAACAAGAGGCAAGGAAAGCAACTACAAGGCTTCGGAATTCACATAGCCCTCGGAATCCAGGTAAGATGTTATCACAGCCCTCAAATTAGGATGAGTATGAAATGAAGAAAATGAAGGATATTATGGAGTGAAAACCAACCATACTGGTGATTGATAAGATAAGGGAGAACATGAAAGAGAGCCAAGACCACCTGAGTCTACGTCAGTGGGAAACTGACCACAACACCATCAAAAATGTACAAGTCTTACATAGAGGCCAATGAATTTGAGGTAAGAATAAAATTGTAGATAAAAACAAATCTATTTGGATAAGTCCTCTGCTCCCAAGTAAGGGTAACCACTGCAAAAGCAGATGATCATTCTGAGAGATAAAATACAGAGGTATAAGAGCAAAGGGCTGAGGACACATTTCCTGTTGGTGCTATAACCCTCACGTACTTATGCTTCCTACTCGTCTGGTACCATATGACAGCCAAGGAAGAGGAGAAGGAAGAGTTAGAAAGAAGAGTGTGTAGCACCTGCCTGGCTCTGGACAAGGATCAGAGAAAGAATGGGAGACAAGACTGGAAAGACCACTGTCTAGATTGAGAGGGGTCTAGAATGTCATCTATAGGTTCCTAATTTACACTAGAGGCAAAGGCGGCCTAGGTATTGTAAGCTTCATACTGGTGAGCTGGCTCATGCTGTAGGAGCTTCTTGGAGTCAGGACCAAGAACCTTCTCCCAACAGTGCCCTGGATGGAATGGGGTCCTGGTATTTCAAGGTTCTATTACATTTAGTATATTTAGTTCTTAAAGAGAAAGACTCTATTTCTATTTTAGGTACTATATCATTTTCCTAGAGCTGTCATAACAAAGTACCAAAATCTGTGTCTTAAAGCAATAGAAATTTATTATCTCAATTCTGGAGTCTAGAAGTTTGAAATCAAGGCGTAAACAAGCAGGGCCATGTTCTCTTTGAGCCCTGGGGGAGAATCCTTCCTTTCTTTCCCTAGCTTCTGCTGGTTTGTCAGCAATCTTTGGTGTTCCTTGGTTTGAAGATGCATCGCTCTAATCCTGAGTTCATGTGCTACTCTCTCTGTGTGTCTTCACGTTGTCTTCCCTCTGTGCGTGTTTTTCTCTCTGTCCAAATTTCTGTTTTTTTTTATAGGAACACCAACCCTATTGAATTAGGCCCACCCCAATGATCTCATTTTGACTTATCTCTGTAGAGACCCTACCTCCAAATAAGGTAACATTCTAAGGTCCTGGAATTTGAACCTATCTTTGTGGGACACAACTCAACTCAAAACAGGTACAAAGGTCAGCTTAATAATAAACTAGAGACCATGAAAATAGGAGTATCAAATATTGTATATTATCTTAGGAAAGTATGATTTTTAAGGTGCCATAAAGAATTCTCCTGAAACTTAGCTCTGGATCCTAATAAGATAATGATGGCTAGGATATAAAGTTTGTGTTTCACAATACAAAAACAGTACATAATGCAAATAAACAGTATAAATTTTAAAAAGAACAATAATGAAATACATAATAAACACATAATAAAATTTCTAAAACATAGATATTATAAACCATGCTATATAAACTTCCCTACCCGTTTGGCATCAAATACCACTCCATGAATTTTCCATCAATACTCTAAGCACCACATTCAGTGAGCTGGACTGTAAGGCTGTGAAACAAACAAAAATGACAATATGGTAAGCAAAATTTCCAATACCCACCCAATTACAAAATCAAACTTCATTTTTCTTAAGTATTGTCATGAAAGTGGGGAAAAAATTGGTGACTTTACATGGGTGCCATTTTGCTTTTGTTTCAGTAAAGTAAGCCAATGATGCAGAAAGGCTAGCTTGGAATAACAGAAAAAATACTGGTCTAAGAATTCAGATTGTAGGCCAAATGATAGACTTGAAGCAAAATGGGGCTAATGTATTAGCCAAGGTAGTTGTGAGAATTGAGTGAGATAAAAATATGTGAAAGCACCATGAAAATTGCAAAGTGCTTCAAAATGTAGGTTATTATCAGACTTGAAGTGTGACATGAAGTTGTCATTATGTTATTTATAGGAGAGAAAACATATAAAATATTGCTATCCTATTTGATAAGTTAATGGACTAAAAGTTATCAATAAATCTATTATTAAAACTCAGTCTTCAAAAATCTAGAAGATCTAAAGCTCTTTATAGAGTTAAGAGCTGTAATCAGCACGTGATAATAAAATACTTTGAGTTTTAATTGTTTCACCTGTGTGAACCCAGATTGTGTGAATACTTAACTCACCCTGGAACTTTGGTCAAGTTCTGTAACCCTGTTGTATATCAACTTGCTCATCTCTCAAATGGGGACAACAACCTCTGCCTAATAAATGAATGGTGAGAATAAAAAATAATTTTATGAAGTGCCTATCACATGGTAGGCATTCAACAAATGATGGTTATTTTGTTTCATAAAATGTCTTGAATCTCTGTCTGAGACATATATCTTTAGCTTTAAAGCTCTGCAGTATTAAAGAAATGCAATTATGTTCAGTTTAAAATGACCTACCAGACACATATATCTTAATTTCTGAAACGCTTAAGTAAATTTTATTGTCATGTAATTAAAGAGTAAAATTATTACTAGTATGATTATTAGGCTTACCTTTCAGGTGCTAATAAATCAAAGCCATTGCTTTTCCAACCAAACTATGAGAGAAAAATCCCACAAAAATTAATTACTTATTTTATTATGCATCCATTTATAGGTAGAATCTTCACATAGTATGTGTTCGAGATGAAGTAATTAATTCCCTACTTAATCTAAAGTACAATTCAAGATTACTGCATAGATTCAAATACAAAATTATATGAAGAAACTAACAAAAACCTCTCATAAAAACTTGGAAGTAGAAATTCTGCTCTGGACAAGATGGAATAACCTGGACCCAATTTACACTACTATCTGAAACAACCAAAAAACCAGGCAAAATATATGAAACAATAGTGTTCAAGACACTAGACATCTGGCAATGAAGAATAGTGATCCCTATGAGATGTAAAACAAATGAGATGAGCCTATGACTAAGTTTCCAGACTACACACTGGGGAAGGGAATTCCAGGAGAGCCCGGCAGATTCCCTGAGTTGAGAAGCTGAGAGTCTAGGGAGACCGAGCTGATTAGAGTTCACAGGGCAGGTGAGCACAGAGGGAAAAAGCTGCATGGAGAACTCCAGATCTCTGCATAGGGCCTCTCTTGAGAACTCAGCTGAGAACCAGCCATGCATGGATCTGAAGAGGCTACCTAGTCTGACAATAGTGACTATTCTCACTAGCAGACTGGGAAAACCTCATTATTCATAAGAAAGTGGGTAGAGTGTTCAGAAAAGACTTGCCTCAATTGTGGGAAATAATTAGTCCTAGACTAGTTGTTGCTCTGTTCCTGTTTAACAAGTCTTGAAAGCAAGACCAAAAAGGATCACACAATTTCAAAGTAACTTATCACATTCCAAGATAATAAAAATATTTACAGGAATATGAAAATACCCACCAACCCTCAAGGTAAATTTACAATGTCTGACATTCAATCCAAAATTACCAGGCATGCAAAAAATCAGGAGAAGATGACCCATGTTGAGAGAAAAATCTACCAATTAAAATACACCTACATCAGATACAGGTGTTAAAATTAGCAAACAAAGACATTAAAACCATTACTATAACTGTATTCCATGTGTTGCAAAACACACAAAAAAAAACCAGATCTCAAACCCAAACTCAAAAATGATCCGAATTTGCACTTCTAAAGAGAACTAGAAGCCTGAGAAGAATAAAACACTGCTTGTGACATTGGCAGAGTGAACAATGCAGAAGAAAAGTTAACATTAAGACCTAGCAATAGAAACTATCCTAAAGTTTAATAGATAAAGAATTTTAAAAATGAAGACAGCATCAGTGAGCTTCTGGAAAACTAAGTGACATAACGTATGTAAAATTGGAGTCCCAGTGAAGGGGGAGGGTCATGGGAAGTATTTGAAGAAGTAAAGGCTAAAATATTTTCAAGTGTGACAAGACTATAAATTCACAGCTGCAAGAAGATCACAAGCACCAAACAGAAGAAACATGAAGAAAAGGCACATCATAATACAATTGCTCAAAACCAATGGTAAAGAGAAAATCTTAAAATCTTAAAAGGGGGGCACCTGGGTGGCTCAGGCTGTTAAGTGTCTGCCTTTGGCTTGGGTCATGATCTCAGGGTCCTGGGAGCAAGCCTGTGTCAGGCTCCCTGCTCAGCAGGGAGTCTGCTTCCCCCTCTCTCTCGGCCCCTCTCCTCCCCCGCTTGTATTTGCTCTCTCTCTCTCTCAAAATAAATAAAATCTTAAAAAAAAAAAAGCAGATAAGAAAACACTTCTTCTGTAAAGATACAAATGTAAGGAAGACAGATTTCTCATCAGACGCAATAGTGAGAAGGCAGTAGAGCAACAACTTTAAAGTACTGAAAGAAAAATAACCTGTCAACCTAGAATTCTATACTCAGGGAAAATACCTTTCAAAAACAATGGTGAGGGGCGCCTGGGTGGCACAGCGGTTAAGCGTCTGCCTTCGACTCAGGGCGTGATCCCAGCGTTATGAGATCAAGCCCCACATCAGGCTCCTCTGCTATGAGCCTGCTTCTCCCTCTCCCACTCCCCCTGCTTGTGTTCCCTCTCTTGATGGCTGTCTCTATCTCTGTCAAATAAATAAAATCTTAAAAAAAAAAAAATGGTGAAATGAAGATTTTTTCCAGACATACGAAAGTGAAAGAATTCACCAACAGCAGACCCGTATTATAACACTCTAAATGTTAAAGAAGTCCCTTGGGCAGAAGGAAAATTATACCAGCGGAAACACTATATACACAAAAGACTAAAGAGCTCCAGAAATGTTAACTACATGGGTAAATATACAAAAAATTTTTTCTTAGCATTTAAAGCACTTTAAAAATTAATTTATTATTATAATGCCAATAAAATGAATAGTAAATAATAACATAAAACCAAGTAATAATGATGTATTGTTGAGTTTATAACATATATAGAAATAAAATGTAAAAAAAAAAAGCACAAAAGATAGAAGGGGAGAAATGGAAGCATGTGATTGTAAATTTCTTATACTGTACTATACTATATGTGAAGTAATATAGTCTCACTTGAAAGTAGACTGCTAAGTTAAACAGATATAAAAGTGCTAAGGTCACCACTGAGATAAAAAAAAAAAGAGTTATATCTAATAAGCCAACCATTAATGGAATCATAAAAAAAAGAAAAACCTTAATCTCAAATAAGGCAGAAAAGGAGAAAAAGGGGAACAAAGATTTAGATGAGACAAACAGGAAACAAATAGCAGGATGACAGATTTAAACCTAACTATATCAATAATCATATTAAAGTAAATGGTCTAAATACCCCAGTTAAAAGGCAGAGATTGTCAGATTATATAAAAAAAGGAAGACTCAAAAGAAAGTTGGCATGGCCACTTTAGCATCAGACGGTAAATTTCAGAGCAAAGACTACCACCAGGAATAAAAAAGGTCATTTCATAATGATAAAGAAGTCATTTCACCAGAAAGGCATAATAATTGATTATGTAAGTGTAACTGTCATTAACAGACTCTCACTAGAGCACTAATTATGAAGGAGGGGAGGTAACACCCCCTAGGTGCATTCAGAACGGTTGGGATGGGAAGAAGCAGGAGTAAATGGTAGAGTATACTTTATAAAAGTTCCCTGCCCCTAAGATTTTTCTGGTGTAGGGGAGAGGAGAAATGGACTACTGAGGATGCCTAATTTAAAATATAAAAGCTGTTAGACACAAGATCAGAAAATAAACCTAACTCTGCAAAGCATATTTCACTCTCTTATTGCACGCACAATAAGACATATACATGTATTTAGAAAATTAGTCAACATTAAAAAAACACAAGACAGGATTTTTAAGAACCCGAATATTATATATGTTTATAATATTTATAAGCATTTATATATATGTATATGTGTATGTGCTTGTGTGTGTGTATATATGCCATGTTCAATAATTTGATTTTTGGTGTTTTGGGTTTTTTTTAAAGATTTTATTTATTTATTTGACAGAGAGAGAGACAGCAAGCAAGAGAGAGAACACAGTCAGGGGGAGTGGGAGAGGAAGAAGCAGGCTCCCAGCGGAGGAGCCTGATGTGGGGCTGGATCCCAGAACGCCCGGGATCAAGCCCTGAGCCGAAGGCAGACGCTTAATGACTGAGCCACCCAGGCGCCCCAAGATTTTTGGTGTTTAAAAAGGAAATCACCTGTCAAGCTCTGTGGTTATGAAAGAATAGATAATATTTGGGTTCTTAAATAAAAATCCTGTCTTGTGTTTTTTAATGTAACCCAATTTTTCAAATGTTAAACTAAGCCTAAATATTTTTCCAGTTATAATTCACCAAAAAATTAAGTCGACAGAGAAAAAAACCTCTCATTAACGCAGCACAATTTAGTAGAAATGTATTAGTGCCACCATGTGGCAAACTTCACACTTTATCAAATTTTGTACAAGTGAAGAGGCTACATTTATTGGCTTTAGGTGTCTTCATTTAAAAAAACGATTCAGTTTTTAACCTACAAAAATTCATCTGAATCCCCTATTATAATAGTACTTCACTGAAAACAATTTTGGTGTCTTTTGTATTTAGGATCCCCAATAACTGCACATGGCAAGTGCTCCATAGAAGTTACTCTAATGAGCTGAATGTGATTATAATTTATTAATACTTAAAACTAAAAGAACTTGGGGCGCCTGGGTGGCACAGTGGTTAAGCGTCTGCCTTTGGCTCAGGGCGTGATCCCGGCGTTCTGGGATCGAGCCCCACATCAGGCTCCTCTGCTATGAGTCTGCTTCTTCCTCTCCCACTCCCCCTGCTTGTGTTCCCTCTCTCGCTGGCTGTCTCTATCTCTGTGGAATAAATAAATAAAATCTTTAAAAAAAAAAAAAAACTAAAAGAACTTATCTTAAAGAAATAACCAAGAAAATGAACGAAGGTTTAGCTATAAGGATAACCACTATAGCTTGTTTAACATTGTAAAAAAAGGCGGAGGGCACCTGGGTGGCTCAGTCAGTTAAGCAACCAAGTCTTGGTTTTGGTTCAGGTCATGATCCCGGGGTTGTGGGATCAAGCCCTGTGTTAGGCTCTGCACTCAGTGCAGAGTCTGCTTGGGACTCTCCCTCCCTATCCCTCTGCCCCTCACCCCTGCTCTCTCTCTCTCTCAAATAAATAAATAAATCTTTAAAAACTAAAATAGTAAAAAAATAAAAATAAATAAATAGTAAAAATATTGGAACCAACATACATGTCAATTGTAAGTTGGTCAGATCATTTGCACAATATACTAGTATAATACACTGCCATTGAAAATGATACTGTGAAAAACATTTAATGACATCGTTGTTCAAAGTACATTATTTTAAAAATCAGATATTCATAGTATAATCTCATTCTCACTTGTGATATATATGTTAAAGTTTTTATGTTTATAATGCATATTGTTGTGGTTACCACGGGAGGCATGATGGACACCCCGACCCCACCATCTGAATTTGGTTCAGGTGCAGAGATTGATTTTGATGCCACACACACACCAACAGCATATGAAAAGGTTTATTGCTCACATAATGAGGCTTTCTGGACGTGCAGGGAAGGTTCTCAATCAGGTGCAAAAATGGCTTGAGAGAGTGGGGAAAGGAGACTGGCTTGGATTTTACTGCAATTAAGGGGCAGGCCGGCAGTGAGAGTTTCCACATATGGACTGCAGCTTATGTGTTTTGAACTTCTTGCTGGAGCTAAAGAAGGGAGAAATAGGTCTTTCTTATCAGCTTGTCCAAATGCAAGGGAGAATGGTCTCTCTCTCTCTCTCTTTTTTTAAGATTTATTTCTTTACTTGAGAAAGAGAAAGAGAGAAGGGGAGTGGGGGGAGCAGAGGGAGAGAATCTCCTGGAGACTGCCACTGATCTCAGGGCCTGATGTGAGGTTCGACCTCACAACCCATGAGATCATGACCTGAGCGGAAACCAAGAGTTGCATGCCCAATGGACTGAGCCACCCAGGTGCCCAGAGATTGGTCTCTTTAGAACTTACATTGATCTTGTCATTTCCCTTCTTTTACCTTTCTTTAGTGTTTTTTTATTTGTGGTCAGGTAAAGTATAAAATCCTAACCATGACGTTCAGAGTCCTCCACCCTCTGGCTCCTGCCTACTTCCCCAAGGCCCACCTTTCACCACCCTCCAGCTCTTTCTCTCCGTCCCACCATTTGGGACTTCACAGTTCCTATATTCCTTCAGGAATATGCCTTCAAGCCCTGGAATATGCATTCTAGTTTCTTTTACTTGGAACCTTATATTTTTTTCCAGAACATAAATTATATTCACCCTGAACATCTCAACTTTAAATGTCACTTCCTCTGGAGGACCTTTATTGTCCCCTTCAGCACAGGTGAGGGCCCCCAGCTATAAAGCTCCTAGGCTCCCTCAATATCCCCTTTCCTAATATTCATCATATCTCAAGTAACATGTTTATTGGGGCCTTCCAGACACTGCATCAAGTGTTTCCCCTGCATTCTCTTATTTAATCTCCATAATAACCTATGTGGATGCAAACAAGAAAAAGCAGATGCTCAGAGATCATGAAACCTCCCAAAGTCACACAAGTAGTAAGAGATAATGATAAATACTGGAAATCTCTTGAGTACCCACAGGGTACAATTTGCTCAAAATACTGCAAAACCAAGATTACAAAGGACACTACTTCATGGCTGGAAGAAGAAAAGAGGAAAATAAAGGTCAATTTCAGTAAAAGCTAGGCTGTAAGAGATAAACTGATTTGAAAAGGAAGGGAAGGCGGAGTCTGCTGGCGGGAAGAGGCAAGACCCAAAGGGGACATGGATCTGAGAATCAGTATGAAGGGATCTGGCTTTAGAAGCAGCCTCTCAGGGCAGAGTGCGGACTTGAAACTACAGAACACAACTTCATTATGGCAAAGTTGTGCACTCGGTTCATTCTGGATGGTGAGTGGGGCGGGGGGATCCAAGAAGCGTTAAATATGGATCTTCCTTTTGACTCTATAACACAATTATCATCTCTCCATATGCAGGGAAAGAGGCTGCCGTACCCTTGAGAAGCTTGATTTGACTTGAGAATATATAACAACAAAGAACCTCAATTTCCTAAGAAATTAAATAGAGTTACACAAGGAATTGGGAATTTGACCAGGAAAAGGCTAATCCACCCGATTTTAGAAAAAAATAACTATATAGAAAAATTAATATAGGCAGAATAGTCCCCAAACATGCAGAAGGGTCCTCAAACTGTACTTTTCCAATGACCTTGATTCTAAAAGATTCCAAAGTATTGAGTATAAACCCCGGAGGTTTTAATATAAAGGTGCAGCAGTTATTACACCAACCATTATCAGCTTATCAATCCATTTCATACTGCATCTCTAAATAATTCAGTTAACAACTACAACAAAGTAGTCCACCGTTTTTTTTTTTTAATGGAACATCACAGTTCTACGACATGGAATTTAAAATTCATTGTGTGCCTTTAGGTACACTAGACCTTATCAAGCTTCAAACAGGAAAGCAATTTATTTATTTAAACTCGCTTTTAATATTTTAAAGTTAACAAATTGGCACCTGAAAATACATTCTGTAATGGCCAAAGAAAATTAACCGTGTGTTAGTAAGTAAAACAAAGCTGATAAACACAACACCTAATCAGAATGATGTCAGCACCAAGGTCCAGGGTCTTGCTCTTTGAGAAACAGGATGTGACTGTTACTGTTTTTAAACCGGGTCAGATTAAAGCTTTTGATTAGAACCAAAAAACTGCCAATGTATCATTTTGCTCAAGGATTCAAATATGCCTCAAGTAATGCCAGGCATAAAAGAATGTGGGTAAGGGGCACCTGGGGGCTCAGTCAGTTAAGCATCTGCCCTCGGCTCAGATCATGATCCCCTGGTCCTGGGATGGAGCCCTGCGTCTGGCTCCCTGCTCAGTGGGGGGTCTGCTTCTACCTCTCCGTCTACCCCTCCCCCCAGCTGGTGCTCTGTCTCTTGTGCTCCCTCTCTCAAATACATTAATAAATAAAAAAGTAAATAAATAACATTAAAAAAATAACATGGGTGGGGGCGCCTGGGTGGCACAGCGGTTAAGCGTCTGCATTCGACTCAGGGCGTGATCCCGGTGTTATGGGATCGAGCCCCACATCAGGCTCCTCTGCTATGAGCCTGCTTCTTCCTCTCCCACTCCCCCTGCTTGTGTTCCCTCTCTCGCTGGCTGTCTCTATCTCTGTCGAATAAATAAATAAAATCTTTAAAAAAATAAAAAAAAATAACATGGGTAAAAACACTCTCCTAAATACATCCTTCATTTTTTTCCCCCTTAATCCTCTTTTCCTATAGGTCTGTTCATCAAGTATTTGGTCAGCATTACCTCCATTCTATAATGGTTTATCCAGGCACCCAATTCTAGAATGATGCTCATTGACCTCATGGATGCCACCTCACAATCTGCTGGCATCCAATAATTTTACTACTGGGAGGTTTGCTATCAGTCTAATTGTTGACCTTGTTGTGTTGTCTTTTCCCTTACATGCTCTGATGATCTTAGTTTCAGGTTTTTAGACAGTTGCACTGTGATATATCTGGTTTGGATTTCTTTTTGTTTAATCTGTTTGGGAGTGATCAATTCTCCTTGATTCTATGGATATATATGCTTCCTCAACCTTGAAAAATGCTCTTTGGACATTACTTCTCCCCATTCTTTATCTCCCCCTCTTCCAGAGCTCTAAACCACACAGAATGTTAGACCTTATTATTCTATCCACATATTTCCAACTTCTCTCTGACTTTCCATCTCTTTTCCCTGGGCTGCATTCTAGATAATTTTCTCAAATCCATTTTCTAGTTCTTTAACCTTCCATTAATTGTATCTAACCTGTTGTTTCACTGATCCACTGAATTTTTACTTCAATGATTATGTACTTAATTAATTGAAGTTCATTTGGTTTTTATCCAAATCCATCTAGATCTCTGATTGTTTCTTGTTCTTTACTCAGGTTTTTATTCCATGTTTATTTCTTTAAGCATCTTCAACATGTTTATTCACTTCTGCATCAAATCATTCCAACTTGTGATTTCCGTAGACATTGATAGAGGTTTTGAAATTGTGGACTCCTTTTAGGTTGGATGAGGCTTTATCTGTGGAGCAACCTCTTCTAAGGAAACATCTGGGATTTGCATTTGCTTCTGTCAGAGGTCCTGGTGCTACTAGCAACCATGAACTCCTATAAGTAAATTACCAAATAAATTACTTGGACTGTAGTTTCCCAAACCATAGAAGTAGTATACATGGGATCACCAACCTGTGTGAAGGCAGGTCTATGATCACAGATTCTCAGGGGAGACGCTGTTCCCTCATTCCCCCACAATGAACCCCAGGCTGAGACAGATAGGTTTCCTCGTGATTTTTCCTTCCTTCCTTAAAAAAAAAAAAAAAAAAAAAAAAAAATTAAAGTCTCTGTTTTTGAGAACCAACATGTCCATGTATTTCAGGTACCATTTTATTTATCGGCTCACCACTGTCACTTTGAAGGAGTTCCTATATGTAAAAGGAAGTTAACTGTTGCTCTCAGAAACACCTGCTAGTCTGCTCTCTGCTCAATCCTAATCCTGCCTGATTGCATTTCCGCAGCCGCTCTCGATGTCACATCTCCATGATCCACCCCCATCCTTCATTAGACTCAGCACGTACTGTGCACCGATGAGGTACAAGGACGCTGTGACCAGGAGCCAGGGATGTGGGTGGAGGGAGCGTGTCTGGTTATGTCTCCTCAATGGGAACCAAGTGCCCCAGGAATGAACGAAGTGCTATGTGAATTCAGGGGAGGTGCAAGAGGAAGAACTTCCACCAGATGTTGGAACATCTGTGGTTAAGCAGAGAGAGGAAGAGGGGGGGTATGTGTGTTAGGTTAAAATGAACGGCACTGAAAAACAGCCGCAGGCTTTCTACAAAACAAGTGTTTGTTACTCCCAAATCTACTCTCGGCTTTTCCGTCTAACTCACTACACTCAGTTGTTTTGGTCAGGGTCCTTTTATCGCAAGCTTTCTCAGGACAGGACCCTGTGGCAGACAGACAGGAGGCATTCGCAGGTAAAAAGTGTGGAAGGAGCCGAGATGAGGTTCGACGGATGACTGGATTAAGAAGATATATACAATGGAATATTACTTAGCCATCAGAAAGAACGATTACCCAACATTTGCAGCAACATGGACGGGACTGGAGGAGATTATGCTAAGTGAAATAAGTCAAGCAGAGAAAGACAATTATCATATGGTTTCACTCATTTATGGAACATAAGAAATAGCAGGAAGATCGGTAGGAGAAGGAAGGGAAGAATGAAGGGGGGGTAAACAGAAGGGGGAATGAACCATGAGAGACTATGGACACTGCAAAACAAACTGAGGGCTTCAGAGGGGAGGGGTTGGGGGATTGGGATAGGCCGGTGATGGGTAGTAAGGAGGGCACGTATTGCATGGAACACTGGGTGTTATACGCAAATAATGAATCATGGAACATTGCATCAAAAACTGGGGATGTACTGTATGGTGACTAATATAACATAACAAAAAATTATTATAAAAAGAAATAAAGTAGAATCCTCAGCTCACAAGGAGCTCGTGGGGCAGGGAGAGGCAGACAGAGGATCACAGCACATCTCCCTTCTTAGCTACACTACCATTTCCTGCAGGGCCAGCCCAGAAGTTTACTGACCTGTGTGTCCCCAGCCCACAGCACACACCTGTACCTTGCAGTGCTCAGTAAAGCAACTGAAGCATGAAGTCCATGGAACCCTCCAACCTCTAGAACCAACAATCCTTAACTCCCAAGGGTTAAAGTTGAATTCCTTTTTCTGTCCTGCTATTGGTTTAGATATACCAAGGGGACACCATGGGAGCAACGAATGGTTGTCAGAGAATTTCTGCTTCCTTTACTCTCGGCGCTGGACATTAAAAACTGCGGTGGTTCTTGAGAAAGTCCCTTTGATACTCCTAAGAGTTTCTGCTGTTACTGGGCACTTGGAAGAAAGGCTTTTTAAACGATCAATGCTTTGAAGCCACATGTGTCCAACTCCATGCCAAAGGAAGGTACGATGGAAGGGAGAGAGGGAGGGAGGGATGAATAAAGAACATAAAAGAAAAGCCCTTACCAGCGCTACACATTCATGCTTTTAATGGTGTCTGGACACTTCCCACTCTCCATATCTGTGATAGCAGATTCTTGCAGCGTCTCCTTCTATCAACAGTTTGCAAGAAAATATTTTAAACTTTCATTCATGAAGAGCTTACTTTTGATTACACAAGCTAAAACAAGAAACACATGTGATATATAAGCAGAATCCTATACATTTCACTATTGGAATAAAGAAATTAATATGCATTGAAAAAGGTGTTCTGTTTCAGGCACTTTTCACACAATGTTTCATTTGGTTTTCCAAACAACCCTGTAAAGCAGGTATTATAACCCCCATTGTATAGACAAGGAACCTGAACCAAAGAAAGGCTGAGTGAAACGTGTGGGCTTTTGACCCTAGACAAACCACTTGGCTTCTCCGTGCTTCTCTGAGTTTCTTCATCTTTAAAACAGGACACTGACACTATCTATCTCATAGGATTGTTGTAAATACATAATCTCTTGTTGTTCTTGCAAAGTGACTTACCAAATTTGAAAGGTCCTTGAGGAATTTATTTCCAGCAAAGAGTCATGCTTCCCATCAAGTCAAGGTTAAGAATAAAAATTATCAATAGGGGCGCCGGGGTGGCTCAGTTCATGATCCCAGGCTCCTGGGATGGAGCCCCACATCGGATTCCCTGCTCAGCAGGAGTCAGTCTGCTTCTCCTCCTGCCTCCCTCCCCACCACTCGTGCTTTCTCTCCTCGCTCACACTCTCTCAAATAAATAAATAAAAATCTTTAAAAAATAAATAAAGGTTACCAATACATTTCCCTGAAAGACACGAGTTTTGTTTTGTTTTTTGTTTTGTTTTTTCTCCCTGCATGATCATGAAGTTTTGTGCTCAGGGACTCCTGATGCAGGCATGTTTTCCCCAGCTAACCACCAAAGCAGGAGAGAACACGGTGACAAGGTGATCTCTATGCCCTCCCAAAAAAGGAGGTCAGGTTAGAGTTGTGGGAAATAGGACAAAGCACCGGAAATTTTGTGAACTCCCATAGCATCAGCTGAAGCTGCTTAGATATGGTTACTCATAAAAAGAGCATGCAATCGGCTTGCAGAGGCTCTAAAGCTGCCTCGGACACTTTCCATTACTCTGAAGCCTGACGGTGGCATGCAGCGGCGCCAAAGCCAAAAAGCAACTTCGCCAATATGCAGTTTGGTGTTACGCTATGGTATATGTAATGTAAAACATATATGTAATATATAACACAAAAGAACAGGTTATATATTATGACGAGTATGTTTTACACTGTGTTCATTTATTATTCCAACAGGGAGCAGGCAGGATTAAGGCTCTAAAGGTCCAACTTTGATATTCCCAGGCTGCGACGTGCTCCTCAAGGTATTACGGTTTCCATACTTGTTTTCTATAAACAAACAAATTAAAAATCTATTTTAATAAATAATAAAAGCTATTTTATAGCTTTAATTTTTTTAAATAAAATTTAATTTTATTTAATAAAAGCTATTTTCCTTTCCATAAGAGAAAAACAGGTCTACAGTGGAATTCTCTTGGATAAGAGTTAGCATGTTTGGGGGCGCCGGGGTGGCTCAGTTGGTGAAGCGTCTGCCTTTGGCTCAGGTCAGGATCCCAGGGTCCTGGAATCGAGCCCCGCATTGGGCTCCCTGCTCAGTGGGGAGTCTGCTTCTCCCTCTCCCTCTGTGCCTCTTTCCCCTCCATGTGCTCGCCTTCTCTCTCTCTCTCAAATAAATACGTAAAATCTTTTAAAAAAATAAAATAAAAGAGTTAGCATGTTTGTCACCACATGGGGACTGTTAAGGCTGAAGTCTGCCCTGTGCTAATGTTACATCACATTTAAAATATATCAACATGGGGCGCCTGGGTGGCTCAGTCGTTAAGCGTCTGCCTTCGGCTCAGGGCGTGATCCCGGCGTTTTGGGATCGAGCCCCACATCAGGCTCCTCCTCTGGGAGCCTGCTTCTTCCTCTCCCACTCCCCCTGCTTGTGTTCCCTCTCTCACTGGCTATCTCTCTCTCCATCAAACAAATAAATAAAATATTTTAAAAAATTAAAAAATAAAATAAAATATATCAACAGAAAGTTATGGTGGCAAATTCACTCAGAGCAGTTACTTTCTTGGTAGTATAAAAATAAGAACCTCTTCTTTAGAAGAAGGAAACAGACGAATAAAAATACACTGTCTACATGGAAATAAGACAGCCCTGAAAGGTCACCTCCACCTAGCTGTCCCCAGTCATAACTTGGAGCTGTGCCGACAGTACCTTTAGGAGGCCCACGCGAGGGATGGCAAGGGTAAAGCTAATCGGCAGATCTGTTCTGTTTACACTTGAACAGTCAATTGATTTTTTTGTGTATTCCTGACAGCCAGTATCGATATTACAAATAACCAGGGACCTGCAAAAGTGTTCGTATTTCACAAGTAGGATCCTACGTCTTTGACATCTCACAGGGAGCTAAACTCAGACAGTATCAAGGAAACAGCGCCAATAAAAAGCACAATGTTTGCCTGAAACATGGAGCTTTTCAAGCCCAAGGGCTCGTAGAAGAATTTACTGATTTCACTTCCCTTCCTGTTGTGACACAGAATGTATCACGTGCAGCGAAATCCACCAGCTGGAACCAACAAAATGAGGTTAAGAGTAGAAAGGTAGGTAATGACTTGTACTAAAGAACTTCATGTGTGTAAGAAGCACAGTCTCAGTGTAAACCTCCATGTCCAAAGCAGGGTCCAAAGTCATTTTAAAGGTCGCCTTGATTCGTTACTCAACAGATCTTTAATACCACACGCAAAGGTAGTTTATAAACATAAATAGATAACCAAAAAAATAAATAGATAAACAGATAACCAATTGAGGCAGCTGACAGAGCAGATCTATACCATAACATAGATCAGAAAGGAATTTCTTGTGCTCAGTCCTAAGAGCTATACCAAAATTGAATTAGACCAAATTAAACCATCATAACAGTTTATCACATGATACGAGGGCTTCTTGCTTCGGAACATATCACGTAAACGTCAGTAATGTCCCATTACGTCATCTCCGGTGACAACGGTTATTTTCACATCGACGCCAGTCCCCCTGGCTATCTTGTCAAGGGCAGCAGCGCACTCCGGAGGTGCGCACGCACCTGCCAGAAGACACACCCCGCCGCCATCTCTCTGATCACGTTTACATCCAAGGATCCCCCCTTTTTTTTTTCCTGTTAGAGGCAAGTACACGAAAGGTGATGGCATCCCCGGACAACAGTTAAGTGGCTGCAGCCACTACCGGTGTTTACGCCCGTCAGAGGCACAGCTAATAACTGACGTCAACAGAGACTTAACGGTTGGGTCCTAATAAAAATATATGAGGGCCATTCAAGAAAAGATGTTTTAATCTTCAAAATTCTCTAGATTTTCTAAATAATCTCTAGAGAGGACTGGTCTAATCAATGAACTTTCAGAAGCTCTAATTAATTCCATGGTGTCTTACTGAGATACTCCATGCAGAATACTACAGAGTGGTGAAAGCTAGAGATTCCAGATTCTAGAATTCTACAGTAGACAGGACTCTAGCGATCACCTAATCCAGTGAGTCTTATCTTTTTAAGATATTCTTCGGGGAATCTGAGAAAACTATGGATCCTCTCTTTAGGGGGAAAAACGGTTTTTGCTTATAATTTTAGGGGCATCTCAGATTCCCTAAAACCCATCTTTGGTCACCAAATTAGGACATCTTGACCTAATCCAACCACCTCATTTACGGAAGAAGTTAGGGTAGAAAGAGGCTCAGTGACTTGTCCAGGGTCCTGCAGCTTATTAATGACAGAGGCAGGATGAAGACCTGCTCTTCCCACTCCTTGCCTGCCGTCATCGGTGGTGTCACCCTATACGTGGATTTGTGTGTGTGGTTCATGACATGGGTCATCAGACAGTACCTGCAAAGCTCTGAATGCTCTGCTAAACCACTCCTATTAACTGGCCAAAGAATGATTATTGAGTGTACATAATTAGAATGTATACCCACTAGTCCTCTTTCTAACCAAGCACAACATTTGTTTTCTGTTTTCACTCTCCTCTACCTACTCAGGGACATCTGACCTCGGCCCCACACTCCTCCCCGACTCCACAACACTTTCTTAAAGTCCTCCCTGCCTGGGCTCCGGTGACACTGCACTATCCAGGTTCTGCCCTTCCCTTCCCCTCCCCCTCCTCCTTTGCCTCCACTACCTCCCCTCTTTCCTTTTCCCTAACTTAACCCGATTGTCCCGCATATCCATTCCCATCCCTTGTACGGGAATCCTTCCCAGTCATAGCTTCAACTATTACTTCTTTTTTAAAATTTTTTTGAAGATTTTATTTATTTATTTGAGAGACAGTAAGAGAGAGAGCAGGGCCTAGAGGGAGGGGCAGAGGGAGAGGGAGAAGCAGACTCCCTGCTGAGCAGGGAGACAGATGCCAGGCGGGGCTGGATCCCAAGACCCTGAGATCACGACCTGAGCCAAAGGCAGACGCTTAACTGGCTGAACCACCCAGGCGACCCCCAACTGTTACTTCTATTGAAGGAAACTCCCTCCCCCAAATCTTTCTCTTTCCACCCTCTCATCTAAGAAGCATTAGCATCACGGACCTTGTTTGTGATATCTGACTCTATGTCTGCCACACAGCAAGAGCAGTACAAACTTTTGTGGAGTGATTGACGTTTCATGATTCCAAAGTGAAAGATGATGTACAAATAACATTTACTACCAATACCTGGGGTTCGTAAGTTTTGGTAAGTCTGACACCTTGCTTTCTTTTTGCTTTACGTTCGCTGGGTAACTAATTTTTTAAAAGGGGATACAGCTCCTCCTAGTGGGTAATAATCATATCTAAAGTACAGATCTGGGGCGCATGGGTGGCTCACTGGGTTAAGCGTGGACTCTTGATCTCAGCTCAGGTCTTGATCTCAGGGTCATGAGTTCAAGCCGGCATTGGGCTCCACACTGGGCGTGGAGCCTACTTAAAAAAAAAAATACAGACCTCCTAACTCTTAATGTATTCTGAAATGCATCAACAATAAAACTAAGTGTACATAATAACTACATGCAGGCTATTAATCAAAGCTCTTCTTCAGCTTAAAGATCTTAAACAACAACACTTCTAAGGGTCTTAGCCTTTTTAATCAGAGATACATTTTTAATAATTAAAAGAGAGATAGTCAGTGATGTCACTTCAAGTTACCTCAGTATCCAACTGCAAAGGCTTTCTTGGTTAGCCCAATAAATCACAGCACTATGAAAACGAGGCCAGAGTCCTGGGTTTGGTTCAAGTATGGTCAGCAGCTTATGTGGTTCCGCAGCTACAGATCTCATCCTGACTCGAGGAAGATCTTCTAATAGGATGTGCCCTGTGCTACAGAACACCCAGGGTGAGGAGAGCCAACGACCGGGACAATCTTAACTCTCTGACTGGAAATCAACCCAAATACGCCAGTGGGTTAACAGTGGCTATATATATATTTTTTTAAAGATTTTATTTATTTATTCGACAGAGATAGAGACAGCCAGCGAGAGAGGGAACACAAGCAGGGGGAGTGGGAGAGGAAGAAGCAGGCTCATAGTGGAGGAGCCTGATGTGGGGCTCGATCCCATAATGCCAGGATCACGCCCTGAGCTGAAGGCAGGCGCTTAACCGCTGTGCCACCCAGGCGCCCCAACAGTGGCTATATTTTAAAATATTCTTTCATCTAATGACAACTGCCTTCTCTCCTTAGAACCACATCGAAGTGACGAATAAAGCCCTCTCAAATGTTGAGTTATTTATTTTAGTGACTATGTCAAGCAAATAGTTTTATGTAGTTATAGCTGTAGATACAGATACATACATGTGTATCTATATATCCTCTCATTCTTAAAATTTCACATGCCGCTGAATATAGGAAATTAAAATGATTTAATGATACTTTTCAAATTACCTTTTTAGTGAATGTCCTTTATATATGGAGCCATGGCATCTGCATAAAATCAGGAACATTGCCCAGGTCCTAAAAGTATAACAACAAATATGCTATCCACTCTAAGATGTATTTAGTTAACTCAAAGGTAACAGTGAAGACTAATCAATCTTTTAATTATTTGCAAGGTCACATTGAATATTAAAAGCAATATTTATGTTGTCTGGAAAGAACTAATCCCATGTGATTTTGAAAATATAATCCATCGATGGAAAAGTCTAGCATTATGTTCCATAAAAACTGAACTTTCATTATCCCCAATGTAATAACATAAGGATTAAACAAAGCTAATCACTTCTCTTTGTGATCTCTTAGCAGTTGTAAATCCAAAGTTTTATTAAAACCTAAAATTCTCAACACTATCCATGCCCTGGGCATTCATCACTAAAATCCTACACTAATTCTCAGGGGAAGCAAATGGTGTCTCCTTTGCTTGAGGAGATTGCAGAAACAGATGCAGGAAACCAAAAGGGTAGATTGGAGTAAGAGTTATCATAGGTGATGAAGTTATTCCAAAGTACCTCATTTGCAGTCAAACTATAGTTCAAAGCACAAATTAGATAATTAGCTGTGTTCCTACGGGCTTATATTTTAAATTAATTCTGCCAAGTAAAAGCAGCTATTTACATAAACTAAATACCACAAAGTTGATGACATAGCTCTCTTAAGACTTTTACATATTCTCCAACAAGCTAAATACTTGGAATGGTTTTCTTGTCTAAATGGAATTTCTGTTGGGATATATTCCATGTTTCAGGCCAATTTCTAGGCCTTAAATATTAAGATAAAAAAAAAATCTAACCCACTGGAACTAACAAATATTTCAAAGTGAGGACTAAGATATTTATCGTGTACTATCTATGACAGCATAATAATGTTAATAAAGCTTTCATAAGTATAATTGTAGTGCTACATAAGATTTTTTGCTTGGATCGCTCAGCACTTAGGTAACCATTTCATTAGCGGTGGGCATTCAGGCCTTTAGATTTTTGTGTATATTGTAAATGAGGCTACTTTATTCATCTATGTGATCAAAGCTCTTGCGGAGCTAGCTGCATTTCCTTAAGATATTTCTGCCTTAAGTGATAGTAACTAGCCAAGTGACTTACATCTTTTTCTAATGAGAAGCCCGAACACTGTAAAGTTTTATACTAAGTCACCTACATAAACATTGTCTTGTGTAATTATCCTTTAAAGTACGGCTACATGGTTATTAAAATGACTACAGACAGTTTTACTTTTGCAGCAGTTCGCAGGCACATAGAGCAAAAACCAAACAATCCAGCTTCTCGCCATATAGTAGCTGAGGAACTAGAAGTAAAGCCCAAAGTGTAATTTACTTTTTCAAAAATTTAATAATAATTTAATCAAAATTGAAAAATGCATAGATAAAATCTTATATCCTCTACATTACCCAAATATCGAATCTAGATACATGCTTACGCATTTTGGGGATATGCCCCGGGAAACCCTTTCTGCCTTACTAAGCTTTTTTTGCCATTGTACTTTACATCCAAGCACTGCCATATTGGGGTGGTAATCCACGTACTTAGTCCTGCTAACTGGAGGAAAAGTAAATTATTATAGGGTAAGAGAAAAGACAAGAAAATCGAAAAATATCTATAGCAGTGGTGATTTTCCCATTCCCCAGTGCTCTCCAGACATTATTTCCTTCAAATGGAAAGGATTCTTTGTAAAAGAAATTATATATTGCCAACTCATCAGGTGTAAAATCCTCTTTGCTGTTCTAAATTCATAATCAGTTTAGGCGAAAACCGCCTCTGCCCCTCACAGCTTTTGGTATGATGCATATATGAGAAGCGGAAAACAAAGTGTGCTCTTACCAAGACTCTAGGCTTCCTCCTTCCTTCGTTCTAACATCATTTACTGTCTTCAAGTTACTCCCTTGTTAAAAATCTCATTCAAAGGCAATGCCCCAAGTACAAAACAAGAGACATAAAAGTCTAAAGAAAAATACTACCACAAAATATTTTGTCTTCCTAAGCAGTGGTATGTTTAAAGGTGTGGGCTTTGTCTTAATGTGGTGTCCCTAGTCTCCAGCACTGTACCCTAAAGGGCACTTAGCAAAAGTTGGCTGAATTAATGTTTGAATGAACAAGAAACACATTTCAGGGGGCCTGGGTGGCGCAGTCGTTAAGCGTCTGCCTTCGGCTCAGGGCGTGATCCCGGCGTTATGGGATCGAGCCCCACATCAGGCTCTTCTGCTATGAGCCTGCTTCTTCCTCTCCCACTCCCCCTGCTTGTGTTCCCTCTCTCGCTGGCTTGGTCTCTGTCAAATAAATAAAATATTAAAAAAAAAAAAAAAAAAAGAAACACATTTCAAAACAACTCTTCTTCTAAAAGTTTCTTCACATCACATCCCTCATTTATCATACCCATGGATTATGTAAGCCTCTAATTTCTTATTAACTGCCATGGAATCTTTTACTCTGTCATGCTGAAATTTCTACAACCTACTGTAAAGATTTTATGTAAAGGCTTTTCACAGGTGGAAACATTTTCCACTAGGTCAGAGACCTTGGCACAGCAAAGCCTTATGTCAAGACGTAAAATAAAATAAATAGAGTTAATTAAGAATTATTTCTTAATTACTGAGATACTCATTTACACTTTTTCCCCCTATAATGCAAAAGAGATGGATGGATTTTATAACCATAAAAGAGTAAACTCAGACATGATGTAATATATGTACGGAAAACCCATTAAAATAAATGAAGAAACTGATGAAATATAAGGAGTCCTGTAATTAATTCTGTGTGAGTTCTCCAGGACACTTGAGCTCAGAAAAGTCACCAGCAACTGCTTTGAGACGAGGAGCAGTACTATCTGTTGAAACGTTGGGCCTTAGTCTCCAATTGAGCCATTCTATAGACCACACACAGAACAGAATCTTTTCCTCAGTGATTTCAGAGATGGAAGAAAAATCTTACTTTGTGATCTCATGTCAAGACTTTTAGTAGAAGTGTGACATTCAAACAGGGCACAAGGGGTTGTATTTGAGATTGTGGGAATATTGGGGTAAGGGAGAAAAGGAAGACAAGAACAAATGGATGCCACAAAAATCAGACAAAGCCTGCTTTGTGGCTGACGCATCATTCAAATGACCACTGTAGGCTTCGGGGACAATGTAAAATCCAAGACAGAGATGGAAACTGCATTGCAAATTAGTGTCATGTACTTTTAAATGTTTCCTTGTTTGGATTCTTAAATCATACCTGCCAGTGTTTCAATAGGCCAAGAGCAAATGGAGAGGCTCATGAAATCTGCTTTCCTGAGAAAAGTCATCTGAACAAGTGTTAGACACTGTAGAAAATTTCCAGAAGGAGCAGAACTGGCTGTCAGCATGTCTTCCCTTAAGTGACGGAACTGCAAGGAGCCCAAAGCCCAAAGAGAAGGTGCAAGGATAACCCTCTCCCAAAGGCTGCAAGGTGTCCTTGCTCAAGTCACCCTCTGTGGGATCAGAGTTTGAACCAACTTTGCCCCCACAAACTGTGGAGCCTGAGGGCTACTGAAGAATTAAATAAATGAACTTAATTGTACACTGTGTTAAGCAGAACTTTTTTTTAAAAAAAAGTAAATAGAGATGAGAAGATAGAAATAATCATCTTAAATTATTTTTCTATAGTTTATATTTACAAAAAAAAGTTCTCGTTCCTTGTTGAGAGTCTTGGGTTTAAACAAAGATAAACAACAGGTTGAATTTTGTGTAAGTCTGGAGATAAATAAAGATCAGTAGAATTTATTCTGGGTTCAGGAAACAGGTAGTATTCTGTTTCGTATTCTCAAGGCCCAGGACTGTGCTCAGTAAATATTTATTAATGAGTAAATGTTTAACTAAAATAGTGCAGGGGCGCCTGGGTAGTGCAGTCGTTAAGCGTCTGCCTTCGGCTCAGGGTGTGATCCCGGTGATCTGGGATCGAGCCCCACATCAGGCTCCTCCGCTGGGAGCCTGCTTCTTCCTCTCCCACTCCCCCTGCTTGTGTTCCCTCTCTCACTGGCTGTCTCTCTGTCAAATAAATAAATAAAATATTTTAAAAAAATAATAAAATAAAATAGTGCAAATTCTGTTGATATTACAGAATTCCTGATGAACACATGTGAGACTAACAGATATTCCCCAAGAGTAAACCTATGTGCAACTGATAAATAACTGATATACTGTGTGTGAGAGGCACTGTGCCAAGCAAAGATGAATAAAACCTGGTCCTGTAGGTACATACAAGGCCGTTATACTTCCCTGGAAAATAAAGACATTTACTGGCCATGGCCAACTTCAGTGAAGAAGCCCTTTCTTCAAATGCCATGTTCCATGGTCATGCACATTGTTCTCTTCTCCAGGTTTAGGACAACTCTAACCTCGTTGAGAACTCACACACTGGGATCATCTTCTTACCCCACGTGGTGCGCTGAGCTCGTCCACTCAGGAACCCAACTGTGGAGGAGCGGGGATCCCGGGGAGGCGGGGCTGCCATGTTGGTTGAGGGGTGTGGACTAAGGAAAAGCGCAAAAGACTTTCTGGGTTCTTGAAGTCGTTCTGAGCCTGCATGATTACTGAGGAGGGGGTAGCAAACCAGGGAAAGGGTACATCACAACCAAAGCAAGACTGCTTAGGAAGTCCCAGGGAGATTCTGAAGCTGCCTCCATTTACCTAGCAGTGCCGTAGTCTATAACTTTTAAATCTGAACAAGTATACAGAACTGGGCCTGGGACTCAAGGTCCCCTCACCTCACAACCTTCTGTGCCCTAGAAGCCTCAAAGCTAACTCAGTCTCAAGAATATGGCCTACACCTTTGGAGTGTCAAGGAAAAATTAACTCAAGATGAAAAAAATAATCAGTATGCTATTGTCTGACTTCCTAGTGTCTTCTAACTGCGGTAGGAGCTGACTTCTTGTCCTCAAACAGTTTGCATTGTACACACCTCCTAAAGCTGGCCTATACTGTATCGCAGGAGCCTGAGTCTCCCGAGGATAAGGGCATGGCATATTCCTCTTTGAATCTCTACGCTCTGTCCCCGTGCGCTCAACTAAAATAAATGGTACTCATAAGGCAGGACCACGCTGAAGAAATGACAGCATGATAGCTTCTCACCAGATAATTACTTGGATTAAGAGTGAGTGAATTAAGCGGTTGAATTTGTGCACAGGGTTTTGCGAGAGACTGAGGTAATAAGAATATACATTGCCTTCTTAGGCCTAGCAGGGCCAAAGGACATGGGAAAATTATGCAGGATGTCAGACAATCACTTCCATTAGAATCTATAGGTCTGAGGTATCAATGCCACTAATTACTCATTTTCTGAGTGCATTATGTTACGAACACTGAAATCACTGACTCTGAAAAGTTTATGGCCGCACACTGTATACAATATCTTCAGTGATATTAGTGCCATATGTGGCTTTAGAGCTTACAAAACACACTCAGACACAAGTTATCAAAACTGCTTGTTTTTAGCTTCCTCATGGCCAAATGCTTTATGTACATTTATATTTTGCCTTATACTCACAATAAACCTTTGAGGTATTTATTATATTTTGTCCGTCCCACAAATGTGGAAAATGGACCTTCTGAGAAGGTCATACTACTCGTGGGTATGTAACTAGGATTTGCAACCAAGTTTCTCTAACTACAAAACCAAAGTTCTTTCCAGCATATGAAATGGCCTCATGAAATGATCTTCACTTTAACCCTGTGATCCAAATATTATAAATATCACCCCTCAGACTCATTCATTCAATAAACATGTGTTAATGACCTTCCATGTGATGTTTGTACCGTCAACGAAATTCATATGTTGACTCTTACTGTTCAATGTGGTGGTATTAGGTGGGGCCCCTGCGAAGTGTTTAGGTCATGAATGGGATTAGTACCCTTCTAAAAGAGACCCCACAGAGTTCCCTAGTCCCCTCCAAAAGGTGAGGACACAATACGAGGTCTATGACCTGGAAGATAGCCTTCACTCAATTCTAATGGCGCACTGGTCTCAGACTTCCAGCCTCCAGAACTGTGAGAAATAAATCTCTGTGTTTAAAAGCCACCCAGTCTGTGGTGTTTTATTTTATCAGCCCAAAGGGGCTAAGACACGCGTCAAGCACTGTTCTCGGCACTGGAGACACAGCAGCGATCAAAACTACCAAAATCTCTGCCCTCTTTGGAGTTTCCATTCTGGAGACAGGATGGGAAGAGGGGGAAAAAAAAGCCCCACAAATATCTGTCAGCTGGCAAGGGCTGTGGAGAAAGATAAAGCAAGGTAAGGGGTTAGGAAGTACCAGGAAGGATAGGGTCGAACGTGGCTATTGACTATCGAGTGGTCAAGGGTAGGTGTCTTCGATAAGATGATATTTGAGTGAGCAGAGGCCTGAAGGAAGTGAAGGAGCCAGCCCATGGGTTGTCTGGGGAAGGAACGTTTCTGATGGAGAGACTAGTAAGTGCGAAGTCCCCAAGACAGGGATGTGCTTGGCATACTGGAGTAACAGCTGGAAGATCAGTGTGCCAGCAGTGCCAGTGGGCAGCCGGTGGGGGGCAAGGAAGAGATGAAGCCAGAAAAGAATCAGAGACTAAGTCACACTTTTAGGTCACTGTAAGGACTTCGGATTTTACTCCGAATGCAATAAGCCATTGGACAGTTTAGTTCCAATGCAGGACATAACCGACTTGCAGGATTACTCTGGCAGCTGTGAGGAGAATACACCGCAGAAGGGCAAGGGAAAAACCAGGCAGATGAGGTAGGAGGCTATTACTATAGTCCAATTAAAGGGACGGTAGTTTAGACAAGAGTGCAGGTGGAAGACAGGTTTGACTGCGAGGGTCTGGGCCTGAGCGTAGAAAGACAGGGTTGTCATTGGCTGAGATGGACAAGACTGGGGGAGCAACAGGTTTGGGGGTGAAGATCAAGAGTTCAGCTTTAAACATGCTATCTCTACGATGCCTTTTACAGAGGATGTCAAGGCAACTGGATATGGGAATATGGATTTCAGAGGACAAGTCCACGTTGGAGGCGTGAGTATGGAGTCTGTATCAAGGTATTGATGTTAAATATTATAGCTGAGAGTGTCTAAAGAGTGAGTCCAAGAGGAGGCCTGAGGCATTGCAAACCTTAGCTTTTAGAAATAAAGAGGGACAATCAAGGAGACTGAGAAGGAGTGGGCAGGGAGGAAGGAGGAAAACTTCAAGAAAAACATATTTTAAGGAGAGAGTGATCAGTTTGGTCTGATACCGCTGACAGGTCCAGGAGGATGAGGGCCTAGACTGACCACTGATTTTAGCACTCACTGGCCAGTGGATGGAGCTTATTAATTCCAGCTTTCCTGAAGTGAGATAAACAAGGTTTCAAGAGATTAAATAAATTGAACAATCAAGGTCACATAGCCAATTAGCAGCAGAACTAGGCCCAGAACCAAATACTGAACATAGGCCTTCAGAAGTTAGCCATGTTTCTGGAATCCCACAGCAGGTTCTTTTTCAATACATATTATGATCTCATCCTTCCCTCGGTAACTGCGATTCATGAGGGGGGACTCTTAAAGAACATTAAGACTGTAAATAAAAAGAAATAAACATCAGTAGTAGAATGTGGGGGCATAAGGACAGACAATGGTTTGGTATTTCAGGCCAGGGACAATGGCCCTCAAATCAAATGATACAGACTCTGAAACCAGGGCACGCCCAAAGTGTCAAAACACATTTAGATGCAAACAATGTTTACACCTCCCCCAAATGAATTCTCTGTTCATTGTATTTCACTAGATCGTTTCCATGTAAATAAATAGAAAAATAACCCCAGGCCTGATTACCCTATGTTAAAGTGTATGAATAGTCAGGGTTTGAATAATGGGGATCTGATTCCCCACCCTTTTCTTCACTTGATTTCCACCTTATAAAGGGGTCCAAAAAGGGGGAGAGGGAGAACATATTCTTATTTTTAATAAATGAAACAAATCATCGGGAGTGGAGACAAAGGCACAAGAAAGCCCTAAACCACTGAGGTACAAAAGCCACAGTTTTATCTAAGCCCCACTCCTAACTTCAAATCCACAGCCGCCAACAACCGAGTCCACTGTGTTGCCAACTTCTGCGGAAAGGTTTTGCAGATTTTCAACCGGAGAAAAAAACAGGGGAGGGACGAAAAGGAGACAGAAGGCTCGGTCCGGGCGGGAGGGAGGGAACGACTAGAACAGGGCAGGCAGGGAAAGGGAGGCAGGCAGGCACTTTTCGAGGGGGGGGGTTGCGCAACGGCCGGGCCGGCGCCCTGCCGCTCTCTGGAGAGGGGAAAGGTCGGTGCCAAGCTAGGAGGCGTGGTGGAGAAAAGCACAGTTAAAGCGGCTCTAAACTTTGCAGAGTCCAAGTGTCATCGCTCAGATTGTGGCCCCTACACCTGGGATCTCCCTCCAGGGTTGCGGTCAACGCCTCGCGCCTCCCTTCCCGCCTTTTTAACCAAGAACGCCGGGCAGAAAGGAGCGCGGGATGGACAGGGTGCCCGGGATCAGTAGGAGTGAGCGCTGGGCACAAGCTGCCGCTCGGTTACCTGATGCAGAGGAGTCTCCCCCAAAATGCGGAGGCGCAACCCTCCAATCCAGCCCGTCACCCGCGCGGGCTTCCGCCGGGGCGCAGCGTAGCCGGGGTCCTGCGCCCAGCGGGAGAGTCGCCCGTAGCAGGTGCCGCGCCCGGGACGGCTGCAGGCTGCTCCAGGAAGCGGAGAATCCGAGAACCCGCGCGCGCTCGCGGGGCGGCTCTGCTGGGTGACGGCGCCGCGCGCGCCCCCTGCTGGCCAGGCTGCACCTGCGCGCCGAGCCCGGGGTCTGAGGTCCGCCCCGCCAGCCACCCGGGCTCCAGCAATTTCAACAAGCCTGGCCACAAAACACGGTTTAACATAACAAAAAATTATTTAAAACAAAACAAAACACGGTTTAGCGTTGCCGGCTCGGCTCCTTTCCTCTGCTTTTGGGGTTTGTGCCAATGATTTTAAGATCTTCCCCGCATTCCCCACTCCCTTCCAAATTCTGAGCTTGAGAAGGAAAAATCCAACAAGACAGATATGGCAGCCCCCAACTTCTCTTCTTCTCTTCCAAGGAGGTGGAGAACTGTATCCAGGGCAGCTTTGTTTCTCCAGCCAGGTCTGTGAAGAACCTGGTTTTCCGATACTTAAAAGTACCATCTGAGCAAGGCCTGCTGGGAACACAGATCGGCACGCACGTTCTTACATAATAAGTATGAGAGGGACGCAAAGGAAGTAGCAGAAGGTGTTTATAACCATTTAATTTTCGGTGGACAGAAAGAGGAGCTAGTCTCCTTTTTATACTTAAGATTTGAGCCATTTTGTTTCCATTCATGCACTTATCATTCCTTCAAGTCCCATGGTGCTGGTTCGTCTTCTAGATTGAATTTAACAAAGCAAGAGTTTAAGTTAGGAGTAAAATTTTATAATAAAAGGAAGAAAACAGAGACCAGACCTTTCTTTGTTACTGAATAATTATATTAATATAAAGTTTATGGATCTGAGAAGTTACGTGACTGACAGTAAAATAGTTAACATTTACTGAGTTCTTACTATTTATCAGAAGCTGTTCTAAGCTTTATTTTATAACAAAAATGGATTCTTATAAGGTGCTTTTAATGTTTTCTATTTATTAACACATTAAATAAAGCAACCTTATGTGATGGATAATGTAAGTATCCCCATTTTATGGCTGAGACGTAGAGAAGGTCACACAGCTAGAAGTAAGCTGTAAGCTGGAAATTAAATCCAGCTAACCTGGCTCCAGTGTCCATACTCGCAGCGGTTATGGGTTATGTTTTACTGCCTCTGTTAGAAAAGAATTAACTATGATCTCCTTTAATCCTCAACACAAACCCACAGGGGGCCCGGGGGGGGGGGTCCTGTTATTGTCTCTCTCCATCTTACAGACAAGGAGACGTAGGCCCAGAGTGGCTAAATAGTTTTCCAGGATAACAGAGCTAGTGCGTGGCACAGGTGAGAGGGTGATAGTCTAATCCTTAACCAAACCACAGGAGGGGAGATGCTATTTTCATACACTCAACCATACAGAGGGAGAAGGAATTACCAAGCAACTTTTATTACCTTTCAATACTGAGCCCCTGGGCTTTAGGCTCAGTCCCTCTGCGTCCTTTTTCAGAACTAACTTGGCTGCAGTGTCTCTCCAAGTCGCTCCGCCATTGCTGTATTCCGTTATCGAGGTCAAGAGCATAGGGGTCCTTGACCAGACTCAGAGGAAGACTATTAGCCATTTTGCCTACTGCCGGAACAACTCTTCCCCGAGGAGGGATAGCATATTTAAAGTACCTACACACTGTGAGCTTTCACCCCTTTTGTGGCCGGCCCTCCAGGACACTTTGGGAAGGGACAATTAGGTGCCTCAGTACCTCCAAGCCCTACCTGGGAAACAGTGTTGCCTTGTGCAGGGGACCAAGAGCAATCAAAGAGGAGGCACAGAGGATGTATAATGCCACGACCATACAAACAACTTGATTTTCAGTTTTTGAAATTCATTTCTTTCTCCCTTTGGAGGCAAGGCCTATCTTGCCTAGTATAGTGAGTCGGAGGGATCTGGGGCTGATGGAGGAAGCAGATAAGACCATGAGGCGGGAGTAACACACAGCAAGCTTTATTCGGGCAGCACAGTGACAGTGTGCACGCGGGAAGTGGGGAAGGGAGTCCACACAGTATAGGGTCATTGGATGCTATGACAGCACAGGGCTTCCTCCCAGGACAGTAGGAAGGTAAGGGAAGTCCTGGGGAAGAGGATGATGGGAGCAGCCCCCTGGGAGTTTCTGACCTGGGAACTCCGAAGGGCAGCAGCAGAGTAGAGGTCTTTAACAGCTACAAGGTTTATCTTGTCTGTGGCTAGCGGATGTTGGACGCAGTTTCTCGGCATATGCAAAGCAGTTCTAAGTAAGTTTTAAAATATGCTTATTTGAGCTGTATTTAAAACAACTGAATATGTTTTTTGTTTTGTTTTGAGAGAGAAAGAGAACACACACAAGTGGGGATGGGGGGAGGGGCAGAGCGAGAGGAAGAGAGAGAATCTTAAGCAAGCTCCACACCAGCACAGAGTCCAATGCAGGGCTCACACTTAGGACCCTGAGATCATGACCTGAGCGAAATTAAGAGTCAGACGCTTAACCGACTGAGCCACCTAGGCGTCCCACTGAATATGTTCTAAATATGAAAATTTGGTTTTGGTGCCCATAGGCTTTTGAGTTCGTGGGTCCCAGCCTGTTCTAAAGAAATCAGCAACCTAGGGGCCAATATCGGGGGCCACCTTTGGCTTCTTTATGTAGCATGCTAAAACAAGGATCTTAGGAAGTACAACCAAACACACATCTAGAATCCACAGCTCTGCCGGGCCCAGACTGATAAAAAAGAGGCTCCCAGGCACATTGCACACCCAAATTCTGAGTTCAGCTTTCTGACCTGAGAGCCCATTGCGGCCTAAGGATGAAACTGGTTCACCAGCAGGTGGCTCTGTTGCATTACATATCAGAGAGGCTGCCTCTTTCCACATAGAACCTTAAAATACAGCGTATTCCCAAATTCCTTGTATTCTGGCCTCTAGCCCTATGTAATCTGGGATATCTATAATGACATATGCCGTATTAAACCTATTCACTATTCAATCCAACAGATTTGCCCAAGCCCCTCCGGAAATTCAATACAATTAGACTAATTTCACAAGATATGCCAATGAACAAAAGCAATTTACTAGGCAGGCTACCTGCTTCTGACTCCATGGAACATGATATAAGTAAAATGACTACCCCACTACTCATTCTTTATTATTGGACATATTCTCCAACAGCGAAGATTCTCTCTCTTACATTGTTGATTATTCTCTACCTCGAAAGCACCCTGAGGCCCAGATAAATAGGTGAACTTAAGTGCAGGGGATTTCATTCTAGAGATCTGAAAGTCTGGCATGTCTGTAGGATTGGGGCATGAGACAGGGATGGAGACTTTCTTCCATTCTCTGTTCTGTTAGCCTGAAATTCAGGTCCAACTTCTATCCTCAAGCCCCTTCATTTTCATACCATATTTTCTTCTTGGAAACTCTTCACTCTCTCTCATTGACTCAGCATCAGGTCTCATTCCCAAAGCTCTGTCTCTAGCATTCCGACACCATTACCTATTAGAGGTCTCACTACCGCTCAAACTTAAAATGCTGGAGATTGGACTCATCTCTCCCCGCTAAACCAGTTCCTCCTTCTCATTTTCCTCCATTTACGTTAGTGGTCACACCATCTGTCTCATTCCTCAGCGTTATTATCTGTGGCCCTTTCCTCCCCATCTCTTCCTTCCAACTCAACTCTTCCCTGAGTCCTTTCTAGTGTATTTTTGTAGCGTGTTTGAATCTCTCCAAATTGTTTCTTGAACATCAGCTGTGTGCAAGGGCTTCTGGAACATGTAAGGCATTGGACTTGGCGGCAGCCTGCTGTTCATTCTTCTGGCAGCATCGAGGTAATTCTCATAAAGCAATATGTAGCCATAAATCGAATTACCGAAAGTCTGATTTTGAACTTAAATAGAAGAAACTCATACCTTTTGGGGTTTTTTAGAATTCTTTTTGCAACAAGAAATGATTCCAGTGGGACTTTGGTAGAAAACATAATAAAGAGGAATTATATGAGCTTTGAAATTGCTGAGCAGAAATCAGGCCACCTTATGTAAAGCAGGTGTGATTATTCCTCAGCACAGCGTGCAAAGCTGGTTCTATGTTCCTGAGCAGAGCAATCAGCTAGGGAAGTTTGTTAATAAAATGCACATTCCCTGGGGTCCATACCTGGATACTCTGTTCAGTAGATCTGGAAAAGGGCTGAGGAATCTGCATTTTTAAATAAAATACAACAGAAATCTGAGGAGCTTTTTAAAGAAATCGTCATGTAGAAGAAAGTCTAAGTACTTAAAACAGAAATAAAATATTGTCCTGACATCATTAAATTGCTTTATACCACTACTCTTAAATCAGTCACCTAATTTGTGTCATATGATCCCATAATTCTCTCTCAATAGCTGACTGTTTGCTAAAATTCTATCTTTAGAAGTTCATATCTTTGGTTTCTAGTTTTACCTCAGGTTTAAATTTCCATCTTGGCAGAAGTGACACTTCCATCTGGATCAGTCATTCACACCTTACCACATATGTGTTTATCAGAGCCTGTTCTGGGGAGAACAGAAAACAGGTAGGGATTCCTGAAAGGAGAAAGAAGGTACCACAACACACCCAAGGAGGGCAAGGTGCTGGGGCCAAGATGGGAGGCACCGATATGATTCTTCAAAGCACACAGAGATGTGGCGTTCTGAGGCACAATTGCAAATTGTGGTTGAGATGTGCCGGGGGGGGGGGGGGTACCCTAAGACCTAGCAAGAGTTTCTGAAATGTTGGCTATGACCCCTCTTATTGGTGCTAGCTTGGGGCATAGTTGGGTAAGCTGGGCTAAAGTGTGGGACCAGGACAGACAAGTCTAAAGGAAGGGGCAGATAAAGGTCATTTGGCTTTCTTTACCACACACATGAACCCTACACCTGTGTGCGGTAGACAGTTTTCTTAAGTTAGTGCAAATGCCTGACAGAGCTCCAACACACAATGCTTTGTCAATTCCCTTATTTTCCCACCTCCTACTATTTTATTTAACTTTGTTAAGGTTGTACTGTTGCTCAGGACCCCCCGAGCAGCTTCTAGGCCAGTGGGAGTAGCTCAGAGGCCTTTGCATAGCCTTCTCTCCTTACACCTCATAGACTGGATCAGGAGAAGCAGTGACCAGTGGAAATTCTTCCAGTGCTGTGGCACTGGCACTTGTCCAACCTGCTTTAATGGACATCATTCCAACCTGGATTGGTTTCCAAGTGTTTTATAGTTTTGCTTTTGTTTTCCAAAAATAAAACACATGCGAGGTCTCCTTTGGTCAAAAAGTCACAGAGAATGTGTCTCTTCTGGCCTGATGTCTCTCAAATGAGGTCACAGAAGAACCACTGTGGTTTGTCCGGGGGACAGCTACTGTCCACCAGCGCTATTTCTGATCCAGCCTGTGGGGTCTGATTTCGTGGCTACAACTGTGAACACATTTTGCTCTGGGACAGAGGCTTTCAAGGCTGGGGTAATTTGTCTTTCCTTCTCTTGACTAATCTTCTAAACCCCTTAATATTCATATGCTTTCCCTCAAACTGCACTTTAACATTATTCACTAAACATGTATTTATTTGTATTTATTGAGGAAGTGCATTGTTATAGCAGATAAAAATCCTTACTTTCATGGGGCTTACATAAAATTTATTTTCATTAATTTATTATTACATGACTTAATATTGTTTTTAAAATTTTATGGGATTGCGATACCTTAATCCAATTTAGATTTGACTGATAAGCTACATTGGGCATATTTTTGTGGAGAAGCTTAAATACAAGGCTGAGAGGTTTGTATTCTCTTGGATAGGAGGTAGAGTGTCCTAGAAGGTTTTCGATGAAGAGAATGACATGATCGGAGTTCCCTCACAGGATACCAGACATGACAGTAGGATGTCGATGGACTTCATCATGTTTCACGGGGTTCCTTTACTTTATTCTCACTCTGTCATTTCCCTGGGCTGGGCAAATCTCTCACAACCCCAAACCAAAAAATTACGAATGTTAGCTTAACTACTCACCCTGCAGATACCTGGGAGGCCTGCAGGGAGCAATGATGAGCCAGCTACAAGCTTTGCAACTAGCTCCGCCCCAAACCCAGCAAACCTGGCCTTACCACAAATGGCTTCCCAGGCCACCCTGTCCCAACTGGCCCGGGCTCCGCCTCTCTGGTTCCCTTGCCCTTCTTTATTTTTTTTGCAGACTTTGTCACTACTGGATATTATATAATATATTGCTTATTGCCTCTTTCTCTCCACTGGAGTGTAAACTTCTTGACAGCAGACTGTTTTGTTCATTGCACTGAACAAGGACGGCCTGGCAAATGGTCCATGCTCAATAAACATTTAGTCTGAGCGGCCAGTGGAGGAACATCGCGGGACAGTGTGCGTTAATTCTCTAACCAAATTTTGGGGTGCATATTTGATTAAGCGTTACTTTGAGAATTTTCCTAGCATAATTCTATACAATAACTGTGTCAGAGCCAGAGGCAGCTTACCATATCAGGAAGATAAGAGGAGTGTGAGGGCACGGCCTTCCATACCCATTAGGAGATGATGCAGTATTCGATATTGATGAAGTGCTACTGGGGAAATTGACCTAAAAAAGCATATTGGGTGAGATCCGGAAGTATTGATATGAGACTATCAGGTAGCTCCCCAACCGAGAGGGATGCATGAGTAAACAATTGGTTTCCAGGATCTCGGTAAATGGAATTTCCTCTGTGTTGTTTATAAAAGATGAAACACAGTGTTCTGAATTTTGACTGATTTTGTCTCTTTATGGATGAGCTTTTCCTAGTTATCCCTGAAGACAGGTCATTTTTCAGTAACCTACTGGCACAGTAATTATCAACCAAGAATGTAGTTTACACTCTGGTCTTCCTTGCAAAACATTCAGTAAATATTTGGGCTTTTGCAAATCGTATCTTTGTTTATCAGGGGAAGGTCACTGTTCTACCACTCAAGGTAAAGTATACACAGCAATCTACGTTTAAAGAAGGGTAATGTATGTCACCTTTCATGGATGAAGCCAGGTCCTTCAAATGTCAATACAAAGTTAACTCTTTATAGACAGCGTATTCTGTATGGGCCTAACTTCGAATTGAAAGGGCTATACTGCAATCCCATTCAGGTAGTAAACTAACCCCAGTAGTTAGAATTTAAAACAGAGACACAAGTCTAATCAGTATTTTCTTACTCTCATTCAAGATTGAAGGTCAGAGCAAATGCGGGCATTAAGCAAGACAAGATGAATCATTTCGTTTCTCTGATAGCATTTCCTATTCTCCCTACCTCCCCTCCTTCTTTAGGAATATATAATTTTTTTTTCTCCAAAGATAATTTCTTTGACAAAATGACCAGAGTTCTCCTCAAACATAGTGCTGTCCCTTTCACCACAGGCTAGTCTCTCTATTCAGAAGGTTAAAAGGTCCTGTCCCTCTAGAGCATAATTTTGTGAACGTTACTTGGCCCCTTTGTCATTTTTTTTTAAACCATACTCACTTGCTTCTGCTATCTTCTGCTGATCACAGTCAGTGGGGAGAATTGTTTCATAGGGTGAGGGATCTCAAATGGTAGATGACATGAAGATAGAGAGGAACAAACCAGGAACTCAGTAATAGAGACCAGTTTGGCACTTAAATCTAACATTGATTTGTCTCAATTCAGGGCAGTCTCAGAACATTTCTTAAAATCCAGCAATACTAAAAATGGCTGCTGCTTGACCATCTTTGGCCATGAATGCAATTCTGTTTGGGATAATCCTTCTTTCTCTCAGTTGCTTACTTTTCTAAAATCCCATCTATAGCACTTTTGAACAACCCTGCCGCTAGGCCAGATGTCCCAATAGATACTTGTGATGGAGCTTGATGAAGTTATGAAGCTCAAAACCCAACCTGTGGCTGCTGCCCAGCCCCCAGTGAGAACTCCATATTGCATGTCCCATGTTGTTTTTCTGACTTTGATTTACATAGTGAAACCAAAAGCACATTGTTCAGAGCCTATCAAGAAACCATTTTCATTTTCACTTTCCTTGGGCTATTTTTATGAACAAAGCAAATACACGCACTGACAAAGTTGTTTCCCTTAATGGGATATTTTTACAATTCAGTTGGATTGGTTTTCAACATGTCAACAGGTCATTTTCTTTCTGCCTACTTCGAGGAAATCCAATACTGAGGAGGGAGGCTATAAATTTAGCTTGTACCTAAAAATAGTTTATTAATTAGAAAAATAGAAATATCACTATTAGCATTGATTTGAGCTTCCTTGGACCACCTAATGGATGTATCTTCCTTTAATCTACAGAGAAAATTCAATTGATCAATTTTTACTGAACTTAAATCATTGTCAGCATAGTCAGCATTGAAAAAAGGCTTCCACCTAAAATCGGACTGAAAATTCAAGCATCGTAAGACAGTAAAAATCCAGGTTTTTTATGGAAAGACTATAAAAGACGGTCTAGCCACCTTTGTCTCTAACTCAGAGAAAATAGGCAGATTAGATAGAGAAGATAGAAGTAAATCTATGTTCATACAACTGTACATGCACCAACTTAGATATATGTGCACACACATTCCTTTTCTTGATCCATAAACTTCGCTAGGAACCCATTCCATCAGTGCATAACTTTGATTCTCATAATAACATCTTGTACCTGAATATCACCTTAGGTTAAGAAGAGCTTCATGATTGTATTCAGAGTCATGGTTAAGAGCTCAGGTGTTGCGCTCATGGGTTTGAATTTCTGTTCTGGGACCGTGACCTTGCATAGGCTGTCACAACCTCTCAGAGACCCTCTTTGCTCGTTTAGAAGGTACACATAATACTATCTGCCTCCTCGGCTTGTTATGAGGATTAAATGAGAGAATATACAAAATGGCAACAGCTAAACCACAGCATGACATCAAGCATAAAGAAAATGGTCAAAATCTGTGGCTCTTTTTTTTTATTCCTGTACATCTATTTCATTTGTCCCCAGGTCAAAAAAGTCTTAAATTAACTCTAAATAATCAAATTAAAATGGAGCAAACAATTTTGGAGCAGAGATGAACAAAACAGACAAGGGTTTCACAAGCAAAATATCAATATATGAAGACCTTTTAGCAGTAGATGTTGTATTTTCAAATGAGAACACAAACAGTTGGATGATAGGCAGTTTGGGAGATTACTGTTTCATGAAATGGACCCATTGAGCTTTGAACTAAATGAAATGATAATTTTGACTTAAACACTACATAAGCTATTTTCTCAGAAAACAGATCTAGAAGTAGAAGAAATCTGACTTAACAAATATTCTTCTTTCCTGGAATTCATTAATCATTTATAATTTATCAGAGAAAAAAATGGCCCAAATGTGGGAGAGAACAACTAGTTAAAATTTAACAAACCTAAGAGATACCAGATTGAATGCAGGGCCAATGTAGGCCACTAAATCGCAGTTGGTCATCTTGACCCAAAGAGCGTCTTATCTAATAAAATTCTGATTGAGATTGGGGCAAAAAACAAGTCTTTTCTCCAGAAGTATGATTATGCATTTCAGATCCAGTGCAAGTCAGTAAAAGCCAGAAATACAAGTACTATACTTCTCAAGTTGGATATGATACAAGGCACCTGGGTGGTTCAGTCAGTTAAGTGTCTGACTCTTGATTTCAGCTCAGGTCTTGATCTCAGTGTTGTGAGTTCAAGCCCCACATTAGGCGCCACACCCAGTGTGGAGCCTTACTTAAAAAAAATTGGGTATGATAGAATGTCCAATTTCCTCAATTTAAGTGTCTATCAACCTTGTGCATATGAGAGTATATGTGTGTGTGTTTGTGTATAAATATAAAATTTAACACAAAGTTATGAATTGTTACCTTAAATTCAACAAAGCAACACCTTATGGTCTTCAGCAAAGAGAACCATAGTAACCATATGCTCTGCGGGAACACACTCTGCATGAACGCTCTTACTAATAGGAAGTACATCTTCTCACAAGGCATGCAGTCCAGTTCCATTCATATTTCATCTTGGAATGGTGGAATTAATTTAGGTGGAATTTCCATCTAAATCAGACAACCAGATGCTTTCTTCTTCGGGGAGTATTACAGAATCAAACTGCGGTTAGTTACAATAGATGATTTATTAAAGAAAACTTTCTATAGCCTGAACAACAAAGCTTGTTCCCCATGAACCAAATCTACTAATAATGGTCAATCTTAGAATTCTATTAAATTAAGTACTTATTTTTACAAGTTCCAATTTTCACTTGAAAATATTTGGTAATTCGTAATCCTTATAAGCATTTACTTAACACTTTCTATAAGTCAAGCAATGTGCTCAGCACATTATTCCATTGAATCCTGGTAACAATCTTATGAGGTAGGCATTATATTATAAATACAATTTCTACTTTATCAATAGATACTGAGACTCAGAGAGGTTAAGTGACTTGTATGGAGCGATATACCTTGTGAGTCGTAGAGATGAGACTTTTTTTTTTTAAAGATTTTATTTATTTATTTCAGAGAGAGAGACAGCAAAAAAGGGAACATAAGCAAGGGGAGTGGGAGAGGGAGAAGCAGACTTCCCGCGGAGCAGGGATCCCGATGGGGAGCTCGATCCCAGGACCATGGGATCATGACGCTTAATGGGTGAGCCACCCAGGCGCCCCTAGAGATGGGACTTAAACCCCGGCAGATGGACTCCAGAACTCTTAACAACTTCCTATGTGTATTCTCCTCAATTGGGCTATATACTCATTAGAAGGCAATGTTTTTGTCTTTTATATTTAAATTTTTAAGAATCAAGAAATAGTTGCTAATACAACAACTAAATCATTGTGATAATCGATAATTACATGTTTTAATTATATGTCCTTTGGGGAAGTAATATGTGCATAGACTCAAAATTCTAAAGACACAGACTATACAGAAAAAGTGAAGCCTTTTCCCCAACTTTGTCCTTTACCCTTCCACCCCATACCTCTGTAGACTCTAGTGTGTCATCTTGAAATGATATTCGGTGTATATGCTAACATGCATGTGAATATATTCTATTGTCTCTTGTATGTAGCGTTTTGTTTTGTTTGGCTAGGAAGGTTTTTTTATGTAGTCAAAATTCAACGATCTTTTCCGGGGTTTTGTGTCATATTTAATAGACCTTCCATACTCAAGTATTATGAATGATTTTTCTCATATTATTTTTCTAGTATTTTTGTGGTTTCCTTTTTTATGTTTAAATATTCATTTAGTCTGGAATTTATTTTTTAAAAAACTTTATTATTTATTTGAGAGAGAGAGCACACATGGGGTGAGGGGGGAGAAACGGTCTCTCTGCTGAGCAGGGAGCCCGATATGGGATTCCTGAGCTGAAGGTAGATGCTCAATTGACTAAGTCACCCAGGCGCCCATTAATCTGGAATTTATTTTTGGCATAAGAAGTTAGGTACATGTGACACTTAATTATTTTCCCCAGATAGCTTCCCAATTGTCCTAACACCAGGCCAATGAGATAATTGAATAATTTTAAAGGCTTACTCTCACTCAGCCCAGTTTAATTCAATGTCATCAAATCATCACTGAGTATTAAATAGTGCTATGCTCGGTGCGGTACCCATGAAATTAAGTTTACAATCTAATAAGGTGGCTGCAGCATGCATATATATAGCAGAAAATTTCTGTAAGTGCTATGAAAGAGGTAGAGCTGGCCTCCACCTTTGGGGGTTCGGTTTTGGAGGGGTAGGAACCATAAAACAGGACTGCCTTAAGGTCGTGTAGGATTTTGACAGCCAAGGATGCAGGAGTGGGTTTGAAGTCCATGCCGGCAGACAGAATGGCATATAACAGGAAGAACACCATGTGAGAGGTAGGACTGGATGGTGGATCCTAAGGGGGTGCTAGGCAATTCGGTCGGGCTGGACTACAGGGTATAGGAAACAGAATCAAGAGAGAAAGTGCAGCAGAGGTAGGAAAGACTTTTTTTAGGTTTACATTCACTACGATGGAAGATAGAAAGTCATTACAGGTTTCTGAGCAGGTGAATGTCAGGATCTGAACTACATTTATAGGAAGAGGAATCTGTCAACAGTGTGACAAATGGTTTGGAATAGGAAATGACTGGAATGTTGGAAGGGAAGTCAGTTAACAGGCAGTCTACACAAGCAGTGTAGACAAGAAGTAAGAAGGCCTCCTCTAGGGTGTTGGCCGTGAAAATAGAAAATAGGAAGAAAGTAGAAGTAACAGTGGGAAAACAGTCTTAATTGCAAGTGTTGACAACTAATTAGATGAATAGATAAGGAGGGTGAGGAAGATGGGCTGGGGGTAAGGGTATGTGATTGGCAATAACTGGTAAGTCAGAGAGGGTAGCTATTAAGAGGGAAAGAAAAGGCAACACATTTGATTTTGTTGTATTCACTTTGTTATGATGATTCTGGATTTATCTCTGTTTTAAGTCAAAATGAATACTCCTTTGTAAGGATCAAACAGCAAAGTGTTAGTATTTCTTTCAATCCAGGTGTATTTCTCCCGTTAATATATTTAATTAAAATTTGCAGTGAGCTTGGTTACAGAGGAGGAAATGAGGGATAATAAAAACCAGAGGTATTAATAATAGTGGTAATGCACAATTGTAAATTATCAACAGGAGATGAAGATAAACATGCTTTCCCCACATGCAAGGAAACTCCAGGGGCAGAGTGAAAAGGGACAGCCCCTCCTCAATATCTCACTTTGCCCTTTTCCTCCAGCTATGCTTCTAGTCACATAGATGGGGTGTGGAGTTTCCTAGCCCCTATATCCGGGGTTTCCTCTGCGGTAACTAGATGGATCCTCCGGAAAAACAGAGTAGGCTCCCGTTTCCCTCTGTGGCAGCTACGGTACCACACCAGCTGGTTCTTCCACGCAAAGGGACGCGCGGAGCTTCAGCGCTCACTGCAAATGGAGAGCCTGTGAAAGTGGTCAACATACGGGTAAAGGTGGTCAAAAGGCACAAACTTCCAGTTCTAAAACCCATCCTGGGGACATAATGTACTGCATGGTGACTATAGCTAATAACACTGCATTGCATATGTGAAAGTTGCTGAGAGAGCAGATCTCGAAAATTCTCAATGCAAGGGGGAAAATGTATTTTGTAACTACGTGTGAATGTTAACTAGGCTTATTATGGTGATCATTTTGCATTATATACAAGTATCAAGTCAGCATGTTGTACACCTGAAACTACTGTGATTTTATCTATCAATTCCATCTCAATGGGGAAAAAAAAACAGAAAAAAAAAAAAAGAAAGAAAATGGTCAACACAGAGGGGCAAGAATATATTTCCAGGTCATTCATGCATTTCTGGGAATACGGCCCAGTTAGGACCTGCTGCTTCTTCCAGGCAGGCAAAGTCTTCTCCTGCCACGGCCACAGGTTAAAAATAGGTGTGTTGCAAGGCACCTGGGTGGTGCAGTCGTTAACCGTCTGCCTTCAGCTCAGGGCATGATCCCAGCATGCTGGGATCGAGCCCCACATCAGGCTCCTCCACTGGGAGCCTGCTTCTTCCTCTCCCACTCCCCCTGCTTGTGTGCCCTCTCTCGCTGGCTGTCTCTCTCTGTCAGATAAATAAATAAAATCTTAAAAAAAAAAAAAATAGGTGTGTTACCTCCTCTCTTGGCCAAGAAAGGACTTGGGCTAAGTTGGATTATGGAACCAGGCTTCATCTTCAGGTTGGGGCGGGTTTGTTCTGGTCGAGGTCAGCCCTCCTATTTGCTCCCAGCCCCGTACTGGAAGAGGTTGCAACACACAGCTTCCCAGCGCCCTCCCTCCGCACAGCAAGGGCTAATGCTTCACCAGCCTTCGCAGATGAATGTGTGGTTCAGGGGAGAAAGCTTGAGCTGAGCCAAAAAGGAGGAGCTTACACCCATGTGCCAAAGCTGGGAACCTGCCTGAGCCTGGGGTGGGAGCCAGGATGAAGAAAAAGGCAGACGGGAAAGACCTCCCCGCCTTGCTGGAAAGAAGGCCTCGTGATCAGCTCCGGCCACTGGCGGTGCAGGCCGTCCTCGGAGCTTACATAAAGGGACAAGCGGAACCCCAGAGGCCACAGTGCTGACACGACAGGGCACCCCGACACCATGACTTGGTCCTTGAACCGCCAGGGTTTAATTCTCTACCTCTATGCTCTTTCACTGCTCCCTTCGACATGCCTGGCAGTAAGTGTGCTGTTTCTAGAACATCGTTGTGTGACATGGAAAGCTGAAAAGTAAGAAAGTATATGATACACTAGTGACCTGTCTGTGTTTTCCTCCTCCAGTACGTTGCTACCAGAGACAACTGCTGCATCTTAGATGAAAGATTTGTAAGTAGTTTTCATGTTTCTCACTGTGTGTGAAGGGGGGAAGGGCAGGGGAAGAGAAGAGATTCTCTCACAACTAGCCTTTGGCATTTTAAACGTTTTTTTAAAAAAAAAAATCGTCTAGGTTTTACCTGTTTTTATTAGTAGATTTTCGGCAGTCTTTTTTCTAAATCGTGATTTCTGATCACTCTGTGGTTGTATTCTCAGGGTAGTTATTGCCCGACTACCTGTGGGATTGCAGATTTCCTGTCCACTTACCAAACCGGTGTAGACAATGATCTGCGTTCTTTGGAAGACCTCTTCAGACGAATTGAAAACAAAACTGCAGAAGCCAAAGAAGTGATCAAATCAATCCAAGTCACCTATAATCCCAGTGAGCCACCAAAGCCAAGTGAGAAACGACACACCGCTGACTGAGACCGTGTTTTGTGACGTTCTCTTGCTGCTGCTTCAGTGGCTGCGTTTACTCACCTCTTCTTATGTCTCTGATCCCATATTACAGACAGGATCGTGAGTGCTACCAAGGATTCCAAGAAAATGATGGAAGAAATTATAAAATACGAGGCGTTGGTTGGATCACACGAATCGAATATTCGGTAAGCATTTCTGTTTTCATTTACTCTCCAAGGCAGACTTAGTTCTTATTCAATGTTCCGAGCTTCAGTGGGAGTAACCTTTTTATTTTTCCCCACTTACAAAATCCAACTGGCGTTATGCCTGACCATCTTGAACACTGTGGAGGTAGGAGTTTTTAGTGCACTATGACTGCGTTGGGTTATCATTGGTTTTTAATAATCATATGGGAGAAAGGTGTTCTAGATGTCTTCAAATGCTGTTCTGACCAGAGTTACCAAAGTGGTCACCTCTCACCCATCTTTGACTTACAACATAAATTGAGGGGAATTTCGTTGTTGAAAATGAAATTCTTTTAATAAAAATGCCAACAAATCGGTGGTGGGGAATTAGTGAGCAGAGGGAGAAGGAGGATCTTGGCTACAATAGTATATTATATTGAAGGCAGTGCAGAAAAAAACGTGTTTTAAGATACCAAGCATAACAAACATTGTAAAGCAACGTGTTGATCATGGCACAATGAACCTGGAGTCCTGTATTCTCCTCTCCTCACTTGAAAGTAAAATGCCTCTGTTAACAGCTTCCCAGGGACTCACAGACTTTCTGAGCATAGGGTCTCAGATACAGTTTAGTTTCTTCCTCAATTTTTTTTCCCCTCAGTTATTCTCAAAGTAGCATAGGAAATTGAGATAAATGGTGGCTGAAGTGACCCAGAAGGGATCTACCTTCTGTTTGGTATCAGAAGCCATTATTATTTTTGTGGTTATTATTAGCATTATAATTGGCATATTATTGCCCATCATTGAAGCTCAAGGAGGCTATTGTGCAGAAATTTTCTAAGGCTCAGGAGAGAAAAAAGTGGTCACATAGTGTGTCTATCCTTCTTTACTTCAAAGAAAGATACGACGGCCCATACTTTGTAGATAGTTCGCTGTCATTTCTAAGTATGTGCAAGCAACCCTGTGAGAAACCACAGAAACAGATTTTTACTTCCCTCGGACTCTTTCCAAAGCTATGTAAATGGAAACATTAAAGAGAAAGTGTCTTGTTTTATTTTATGTAAAATAATGCCCCAGATACTTTCCCCTGTAAGTCACAGACGAAGTCCATAAAAGATCCTCAGTAGACCGACAGTGAAAAGGAATAGCTTCAGTCCGTGTGGATAACTGAGCAGAACCTTTCCTTCCCTATGAATATTCTGCCCTAAGAAACATCAGGTGGTCTTCCTATTAACCAGGTTCCTCCCTTGGTAGGTTGTTATCTGCTGTCCTTTAGGCAGAATGTTAAAAACCTGGATAACCACAGCACCTGAGTGGCTTGGTTGGTTAAGCAGCCCACTCTTGATCTCTGTTCAGGTCTTGATTGCAGGGTTGTGAATTCAAACCCCATGTTGGGCTCCGTGCTGGGTGTGGAGCCTACTTAAAAAGAAAATCAGGATGACTGCTTAAGATAACATCATTTATTGACAAGGACTCTGTTAGTTTCTTTCCCAAAAGCTTAGACCTTTAATTCATCTCAATTCAGTAGCATAATTTTATAATTTTTCCAAGAATGAAGTAATTTATCAGGAAGTACTTCTTGAGAACATAAAGTATTTTGTAAAGAAGATACAGAATTACTCCTCTGAAAGGAATACTCTGTTATCTTATCCCTCTGCTTGTAGATTTTTACAGGAAATATATAATTCAAATAACCAAAAGATCAATAACCTGAAACAGAAGGTAGCCCAGCTTGAAGCAAAGTGTCAGGAACCTTGCAGAGACACAGTACAAATACATGATATAACTGGGAAAGGTAAGTGAAAGGTTTGTTTTGGGATGATTCTTATCACAGCAAATATATAAAGCAAAGGAGAATGTATAGGAACGTATAAGAATAATTTGGAAAGTGTTTCTAGGAATATATAGGAATAATTTGGAAAGTGTTTAGCCATTAAGTCTAAAGTGTTCAATTGCTTAGACTTTTCTTGAGTAGCTAAAACTAGTTTGAAAGGAATGATGACGTGAGAAATAAGAAAATGCTTCTTGGGATGTGAGTAGTTTGCGACACTGTGAAGAGCTCAGCGTGAAGGCTGGTACAGTCTAACGTCTAACAGGATTTCAAACCACAGTAAAACATTCTCCTTCTTCTCCTCCTTCTCCACCTCCTTCAGATTGTCAAGACATTGCCAATAAGGGGGCCAAGGAGAGTGGCCTTTACTTTCTCAAACCTCTGAAAGCTAAGCAGCAGTTCTTGGTCTACTGTGAAATTGATGGAACTGGAAATGGGTGGACAGTGCTGCAGAAGGTATTTCCCCTCCCCATGTGTATGTCAGAAACACTCAGCTAAACTTCCACCCTATGCCAGAAACTTTTGCAAGCACTTTGTGAACATGAACTCGATTAATCCTCACGATTTCCCAATTTTCCTATGAGGTACAATCGTTACCTCTAGAGAGGAGGAAGCTTAAACACAAGAGGTTCAGCAACTTGCCCAAGGTCACATAATAAGCAACAGACTTAGGATTGGAACTCAGGCTGTCTGGTTCCAGTCTGTGCTTTGACTCTATACTATGTTGGCGCTGATGTTATAGATTCATGAGAGCATATAACCACAGTAGAATGACAAAGAACTAGAAGAGACCTCTTGCATCAGGTAGCTCAACACCTAAGGCTGCCCATCACGAAAAGACAAAGTCCCCCAGAGGATACAGTTGGGCTATTCCAAGACGAGGGCCCTCTGTTGCCTCTGACAGACCCAGATGCCCATTGCAGATCCTTTAAGCTTCTGTTGATTTTTGATCACTGTTACAACTAATCCTGCAGGGGGCGCTCAGAGAGAGTGAGTGATGGAAGTGCTGTTTGGCATACACAGATGGGGCAATGGGTTGACCATTCCACCATCAGTATAAAAATCAGCAATAGCAAGTTGATGTTCTGAAGTCCTTCCTCTAAACACCTTTTTAAAACTACCACTGATTTAGAATTTTCTATGTACCAGACACTCTTTTCAGTATTTCTCTTAATTCTCTGGTGTAATCCTGCAACAACACTAAGAAATAGGCATTGGTTATTCCAATTTTACTGATGAGGAAACTAAGGCAGCTTGCCCAAGTTCATTTAGTAAATGGTGGAATCATACTATCCAGATTTTCAACAAGATATTTATAGCATCTTCATTATGTGCGCTGATAATCCACTCTCTCCTTTTGTCCATGCAATTGTGTATTTAGAGACTTGATGGCAGTTTGGATTTCAAGAAAAACTGGATTCAATATAAAGAAGGATTTGGACATCTGTCTCCTACTGGAAACACAGAATTTTGGCTGGGAAATGAGAAGATTCATTTGATAAGCACACAGTCGGCCATACCATACGCATTAAGAATACAGTTGGAGGACTGGAATGGCAGAACCAGGTACTGTTTAGAAAAGACTCCTGTTTTTTTTGTTGTAGACACTGTCTGGAATGTGAACTTTCCAATTATCGATAGGCCAATAGCAAAGACAGCCTAACAAATGCAAAGAGCACATCCGACCATTTTTCCCAGGAGTCAGTTTGGCTCTTGGGCAGTTCGAAGAGATAGTTCCCATCCAGGATGGAGAGTGTTTGCATGTAATCTACTTACCCTGGAAACATACAGACTAATAGCTAATATTTACTGAGCACTTAATATGTACCAGACATTGAGCATGAAATTATAACTTAATCTAATCCGAATAACTATTTCATGAGGAAGGTACCATTATTAATCTCATTTTAGAGATTAGCGCTCCCAAGGTGACGTTGCTGGTATATGGTAAAACTTGGATTTGAACTCAGGTAGTTTGACCCTACAGCCTCTCCTCCAATGACTATTCTGGTTGAAAAGTGAATCCAGACTTTTCAAATTTCCTGGTGCTTTAATGATAATTCATTCAGCCAATCCATGAGCTACACTAAAATTAAATCAGCTAGTTCCTTTGGTGAGATAAAGACCCCTCTATACTCACAGCAACCTGGGAGGTTTGAGCATAGCATTCCTAGTTAAAATTCAGAAAAAATATCTAACCATTTTGTTTTGTTTATAAAATAATGAAATATATTATCTCCATACACGTATTTTTAATTTTTTTTTAATCAGAAAGTACCATAGTCAGCAGACTTTCTCTTATGAGAACACCTCCCAATTTCCTAGTACTGGAGATTAGGGAAGAGGCTAAATATTTTCTGAGAATTTCTATTCATATACCAAAGCCCATTCTTTCCTGAACTCCATAGAACTCTGGCCCTTAGTCGCAACTTTTTCCCAGTGAAGAATCTCTCACTGATCCTACAGCTTGTATTTTGTGGGCCACACAGGGACCATTTCTTTCATGTAATGCTCCAGGAAACCCTCCTTCTTGTCACTATCACACTGCTCTGGGAAGGAAAAATCCCTTTCGGACCTCATCCTTCAAGATGCCACGAGTGGCTAATAGAGCTGTAGCTCCTTCAAGTTTGATGCATTAATGAATGATCACTCAGTGTCATTTGCTGTGGTTTATGATAACAGTGTGTTTCCAATACTGAACACTTAGATAAAGGTGGAAAATATGAAATTAGATTCATGCACACACCTGGTTTTGATATTAGGATCTTAGAGGCAAAAAGCATTAAAATGGCTGATGTTTTTAGTTTTCACTGGGATGCCCTGAAAGCTTCTAGACTGATTCTTCTAGATGCTTCTAGACTGATTCTGGTGTTGATGAGTTCTGAACTGGTTCACACAACCGTCACTTCTTGCCAGATTTGCAGAAAATTTGATTCAATGAGCACATTTCAGATGAAGGAAGCAAAGTTAAAAATTCCAAACAATTTTCCTATGGAAAAGGGGACATTGAGATCCCTAATGAGGGCCAAGATACGATGTCTCTATTCCCTTCTTTATAGTACTGCAGACTATGCCATGTTCAAGGTGGGACCTGAAGCTGACAAATACCGCCTGACATATGCCTACTTTATTGGTGGAGATGCCGGAGATGCCTTTGATGGCTATGATTTTGGCGATGACCCTAGTGATAAATTTTTCACATCCCACAATGGCATGCAGTTCAGTACCTGGGACAATGACAATGATAAGTACGAAGGAAACTGTGCTGAACAGGATGGATCTGGTTGGTGGATGAACAAATGCCATGCTGGCCACCTCAATGGAGTTTATTACCAAGGTATGGCTTTCTTCCTCACATATATGAATTAAAGTATAGTCTATATTTTTATAAAAGGTAAAAATAGATATAAGAAAATGATAAATAATTAGTAAAGAGATTGGGGGCTTATTATATAGTTCTTCATTTTAAACCAGAATCCAATAATACTAAACTTATACCTCGAATCAGCTCCTCTATAAGAAATCCACAGCTTTGGATTATGGTATCTCTTCTATACTTATCATATGTATGATCTGGATGGACTAACATGATCATATGTATGCTTGTGAGCACATTAGCCTGGCGCAGCTTCCCATGAGCTATGTGACAGGTATAACCAGTGAGCAGCGACCAGGTGTCTGAAGGAATGGAGTTAAGAGCAGGGAAGTCATGAAAGGGCACAGTTCCAGGAGAGCTTGAGAGAAAAGGAGTCCAGGCTGAAAAGTGTAGGCACTTATTTTAGAATGGGGGTAGCAAGCTATAGTTTGCTCTAAGGCTTGAATACTTCCAAACACTGGACTTACGACAAACAATTATTACTACCCAACAATTACATGTGGGAGGAGCTCTACTGATTCTGAAAGATCCATTAAGATAAGCAATCTGACCTCCTCAGGGTACTGTGCTAGCCAATAGATGATCCATAATCCGCTTACAAGCTATTTAAGTTATTTTACCTTTGGTTTTCACAACATCCTTTTTTTCTTCTTTTTTAAAGAAACCTAACATACCTTTGCACTTACAAGCCATGTAATTAAAAGACACTCTCAGGGAAGGTGTTTGATCCACATGACTCAGAATAGCAATGTTGATTGCCTGTGGTACACTCCAGTATTGGACTCAGACAATCCTTTACAAAATTACGTAAGATCTGGTGCCCAAGGACAAGGAGAAGGCAAATCAATGTAGTCTTCACTGTATAATGGAGATGTAAAATAACTTTCCAGAACTGTTTTCTAAACAGTTCTATACTCTTCAGTGAAATTGTGTTTTTAGATGACCTAAGGTCATCTGATCAGGAATTGTGACTCCTGCCGTTCTAACTTGCTTGTGGGAAAGGTGGTCCATAATAGCTGGTTCCAGGATGGCTAAGCTCAGGAAGAGAGACTGATTGGGGCAATTTGGGGTTCTAGCCCTGTTCGTAAGGAACACATTTAAGTATGGATGTGATCAAGAAGTACAATATAGATATAGAGGTTGATTCATAATAAATGTATTTCAATTGTAAATCAGGATTTTAGGAATCTTTAGGGATTTTTCAGGTAGTAGGTAACTATAAATTTGATATAAGGGACAATGGATTTTGTAATAAGCCATTCTTTATAGACTTTCTGAGGTAAGGAAATTCAAGAGCAATTATATGTACATCTATAATTTATTTTAGGTGGCACTTACTCAAAAACGTCTACTCCTAATGGTTACGATAATGGCATTATTTGGGCCACTTGGCAATCCCGGTGGTATTCCATGAAGAAAACCACCATGAAGATAATCCCATTCAACAGATTAGCCATTGGAGAAGGACAGCAGCACCACCTTGGGGGAGCCAAACAGGTTGGACCAGAACACCATGTTGAAATAGAATATGACTAAATCATTTTACCCTGAGAATTAAACTGTTAATTTCTGTTAGTCCACAAAGTTCCAGAAACTTTTCCAAAGTTTCATTTTCTCTTACTATATTTATTAATTTTAAGTCTTTTATTAAGAGTATTTAGCCTCACATGGAAACTAAAACTCACTTTGGATTATATTCCCAAATTACTGAACTTGGAGTTGTTTAAAATTTGTTATTTAAGAAGATAACATTTTAGGTTATTTCTTAAATATGTAATAATAAAACTGTTGCCATATTTTGTATTTTAATGATAACATGTCATTTTGTCTTGGTGATTTATTTGTTTGTATTATTTCTTAAATATTTTAGTTTATACTAATAAAATCAGAGTAAATTCTAGCATTTCAAATGCCTAAGCATTTTTTTCATGTTTATTGCCCCCAAGTCATTCATCTTTAATTCTTCTTTTTAAACGGAAAGAATTATATCTTTTTATTTTTGTTTTGGTCATAGGCTGGAGACATTTAAAAGACCATTTCAAAAGTGATCTGCTTTTTTTAAAGGACTTTATCTGAACAGAGAAATGTAATATTTTTCCTTTGGGACAATGGACTTAACAAAGCTTCACTTCATTTTAAGAGTAAAATGTTGAGAACTCCACTAACAGTTTTATGCTGATGATAATTTATCTACATGCCATTTCAATAAACATTTTGTTTCCTTAAAACTAGATACATGGTACCTTTTCTTGATCATTAAAAACCATCATTTTCCTTCAATTCAGTAATTCCAGTTAGGCAATCATCAGTAGTTGCTGAGTTCTTAGTTTATGCTGAGCCTTATACTTGACTCTGAAGGAGTTACAAAGAAAATGGAAATCATGGCTTTTGTCCTCCAGGGGATATAAGACAAATACAGGAGAAGATGGTTTAGGCCTAAGAGACAAAATTTGGTATAAGAACATAAGCACAAGTCACAATCACATAGCCAAGGTTCACAGTACCCAAAGTACAACCAGACCTATAAGGTTGTTTGGGGATTCTCTCAGAAAAAGCTTTTAGCTCCAGACCCCTGTAGCCAGACGTGGGCACCCTGAGAGGACTGTATGCAATTCAGAACAGTGAGCTTTAGGAAACAATCCGCTCTGTCTCTCCCTGGTAACTGATGAGGTGAATGGAATGGAACCATAACTTCATTCTGAACACAGGGATATTGAGATTTTAGCAGCCAGGGATAGGAATTGGCAATTTTCTGTAAGGAGTAGCAAAGTCTATGTAAGTTGGCACAACATCAAACACGTAAAGAAATTGACTGGTTTCATGAGCAGAGGATCTGGTCATTGTATAGTCCTCGGCTCTGGCTCTGGATTGTCTTCTTTTCCACAATTTTTTCCCTAATTCTCTTACTTCCTTGTTGTCATGAGTCCTGATTTTAAAATACCCTAATAAGGAGTTAAAAGCATCAAATCAACTTCTTAGGTATACAACCAAATACCTGTGAGGGTCTGGGATAAGAACGTTTGATTCACTGTAGTACTCATTCATTTATATATGCATGAAGCATTCATTCAACTAACACTTACTGAATGCCTTCATTGGACTAGATACTGTGCTGGATAGTGGCTGTGTTGCCCATAGTAGTACCCTCCTTCCTCCCAAGCCAGTTCTAGTCCACCCAGTTCTCAAGTTCCAAACAACCCAGCAGCTCATCTTCCAGTCTTCCTTTTTCTTCCTTCTCCATATCATCGAGCCTGCCAAAGTCAGCTGCTAAATATTTGTTATATTCTTCTCCTTCTCTGTATCCACGGCCACTATTTTTGTTGGGACATACAGCATCTCCTGTCAGGATAATGGCAATCATCTCCTTCCTGTCCTCCATGTTGCCTTCAACCTTACCGGCTCCCACTCATCATGCTTCAAACTACTTTTAAACTCAGAATGCATACAGTCTACCCTTTGTGAATCTTTAAAATCCTCTGGGTGAGCAATTTGGTCATAGATAAGAGTTGTATTAATATTCATAAGTTCTGTTGTGATAAGATCACTTCAGTAATTTATCCCAAGAAAATTATTTTTGAAAAAGAAAACAGCTATGTACAGAAATATAATATAGCCATATGTCTAGTAAGTGAAAAATTTAGAAAATATTTAACAGCGGAAGAACAGAAAAACAAGATGATTTATTAGTACAATGGAATCCAATCCAGTGATTATGTAATGAGTATAGTATCTCTATATGAATATGGAAGCATTACAAAATAAGTGAAATTTTGAGATAAAAACAATTTTACAGTGATAATTATGTAAAAAGTATCTATGCATATACATTTTGAATAAAATGCAATCTTGGCATGTATACATTCTTTGTACATGATTATTCCCCCCAACTAATCTAATGTAAAATTTAATACTAAACGACAAAATAAATACAAAGAAATCCAAAATTTTCTGATTTTTCCCATGATCACTTGCCCAGTGCTTCTTCTAAAATATCAATTATAACATTTTTTTCAAAAACGTTTTGGGGCTCCCTGTTTTTTTGAGGGTCCTGAATATGTATGTGGTCTGCATGTTGGATAATCCAGCACTGATTGCTACAGGGGGCTGACTGGTAGAGAGGAGCTTTTGACTGTCTCTTTATGTACCTCTGTATTATTTGATTTGCTATAATGAGTACGTATTAAATTTGAAACCCAATGAGACAGAGAAAAACAGATGAGCTACAAAAACCTATTTGTTTAGTTACTAATATTCAGTGGTAAATATCAAAGGGCTACAGTTTAAGAAATAAAGCATGAGAAATACTTCCAGACCCAGTTGGATCGTGTCTCCACAAAAAAAAAAAAAAAAAAAAAAAAATAGAAAGGATTATCTTGATAAACTTAAAAAAATCTACTTTTAAGTGAAACAGAGTTTGAGTCTTCATAGAGAGATTATTTTTCTTCACAGCTCAAGCCACAGATAACTCACTCAACCCTTTCCCAGATAAACAAGACCTACGGTCACTGCAGAATAGGAAGGCTAAGCGCAAAGCAGATGTGCAGGGTCCCACAGTTCGAAAAACCTATGGAGCGGAGCTTCCAGGGAGGACGGTCCTTGTACAGGGGTACTGACGCCATGACTTCAGGTCATGCAACTACAAGGCAGAGTTCTTTAATCAACAGGCTGGAGTAATCACTTACTGAGCAAATATCAAGATTTTAAAATATACCTCTGAAGGGCTGTAGCTTTTTTTCCAATTCCCTTTATGCTTAGTAGTTATAAAGATTATGTTTCAGATTTGTGGGTGGGTTGAAAGTGCAGTGAGAAATGAAGAATATAAGTATAGACGACACACTTGAGAACATTACAAGAGCTAAAATTTTTTGACTCCCTCTAACTAGTATAAACTAACCAAGGTATTTGTGGTACATATCTTTAGTTTATTCAGTTGATAAGAGTGAAAAACAAAGTACACACTTAACCCTGGAGAAAATATCTCTCCCTGGTGATTTCTTTTCCTTTCTTTAAAGATCTTATTTATTTATTTGAGAGAGAGGAGAGAGAGAGAGACACAGCACAATTGCGGGAAGGGGCAGAAGGAAAGGGAGAAGCAGGCTCCCCGCTGAGCAGGAACCCCCCCCCCTCCCCTGCCCCAGCCCCAACACAGGGCTCCGTACTAGGACTCTGGGATCTTGACCTGAGGCAAAGGCAGATGCTTAACTACCAACTGCCCCCCCCCCCAGGCACCCTCCTTGATGATTTCTTATCATTTTGGTGTAGCTTGAAAAGAGTACGGGAAAAGAGTTAAAGATAGTAAGAGGAGATAAAGTAGATGGATAATAATAAGTGGTCAATAAAGAGACAAAGAATATTGAAAAGACTTTGTATATCTGTGTGTGTGTGTGTGTGTGTGTGTGTGTGTCTTCCTCAGAGGCAGGGGTTGAGTTAATCATAATCCTGGTAACACCGTTCTCATTCATCTGTGCTGGGTGCTCTCTTGATTGATTGATTCTCTTTTATTCAAACTTCCTTTTCTTTCTTCTATCTCCTTAACAAACAGTCATTCCAATAGATTTGATGTGTTTATTTGTATGCATTCTTATAAATCACAAGTCGACCTGTTGTGTTATGTATTTTTAAGTTATATTAAAGGCATTGTGTTATAAATCAGATCTGACTGGTTCCCAAATTCTTTGTTACTGGTCTGTGTGAAGATCGGTAGAAAAATTGAGGATTAGCATGTAGAAACTTTTTTTCCTATATTATCTTTGCTCGAATTATATTCACTGAAACGTAATTTTATGTCTTTGGAATCTAATAATAAATATTAGGGCCTACATTTGATACATCCTTATTTTTTAAAAAATTTCACTTTTCTAGTAATTATTTTTATCTCATGTTATGATCTATAGGTCTGTAATTGCTTAGAAATTTTAAAAAACTGGTTCTTTACCACAAATACTTTGAGAAACACTGCTAAGTTCTTCATTGTGGTTATTACTTTTTTCATTCAACACTACGTTAAGATCTATCCACAATTTGAGTACGTTATAACTTCCCTTGATTTTTTTTTAATCCAAGGGTTATAAAATGAATATTATTTTTAAAAAAGAAAGTGAATGTTACCTGGTTCCAAAGCTTGTGATTTTTTTTTTTTTTAAGATTTTATTTATTTATGTGACAGAGAGACAGCCAGCGAGAGAGGGAACACAGCAGGGGGAGTGGGAGAGGAAGAAGCAGGCTCACAGCAGAGGAGCCCGATGTGGGACTCGATCCCGGCACGCCGGGATCACGCCCTGAGCCGAAGGCAGACGCTTTAACGACTGCGCTACCCAGGCGCCCCCAAAGTTTGTGATTTTTAAAACTATTTTTAATTAAATTTAAATGTATTGCATTATGGTCAGAGAATATAATCTTGATATTGGTTCTTTTTTTTTTTTTTTAAGTAATCTCTACACCCAACGTGGGGCTTGAATTTACAACCCCAAGATCAAAAGTTGCAAGCTCTTCCTAATGAGCCAGCCAGGTGCCCCTTGATATTGGTTCTTGAGAGAGAGATTTCACAAGATATTCTGGGACAGAGGAATTATCAGAGAATTAATCGAGCCCATAAAAGTGCACATAAATCATAATCACTCGGCAACAAGATCTATATACCAGAAGACAATTAATATTTTTTTCCCTCGGGAAGGAAAACAAAGAAACTAAAGATAAACGGTAATAAACATAAGCTTTGTTCCAAATGGTCCCATAGCCATGGCCCCTTACAAGTACTGATAATAGGCTTGACCATTGACTTGTGGAACACTCATCAGTATCAGGTTTGAAAGACTTTTGGAAGGCTAGCTGGCATAATTTCAAGTTCTTGCTTATTTCAATTTAATTGGGAAATATCTGAAGGTACAAACGGAGATGAATTCTGGATCATGACATTTAATCGGATTTACAACTGGGTCAAAAGCGTGTTTCCCAAATCCCAAATCCAATATTCTTGGCCCTCACTCCCATTTCCCAGGTCCTCAGCCAGGTTTTCTTTTACTGGCAACTTCAAAAGCACAAAACGACCTCTGGTAGACTGGAAACCTCCCTAAATAAATCTAAATGCTTACTCCCCCTAAATAAACACAATAGGACAGATTCCACTCTGTGATGAAAGTAGCCTCTTTCAAATCCTCAGGGGCAAATAGTTAAATTGTGACTTTAAAAAATTTGACCTAACTTTAAGAGACCTTGGACTGGCAATGTTTTCCTTCCTAATTTGCTCTCCTTACATCACAAAGCTCTGGTAAGGGTCAAAGAGAACATATGAAATTGCTTCAGAAATAAAAACAAAAATAAATTGTTTTTTTGCTGTTAAGATTGGCATTGCTTCGTGGGATTTGAATCCAATGTCAGTTAAGTTTGGCAACATAATTTTAAAACTTCAGTTTGATTTTTTAATAGTTTTTATAAATTTTTTTTTTGCAGAAGAGTTATAAAGATACTACAGAAATTTCCCTCTACCTGCCACCCAGTTTCCTCTCCTGCTAACACCTTATACTACCATGCTTCATTTGTCAAGACCAAGGAACACACTCTAGTAGTTACTGTTCCCTAACCAGCACACTTTATTCCCGTTCACCAGTTTTTACACCAATGTCTTTTTTCTGTTCCAGGATCCTACCCAGGGTACAATATTATATTTAGTTGTCACATCTTCTTCCTCAACATCCATAACAGTTTCTTAGTCCGTCCTTGTTTTTCATGACACTGACAGCTGAAGAGGCATATCTTCTGGAATACAGGTGAAATATTTGTAAAGAGCCCAACTGGGGTTTCTCTGCTGCTATTCTCAATAATTTTTTGTTTATCTAAGCAAAATTTTACACAAATGTGTTCTTTAAACTGCCTTGGTTTTATTATGGAATGACCCATTTAAAATAGTTTCCAGGGGCGCCTCGGTGGCTCAGTCAATTAAGTGTCTGACTGGGTATCGGCTGAGGGTCGTGAAGTCAAGCCCCAACTCTGGCTCCACGCTCAACAGGGAGTCTGCTTGAGAGTCTCCCTCTGCCCCTCCCTCACTTGCACCAGCTCTCTCTCTCTCTCTCTCAAAAAATAAATAAATAAACAAATACTTTTAAAAAAGTTTCCAATAAGAATCACAAAGAATTAATTTATTTTGATAATTAAATTAACTCATACTTTAAATATACTTTCTTGCTGCGAAAGTCTAAGTTACTTAAAAATGCTAATTCCCGGGGCGCCTGGGTGGCACAGCAGTTAAGCGTCTGCCTTCGGCTCAGGGCGTGATCCCGGCGTTATGGGATCGAGCCCCACATCAGGCTCCTCCGCTATGAGCCTGCTTCTTCCTCTCCCACTCCCCCTGCTTGTGTTCCCTCTCTTGCTGGCTGTCTCTATCTCTGTCGAATAAATAAATAAAATCTTTAAAAAAAAATGCTAATTCCCCAGATCTCAATATATCATTATTAAATTAGTACCAACTAATATATCTTGTTTGCTAATCTTTAATAGAACCACAGTGAAACCAGCAGAGACGTGTGTCAGCTTTAACGGACTTAAGGTATATGATGTTAGAATGAATCCATGTTGTTGATATTAACACATCAATTGACTATTCATCTGTAAAATGGTTTTACTTTTCAAAAATAACATTTATTCTTTCATGCATGTTCAAAACAAACAATCTGATAAATTTAGTAAAGCACATAAGAAAAATTAATTTATCTTGAAAATGAATTATTTAATTGACGACACGGTCAAAAAAATGACAAGAAGTAAAGCAGTGGGAAAAACTCAGGGACCTCACTTTCACCCATCTTTCTCCCTCTCCCTCCCCCATCCCTCCCTCCCTCTCTCTTCCTTCCTCCCTCTCTGTTTCTCTCACACATACACACATGTCACATATACACATACTCAGAACTACTTAGTGGAAACTTGATTAAAAGTGCTGAAACGGGGGCACCTGGCTGGCTCAGTTGGTACAGCATCCAACTCTTGATCTCAGGGTCGTGGGTTCAAGCCCCATGTTGGGCATGGAGCCTACTTAAAAAAAAAAGAAGAAGAAAAAGAAAGAAAGAAAGAAAGAAAGAAAGAAAGAAAGAAAGAAAGAAAGAAAGGAAGGAAGGAAGGAAGGAAGGAAGGAAGGAAGGAAGGAAGGAAGGAAGGAAGAAAGAAAGAAAGAAAGAAAGAAAGAAAGAAAGAAAGAAAGAAAGAAAGAGAGAAAGAGAGAAAAAGAAAGAAAGAAAGAGAAAGAAAGAAAGAAAGAAAGAAAGAAAGAAAGAAAGAAAGAAAGAAAGAAAAAATAAATGCTTAAGCAGAAGACCATGAAAATAATGCATCAGGACAAAGAGAGAGAAAAAGAGAAAGAGAGAGAGAAAACTATCAATATATTATTGGAACATTATAGAATTATTCTAAAATTACTAAAAAATTATTCCATTAGATGGCTGTTCATTTGGAGATCATTCAATTAAAACAAAGTAGATTTCTTTCCTGCATAAGTAGATTAAAGAGAAATGCAGTGTGACAGAAGCAAACAAGACCCAGAAAAGCTTTTTCCCCCCTCCTTGGTTTCATAAATCCTATTCAGAATCGCTTCTGTATGTTTAAGGAAACCCCATCTTTTCTCTTGAGCTGTAACTTCCAGGGAAACCATCTGGAACCATCAGGGTACTGATGAGCTCTGAAAGTAAAAGTCCCATTAGTTATTCTTACACATATCATCAACAACTCATTCAGCTTTCACAGTAAACAGCTTGGTGGAAAACCAACTTTTGCAATACCATTGAAATGTAGGAGACCACTAGAGAGAATAAGATACACAAAGCTAAGTAGCCTTGCCATTGTTTTCTAGTGAATCCTTTCTAGATCAGTCTGTGCTGTAAAACCTGAGGCAGAGGCCCTGAAAGAGACCAGTTAAGTACCAGAACTGCCTAGATTTTCATAATTCAGGCATTCCAATTTTTAGAAATCAATTTTAGTACTTTCTAACTGTGCATTTAATATTATTTTGATAAACTATGTCCTGTCAAAGCATCCTTATCTTCTTGTTCTTAGGACAATAATAAAATTGCAGATTCACATAGATCTATGCTAGAAGACACAGTGAATATTTTCCAGAAACATCTTGCATAATTATAGCTACAGAATTTCTATTCTTTTTACATACATTACATAGCATTCTAGTCCTGCCAGATATCACAGCATACCAAATATAGGGAGCCCTGCAGTTAGATAATTTTAATTTGTGGAATATTTTATTAATTTCAAAAAGACGAATGAAATATCTCATTAGAGCTAAAAAATTAGGATATAGTCATCTCTGGGAAAAATACAATATGTTACAGAGGTTGTAGTTTAAGAAACTGGAAATTTCTCAGACTCCCTCCCCCCATTTTTATACTTGTAAAAATATCCTTATGGTCACATGCTTTTAAAAAATGATACACCTTGTATTAGTTGTCACCTGTTCATCTGCATGGCTTCCTGGCTAAACAAAACCTGCTTCTCCATAAGTAATAATACAGCTTGTTCGTGGGGTGGGGGATCCCAGCCTGGGTGCTCGGTCCTGCAGTTCCGGGCCAAAAGAATGGCCCACAAAAGTGTCTGGTTATGGAATTCTGGCACTGGAGAGATAACATGGCAACTTCCAATTTTGTGGCTCTGGGACATTCTAGGAACAATAAAAGCGACCATTTGTGGATCTCCTCCTGTGTACATCCAACAGGTTGTATAGGCCATATTGTATAATCCTCACAAGAACCCTGCAAGATAATTATTGCCATCCCCATTTGACAGAGAAGGAAACTTGCTCAGAGACCTGAGTTCGACTAAATCCATGTACCTTAGCTAGAATCCAGATCTCACTCTCTGTAAAGGCCATGATTCCTCCCCCATACTGTGTTGCCACTGTGACAGCCTTTCATTCTTCCAACAGATACTTACTAGTATTTACTCTATGCCTGATCTTGTACGAGGCAGTGTGCCTTGGCCTCCTGAAGCTTAGTGTAGAGGGACATGAACAAATAACTTCCCAAATGGACATTATCTTGTAATGATAAAATATGAAGAAAAACAAAACTGGGTTCATGGTACGGCTGCTCTGTAGGTACGCTGGTCAAAGAAGGCCTCTCTGAGGAGACACCATCTGAGAAAAGCCTTGGATGTGCACATTCTTGAGGGAACCATGGAACAGCTAGGCTAGAGGCTAAAGGTGGTGCCTTGGAAATGCCTCGATGTGGCACCAGAGCTGAGGCATTCAGGCAAATGAATGTTTTGTGTTCAAACTGTTTTCCATTAACTTACTTTCAATTAGATTATGTTCAACTGAATCCCCTGAAGCCCCCTAGGTTACTCCCTAGAAACATCTTCCATATATGGTGTTCACTTCCCAAGAGGAACACTTCCTGTGAGCAGACAAAATCACCTGAGGAGGTCAAGCCTCAAGTTCCTATCCATGCCTGGCATTTTGTCAGTTTAGTCACTGCCTATAGAGTATAACTCAACTCTCCATGGAATCACTGCCTTGCAGAGCCTGGCTGGACTCTAGGATTCCCTCTGAGTTTTGCAGGTGCCTCTAGAAATCCAAGAAAGCAACATCAGGAGTGGCTTCATCCAAGAAACTTCCAGAGAGCAAGCAGTGAAGGAGGGTACTGTCTTGTACCCGGGCTTTCAACCATTCATTCATAGCAAGCTTCATATGCCTATGAGGCCTACGATGCCTGAGGCAGCAGCAGGTCAACTTTAACTTTACACTCATGCTTCTTGCTCAGTGAGGCCCCCTGCCCTCCTTTGGGACCACATAAAGAACAATAAAATATGTCAGTTCTCAAGGTTGTGATCCAGTGAAGGGGATGGACAACACTTCTACCATGAGTAGTACATGGTCTAAAGAAGTATGAAAGAACCAGAGAGGGCTTTTAATTGGAGAGATGGAATCAGGGATGATGGAAAGTGTCTTAGCAAACACTCAATAAATACCAACTATTATCAGAATTGACTTCACACAGGAAGAAGAATTTGAGGCAAGGTAGGTTGGCCGGACAAATTACAAGGTGCCCAGTTAAATATGCCTTTCTGACACACAACAAAAATTTTTAGTATAAGTATGTCCCAAATATTGCATGGGACATACTTACATTAAAATGTGTTTGTTGTTTATCCAAAATTCGAATTTAACCGGGCGTCCTGTTTTTTGTCTGCTAGATCTGGCCAAGGAAATTTTTCATATGAAGATGAAGAGCAGGGAAAGTAAACTGGCATGTCCAAAGAAAGAAATGGTATTTTTCATGGCACTTTCTGTTCTCCAATAATAGTTAACACTTACTGAGCACTCACTATGTGGCAATCACCACGCTGAGGGCTTTACAAGGATTCAGTCATTGATTCTTCATAAAAACATGTCAGTTGTCCAAAAGCACAGCGTGGGGAAATGGGGTACCTGAGATTATGAACCTCAGATGCTTGGCTCCAGGGGCTGCTGTCTTAACTATTTTGGAGAGAGGAAAAGAGTCTGTTCGAGGTAACGTATAGAAGGACTTCAGGGTCAGCCTATCACGGTCCTTTTTTTAAAAAGATTTATTTCTTTATTTAAGTGTTTGTTTGTTTGTTTATTTATTTATTTATTTATTTATTTATTTATTTATTTATTTAAGGAAGAGAGAGAGACAGACAGAGAGAAAGTGAGCAGGGGTGGGGGGAGGAGCAGAGGGAAAAGGAGAAGCACACTCTCCACCAAGCAGGGGAGCCAGAGGCAGGGCTCCATCCCAGGACCCTGAGACCACAACTTGAGCGGAAATCTGGAGTCCCATGCTGAACCTACTGAGCCCCCCAGGGGCCCCCGCCAAGTTATTTTTTAGAAGTCCGATCATCCAACCATGATTCCTTCATGAAGTGAAATACCATCTGCCAGTCTCTGTTGGCAGTGGGCTGCTGCTAGCCTGCCTCAGCCCCTCTCCATATCGTCGCACGTCCTCAAGCGGACGTCTGTCTTCCTGTGTTTCCTTTTGCCCTTCTAAAGTCATCCTGTTCCGGGAATGTGAGATCGTCCTGGAATTGCCGCTACCCCTGCAACAGCTTATCAAAAGCAAACAAGCTTGGGGGATTGAGCAAGTACTTCTGGGACACCAACCTTCCAGAAGCAGCAAGGGTTGTAAGACGCCTATTGACCGTCCAAACAGCACAAAGATAATGATTAATCAAACCTCCTTGCGGATTTAAATGGGATGGGCACTAGGCGTGGAGGCAGTCTTCCTCTCTTTCAGCGGGAGCGCTCCTCAAGAGCCAGCTCCCACCCTTAGAAAGATGTTTTCTGTGAAGATCTTTTGCCTCGTCCTGAGTGTGGTGGGCACAGTCTGGGTATGGTCGCCTTTATTTTCTCTTTTTGCTTTCTCTCTGGTGTTTATTCTGCAAGAGTCAGTCTTACCTATGTCCTCACACACTGTGAGCTTTGTAAGCTCTAGGCCGTGGAGGCAAGTTCCTAGATGAGCCTGACACCTCAAGAGTAGGAGGGAGACTTAGCTGGACCAAAGTATAGAAATTCACAGGGGAAGCTTCGCTGTCTGTAATTCAGCCTTACAACATCGTTTGTGTATTTGTTTTAAGGGAAGAAATCTTTGCCATCTTTGTTCCAATAAAGCCTCAGGATAGTTCATGCTAGTTAACGGAACAAAGCATTCTTCTGCTAAGAATTTTAAAAATCTGATTATTAATTTATTGCTAGTTGTCCAGAGTACGCAGAATAGTGGTTTAATGCAGTTTTCCTAAAAGGTTGTTTTGCGTGGGGTTTTTTTTGTTGTTGTTGTTGTTTTAAAGAAAAGCAAATTAGCTGTCTTTAAAACATATAACATAGGATATTTTATTATATATTACATAGTCAGGAAAGATTAATTGAGAAGGCAATATTCTTTTTGGGAAGCAATCTTTTAAAATAATTACTAAATACTGCAATAATTTCTAAAGTTTGACTTCAGAGACCTATAGAAAAGAAGAGGAACTTCATTCAACACTTAGAAACACTTAGATCTTATAAAAATATGACAAACATGTTTAAGAAACTCAGTTACTTCCAGGATATGAATTATTCCAATTTATTTCTTTCCCTTTACCACTCATAAACCCTACTACCATAGCAAAAAAAGCTGAAGAGGGTTTCTGACTTAATTTTTTTTCTCATAGTAAACTAATAAGTAAAAAAATTTTATGGAAAATTAGACTAACATCATTTGCTAACATATATTAGCATATATATTTTGGATAATGCATAAGTGTTCAGTTATCTCTCCCTTATTGGCATAAATATTAAATTTTGCCTGTTTTTAATATTGTGCCATTTTATTCTGAAGTATGTTTGAATTTGTAATTTTATTTCTTAAGGAGATTGTACTTGTTCCTTTAAATAAACTGTCCTTAATTTCTTGAATAATAATAATAATAATTACAATTATTATTATTAGGATCCTTTTTAAAAAATGAGACAATGAATATTAGCTAATTATAAGAATAAATGATCCAAGGAAGCACCTGGCTGGCTCAGTTGGTAAAGTATGTGACTCTTGATCTCAGGGTTGTGAGTTCGAGCCCCACACTGGGCATAGAGATTGCTTAAAAAAAAAGAAGAAGAAGAAGAAGAAGAAGAAGAAGAAGAAGAAGAAGAAGAAGAAGAAGAAGAAGAAGGAGAAGGAGAAGGAGAAGGAGAAGGAGAAGGAGAAGGAGAAGGAGAAGGAGAAGGAGAAGGAGAAGAAGGAGAAACTATCTGAGATTAAAATAGTCATAGCAAAATCCTTGTAAGTTAGTAGTGTAAAATAAAAATAGCTAAAACTTATACCCATCTTGATTTATTAGGATATAAAGTTTTGTTGGAAGAATATTTTTATGTCCTATTTCACTTCACAGGTCATAATAGAAATTTTTTTAAAAAATCTGTATTTCTAATTAGAAGGTGTTCAAAAAAGTTGTCAGTCACGGGCCATTATTTTTGCTTTCAGTCTACTCTTTTGCATTGCAAATAAAAGGAAATTATTACTGAGTGGGTAACCTAAAAAGCATTTCCCAGTCTGATCTGGCCACATTTGTGCCCTTGGTATGTACTTGCTCAAATTATGGACCCATCAGATCAAAGTAGAAACTTGAAGGAGAGAGAAATTAAGCTAAGATAGTGTAGGTTTTTTCCTACTGAAACTGTAAGAGAAGGAACTCTGAATTTTTCAATTACCTTTCTATCTCCACACATTACTGAAAATGAAAAGGTAAATTTTAACTAATTTTGTTGATTCAAATAATTTTCCATATATAATAAATCCTTTAAAACTCCTAGCATTTTGCCTCCAACAGAGTTAAAAACGTATATACCATATTTCCTTTAATTCGTACAACTCCATGATATAGGTATTAGGATTTTCAATATAAATGTCAGAAAGCCGAAGCTTGCAGAGACCCCAAAGAGGTGCTCCTAATCTCTGTGAGAGCCCTCCCCCTCCTTGGGGTTTGCAGGCATGCCAGTATCTTCTTATCTGCCTAATGTTGTTCTCTTTTGTGTTCGAATGAATCCATAAAGACCACAGATGGCAAGGAGGGTGAATTTTTAGCCGAAGGAGGAGGTGTGCGTGGCCCAAGAATCGTGGAAAGACAGCAGTCTGCCTGCAAGGAGACAGACTGGCCCTTCTGCGCCGATGAAGACTGGGTGAGCGGTGGGCAGAGGGGCAGAGGGAGTGGGAGAAGCCTTCCCTGTGGTGCTAGAATTGTGCACGGGCTGCCCCAGTAGGTCACAGAAAACTTTTCCATTGGGAAATAATCTAGTAACTCATGACATGCCAAATTCAAGAAGACAAATGGAAAGCAGCCTCACCCCGAGAGCACTATTTAAATTACCTCCCAAAGTCTGGGTCATTAGTGGGATTAATAGTTTGGATTTTAGTTGCAGGCTCAGACAAATCCCAGGAACCTGAGTATTATGGCCTCAAGATTTTGTGGGGCCTAATTTATGGTTAAGTGGATGCTCGTTCCAGAATTTCTCTATGACCTCTGACCAGTCCTCTCAAACTACTCTTAGGTCAATAGATGACCTGAGGATATTAGGGAAGGGAGGGGCAATGGGGGCTGCAAGGAAACCTTCGAATTGTACTGGATCCAAGATATAGACCCTTAAAATAATTTTTCCTCTTCACTTTCAGAACTACAAATGCCCTTCTGGCTGCAGGATGAAAGGGTTAATTGATGAAGTCAATCAAGATTTTACAAACAGAATAAATAAGCTCAAAAATTCACTATTTGAGTATCAGAAGAACAATAAGGACTCTAACTCATTGACAGGAAATATAATGGAAATTGTGAGAGGGGATTTTGCCAACGCTAACAGTAAGCATTACGTATTCGGTACTTTGACTGTATGGCACACGACAACACAACGAAGGCCCTACGTAAATATGCTGTCTCCTTACAGCAACTTCCAATTTTACTCCAAAGTACTTAAGATAGAAACATATGCCGTTATGATATCCCTGAATTTTAAGGAGGGGCTTGCTTTTTATAAAAGTAACATTAAAAAGGTTAGCTTAGAATTGTTTAAAGTCACAGAGTAAGTCAGACTTTTGTATTGAAGACTAGAATTTAAGTGTGTTCTTTTTTTTAAGAGTATATGCTGAAAATAAGGTGAGCATAACCTTTTGAGGAGATATGATTTCTGTCTTACAGAGGAGGGAGGAAACTGAGAGATCAAGAGACTTACCCAAAGACACAAGGCTATCATGTGATGGAGCTGGTAGTCCCATCCACAGACTCCCCCAAGCTGTTTATGTTTTAATTTAGATATAGAGCCATGTTCTTTATTTCTCATAGGACTAGGACTAAGTTTCATTAGGACTAGGAAACATCGGATTTGCTCTGGCATGGGAAACAAGTTTAGCGAGGCCCTAGTTCTTGAAGCCTTGCTTGGACTCTTTATATCTTTAGGAGACACTTAACTAATGTAAAGTCAACAGTACAACAGTAATGGCAACTGAGTGATCCTGTTGACTTAAAAAAAAAAAAACTTAGGAACAATTTCAAAACTACAGGCGGAGGGAAAACTTCTCAGTATGAAAATCCAAGAATATGTTTAAATATGTTACCATATTGTTTAACTTTATGTTTAAGTCCCTTAGTTAAGGATATGATGAAATAATTGAAATGTGATCAAATTTAATCTCCTAATTATACCTTTAAAATTCCAAAGACATTTCTTCTGAGTTTATTTGGATTACTAGCTACTAATAGAGCATCTTAGTAAACAGCTACGGATGACTAAAGGACATGACATTGTCCAAACACCAAATACCTAATAGATTTGGAACACACAAATAAAATGTCCAGAGAACAAATCGTTATTAAAAGGGAAAGGATATTTATAAACAAATTTCCTTCTTTTGGTGGCTATGATAAGCAAATCACTTAGCAGCTCCTTCATTCTCCATACTTTCTTTTTTTCAGATAATGATAATACATATAGCCAAGTGTCAGAAGATCTGAGAAGCAAAATTGAGATCCTGAGGCGCAAAGTCATAGAACAAGTACAGCAAATCCGCCTTCTGCAGAAAAATGTCAGGGATCAGCTGGTAGATATGAAACGACTGGAGGTAAGTATGTGTTTGGCTCTGACACCAGATTTCCTTGGTTTTGAATAGCAGCGAAAAGAAGGGCAGTAGTCATTCACTGAAGACCTACTATACGTAGAGGAAAGTGTTATATCCATTATTCAGCTACAAAGTAGGTATTATTTCCCCCACTCTACAGATGAAGAAAAAAAGCTCAATGATATTAAGCAAATTTTCCAAGGATACATAGTTAGTAAATTTCAAAAGCAAATATGAAGTCCCTGCTTGTCTTGTTCCAAAGCTCTGACACCACCATGCCTCGGGATCTTCGATCTCAGTCTCACTAAGGGTCAATTCATTGGTGTTTCCTTTCAGAGGGAACAGCATCTTATTGATGTGTTTTAAGACTGAAATGATTCCAAATAGCTCCTATTGCCTCTCCAGGCTAACCTTACAATATCTCAGGTCTCTTCCACTGAGGGTATGACATAATGAAAAATAGAATATTGATTGGTAGGTCTCCACCTCAAAGAAATGAATCCAGTTTCCAAAAAATAAATTGACTGCTTAGTACTGAATAGGCATCATCTCTTTATTTATAGCAACTTCTTTTCTTTCTCTTTCTCCCCCTCTCTTAGGTGGACATTGATATCAAGATCCGATCTTGCCAAGGGTCATGCAGTAGGGCTTTAGAACGTAGGACAGATCTAAAGTACTATGAAGATCAGCAAAAGCAACTTGAACAAGTCATTGCCAAAGACTTACTTCCACCTAAAGATAGGCAATACTTACCACAGCTGACAATGACCACAGCTCCAAATGTACTTCCTGGGGACTTCAAGAGTCAGCTTCAGAAAGCCCCTCCAGGGTGGCAGGCACTCCTGGAAATGCAACAGATGAAAATAATGTTAGAGGGGTCTGGTAGAGATGGGAATACCCGAGGAGACACTGTATCTCGTGGAACAGGATCAGGGCCTGAAAGCCCCAGGAATCCTGGGAGCTCCACACCTGGAAGTTCTGGCCCTTGGAATCCTGATAGCTCCGGACCCGGAAGTTCTGGCCCTTGGAACCCTGGGAGCACTGGCACTGGCAGCAGTGGCAGTTGGAGCTCTGGGAGCACCGAGCCTGGCAGTGAAGGCACTTGGAGCTCTGGGAGCACTGGGACTGGCAGCACAAGCACTTGGAGCTCTGGGAGCACTGGGACTGGCAGCACCGGCACTTGGAGCTCTGGGAGCACCGGGCCTGGGAGCACCAGGCCTGGGAGCCCCGAACCTGGCAGTGATGGCACTTGGAGCTCTGGGAGCACTAGGACTGGCAGCACCGGCACTTGGAGCTCTGGGAGCACCGGGCCTGGGAGCACCAGGCCTGGGAGCCCCGAACCTGGCAGTGATGGCACTTGGAGCTCTGGGAGCACTGGGACTGGCAGCACCGGCACTTGGAGCTCTGGGAGCACCAGGACTGGCAGCACCAGCTCTTGGAGCTCTGGGAGCACTGGCACTTGGAGTTCTGGGAGCACCGGGACTGGCAGTGCTGGCACTTGGAACCCTGAAAGTTCTGAGTCTGGAAGCTTTAGGCCAGATAGCTTAGGGCATGGGAACAGGCCTACCAACCCAGAGTGGGGCAAATTTGAAGAGGTGTCAGGAAGTGTAACTCCAGGGACAAAGAAAGAGTACCACACAAGCAAACTGGTCACTTCTAAAGGAGATAAAGAACTTCTCATTGGTAATGAGAAGGTCTCCTCTGGAAGTACAACCACCACTCGTCGTTCATGCTCTAAAACCATTACTAAGACCATTATAGGGCCTGATGGTCGCAAAGAAGTGACCAAAGAAGTGGTAAACTCCGAAGATGGATCTGACTGTGGTGACTTACCCCATACTTTTGGTGGTAGCCTAGACGATATCCGTTCTAGGCACCCTGATCTAGAGAGTTTCTTTGGCACTGCCTCAACAGGAAACATATTTCCAGGTGGGCTTTCACCCTCGCACAGAGAGTTTGAGAGTAGGACCCACGCTCTGGGCTCAGAATCGGACATTTTCACACACTTGAGGGTACCTGAGCTCTCTTCCGGTGGTAAAACTTCAACTCACAGCAAACAATTTTCGAGCAGTAGTACGACCTACAACAGAGGAGACTCCACATTTGAAAGCAAGGGCTATAAAGCAGCAGGTGAGGCCGGAACTGAAGTGGAACATGAAACCCTCAAAGGAGGATATACCACCAAAAGAGGCCATGCTAAAGTTCGCTCTGCCAGAGGTATCCACACTTCTCCTTTGGGGAAGACTTCCCTGACTCCCTAGACTAAGTTTGCTATCCTTGCAATGCCTCCCCTAGCACCTTGAACTTCTTTCCTAGTCCTCTATTACACGTTACAGAAATTACACCTTGTGTCTGTTTGTCTTTGGGCACTAGACTGTTCCATGAGGGTGGGGACTTTGTCTCTCACGTTCATCTCTGTATTCCTAAATGCCTAACAGTGCAGAGAACCGTCACTCAATAAATACATGTTAAATGAATGAATCCCTCTGAAACTCAACTTTAAGTTTGTTTAACCAAATTCTTTCACCACTCAAAATGTGTGCTCTTGGAATTGTCACCTAATTTATTAATCATATTTTTAGTGTGTGTCTCAGTTGACATTGAGATCAGGTTAAAAACAAGTTATATTAGCACTAAATGATGTTTAGAAATCTTTGCTGGTTACTTGCTGTTATCAGTACATGCAAGTAAAATTTCAAATCCATTGAGGAAAATGCCCTCTGTAATTTGTAGGTATAAATGTCACTTACTTGCTTTTAAGTTTCATCCCTGTGTAAGTGCACCCTTTCCCCATGGAGGGAGGGAAGGAAGGAAGGATGGAAGGAAAGAAGGAAAAGGAAGCCAGTATCTGCCTTCTTTTAATCTGGGCCATGCCTATCTTTGTAAAGTTCAATGAGAATAACTTCTTCCAACCAGCTTAATTTTTTTTTTAGACTGTGATGATGTCCTCCAAACACATCCTTCAGGTGCCCAAAGTGGTATTTTCAATATCAAGCTACCGGGATCCAGTAAGATTTTTTCTGTTTATTGTGATCAAGAGACCAGTTTGGGAGGATGGCTTTTGATCCAGCAAAGAATGGATGGATCACTGAATTTTAACCGGACCTGGCAAGACTACAAGAAAGGTTTCGGCAGCCTGGATGACAAGGGGGATGGAGAATTCTGGCTAGGCAATGAATACCTCCACTTACTAACCCTGAGGGGCTCTGTCCTTCGGGTTGAGTTAGAGGACTGGGCTGGAAACCAGGCTTATGCAGAATATCACTTGAGGGTAGGCTCTGAGGTGGAAGGCTACACCCTGCAGGTCTCTTCGTATGAGGGCACAGCAGGTGACGCTCTGATTGAGGGTTCCGCAGAGGAAGGAACAGAGTACACTTCTCACGCGGGCATGCAGTTCAGCACCTATGACAGGGATGCAGACCAGTGGGAAGAGAACTGTGCGGAAGTCTACGGAGGAGGCTGGTGGTACAACAGCTGTCAAGCGGCCAATCTCAATGGCATTTACTATCCTGGGGGCTCCTATGATCCAAGGAACAACAGTCCTTATGAGATTGAGAATGGAGTGGTCTGGATCCCCTTCCGGGGTGCAGATTATTCCCTCAAGGTTGTTCGCATGAAAATCAGGCCCCTGGTGACCCAACAGGACTGGAAGGGACAGTAATCTGTTTTCTTCGTTTAGTGAAGTGGAGGGGGAAAAAAATGAGGAAGACAAAGGAGTTAACAGTCTTTACCATCTACTAAGAAATTCACAGGTGCTATTTTATTATTCTTTGTACTGTATCTAAATGTAACTGAGACATATTACTGCTTTAAAGAATAAAGTGATGTGAGTTTTTTATCTTGAAAGTAGCTCTCTGGGTTTTCAAATTTCTATAAGGCTACACCAGGGAATATTCAGTACATCAGGCGGAAGGAGCCTGATGGATGCCCCTCTCTATAATCCTTGCAGGTGTTGTTTTGAGCACTTCTGTTCCCACACCGCTCAAAGTCATAGGGCCATTGTAAAGTTGAATGGGTTGCAGCCTATTTTAAGTTACAAATAACTGAATTGAACAATGGCTGGCCTTCATAGAGGAACTTAACAAATTATGAAATACGTTCATCTCTTCTGTTAGCAAGCAAAGCCAGCAAGGCAGGAGAAGCATTCTTTCCTAATAGAAATAGATTCTATTCTTTAAGCTTTCAGTGAAGATCAAGATGCACACTAAATTTTTCCCCCAGAGTCTAAAGAATTTCTTTCAAAAACACATGGCATGAAAAAATGCATTTAAAATCCTTTATTTTCAAGTATTTAAAAAATTCTACTACTATATATTGGATTCATAAATTCAATATATTTACATTGGTCAGTATTTTATTTGATGTATGTTGCATCTTTGACCTTGGCTCCTGCCCCCAATTTTTAACTCATATTTCTTGTTAGTGAGAACTACCTGTTATTTACACTTGAAAATGTATTAAGATATCCCAAGCACACTGGGCTCCTGGTACATTGCTCTCATTTGTGTGGTCTTTACCCCAGTTTAACTGCATCCTTTAACCTACAAAAGAAAGAAAGAAGGAAAGAAAGAAGGAAGCAAGCAGGCTCTAGGGATAGGGGCCAGAGCAGGGGGAGCAGACAGAAGATGGACACAAAGGCTTCCAAATGAGTCACATAGGAAGCCCCAGCATTCTTTCATTTCCTTATGTACAATTAAAAATCCTTGATAGGGACGCCTGGGTGGCTGAGTTGGTTAAGCGCCTACCTTTGGCTCAGGTCGTGACCTTGGGGTCCTGGGATCGAGCCCTGCATCGGGGTCCCTGCTGAGCAAGGAGCCTGCTTCTCTCTTTGCCTCTGCCACTCCCCCTGCATGTGCTCTCACTCTCTCTGACAAATAAATAAAATCTTAAAAAAATTTTTTTTTAAATCCTTGATACAAATACACCTCTAAATCTTTGAATAATTGGATAAGAACTTCAGAATTAAAAGAAGTTTCATTTATTTCAGACCTGGGAGTTCCCTGTTATCACTATGCCTGCCTCATTTACACTCATACATACGCCTCCACAGAATTTAAGTTGGGAGTAGGAAGTATTTTATTTTCCAGAGTGTCGCACTATTATGGACAGAGTCAGGTCCCCAAATGAAAGTGACTCTGAATGTGAAAGGCCATTCATTTCTCATTTATTTTGAAGGCTTTGAGCTTCTTGGCAAAGAATGGTTAACCTCTTTTCATTTAATAAACAAAAGCCAATATTAACAGGATCATGATCGTTGGAGATACAGTTTAGTTGCGAGAAAAGACACCAAACATCTCTTTTTTCCATTTTACCTTTAACCTGTTGCTCTATTTCCCTTATTCCTTTAATTAAATATTAATTTAACTTCTCGGATTCTCATTCACAATGGAAGCCCACTTTCACTTGATTTTCACTTGGTTATTACCCTCTTGAAAGTTTTCTTTTTAAAGTCAATAAGAACTTCATAGTTCTAAATTAAATGTCCTGCATTGAAGCCTCCTCCTGGTTGACTTCTTTTAAAATCGGCTGCTTTGATCTCCACCCTACCTCTTCAATCTGCATTTTTCTCTTGGTTTTTGGTAAACCATTCTCATTTGTCTCACCTTGCTTGGTCTTTTTAACTGGCAGTTCCTCCTTAAATCACTCCTTAAGTATAGGAGTTTCTCATTAAAGTAACATTAGTACTTATTTTTATCAGTTGGGATGAGATTTGATTCATGTGCCTTAAATAAGACAGAAACTTACTTCTTGTTCACAAAAAAGTCTAAGAGGAATATGTCCCCTTCGTGTCTTTGGGAAGCCAGCATCCTAATAAAAGGCTCATCTTCAAATTTACCTCACATCCTATCAAACACCATGTCCTGTGGCAATCTGGAAGATAGAGGAAAGACAGAAGGGAAATGGAGTATCTTCTCTCTTTTAAGGAACTTTCTGAAATGTTCCATATGGCACTTTTACTTATGTGTCATCAGCCACAGCTTACTCACATGGACATACCTAGCTTCAGGAGAGGCTGAGACATCTTGGCAATACAAGGTTAATACAAGGCTATCCTAATAAAATTAGGATTCTGTTAATAAGGAGAAGCAGAATACATGTTGAGGTAGGCTTAGCAGTCTTAACCAGACCATCCTTTCTCACTCTGTAAGTGAGTGTATTTCCTCCTTGGTTGATTTCACCATCACCATAGCTTCAATGACCATCCGTAGGATGGGGATGGCCTAATCTACAACTTTGGCCCTGATCTTCGTATCCATATTTTCAACTCATACTGAACACATCCCATTAGCTCTTTCTCATTAGCCTAAGATTGAGCTAATTACCTTCTCATCAAAATCTGTTGTATCTTCCGTATTTCTTATCCCAGCCAGAGGCATCATTAGCCTCCAGTCTCCTAATCTAGAAAATGTGGGCTCCTTCTCAGCTTCTACTTCTTTAATTCTCATGTCCGATCTATCTCTAAGCCCTCTTCTGTACTAAAAATGGCCATTCTTGGGACACCAGGGTGGCTCAGCCAGTTAAGCATCTGCCTTTAGCTCAGGTCATGATCCCAGGGTCCTGGGATCCAGCCACACATCGGGCTCCCTGCTCAGTGGGGAGCCTGCTTCTCCCTCTTCCGCTCCCCCTGCTTGAGCTCTCTCTCTCTCTCTCTGTCAAATAAATAAAATGTTTTTTTAAAAAAAATAGCCATTCTTACAGCACTTTTATGCTCTTATGATATCTTGAGTTAATCTTCCCTAATTTAGGCACTTTAACAGTCCCTTAACCTCTCCCTCTACCACCCTTCTTTTGCTCATTTATTCTCCACAAAGTTACCTGTTAAAAAATTAAGCAGTCATGTCCTTCTCCTGCTTAAGGCCTATCCTGACGTTGAATTAAAACTTCCTACCTTTGCATATAAGCTCTTTCACAAAGTGGTCCCTTTCCAACATCTACGGTCATTTACTTCATTTGGACTGCACTGAATTTTGCACTAGTATCAGAATACCAGATCCTTTACTGAGTTTGTGCCTTCGCAAGTACTGCCTAGAAGTACTGCCCCTTCATCCTTGAGGATGCAGATCCGTAGTGTTCCTTCTGTGAACCCTTCCCTAATGCCCGCTGTAGGACATAGAACCAAGAATTTTTCTCTGGGCCCTCAGAATTCTTGTTTTTATCCCCAGCTGTGGATCCCTATCTGTAACGTATTTATTTATGTCATTAGGTGTCCTCCAGAGGCCAGAGCTCAGTTACAGAGTGTTTCCTGCAAGAATGTCTCACCTACCCCAGGATTCTACAGGTAAGTTTTGAAAGTTTCTTCAAATATTTTTATTTTTTTTTCTTTTACATTTAAATATTGAATTAACCTAGAATTTATTTTAACATGTTATGGAGAAGGTCTACTTTTACTTTCTTGTGGAAGGATAACCAGCTGTGCTGGGATCAGCTATTAAAGTATTCTTTGCCAGTGGAATCAAAATGCCAATTTTATTGAATAAAACAAATCTATACATATGCTCTCACCTGTGCTTGTATCACTTTGCTCATCTTTAAAGCATAGCTTTTCAGTGAAAAGCTCCCTCTTGCCCTCCACTTTTGTCTTTTTTTTAAGCCAAAAAAAAAAAAAAGTTCCTTCCAGGTTTTACTTCTTTTGTTTGTTCTAGGGGCTTTAGAAAAGTCTTTCTTAATTTCTAATTAGTTGCTTTTTTAGGGGATTAGGGTGAGTCATCTTTCTTTTCTCTACAAGCCTGAACTCGTGTGGAATTAGTGAGTCATCTTTTAATTATTAATTTCCAAGTATTTCATTATATAATGCCCCCACCTTTTTTTTACTTATTTCATGCTTTTGGAAATGAAGTCTACCTTGTCCAATGTTAATATTGTCATCACTCCCAATTTCGTTGTATCTTTTCATGTCACTTTGTTTAGAAGCCTTTCCTGAAGTAATAGATTTTATTTTAAAACACAATTTTATTTTAGATTTACTTTTTGTTTTGTTGTAGTTTCTCCTTTCTTTAACTCTTTTCCTGTGGTTCTTTTACTTTTAAACTGTACTTCTTACTTAATTTAGAAGTTACTTAATTTAGAAGTTACTTAATTTAGAAGTTACTTAATTTAGAAGTTACTTAATTTAGAAGTTGTTCTTATAAATAATGAACTTTTTAAAAACCACTTTTATTTTATATTTACCTTTAACATTTTTTTGTTTCTTCCTTCCTTAACTTCTGCTCAATTCCTCATGGTGCTTTTCCCCCTCTAATGCTATTCCCTCTTACTCTGCAAGCTTTACTTGGGTTAGACATCTGAATATAACCCCTTGTTGAATGAACGAATAGGTAAAGGAAGGCATAAAATGGAGATGAACCTGAAAGTTTTGCCATGAAAGCACATGGTTTTTAAATATTTCTGCCAGAGAGGAAAACGCTGAATTTGGGATTTTGACCCCGAGTAAGGAATGGAATAAATGTCCAACTGTATTTTAATTTGACATCGGCATGGATGGGCCTTCATCATTTAGCCCATAGCTGTCCTTCAGCATGAAATGGTACATGAAGAAAACATGAAGAATCTTAATTAATGGCTCTTTTCTTAACTGAAATTCCTATATTTTATTTCTACCACTTCACACAAGGTCTGGGGCAAAGTGATAACCCAATAAAATGTCTGCGAATTAAGGAATCTAGGTGTTCGGTGAAACTTTAAAGGTCATCCAGTTCAACCTCCTCTTACTAAATGCATAAATCCCTTCTATATCTGTTGATGTCATGTTCAATTTTTATTAAAAGAAATTATTCACATTTTGATTCATGTGTTCTGTTTATATATTTGCTTTTAGTTTCTGGAAACCCTTTGGAATAAAGTATTACATTTCCAGGAAAAATTATTAGAATACTTTTGATCAATGATTCCTGGAGTTTCGTTAATAAAGTTGAAAACATTTTATAGGTTGATTTTTCTAGAAAATAGCAGCTTAGGAAGGTTAAATAATGTGATGATAAGGAGCACATGTCGGGGTGAAGCTCACAACTTCTTATATTCTTACAGGCTCAAGCCCTGTAAGTTCCACACATCATTTATTATGAGTTCTAGATGATGGTACCGCAGCTTTAATAAATGTGAGAGTACAGTTGACCCTTGAACAACGCAGGTTTGGACTGAGCCGCCCACTTATACGCGGATCTTTTACAGTATTGTAAATATATTTTATTTTTGTTATGATTTTCTTAGTAATAATTCCTTCAGCTTACTTGATTGTATACTTGAGCGTATAACACATGTAACATATCAAATATGTGCTAATTGTGTTACCAGTAAGGCTTTTGATTAGCGGTAAACTATTAGTAATTAAGTTTTTGGGGAGTCGAAAGTTAAACTTGGGTTTTCTATTCTGTGGGGGGAGGGGTCGGAAATCCTAACCCCTGCATTGTTCAAGAGTCACCTGTATTACACATACCATTTAATTTTCATTATTTTCCCAGTGTTATCGTTGACCTATTTACACTCTGTCATGGGTTCTCCTTACAACCGATAAAACACATTTCCAAATTAGTTAGCAGACATTAGGGATGTAGCTGGTGAGTCAGAACAAGGCTCACCCAGGGAACTTCAGTAACCTCAAATCATATCTAGAAAAGTCTGAGAGAAAATGATACCATATTAATAGAAGTACATGCAGAATGTGAAAATCATAAACTAAATATTTTTTATACTTGAGTAAAGTAGTATAACATTTACTATTTGCTGAAACAGCTTGAGAAGTAGCAACATTAGGTTTTGGTAGCCATGAATATTATGAAAGTTGCCTGTAGGTAATAAAATTTGCACTTTGGGGATATCATATTTTATCTATTTGTTCACACGTTTATTAATTCATCTATATCCTCTTTTTAATTGAATTTCAAGTACTTGTAAATCTCATTTATGAAGAAAAATCCTTAATTAATTGGGTATGGGGATGGCAAGGGCCTTAAATATCATGGAAGGGAGTAGTACGGTGGGGAATTTGCACCTGGGGTAGAGATTCAAATTAATTCTTATACAAAAGCTGGACATTATGTCCTCCATTTCCGCATAGTATAAGGAGCACTTCAAAATCATGGAGGCAAGAAAATTTAAGATTACATTCTAGGTGTGAGCTAAGGAATACTCAGTTACTAAACAATGATCAGCTTACTCTTCACCTCATCACCGAAGGTGGCTATGTGCTGGTTGCAACATAGCATTCTGGAAAATATTTGCTAAATCCACCTTTGATTCTGTCTACAATAGGTCTATGACCTCAAGGCTAGAGGCCTACATAAGCTCTTACAAAACTGCTTAAAGTATCTCCTTTTGAGAGATAAAGCAAATGTAGCAAACAATTGATGAATCTAGGTGAAGGACATAGAGGTACTCATTAAACTATTCTGGCAATTTCTCTGTAAGACTAGAACTTTTCAAAATACAAACTTGTTAGGTAAATGAATATAATTCAGTCAAAAAACAAACCAAAAAACTTATCGCCTATTGGTCACAGCTTGGTTGGGAAGAGAAAAAGGGTATAGTGGTTAACATTGGTTCCAGTCAAGACTATTTGGATAAGCATATGATTCTTTGAGTCTAATCACTTAGGAAATAAAATTTTTGAATAAACAGAGGGTAATACCATGTTCCCGATTGCTATCCTACACACACAAAGGATGGTTAAGAATTCATACAAAAGTTGATTTGTGCTAATAGAAAAGCAGCAGTAGGGAAAGGACATGAAAAGTAACTCTCAAGAGAAGATAGACAAATGGTCATTAAACATTTTAAGAATCTCTTACTTGCACTAGTAATTAAGATATGAAAATTAAAGCAATTGTCAAAATTTTAATTACAACATTCAGTGTTAATGAGGGAGAAGAACAATAAAAACAAACACCTGTAATTCTGTCTGCCAAAGGTAAATTGGTGCCATTTTTCTGGAGGGTTACTTGGCAATATATATATTTTAAAAACCTTCAGAACACCAACCCCTTTATTTCCTCCAGATATTCTGCTTCTAAAAATTTATTCTAGAAAAAGTAGATAACAATATATATTACATATAATACAGATTATATACATACAGGAAAGGTTATGTAGAAGGATGCTAACTTCAGTGTTACCTTTATTAGAAAAAGGTCAGAAAAATCTAAATTTTAAGTGACAGGGACTTGCTTAAAAATTAGAGTACTTTCACGTAATGGAAAATTTTATAGCCATTAAAAGGAATATTACAGAAAATACCATTAAAGAAGAATATTAAGTAACATGGAAACATTTCCATGACACAATGTGAAAAATTCAAGTGCTAACACATATACAGAATCACAAGAAAAGCATAAACGAGGATAGTAGCTGCTTTCCTGTTAGTGTCGAAATTATAAGCGGTTCTACTTTCCTGTATTTCCCAAAATGTCTTCAATTAATGTGTACTACTTTAATCACTTAAAACCACAATTAATGTTGTTAAAAATAAACACCAATTATTCCATTTGCAGGCATAGCTGTAATTAGGCATCAACACATTGTGCGTTCGAGCTGAGTTGAGCAACAGTGGAAGCTCAAGCCATATGCCCCAGGAGGGGGAGGGATGCAATTCAGAAATCAATTTCAGCTCAAAGGACAAATGGCAGGTAACATTTTTAAGTTGTTTCTACACTGAAAAACACTTAAAGTCCAACCCTGAGAATCACTTGAACTGAGAGACAACAGAGTAGTAATAATGGTTCCAGCTTTTGAAGACCGTGTTGTTTAACCAAGTCAAGTTTTAAAACATAGGCGATGGCTACCTATGAAATCATGATCATTTCGAAGACGACCCCTTGCCCTCAATGTTGCCTCTTGCCTCATAGTCACCATTTGAATAAAAGAAAGGCTCGATGAGAATGATGGGAGTCTCAGGCAAATGCAAATACAGCTTGTATCAGTCATTCTAATATCTAGGCTCTGGTAGCTGGTGAATCAGATCAAGACCCACCCAGCGAACTCCGTTAACCTCAAATCGGATCAGAGTCTCTTGGGGACATCTATTTAAAAAATGCAGAATCTGAGGCTTTTCCCATGTGGAGCCTCTGACGTAATAAATCTGGGTTGATACCGGGATATCCGTATTGTAAATAAGCCCTGCAGGTGTACACGGTCTACGTGCATGATGTCTGGTGTGCAATGGTTAAACAACAATGTCAGCTCAGCTACTGCGGTTGGCAGTGTGTCACATACCCTACATTTTTGTCCATGGGAAAAATCTGTGTTCAGTTTAAAAGACAATTCCTTAGTCACATTGGTTAGCTGGTTTCCTTGGTTCCTAAATGCAGAGGAACTGGAAGTTTACAACCCAAGTACATATATCCTTTCTAGTTTTTTTATATACTTTGTCTTAATCGTATAATAAGATATATTATGATTCTCATGCCACAGTGTGGGATTAATAGTTTCCAGCTGATCTTTTTATTATCTTCATAAAAGTCATGAGTTAATCTTTTTTGAAACTGTTTTATGTGTTCTAATTCAGGGACACTACCTTTATATTATATTCAAAATTGTGATGTTTGAATGCGCAAAATCAGATAGGTAGGATTTCTTACCAAATAATAACTTAAGAAGGCTTACTTCTTTCTAGATAGACTTAGATATTACACACCATCCAATAATGGTCTCTGTGTTTCTGTAACTTGCACATTAACTAAGAATTGACCATCACATCGACTACTTTAACGTTTTTTGTTGTTGTTCTTGTTATCTGTGGCTTTGTTTTAAGCTCATTAGATCTTCTGTGAGTCCCTAAGGGGTTGAGCAAAGGTCTGAGGGATACTGCCCTCCGGTTGGGCTCCTGCCCTCTTCCCATCTTCGATTTCATGGGCTTTTGCTATACTCAGTCTTCTTTTTTTTTTTCTTTTTTAAAGATTTTGTTTTATTTTATTCGAGAGAGAGCAAAAGCAAGAGAGATCACAGAGGAAGAGGGAGAAACAGACTCACCGCTGAGCAGAGAGCCTGTTGTGGGGCTCCATCCCAGGACCCTGAGATCATGACCTGAGCCAAAGGCAGATGCTTAAACATCTGAGGCACCCAGGCGCCTCTGCTATACTCAGTCTTGCTGCAAAAGTTCTACATTCAAGTATTTTGTGTGTTAAGTTTCTGTGTGGGACTTTATTGGAAAATGGGTTCTATGCAAAAGAAGGGGGGTGCTATCCAAGATCTTGATAATCACAGGATTTAGTCGTCCAATATTTATGACCTTATGAAAATCACATTTTCTGACAGGCTGATAATTCTGGAATCAAAGATGAGTAAGAGCTCATGATCAGTAAAGGAGAAAAGTATGTAAAACAGAGAAATTGCAGTTAAACTGAGGCTTAAAAATGAACAGTAATTTCAGATAGTGTTGAGGGAAAGATGCTATTAACAATGGGAGCATCATATAAAAGGGCCTAACGTTCCCCGGGATGGTGGAAAATTCACTGTGACAAGAACGTAGATGTGTAGTGAAGGGGGCAGGAGACGGTGCTGGGACCAAGTAGCAAATCATTCTCACTCCCAGTCAAGGAAATTAGATTTTAGCATTTAGGTAACAAAAGCTGACATTAAGCAGGAAGGTAACTTGGTCAGAATGTCCTATTTTTAGGACCGTGTATACGATGGCAGAGTAACAGAGTATAGGTAAGCATGAGACAGAACCTATGGCAGGGAAACCAGGTAAAAGTTGAAGTTGGATTTGATGAGGAATTAAGAGAGTGACAGCATTTCTATGATAGAAATGAATAACCTCTGCTTAATGCAAGGGTAAGAGGATGAAGCTTCGACACAGTAAGTTTCTATGAAAATCAGTGGCAAGGATGCTGCATTAGGGAAGGAAAGTCTGGGGGCATAGGGTTGCCCAGGGCAGTTGGAATGAAATGATGGGAGAACAGAAGGTAAAGGAACGATTGAGTTGATATACTCATTACTCGGGAGAAGTAGAAAGAACAGAAAACCCACTATTACTTTAGTTCTATTTTTATCATGTGAAAAACAAAGATCTAATTGAGGTCAATAGGCCTAACTTCCAGGGGCAATAGGCAACTGCTGCTTCCTACCCTACTATTCCTCCCAAAAAACAAATGATGAAGACTGGACCCTCATTGTCCTACTGAGCTTTCTGATCCCAAAGTCTAGCTAAATGGCAGAGAAGTGGTTTTCCCATGGTGCAGAGTGAGATTTTGAATCTTCATATGTTCAGTACCAGTTTATTAGCTACTTAAAGTTGTGATTATTCCTCTTTTCTCCCAAGTTCAAAGCCTAACTCATTGGTCATGTGGGTTACAAAATAAGAATACATTAATTTATTGTAACAGAGACTGGTTTAATTAATAAATCTTTTCGAAAGTTTTTTTTGTGTATGGCAGGTCTTACATAAATAAATAGTCTTTAAAGTGGACTTTTGAACAACAAGGACAGAAAATTCCTCTTCCTAATTTGAAGCTTTCCAGAATCAACTGAAACTGAAATTATGAACACTGTCCACAATGATTGTTTCATTAGTTCTCAGTGAGTTAATATAAATGAAGAATACAAAAGAAAGTCATGTGCCATTTTTAATGTCATTTAGCCTAAATACTTTTCCCAAAAAGTCACACTCACAACATTTGATAGTCTTAGAGGGACACAATGTGTGAAAGAATATTCCAATGACATAATATAAAAAAATGTGTTACATATAGAAGAATAAAAATTTATGTTTTGGGGGTTATTGCCGTGGGAAGAAGGGTCTGATCTTCATAGACATCTTCTTCATTGAATACCAGGACCCCTTCCAGTTCATCCATACCACTCCATCATCTGTGCCATGCTTTGCCATGTCCCAGCTGTAATGTCCACCCCAGTAGTATCTGCCATTTGGATTGGCTGCGTGACATCTGTTATACCACCATCCACCGCCATCTTCTTTAGAACACTGTTTTCTGGGATCTGTAGTTATCCTGAAAGGAAATGTTTGGGGTTATTAGAACTGCAGTGCTGTCGAGTTAATTCTTTGCAAAATACCCACAGAAGGGTACTGGGCACAGTACTCTTTCACTCTGGTTTTAAAAATAAAATGAAACTAAAACACTAAAGGCCTTCTCTGCCCTAGAGCAAAAAAGAGAGAGAACTAGGCCTGGTGACAAGTTCATCTGCATTTGTTTCTTTAAACTGACATGTCAGCTTTCAGCTCCCTTAGTATTAGAGAACCATGGAAAACGAAATGAAGACTCCAATACACATAGTAGAATAGACAGACTTTTCTAAATGCTCACTACTCAGAAGGTAACTGTGCTCTAGTTCCGGTTCCGTCTTTTGTCATTGCATGACCTTGGCTAAGTTACTTTGTCTCTCTAAACTTCATCTGTCAAATGAGGAAAATAATGACAACCTTACAGCAGAAATGGTTTAGAGTGACACCTGAAGAGCTTGGTATGGCGGCTAAGGCCCAGGCGGCACCCAAGAAATGATAGTTATAGATAACACGAGCTTCCATTAAGGATCCCAATCACAACATTCATAGTGGCTTTTAAAGCAGGGTTAAAGACATCACACTTACCAGCCATCATTGTCCCTGTCGTATGTGCTGAAGTACATTCCGTTGTGAATGGTCATGGTTTGATTCTCTCCAACCAGTTGAGAAGCTCCTTCTATGAGGGCATTGCCAGCTGTTCCCTTATATTTGCTCACGGACAGTTGGTATTTGTTGGCCTCATTCTGTATAGTGAATCCTCCATAGAGGGCCTTCACCTTGTCGCCTTTCCAGTCCTCCATTTCAATCAAAAGTTCTGTGGGTCCCATGTTGGTAAGCTGGCTAATTTTATCATTTCCAAGCCAATACTCACCTAAAAAAATAAATAAATAAAATCTCACCAAAAATGACACCTTTGGAAATTAAAAACTGCCTTCCTTCCCTTATCTTTAGTTTTACAATATTTTTGTAAACTCTTCTTAACCTCCTAAAAACAGACTCCCGGCACTATATTTTTTAAATGGAAATAAAAAAATTTTTCAACAGGATGATTTATTTTGTACTCCCAGTTTTTACCTGGTAGACCACAGTATTTTTTCCCTTCGGCATTGGTTGCAATATTTCCAAATCCTTGTTTATATGGATCCCATTTCCTGCCAAAGTCAACACTACCATCTTGACGGTTCTGAATTACTGTCCATCCTTTGGTTGAAAGAAACAAAAATGACTCATATTAACCAATAACAAATAATCTCACTTGGGGGGAATGTCTGAATTCCTCACCTATTTATTTTATGTCCCCTTATGTTTAGTGCTTCAAAATAGATACAATAAGGAAATAAATATGAAAGGAAAACTTAAAATCTTTGGAGACCTCAAGTGCTTTATCTTACCCCACATTGTGAATCATAGATATTTCATAACCTTTAAAATATCGGGTTAAGTTCCAAGTCAAATGGCTCATTGTTAGTTATGTTGAAGCTAGGTCTTATTTCTTGGCATTTTATAGTATCAAAATAATTATAGCATAATAGGTGAACAACTATCAAATCCTTACCTCCATTCTCTGTGGTCATGTCACAGTATACTCTGTATGGTGTGATAGAACTGTGAGGCTGAATGAGATACATTTCAGATGTTTCACCTCCATTCCTGATAATTTCCTCACATTCTGCAAACATAAGATAACAAATACTCAGGGAACTACAGCATAACTCCTTGGTCTTTCGTCATCAATTTTATAAGATAACTGATGACGCAGGTTACTGAGGAATGTTTTATTAGACAGTTGAGAATGAATTATAGAAATTGAATCATCCTTTTACTGAAAATCAAACTCAGTTTTGAGTTCTATTTCCCAAGGGGATGAAACAAGCCCTTCTCCACTTTTTATGTCCTAGGATATACATAACCGGCCAGAACACACGGGATGGAGAAACTCCTACGCCTACCCATGCTTCTGCCACCTATCCAAGCAAACATGTGCATTAGCCAGGTGGAGCTACCACCATCATTATATTACATCCAATTCATCAAAAACTGGCGAATACATTAGGCTAAGTCAGAACACAGCTTGCTAGGGATATCTTCATGATGTGTTCTTATGTCATTGGGATTGGTTGGGGAAGAGCCACTAAGATTTTTCCAGTTCTCTTATCTTTAGAGAGTATTTGTTCTGGAACCCTCTGGAAATATGTTTATTAACTGGTTACCTTTGCCAGACACCACAGGAATATTGCAACTGACTGTGCATGGGGTGCGGCAGTATTCCATCTGAGCTGAAACATCAGATTCTAATTTTTGTATTTTGCTTCTCAAGTTTTCCAGGATTGAACGGAGCACACGAAGGTTAGTTGGGACATTGCTGTTCACAGTCTCCTCTATATATAATTGGTGCTTTTCCAGCTCAGAGGAGTACTCGTTTACTGCATTTTCATTATCTGCAAAAATGAAATTATGAAGGAATGGTAAGCATTTTCTCCCAACAAAAAAACTACAGGTATTCAACCATACAGTTGTGATTTTAATTTTCTGAGAATAAGTTAACAGACACAGAGCTACTGTCATGACATGTAGTTGTACTAGAGAAAATTATTTCGTCCATGACTTATACAAATTAACATGAAGTCTAGCTACTAATTTACCTTAGGTGTAAGCTAAAAATTATGCCTAGTGATAAGTACAAAAAGTTCTTTATTTCTCTGGTGGGGAAAAGAGGAGAAAGAAATGTTTAGGCCTCCCATCTCAGAAGTTCAACATCGTGTGGATATACTCGATTTACTTATTCATCTCACATAAGTACAGTAGAGCCTTGAAATTTACAAGAAGAATGTCATGATGCCTTTGAAAAATGTCCAAATTTAGATAAGCTACTCACTGAGATGCCTATGCTAGGCTTACTCACTAGCTGATTCCCTTTTTTTTTTTTTAAAGATTTTATTTGTTTATTTGACAGAGAGAGACAGCCAGCGTGAGAGGGAACACAAGCAGGGGGAGTGGGAGAGGAAGAAGCAGGCTCCCAGGAGAGGAGCCTGACGTGGGGCTCGATCCCGGGACTCGATCCCGGGACTCCGGGATCACGCCCTGAGCCGAAGGCAGACGCTTAACGACTGCGCCACCCAGGCGCCCCTCACTAGCTGATTCCTAACCACCCAGCCAATAGCACTTCACAGTCAGATCTCAAGAGTCAAAGATTTGGTAGCACTATCTGCAGCACAATTGAGTACATCATAGACCACCTTCTTGTGTTCAGAACCTGAAGTATTAAGTCTATAAACGCTAAGGTTGACTCTGAATATTGTCTTCTGATTCACACATTTCTTATAGAATGAAAATAAGGACGTCATGGTGAATTTTTCATAGAAAATGATTCTAGCTGAGAACTGCTGAATAGTGCTTATATGGCAAGAGGCAGGTAAAGGTGGCTAAGTGAGAACCTTAGGGTAATCAGGCTTATCCTGAAAGCAGTAGGATGCTATTTAGGCAATAATAATAACAATAATAATAATAATCTAGAAATGTTGATCTTCTCAGAATCATGCTTTCCCATGGCAGTTCAAGAAGTTCCAATTTCATAGCAGTAGCAAACATAAAACACAGGATATCTACCTATTATTTGTTTCTGCCTGTCTTTCCACATCTCTTTTAGCAGAGTTATATACTGAAAGGTGCTAGAAGAGGACTGGGACACAGACTCCACATTGTTATTTAACTCATCTACGCTTTTTCTGATTGGTCTTTCCTGTTTTACCAAAGTATCTTGCAACTGACATCCTGTAGGACACAACACTCCCTGCAAACAAAGAAAATAGTGAGCATTAGATAAAGGATTCAGATTATGGGTATTTGTGAAAATAGTACATGGTGAAAATTCAATGATATCATTAGCCAATATAAAAACTTGTAATTTGATTTTCTGTATGTAAGTCCAGAAATTCTAGAGTCCTCAACATAATCCTGTGAAGATTAAAATTAGTCCTTACCATAGAATAAATACAATGGGACTATGAAAATTTTACCACCTGAAAAAATGAGGTGGGCAAAATACAAAATTAAGAACATTTTTTACAGTTTTGGGCTCAGACTGAAGAAGACTAAAAAGGAACCTTAACCAAAGGCCCAATAAGTTTTGTAGTTATTTCCAAAATAAAGAAACAAAATAACGATGATGATGTGGGTCAAGGCAACATTAGGAAGCCATGATGAAGATTGGCATTCTCTGCATGGGAGACCCATCAGGACAAGAAACATCAATGTACCCACCAGGTCTGGGTCAGCATGAAGACAGCCGCCAGCATCAGGGGCTTTTCTTTCTACTTTCTTTTGGCCGGCCACTGCTTTGGATGGACGAGCCCGATAGCCACCTCCACTGATGGGAGGTGGGGCAGGTCTCAGGGTGGGAACCTCTTCCCTCTTCTTGTCAAGGGGCCGGTGACCACGGGCATCGACAGTGGCCTTCAGGAAACCAGGCAGAAATACAATGTAAAGTGTTATCGAAGATTTGACATGGAACTATTCCAATACACTCAATTTATAATTTAGTTATCACATGATTCATGGTTTTCTTAAGGTCCATCAACTGGCTAGTCACTGTTGGTAAATCAATAGGCTGCTTAGGTCTCTTTAGTAACAATAGAAAGAAAAACTGCATGTAAAGCTATTGTCCTGGAGGAGTTTTTAAAAAGCCTGAAAATAAAGCTGCATCAGATCGTGAATAGTAATGACCTCAGATTCCTGATACTCATACACTGAAATACATAGAATAATAAGGCATCTACACTGTCAGGAGGAATAAATATTCTCAAGCCATCCGGATTACTAAATTCCTGTAATCATTGTTCATGATTTTCCCGCTTTCAGTTTTTATGAATTGATTAGTTTGCCTAACTCCTATATAACAATATTTAAGAACCAATACAGATTTATTCCAAGTGACATTTACTTGGGATTTATTTGTAATAAGACAATCTTTGACTCAAGCATGTTTGAAGAGGAATAAGGGACTCTGGAGCCAGACTGCTTGGGTTCAAATCTTGACCCTACCACTTACTGGCTACCAAATCTTGGGCAAGTTATGATATATGTGCTCTAGTTCCCTTTTCAAATAGGGATAATAATAGTATCTGCTGTGTAAGACGATTGTAAGGGTTAAACGACTTTGCATGTGACACCCTCCAGAGAGCACCTGACACATAGTAAGTACTCACTCTTTCTATCGCAATAACACATAATAGATACTACAGTTCAAAAGGCTTCTCCGCTACTAATTCCAATCTTATTCCTGTTTTATATCCACGAAATGATTTCTTAAATCATTCTCTTGAAATTTCCTTCATGATTTCTTTATCAAACACCATAATTTTCTCATACCTAAAATAATTCTCAAGGTACATGATTAAAATTATTTGCCAACTTAAAAAATAGTACATTAAAAGACAATGAAGTGGAAAATAGGCAATGCAATGTAAAAGTGTTGGCTGGGATTAACTGTATTGGCATGTGGTCTTTGTCAGCAATCACACTTTTGGGGCTTATTACAAGTTAACAAATGACTAGATGTGAAGCAGAGGCTAAACCCTCTAGAGATTCTGTGAGCCTAGATGTCATGCCATGACTCTATTTTGAATTTTACTGTCATTTATTCATTAAGTTATAATGATATTTAACATTTAATGAGAGTGTGCTTTCGACCCAGGCAAGTTGGCCCCAGATCCGCCTGCTGAATCACTATAGTATCGGGGTATGTGTGATTGTAATAAAAATAATAACGTGTGAAGAGTTGGGGAAAATATATATATTTCATGTGGTCCTGGTCTGTTCTACCAGGAATTTTATGCAATGTGACTCACCTTTTATTGCAAATGAAATTATAATAGAAGAAAAATATTTTCTTTCTATTTCATAGTGCCGTTACAGAGGTAGCATTGATGGTCTAGCTTTACCAGAGAAAGGGAAATTAAAACTATTTAAAGAAATTCTATGGGTATTTAGGTTCATGAAGATCACTTAGTGAAATAACAAAAACTAGAAAATCCATTTGGGAGCCTAAACTAGTAAACTCTCTCTGTAAGGATTAGCTGGTGAGTAGAAATGTAAAAGTTCTTAGCCAAGTATTTACAAAAGTGTACTCTTACACATTCTTTACATTCTTTTTACCTAATGCAATTAACCAGACAACTATCTTTTTATCTGTATGGTTTGATAATCAAAACAACTTAAGTTCCCTTCAAATTTAACATATAATCTGAACAAATCACTTCCTTTAAAGTATTATCGTATACTTTTTTTTTTTATCGTATACTCTTATTTCTAGTGTGACTGTCTGTGTTACATACAAAAAATTTGATCACGATTCATTTGAGAATAAAATTAAAATCCTTCAAGTATTTATCACCCTAAATGCATTTCTGTATTTTTGTTCTCTTCAAACCAAGAGAAATAAATCTGCAAAGAGAGTAGTTGAGGAAGAACTGTTCTACAGATGAATAACTTATACTGAACTATGTGTTTCATAACTATTAATAATAACAATAAATACTACTTATGATTTAGCTTTTTCTCACTTGAAAAAAAAACAATTATTTCATTTTCTATCACTGTACTTGGTCTATTCTACTTTTAGATTAGTTAGTTTACAATTTTCATTCATAAGTCACCAGTAATTTCAGGAACTATATATTACTCTCCTTCACCAAAGAGTAATCTACCACAGCTTTTTTCTCTTAAAATACTGATTTTTCATTATTTTATAGCCTGCAAAATTCTCAGATTTGTCCTCATAACTGTAAAAACATATTGCTAGAATTAAATGACAATCACAGTACTCAGGATAACAAGTAAGAAAAGCAATCTTACCACAACTTTTTCTCCTTCATCCTGGGAAGATAAAGGTAAGAAACAAGAAAACAAGAAATCATTATTTTGTTTTTATGTAAGAAATACTATAGAAATACTACGTAACATTCTTTAAGTAAAATGGGTCCCTGAGATTAACAATTCAATTTCATAACTAAAATCAAGGTTAATTTCATTAAAATATTTATATGATTACATTGTTATATTTTATATTAATAATATTAGTAATAATATAATAAGTTTAAAATAGTCACCAAATCGTCATAATATTGAGCTTGTGACTTAACAATAAAAACACACAATAGTAGCAATAACAGATTCTTCATGGTTTTAAATTTTTGGAAGTTCCAAGAAACCGTCCTTTGCTTGTGGATTTCACTGAGAGATCTTCAATCCTATATATAGCTGAGTCCTTTGTTACGCATCACTTTAGAAATGGTTACCTTCCTTAGTTAATATTTAACGTTTTGGTTCACTTGTTGGCTGAACCATTTTATCACTTAAGCAACATCTTCCCAGTAAGACTTATTTACTTGTCATATAACTAGTCTCTGTTGGCTGAATTTAGAAACACCACAGTTCTTTATTGGACAATAAGAGGGAAAATTAGGACATTCCTCAAAGAAATGTGTATCACCTTTCCAGTAAATTAGCGTAGAAGTTCACAAGGAATGTGTGAAGAAATAAGTATTTTTCACCTAAGCACAAAAATCTGGACCTACTCACAAGGAATCCACTAAAACTGTGAGTTCATAAAAAGTATAGCACAAATGTTTATGCTTTGAGGCAATCATGTAATTAAGTTTTAAGAGGCCAATACATTAAAAATAATATTATAGCACCATACATTTATCCTTTCTTTTAGACGTTAATCAGAATAGGAAAATTACAACTCATGCCTTATACTCTGAGAGACATCAAAAGGAGAATGTCAACTTCTCTTTTTGCTCTCACTTCTTTCCACAGTTTGCCCTTTAATGATACAAGTTAAAGTGTTCAAAAAAATTCCAAACACTGTTAAAATAACTGAGGGAGCACAGATTCCTAAATCAAAATCATTATTGTTGTGATTGGACACATAATTAACATTTTATATTTATATCACATTATATATATTTTACAGTGCATTTTATTGTTTATAAAGACAATGTTAGTTTACCATTAGTGAAGCCTTCATACATCTATTTCAAATAGAGGCTCAGACACTTAATGTGGTCCATCATCACTTCCTGTAAGCCACCAAATCCCCAGCTCTCATCTTTTTATTTATTTGTTGCAATCACGATTAGCAACTCCTACAAGAATCAATGGGGAACTCAAAGTCAACAACACAAATCCCAGAAAGTGTGTTGCTTTATAGCATTTTCTGTGTGTGCATGCGTATGTGTGTGTTTGTGTTTAGTAGGGAAAGTAAAACATTCTCATGACATTTAAAAAGTAATGTTTTGGAAGATAGCAGGTTATCCAGGTTTAAGTCAGGAGAGTATGTTTTTAATCGAGGTAGGGTTGACATAAAATATTAAATTAGCTTCAGGTATACGACATAGTGATTCTACAATTATATGTATGTTAGGAAATGTTCACCAAGGTAACCACCAGTCACCATACACAGTTATTACAATGTTATCGACTTTATTTCTTACCTGTACTTTTCATCCCCGTGACTTAGTTTATAATGCAAATTTGTACCTCTTAAACCCTTCACCTATAAATCATGCTTGCAAGCAGGTTCTTGATAATGGTATGAGACCCACTAAATTATTTTCTTCTCTGGGCAGCAGAGATTGCACCCCCAAATTCTTTTAACTCAAATTTGCAGAAGCAAAGTATTGAGTTTAAATTAAGTAAAATACCTCGCTGGATTTTTCCAAATTTGTCTCTCATTAATCAGTACTGAGTAAATATTGTATTTTAAGATCAGCTTAGTTTTAATTTTTCTTAGAAGAATACACACCCGACCATAAAAGCAAATATATGTGTGTATTAATTTAAAAGAGATGCAAGAACATTTCTCTTTGAAGTAAAACTGAGCAAAAGCTCATTTTAATAATCTGGACAGGGTCTTATGTTAATGTCAGATTCTTGCTGATTTGAAAAGACTATCTGATAAGTAGACTAAAACAATTTTTTTTCTTTTAAGGTAACATTATCAGACTATTCATTTTCAAGCACTGAAACTAGCAATAGAACCATTATTTAATTTTCAGAAGTTTGTTGATGTTCAAGTTCCTTCTGGCATTTAATAGAATCTTGTACAACATTAAAATAAAAATTCCTTTAAAATTCCCACCTTTTTCTACTCTGACTGGCATTCTTCCCATCATCAACAGAAAGGTGGAGGACGGAAGCTACTAGAATGTATGTTCCAGAGGAGCAGAGACTTAATGTTTGTTTTACAAATAGTTCTTGAAAACCTCCTTTGTGACAGGTAGTATGCTAGAGGCTGGGGACACATTTGTGAGCAAGATTGACATGGCAAGCATTCAATAAAAAATTGGAGAATGAATGAGTGAACCAGCTTTCCCTGAAACGTGCCTCAGAAGCCAAGTCCTGATAATCATTTATCGTCCTTAATTCCTGAAACCACGAAGTTCTTTGGTGATGAAACTGAGGCTCCGAGAGGTTAAGCAAACTCCCCAAGGCATTCAGGTAGTAAGTGCGGGAACCAGGACTTGACCCAGGACTGTCTGAGCCTATAGTCCATGCTCGCTGCCCATTATGTCATATTGCCCAACAAAATATAAACATTATAAAGAATTTATCAGTAGCTTTTTTGTGTGTTTGTTGTTGTTGTTATTTTGGCCATCCCATGTCTCGGGGCTATACTGTCTCAGACCAGCTCACTCATTCTTAGCCTTTATTTGCACCCTGATATATGCATGTGGGTGTGGCTATTCTTGCTTACGTGAAAGGCATGACCAACGCAGTGATAATAACTATGAGTTTTTAAAATTCCAGTTCTTGTGAGATATCTTTTCCTCCTGAGTTATATACAGCTACACTAACACTCTAAAGTGCCTAATATTACAAAGTAAATTACCATATTTTCAAAGAGAAAAATATATTTGTAGATACTCTGCTTATAAAAACACTTAAATTTTTTAAAATGTTGATGCTATTGGTGGAGGAGGAAGGGAGTACTATTTGTTCAGTTAAATTTTCAGGTCAATAGTGCAGTGTTCTTCCTATTAGCTGAAACCGTTACATAAGTCAAGGGCAGTAAATCAGTGACAGAGATGACAGATAATCTGTCCTGCCCGGCAGCTCTCTGGCATGAGGGGCAGACGTGTGTGCACTGATTGTCAATGCACTTGCTGATACCTTTACAATTCTTCAGGCCCAGTCTATAGAACACAAGGCAATCTGTGTTCATCAAATATTTATAGAGCTCTTACTGTGTGGAAGTAGTATGCTGGGGGCCAAGGATATTTTGGTGAACAAGGTAGACAAAGTGCCCTCTAATCATGAAGCTTTATGCCTACAGTGAAAGACAGAAAATTAGAACTACTTGTAATAACGCATTGAGCCTAAGTCAGGGAAAGGTGAGGCTTTGGGAATAGTAACTTAGGGACCTAACCTCCTTCAGAGGGAAAAGGGACTTGAAAGGAAAAGGCTTTTGGGCTTGAAACTCGTTGTTTGAATGACTGTGTGGTTTATGTCACACCCTTGGCACGTGCTAAGTATTTTATAAATATCTACGAAACAAGTTTATGAATGAGTGAATGATTAAATGAATAAAATACTGATTCTCTTTGTCTAAATAGCCATAACATTTGAGAAACGATACTAAATCATTATTAGTCTTTATGTATTTTTCTCATCTTATCCTGAGCTACAGTTTGAGAACCACTATCCAAGAGGAAATTAATATGCAAGAGCTGGAGGCTAACTTGGACCAGAGCTTTGATGGGCAAGCCTGAGACCAGTATCGCAATGACAGTTGTAATTGGTTAGCCATTTGCAATGGGAAAGCGTCTTGCAGGGAAGAAGAGAAGGGGCTAGCACCGTCTCCTGGAGAGAGTCTCCCTCTATTGACTTGAAAGATACCAGTTTGCTTTCCTGAAGGAAGCTGGTATAGAGCATGGCAACAGGGGAAAAACCAGCACATTTTCTTCACCCCATGCCAATCATAAGAGCCAGAGAAAAGACAGAGATGCTCTTCTCCTTCTGCCACATTGATACTCAAAACCACAAGGCTATAATGAACACCTGTTAGAGTGCAGCTCCCTTCTCCTGGAATGACCCTTGAAACACAGGGCTCCAGTTGTCCTGTTAGTATAGTGATACCCTGACCCTCTAGCCGCAGATGCTTGAGCTGGTGGTAGATTTCTTCCCTAAGGTAGCCCTATCAGCTTCTCTCCCCCAATTTAATGTTTTCAAAGGAAAAAAGCAAAGAATTGGGTTGACTGACCTGATGTCGCATTCATAGCAGTATTCCAGAGAGAGAGCCTACCAACTTTGGCAGCGGAAGTAATCCAAACCTCTAACCTTGATTATTTGATTATTCTGTCAAATTTGTGAGATACCTGATGTCCTTCTAATAGTACCCATTCCCCTGTTATCTTTTGGTAAGATGGCTTCTGGAGTTTGCTGAACTAATCCAAAGGGAAAATTAAAATCAAAATTTTAGGAATCAAGACTATTTTTAAAGCATACATTTCACATTAGATGGAAAAGCTGTGTTTTCAAACAATGCAATAAATCACTAAAGGTTTTTATACTTAAAGTGTATAGTACCAGTAGTAAAATCTGTAGAAAATAAAAACTTTCATTTTATTTTGGAGTATTTTAGTAACATTCACTTAAAAAATCTTTCACTAATTAGTAACTATTTCTTGAATTAAAAGTATTTTCCATAAAACATGCTCAGGATTAAATTAATGGCATAGCAGACATTTATAATTCTGACTTTTCCAATCCAATAATAACTGTCCATTTTCCTTGATGCAAATCTTTTTGGGGAGGTGTGACCCTGAAATATATTTCTAGGTCTTGCACATTTTCCATTTATTGCTGTTATAAATAAGATGACCTCCCCCATTATATTTTTAACTGTATATATGAAAGCTATTGATTTTTTTAATATTACTTTGTATTCCGCTCTCTTAGTGAGTTCTCTTGTTGTTTCCAGTTTTTCCGGTTGATTTCTTGTTTGTTTGTTTGTTTGTTTTAAGTATACAATCATGCCATTTGCAAATACAGATAACTTTACTTTATTATTTCCCATGTTACACATCTATTTCTTTCTGTTGTCTAACTTCATGATTAATATTTTCAGGAAAAAAATAAGTGTGGATAATAATAGTGATAGCAAGAATTCTTGTCTTGTGACTAAGAGAATGTTTTTAAAGTTTATCCATAAACATAATGCTAGTTTTTGATAGTTTATTTTTAAAAGAAAGCTTAAAAATGCCTAAATTATGGTAGGGAAATATTCAAACAATCAAAATGCCTTAATCTTCTTAATTATTGATGTCAAGAAGGTTTTCTGACAACTAAACCCATTTTTGAAAAAGAATATATTTTTACAAATAAATTAGTATCTCTTAATTTAATGTCAGAACTATAAACGAGATAAAATGTGGCACTAACTTACCTAAAGATAGTGGAGAATAATTCATTTTCATAAAATTTACAATGATCAGAAAGACAGACTGTCCTCATACAAGCAATTCTCTGCCTTACATACAGGAAAGGGTTAAGATTAAATGATTTGTTGTTGAAATAGTGCATCTTTTCATGAGTGAGCACATAATATACACATACAATGACACACAATATCTTTCATTACAGATTTGATACCTGCAACCCCACATCAAAATTAAGGTCTCAGTGCCTTCCATCCCTACATTTAAGTGTCTAAAATTTAACACCTTACTTATTCAACCATTCAATAAATATTGAAAGTCTACCAGTTGCAAGTTATCCAATTATTGGGTGTGTGATAATGAATATCACCCCATACTCCCCCCATATGTCCACTGGAGAACACAGATAATTAAACAAACACTACTATCAAACATGGTAGTATATGCGCTCAGCTGAGAAATCTGGAAATGTCACGTTGCTGTATTTTCTGTGTCAGCAAAAACACTGACACATTTTTGCAAAATATAAACACAAGAAGAGATAAATTATGAGTCATGATCATGTTCAGTTTGGCACATGTTTTTGTGACATGGGATGGGACTTCACAAAGTAGGAGCAAAAACTCTGATAAGCAACACTTCCCTTCTCTCTCTGTCATGAATCACACCCCTCGCCAAGATATTTATAATGGACAGTGCAGCTTTATTATGTCCCAGTCCTTTCTCACTGTTTCCTGTGGTCCCAGAAGCTTTCCTCTTAACTCTGTTACTAGAAATCACTTGCTAACGCTACCTCAGCATTTGGGCCCATTCTTAGCATTGTAATAAACGAAGACCAAACTCCTGGAATAAATGCCCAAGTATTCTTCTTAACTGGTTCTGACCTTAGAAATTAAAAAAGAAATGATAACTTCCACCATTCCTCCCTTTTGAATTAGTGAAGAACTACAAATCTGAAATTCATGGGGAAAAGAACATACTGAGTCAAACAAGTCTAAAGAATATTGTATGTAAAGAGAGTTGTGCCTACAGAGATTATATATTTAACCCTCTAAACTGAAAGAAACAAGAAATAATATCCATCTTTTTATGAGTATAAAAATCAGAAAACATTTTCAATGAAAAATCTGATAAAAAGTTGAAAAGGACACTGAAATCTATACTCATGTGACCTCTTCTCACTTACTTAAGGGCAAACAAAGGACACAAGTATCTGAAAGAGAATGAAGGGATCTCATATACTGGTGAGCTAAAAAACTAGATTAATAAAGAGAGGTCATTCTTTAAAATTTGTGCTATTGGTTTTACACAGACCTCATATTTACATTAATAAATTATTCACCATAATTTAGGTGGTGAACTCCTCTTATCCTTATGAAGATAAGGGGAAAATCCTTATTAGGGACAATCCTCCTATTATTATAAAGAGCAGCAGTGACCCCTACTGCTCAAATAACGCAGTCCTGGCAGTCCACCAGGACGGAGATTCTTGACCTTTCCTGGGTCCTAGATCTTTTTATGAACCGAGAAATCTATGGGTTCTTTTACAAAAAACAAAAAACAAAAAGAAAACTCAGGCTCTGATATAAATATAAGATTTGCATACAACACAGGTAATTCATAGATCCATGAGCTACATAAGTGGGTCACTGAGCTCTATTTGTCTATCTAAAACTTTTAGGTGGATAATTTAATTCTATAAATTCAACAGAGCTTTTTAAAAGAAGCATAATCTAGTGCAATTTACCTCAAATATTACAATGTTTTTATGAGTCTGGGTTTATAAAATTTTTCCAGGACGATTAACATGTCAATAGGCCCAACAAGACAGTTATTATATTGCCATAGGAATATTAGAATATTGCTTACATTTCTATAATTTTATTGCTTTTTAAAATCATATTCTTTTGTATAGTTATTACTATCTATGGGGAAGTTATAATATGATCTAGCTTCCTAAGTATATATTTTTACAATTATGGAATTTCTTTGCAAGGCCTACCACAAGTGGCCACTGTTACAGAAAATTAATTTGTAGGCCAAACTCACACTCAAATTCAAAGTTGATTGTATTTTCAAGTAGAAACATGACCTTAATGGTTTTGATTAATTAAAACTCAATGAATTTCTAATGAGATTATCAATTCACATTGCTATACTTTTGATAAGATTTTTTCCCCCTTTCAAGCATATGCTGTATGCTCTGGGGGGATCAGTGGAATAGATTAGGTTAAGGAACAAGCTGTGTCTCTTCCACCAGCTTTGAAAAGCTGTACCCTGGCATTGTTGGCGCCACATTAATTAGCAGACAACTAGGAGATGGCCAAAAATTATGCAGTTTTGAAAGATTAAAAAAATATATATGCAGCGTAAAATAAATTTGGGGTTTTGCCATATAATGCTAAAACAAAAATCTTGTAAACTTTCTCAAATTGGAACTATTCCACAATATTCCCTCAACAAGTGTTAACTGGACAGTATAAGTGGAATTGCTTCTAGGAGCTAAGGCTACAAAGGCGTCAAAATGCTTCCAGACAAGTTTAGCCAAGTAGTGGAAGCGGGCGACATAAATCACATCGATGAGCCCCAAAGAGGACAGGACCATTGAAAGGTTTGGGGGCTGACCGGGATTCGCTCTCACCAGATCCCCCCTAGAACTGATTCCTTAGATTCGCTGGGGAAAAAAAAAAAGGATTAAGCTTCGCGAAATACAGCGCAAACAACCACATCCCTAAATCAAACTATTTAAGTCTAACAATTAGGCAGAAAACGTTATTCCAAGACTTCTTTGGAGATGTGAACAAGACCCTTAAGGTACGAGGTGCTAAGACCCTCCTAACTCAGGCCGAAGCCACGCCCCCGAGGAAAAGGCCCGCCCCTCGATCCCAGAAGGCCGCCGGGCGACCAGTACGCGTGCGCGGATTGTGTCACATCCGGCGCGGCGCTCAGTTCCGGAAGGGACTGCACAGTTGTGGCAGCGGTTCCTGTGTTCCTGACTAGCGTTTCTTGTCTCCTGGAGCGGCGCGTTACACGGCAGCATCATGGTCGAGGTAAAATGGCACTTGGGCGCTGAGGGGTCGTTCGCATCTAGAATGGTTTTTTTGGCGGCTGGCGTGGGGGAACGAGAGTGTTTGGAGTTTGGGGAGGGTAGAGGCTACGAAGGGAGGCTGTCTGGCCGAGGCCGGGAAGCGTCTTCGTAAGGTTTTCAGGGATAGAGGGAGGCCGGCTGGGAGCACTAGTTGGAGGTTACCCCCGGGCGAGAAGCCTGAGAGAATTTCTACAGTTCTTATTTGACCCTTGAGCTCGACAGTGCCCCGGCAGGCAGTGCTTCTGGTCCCCTGGAATTCGCCGTCTGCAGAGTAGTGTCAGTGGTTGTGTGCCCTAAAAGACTGGCAGTCCTCTCTGGTGTTAACTTTGTGCCTTCCTTCAGCTCTTCCCCAGGAAAACCTGACATTTTCCAGTTATGCAGCAGCTGTTCTGTTATCTAAGAAATACCTTGTCTGTCTTATCTAAGAAGTATTTCTTGATTCTTGTCCGTATCCACTGTCTTCACCTTAATTCACACCAACATCATCTTTCATTTGGACAAGTGCATTAGCTGGCTCCCTGCTGGTGTTCTTGCTTCCATTTTTGTTACACTCTCCCCCTCTCCATAAATTGATCTGTTTAGAAATGTAAGTTGATCATGTTTTTTCCTGCTTAAAATCCTTTATTGGCCTGATGTTATTAGAGCAAAAGTGTAGACTATTGCAATGATCTTAAAAAAAAAATCCTTAACCTGATCTGGACTTTGCTCTTGGAACCTCACCTCAGCATCACAGTCCACCTTCGTATGGAACATACACAACTCTCTTGCAGCTCCTGCCATCATTGTAGCTACCAAACTCCTGTGTACATGGCATTTTCTCTCTGCCTGGATTGTTCTTACCTCATTCTGCACAAGGCTAACTCTCTGCTTAACTAACACCTCAGAGAGATCTTCCATAACTATCCTAAGTTCTTTCTCCGCCTCAGCCCCTCCTTGTTTCCTTCATAGCACTTATCAAGATGTGTTGCTTATTTTTGGTTTCTCTTGAGAACTGGGACCATGGTTGCTATTTCATCATTCTTTTTGTTAGCTTCTAGCACAGTACCTGCCAGATACATAGTAGGAGCTCAGTAAATATTTGTTGATAAATGACTAAGCTCAGGCATCACTAATTGGTATACCTGGGGTTCTTGCTAATGAGGAGTTTCCTCCTCTTCTCTGAACTTGACTCCTATAGCTTGCTACCAGTAGCTGTGGTGAGTGGTACAAAGCTTTTTACATATTCAAACACGTGAAGTATATAACTAATTTGACTCTAATTTAGGTTATGATATGTGTAATTTGTAGCTAGATATGTGATTATATTCTTTCTTTCTAGGAGGTACAGAAACATTCTGTGCACACGCTTGTGTTCAGGTCATTGAAGAGAACCCATGACATGTTTGTAGCTGATAATGGAAAACCTGTGCCTTTGGATGAAGAGAGGTAGGTATTGTTCCTTTTCAGTTGCTAGAATATTTAAACGTCTAATTTTGGGGGAAGAGAGCAGGGAGAGGGGGACCTTTAAAGTTTAGTGAGTGGTACTAACATAGGATATCTCTTCAGTAATGAATGGTGTTTGGGCATGATTTAAGCTGATTTAACTTTTTTTTGGCCTTGTCTTTCACAGTAAAAAAAAAACCCATTAATTAATTGCATTTATAAATACCCAGTAATTAGGAGAGTCCCTTTTAGGTGTTATATTTTATAATCAATCACTTTGTATGTGCTTTCAGCTTCCCGCTGCTCTCAGAGCCTTGCTGAGCTGAAATTGTACCTGGCCAGTACCTCTACTCCCATCTTTTCTCGTTAGTATGATGAAGATTTTTGAGTGGTGGCATATTTTTGGTTCTACATCTCCAGCTCCAGTCTGGGATTGCATTATGTGCAGTGTTCCTTCTTTGTCCTTTACCCTTCTTTTAAAATCTACTTAATTCCTAAGACAAGCATTTATATTTAATTTATAAAGTGAGCTCTTCTTAAAATTAATATAAGTGCATTTCTTTTAAAAAATACTGGACTAATTAAGTACTTTGATTAGTTCTAATTAATCTTTTTAGATACATCCAGTAAAGGTTATGATAGAAACTTTTCTGTATTTTTGTATTTACACATTTGAAGGAAAGTATATTGACTTTGAGGTTTTTAAAAGGGTATGTTCGTTTTTATATATTTTTAAATTAGACCCTTGATAATTTATAGTGAAAGGTTTTATATTTATTGGTTAACTAAAATGTTACTTAGACTTAATGGATGCTATGTGGTGGATTGTGAACAAAAGTGTGGAAATGCACTTGGAAATTTCGAGCTTTTTAAAATACTATTTAACTTTAAAGACTTCATAGAATTTTTTTCTACATGATTAGGCAAACCTAAGCTATTTAAGTACTTGTGTTTCTTGGCTATCTATGAATATATTTCCACTGGTGAAAATATTTAAAGCACTCAAAGATACATTCTTATGTTCATAATTTTTAAATAGTCACAAACGGAAAATGGCAATCAAGCTGCGTAATGAGTATGGTCCTGTGTTGCATATGCCTACTTCAAAAGAAAATTTTAAAGAGAAATGTCCTCAGAATGCATCAGATTCATATGGTCATAAACAGTATCCTGCCAATCAAGGTGAGTATGCGTTATCAGAAACGTCAGGACTTATATTTTAATAATGGAAAAATAAAATGTTTTAGTGCCTGTCCCAAAAGGACTGATTAGCACCGTATCCTATTGAACAACTATACCGGTATTATAACAGAAGTCTTGATTTTCTCATTGGAGTAGTGAGTTGAGATTACTGGTTGGTGGGTTTTTTTCTTATAGGAAATAAAAAAGTGGTAGAATAATAATGGCAGAAATTCTTAGGATATAGAAAAGATCACAGTGGAGACTAAAGGAAAAATATCTAACCCATGGAAAGACCATCTATCTATTTTGGCTATCATTCAGAAACGTGATATTAAGCACTGAAATTGCAGTGAATAAAGATAGTCTAAGATTCCACAGAGAAATCATTTGCTTGGAAGAAAAAACAGAGAGTGGGTTGTGACTTAATAAGATGATCTCTCTACACACCATTACAATTATACAGCTTTCTTGACATCATATTAGTAAATGGTCAAGGAAATAGCTGTGTGCATGGTCCTCAGAAGTCAAAACAAAAATCAGTATATCTTGGTTCTGAAGTTTGGGTTTAATTGGGAAAATTTGAGAAATTCAGTTGGTAATTTAATATTCATTAAAAGAGATAATACTTGTATATATGATTAATTTGCCATTGATGGTAATGATGATTCCTCTTCCTTTTTTAAGGACAAGAAGTTGAATATTTGGTGACGGGTACACATCCATATCCACCAGGACCTGGTAAGTGAGTTATTACATACTGAAAATATCTTAGAAACATTTCCATGAATGAACCAATAATATGATTGTAATTGCCTATAAAATGTAAGATAAGCTCAGTAGCCAGGCATCCAAGCAGAGCTTTTTAGATGATCATTAACTAATACTAAGTTTCATATGCATTCATTCAGCAAACATTTTTAAGCACCTAGATTTTTTCAGGTGCAGTGCTAGGAATTCAAAGACAGTAAGGCTGCTCCAAGCTAAAACATGCTTATATGGAGGTTTAAACAGACATGTTATTATCATTAAACTTACAAAAGCGATAGAAGTGTTAGTATAGAAGCAGGTATGATAGAAATGTCTAATAGATGTCTGTGTGTGTAGAGAGTTGGCACATAAATGGAGTGGCTAGTATAATGGGGTGGAGGACAAAAAGCTTAATATACCTAGGTTCTAGTAATTTTAGAAGATAGGATTTACCATGTTGAAAGTACAGACAAATTGGTGCTTCTTGTTTAATAATTTACATTTATTCTTGAAAACATTCTGTTAGTTTTTGGGAACTGCTTAATTTTTATATCTGAAAGTAATGTCCCAAGATACTAAAAATTTAACTTTACTATCTTGGCTGTGTTAATACCAAGCTGCTTGTGATTAAATCAAATTTGAGTTATGTGGTTTTAAGTTATATTTATTATTAAAAAGTTAGAAATAAAAGACACATAAAACATAAGAGAAATTTTTGTAATATCACCACCTGGAGATAATCACATGTTTTCTTCCAGTATTTTATTTTAAACTCATGTAAATGAAATCAAAGGTAGCTACTAAAAGGAATCGAATTTTTTTTTAAACAGGGGTTGCTTTGACAGCAGATACTAAGATCCAAAGAATGCCAAGTGAGTCAGCCGCACAGTCATTAGCTGTGGCATTACCTTCTTCTCAGACCAGGTATGAAGTATTATGTTTATAATTACAGAGGTTTTGAAAGTATAACTCGTTGTTTGCATTTTTTTCTCATTTTAAGATTTCTTTATAATTAGATGTTATGTGACATTTTCCTTTATCACTGCTTACAAAAATTTAAAGAGTTGGTTCTGCACAACACATGAATGGAGACAATTAATTACTTAGAATGTGATATTTCTTTTGCTTCAGGGTTGATGCAAATCGTAGTGCACCTGCTGGAGGTGAATACCGACATCCGGGGGCTTCTGACCGTTCACAGCCTACAGGGATGACTTCAGTAAGTTTCTCTGTGTCAGATCACGCTGCAGGTTTCCAACTTGGGGAACCTGTTGCCTTATTTCCCTTTGTCCCAAGAATCTTAGGTTAAATATTAAATACATGAAAAATTTCCTTGCTTGTCGTTAAAGTAAATAGCAGGTGACTGAGCCAGTTAATATTTCATAGCCCTAATATATAAGTTGCTAGTGAGTTTGCATATTTTTTAGAATTTAAAATCTTAATTCTGTGTCTGTTGCATATTGTATCTAATACTTATTTTGATATAGTGTGATGTTATTCTTTATTGTCCACTATTAAACATAAAAGGAATGCTGTTCTGAAACTTGTATTAGTATGTGTCAGGTATGAAAATCTCTTTTTTTAAACTCTAGGTTGGTTTACACAGTTTTCAGTTGAGTGCTATTAGTAATATTCACAGGCTGTACAAGTAGTATCTTATAAATGAACATTTGGAAATATGGGAGTTTATTTGTTTGTAAGTAAATGGCAGCTAATGTTACTGGTGAAAGTAATTATAAAAAGGGTAACTGAAAATATCTAGTTTATTTTATCATGCTGTCACTTGAGTAACTGCAGGCTAAATGAATGAATTTGTGGTCTTCCCACCACATTTCTTCTTTCACCTCTGTTAATAGAGCTCTGCCCAGGCTTTCTGTCTCCTGAGGAGGAGGTAATATAAGGTTTTTGGTGGTAGGAACTTACGGACTTCAGTATTTTTTGGGTGGATGGATGGATGCTAACAGTAGATGAAACATCAGCTAAAATACCTTTTAAAATATTACTTAAACTTCTCCAAAGGCAAGGGAAGCAAAGGCAAAAATGAGCTATTAGGACTTCATTAAGATAAAAAGCTTTTCCACAGCAAAAGAAACAGTCGACAAAAGCAAAAGACAATCTACAGAATGGGAGAAGATATTAGCAAAAATTCTATCAGATAAAGGGCTAGTATCCAAGATCTATAAAGAACTTATCAAACTCAACACCCAAAGAAAAAATAATCCAATCAAGAAATGGGCAGAAGACATGAACAGACATTTCTCCAAAGAAGACATACAAATGGCCAACAGACACATGAAAAAATGCTCAACATCACTAGGCATCAGAGAAATACAAATCAAAACCACAATGAGATACCACTTCACACCAGTCAGACCAGTCAGAATGGCTAAAATTAACAACTCTGGAAACAACAGATATTGATGAGGATGTGGAGAAAGGGGAACCCTCTTAAACTGTTGGTGGGAATGCAAGCTGGTGTAGCCACTCTGGAAAACAGTATGGAGGTTCCTCAAAAAGTTAAAAATAGAGCTATCCTATGACCCAGCATTTGCACTACTAGATGTATACCCAAAGATACAAATGTAGTGATCCAAAGGGGCACCTGCACCCCAAGTTTATAGCAGCAATCTCCACAATAGCCAAACTATGGAAAGAGCCCAGATGTCCATCGACAGATGAATGGGTAAAGAAGAGTGATATATATACAATGGAATATTACTCAGCCATCAAAAAAATGAAATCTTGCCATTTGCAACGACGTGGATGGAACTAGAGGGTATCATGCTAAGCGAAATAAGTCAGAGAAAATTACCTAATTTCACTCACATGTGGAATTTAAGAAACGAGAGAGAGGAGCATAGAGGAAGGGAGGGGAAAATAAAGCAAAACGTGATCAGAGAGGGAGGCAAACCAAAAGAGACTCTTTATAGGAAACAAACCTAAGGGTTGCTGGAGGGGAGGGAGTTGGAGGGGATGGCGTAACTGGTGGTGGGCATTAAGGAGGGTGTGTGATGCAGTGAGCACTGGGTGTTACGTAAGACTGATGAGTCACTGAACTCTACCTCTGAAACTAATACTATATGTTAATTAATTTAAATTAAAAAAGTAAAATATTACTTATATTTTGGGGATATAAATAGGGGTTTTTTTACTATGAAGTCGATAATGTTAAAATGTAACAATGAAAGGCAGTGACATTAATCCACTTACAATTACTCAGATAATAATAGGAGCTTACGTAGAGCAGGTACAGAGTAGTAACACAGTTTGCACAGTAACTGTCTGAGGTAGGCACTGTTATTTCCATTTTACAAAGCAGTCGTAGAGATTATATAATTTTTACCTAAAGCCAGTCAGCTAGTAATTAGCAGAGCAGGGTTTATGAACCCGTGCACAGTGATATGTGCTCTTAACTCTAATGTTCTGCCTCTGAGATTTTTTTAATTGATTTTTAAAATTAAAATTAACAAACAGAAAATGTAGTTCTGATTAGAAGTCTTAGTTATGCCAACATTTTCTATTTATGCAAATATTTTAACTGTCTTTTCCTCTTCAATAAAAAAAAAAAACTCAAAATCCCCTTTTCTGAATTTTTCTTTTTTGAATGAACATGAAATGTTAGGTATAATGTCTTTAATGATAATGTAATCTGTTCTATATCTAGGCCGTTATGGAGGCTGGCAATGCCAAGAACTCTGCACTGATGGCTAAAAAAGCCCCTACAATGCCGAAACCCCAGTGGCACCCACCATGGAAACTCTACAGGGTGAGTGAATCTGTATGTGATTCCACTGCCGGAATGATGATTGCTTTCCACTTACTAAGAGCCCAGGAATAGCTAAGGAAGGGGGTGCCTGGATGGCCCAGTCATTAATCATCTGCCTTCAGCTCGGGGCGTGATCCCGGCGTTCTGGGATCAAGCCCTGCATCAGGCTCCTCCACTGGAAGCCTGCTTCCTCTCCCACTCCCCCTGCTTGTGTTCCCTCTCTCGCTGGCTGTCTCTCTCTCTCTGTCAAATAAATAAATAAAATCTTAAAAAAAAAAAAAAAAAAACCACAGATGCATTAAAAAAAAAAAAAGGAATAGCTAAGGAAGAAAAGGAGTGAATATGAGAACCAATAAAGTGATCTGAGGTGGGATGGGGGAAGGGTTTTAGGCACAATCTTAAAAGACATCTTAGGAGAGAGACTTATTTAAGTAAAAGCCATGCACATATTTCCTGTAAAATACAGAGTAAAATGTTGACAGAAAGCTATTAAAATGTGGAGAACAGATGAAATAAATGTTCTAAGTGTTTGAAGTATTTAATAAGAAGGCCAGGAGGAAGAACAACATATAATGGTATTTCTTTGGCTTTATTGTTTATATTTTCAGTTGTAGTAAATTAAAATGATTCAAAATGTACCAAATCTGAAATGAAATGTATATAGTAGGAAAACCATAGCCACAGATAATTTAATATATATATGTTGAATTTTAGTTCTCTAGTTATACACTAAAATAGACTTTTTTTGGTGTACAGACCTAATAAATTTTAAGAGATGTGTTTGGGTAATTTGGTATTTGGGTAATCACTGCCACAATCAGTATACAGAAGTTCTATCAACTCAAAAAACACTCCTGTGCTATTATTTTGTAGTCATACCCTTCTGTGCCCGTGGCAACTGTTCATCTGTTTTCCATACTGTAGTTGTGTTTTTTTTTTTTAATTTTGTTATGTAATGGAATTACACAGTATGTCCCTTTTGAGACTGACTGCCTTCTTCAGCTTCATGCCTTTGAGAGTCCTCCAAGTTGTCGCATGTATTAATATATTCCTCTTTATCGCTGAGTGGTATTCCATTGTCTAGATACATCGTAGTTTGTGTGTATCTATTTACTGATTGAAGGTAATTTAATATTTATCATTCTAAAATCTGTCAAATAATTTTATAAACGTATTTGAAGATACGAGGAGGGGCTATTCAAACTTATGTGTCATGAGTTGAAACTGAATAAACTTTCACATTCGTGTAATGAGTCTGCTTATTCTACCTTCTGTTTTATACAGGTGATCAGTGGGCATCTTGGCTGGGTTCGCTGTATTGCTGTAGAACCTGGAAATCAGTGGTTTGTAACTGGATCTGCTGACAGAACTATAAAGGTAATAGGAAAGAGGAAGAAAAAAAATTTATGATTTTGTATTTGCTACACAAATGTAATCTTTTATTTTCTTAGGTGGGAAATGCTGTTGGAGTTACTCTGATTTCTTAGACCTGAGTATGGAGTAAAATTTATTACTCTTATCAGTTTAGTGTTCCAAATAAAAATGTTTGGAAAGTGGTATTTAAATAACAGGTTTTTCCAAGCAGTACATACTGACTAACACTAATTCCTTGGTATCTCCTCTGGTTACAGAATTCAAGCATGCTTATATATAAAAAATGTTTAAAATATAGAAAAGTATAAAAGAACACAGACCCATACATAATCCAACACTGTCAGATAATTTGACCCAGTTTCTTTTTATTATTTATTTCTGTGCCTATGTGTCATTACATTTCCTTCTGAGCTTTTTTCCTGTGTGTATAAATGTGTATCTTTAAAAAATCATGATGAGGGTGCCTGGGTGGCTGAGTCAATTAAGCGACCGACTCTTGGTTTCAGCTCAGGTCCTGATCTCAGGATTATGGGATTGGGCCCCACATCAGGCTGTGCAGTCAGCACGGAATCCACTTGAGACTCTCTCCTCCCTTTGCTCCACCCATCTCTCCCCTGTGCGCACATGCTGTCTCTCAAATATTAAAAAAAATACATAAATGAAAAATCATGATTGATAGGTAATTTCGTACTCTGCTTTTTTTCCAGTTAATATATCAGAGGCCTATTTTAGTTTCATGATACATCATTTAGATGCTCTATAATCTTCCTTTTGTTAGACATCAAAGTTTTTAGTTTCTTGATTTTCCCTATCACAAGTAATGCTGTAATTTTTGTGCCTAAAGCTTTTTGCTGTGTTTTAAATTGTTATGATAGTTTCCCAGAAATGGAATTAACGGGTCAAACATTTTTGAAGTTGACACCCAAAGAACAAATTATTTTGCAGAATGGCTGAATTGATACTTGCAGTGTATGAGAGGATCCTTTTCAGCACACTGATTGTGTATCTTTAAAAATATCTACTAACATGTTAAGCAGAATTGGTTATCTAATCTTTTAAAAACTGTCCATAAAAAATTTCTAGTGGGGTTGAACTTTTTGATACCTAATAAAACTGTTCTTAGTTTTTTTTCAATATGTATTTATTTTTTATTGAGGTATAATTGATATACAATATTAGTTTTAGGTTTACAACATAATGATACAATATGTGTATATATTGTGAAATCAGCACAAAAAATCTAGTTAACGTCTGTTACCATACATAGTTAACAGAATTTTTTTCCCTTATAGTGAGAACTTTTAAGATCTACTTTCTTAACTTTTAAATATGCAGTGCAGTATTATTAATTATAATTGCCATGCTAAACATTAAATCCCCCTGACTTACCTATTTTATAACTGGAAGTTTGTACTCTTTACCCATTTCACCCACTCCCCACCCCAACCTCTGGCAACCACTGATCTATCTATGAGCTTGGTTTGTTTGTTTTTAGAGTTCACATATCAGTGAAATCACATAGTATTTGTCTTTCTCCATCTGACTGACTTCACATAGCATAAGGCACTTGAGGTTCATTCATATCATCATAAATGGCAAGATTTCATTCTTTTTCTAGGCTGAATGATAGTCCAGTGTGTTTGTGTGTGTGTGTGTGTGTGTGTGTGTGTGTGTACACACACACACACACACATATATATATATATATATATATATACGCATTTTTTTAATCCATTCATCTGTTGATGAACATTTAGGTTGTTTCTGTAGGGTTTTGGTTTTTTTCCAAGTTGTTGCCATCCTTGCCTGGGTTAGTATGATATTCATACTTTAATTATCTGTGATATCCTTTTATACGTTAAGATTTTGTCACTTACTGCAAATATTTTCCGAGTCTGAACGTGCTTTTTAGTTCTATTTTTCCCTGCTTAACAAGGGAGGAGATTGGTGGGAGATTATTCTGCACATTTTTAAAGTTTAATATCTCTATAACTTTCACTTTTTGAATATTTAATTTTAACATTAAGAATCTAAAAATTTGCTTTGGAATAATCAAGAAAAATTAAATACTCTTTGATTGCAGATCTGGGACTTGGCTAGTGGCAAATTAAAACTGTCCTTAACTGGGCACATTAGTACAGTGCGTGGTGTGATAGTAAGCACGCGGAGCCCTTACCTGTTCTCCTGTGGAGAAGACAAACAAGTCAAATGCTGGGATCTTGAATATAATAAGGTAAGCTTGGAGTTAAGGACTTAAAACATTATGAATCACCGGTTTTCTTTGTAGTTATAGAGATTTTAACTTTCCTGCTTTATTTTTAGGTTATAAGGCACTATCATGGACATCTTAGTGCAGTGTATGGTTTGGATTTGCACCCAACAATTGATGTGCTGGTGACCTGTAGTCGAGATTCAACTGCCCGGGTAAATGGAGTAGAGCTGTGTGTTTCTTATACTATGTATATTTGATAATAGAGAGTCATATATTATTTGTTAGAGAATTAAATATAGTTGCTTTGACCAGCAATAGCCCAGTCCCTCAGTTTCTTGGCTTGTATGTTTTTTCACCTTCATTTTCAGTCCTGTGGCCTCATCCCGTTTATTATTGGGAGTGCCCTGCCTCTGAAATGGGACACTCACACGTTCCATTCCATCACTACATTTTCCATTAGCTGTTTCCTTTAGTAGTCTCATTATACCCATTCTTATACTTTCAGTACCCTGATCTTTTATTTTTTTGTTGTTTTTTTTTTTCCTGTTAGCTGCCTACTCTCTACAATCCCTATCCAGTTTACAGATCGTTTTCTTTCTTTAAAACAGTTTTTCATTCTGTTGAGGCACAGTTGTCTGGTAAATTCCCAGCCTCGAATTGGTCTAGTTACCTGCCTGAGATGAATACATGTTCTCTCTGACGGTATGTCTCATGTTTTTCTAGATTTGGGATGTGAGAACTAAAGCCAGTGTACATACATTATCTGGACATACAAATGCGGTTGCTACAGTGAGGTGTCAAGCTGCAGAACCACAAATTATTACTGGTATGATTGATACTTCCTAAGTTTACAGTATATTTGAGCAGAATGCATTATGATTATACATGAACTTTACATAAACTTTTCATATTCACCATGACTCTCGCTTTGTTACAGAGGTACATTGTTTCTGTGTGCATTTGAAACTTAGTGTGATAACATTGCATTTGACTGTTTTTATCTTATACTCTTTACATATCATAGAATATATTTACATATCATAGAATATATTATACACATGTGTATCATGTAATGTCTGACTGGAAAATGGTGCTGTTAGATACATTCAGACATTGTTTCATTTTTTTTTTTTTAATTTTATTTATTTATTCGACAGAGATAGAGACAGCCAGCGAGAGAGGGAACACAAGCAGGGGGAGTGGGAGAGGAAGAAGCAGGCTCATAGCGGAGGAGCCTGATGTGGGGCTCGATCCCATAACGCCGGGATCACGCCCTGAGCCGAAGGCAGACGCTTAACCGCTGTGCCACCCAGGCGCCCCTAGACATTGTTTCATAGTATCAAAATTACTGGTCTAGGAAACTGAAGCCAAAAGACAAAATACCCGCAGACCGATAACCATTAGAGCTGGTTTGAGTCTTGTTTTGCTAATGGTAAGATTAATAAAGGACCTTTACTCTAAGAGTAGAAAATAATTTCCTTACTTGATCTATTTTGTTAATTAAAAATCATTCGTTTTTTTCCTTCCCCTCCACGAGGGGTAACATCATGTATTTGCTGTATTTCTTAGCATTTGTTCTGGCTGTTCAGTTGACAGTGCTTTCAGGCATTACTGCATTTTTTTAAGCGTTAATTTAAAACCAACCTAAAAGTTTGGAGCTGTAAAGTAATTAGCCAGGAGTTGGTATGACTTTCATTTACTATATATGTGTCAATGGAAGACTGATTTTTATATTGTTATGTTTAATTTTTGCATTATTTTTCCTGATCTGTATTTTGTGGATGCGTGTTTTCATTATAGGAAGCCATGATACTACAATACGATTATGGGATTTGGTGGCTGGAAAAACAAGAGTCACATTAACAAATCACAAAAAATCAGTCAGGGCTGTGGTTTTACATCCAAGACAGTAAGTGTATTTTCTTAATTAACTTCTCTTTTTTCTTCCATTTTTAGAATAAGTATAGAAATACCAACATTAGTGCTACTTTGATAGTTGTTAAACCATTGTCATTTCTAGGCCTTGCCACTTACAAACATGCATTTCTTTCATTTTCCCTATGTAGTATTTTGCTTCATGACCTATATATATATGATGAGGAAAATTTTCCACACAGTGAAAAATGATAGTGTCAGATGAGACAATATGAATAAACCATGGCTAAAAGCTGCACGTCAAAGTAGAGGCTAATAGAAGATGGATTTAGTGTTTGACAGAAATGTTATTGGATACTGAGGTGCACATAGAATAGTTTAATTCTTAAGGAGGAAGTTAGTATGCATAGAAAAAAAATAGGAACTCTGAACATTATAATCAGGGTGTTCATAGAGGTGGAGCATAAGTTCACAACCTGTTTCTTATATCACATCCCCCTGACACTTCTGGTCACATGGATATTTTTTTCTGTCCTCCCTCTCCCCCTTATCCATTATTTCCTTCCTCCTCCCTCCCTTTTTCTGTCTTCCTCGCTCCCTTTCTTCCTCTCAGCCACTGCCTTTTTCTCTCTCTTCTTCTTGCCCTCTGTTTCTTTCCTTCTTTTCCTGTCTTCCTATAGTCCCCCCTCTCTCCCTCTCTTGCTCTGTCCAGAATAGTTTCATAACCCCTTGCCCTTCCTGTGAATTTAGGGGTTTGTACATTTGTTGTTTTAGCTCAGTGGAGAGCACTGGGGAAATGAGAAACATTAATCTAGGACTTAAAATACATTTAAAATTATTTGAAGATCTGATTTGACTTGGAACAAATGTCTTCATGTTTCTACCTCTTGGTACAACAATAATATTTTGCTGCCACTCTGTAGACCCATAAGTACACATGTAGAATACAGCCATAAAAAGCTGTTTTGAATTCACCATTTTATTTAACTTGGTTTACTTAGGCACGAATTCTCTTTCATTTTATTTCAGTTATACGTTTGCATCTGGCTCTCCAGATAATATAAAACAGTGGAAATTCCCTGATGGAAGTTTTATTCAGAATCTTTCTGGTCATAATGCTATTATTAACACATTGACAGTGAATTCTGATGGAGTACTTGTTTCTGGAGGTAAAATAAGATTTTAGTAAATGTGTTTTAGTCTGTCATTTTTTCTTCTAGTAAATGAGTCATTTGTAAAATTTCTAAGCCATCCCACCTAAATATTATAGCAGAACTTGCCTGATTAATGTGTATTTGGGTGTTCTGTGTGTGTTCAATGCATATTTGTAATATATGTAGCATATTTCATAGTTGAGTCGTCTTTGAGTTTCTACATGATAAATCTAACCTATTCATGCTGGGAATTACCTAAATTTTGGTTTGTGTATTCTGGAACCAGATAGCATTTTGTGGTGCTTTTTGAGCTCTGTAATAAATTCTGAATTAGGCACAAATGAAAGTTAGACAAACCAATATTAAGAGAAGCTTAAGTGCCTGTGGCTTAATAACTTTGTTTAGTCTTTATGGTCACGGTGCTTGACTGATGGATGGTGCTTAAATCTTTGCCAAGCTGAATTATTGAAAGGATACCATGTTTAATTAGATTTTTTTCCTTTAAGCTGACAATGGCACTATGCATCTTTGGGATTGGAGAACTGGCTACAATTTCCAGAGAGTTCATGCAGCTGTGCAGCCTGGATCTTTGGACAGTGAATCAGGAATATTTGCTTGTGCTTTTGATCAATCTGAAAGTCGGTTACTAACAGCTGAAGCTGATAAAACCATTAAAGTATATAAAGAGGATGATACAGCAGTAAGTTCTCTATTTCACATACATTTTGAAGTAAAGTAAATCAACCATACCAGTTTTGCAAGTGCGTTCTCATTTTAAAGTTACTGAAATTATCAGAAGGGAAAATAATCTTCATAGTATTAAAGTACTTTTCATCTCAAATAATGTCTCCTCATAGATTTCTGTATAGGTTTTATTGATGCCAGCAAATCGACTGTTTTAATTTTATCCCTACTTACTGCAGTTATTGGGAAAATCTTACATCAAGAATAACCACAAACAAATAAATTGCTGTGCAAATTAATTTTATAATCATAAGCTTCGGTATTATTAGGATACCTAAATAGCAATTTTACTTGGGTTGAAAAACCATGAGCTGAATTTGTAGTGAACCCATTCATCCTTTATTAGGTTCAGATGGTGTCAAAAGTTTGTCAGCTATTCCTAAAATTGTTAAAGAACTGCTAAATACATAATGCCAACCAATGTAATTTAGAATAGATGCCTTATTTTTGTTAGGAAGAGCATTATTAATATAAAGCAAATTAATAATACTTTGTTTTAACTTCTTTAATTTTCTATTTCCAGACAGAAGAAACTCATCCAGTCAGCTGGAAGCCAGAAATTATCAAGAGAAAGAGATTTTAATGGCATTATCTTCATGATGGCTACCCCCCCCTTTAAAAAAAAAAAAAGCTTGGTGTTGATGAGGATATCCAGTCATTTTGTGCTCAGGCTAGGAATGTAAAGCAGAAACTCACATGCTTACCTGATTCCTGCTTCATATTTTACAATAAACTGCCTCCCCCGTGTTGTTATTTCCAAAATAAATAGAGATCCTAGGAAGTTAGATGCAGATATCAAGCATATGTAGGTTTGTTGAACATGACTAAAGATAGAATGGCAGTTCTATTAAAAGACACCTTTAAAAAAAAAAAAAAACTTATGAAACTGCTTATTGTAATAAGGACTTGTTTCAAGGGAAGCAATTGCATTTTTGAAGGGGTTTTGTTTTGTTTTTGTTTTTGTTTTAGTCCTTTAAGAACTAGTATCTGTGACTAATTGGGGATTAAAGGATTTGAAGTCTTGTTATTCCACAAACAGTGTTTGAGTGCATGTTCTACAGAGTTCTGCACTGGATACTGTTGAGGAGATTGCCAACAAGACGTTTCTGTCCTCCAGGACCCAAGTAGCTTATTACGGAAATGCTGTAATAGAGACGCAGCCAAAGAGCTGAAATAGTACAGAGGGAACGACCATCGCTTTTTTCCAGAGAGCATTGTGGAAGACTTCCTAGAGCCCGGGGTATTTGAGCTGAGGCTTGAGAGGGCAGAGAGGGAAACTGGTGTTCTAGGATGAGGCATACAGTGAATGAAACCAGACCTGTGAAACTGGGACGTGTTGTGGGAGCCAAGAACTGTCTGCTGCAGTGGACTAAGGAGTACAGCTGGTTGGTGGTGGAGAAAGCTCATTTGGAGTTCGGATTTTATTCCACAAGCAGTAGGGTACCAACATAAGGCATCAAAACCTGGAGGAATTAATGAGATACCAGTGGAGGTATTGGAAGCTGTGGCAAGCAAGGGCTGCGGTCTTGGAAGACTTTCTGGAAAAGTGTTATTTAAGTTGCCGATACCTATTCCTTGTGGTAAATAAGAGTTTTCTGAACCCTGCCCTTAGGATCTTGATCTTGATTCCCTATCAGTCAAGAAAATGTGTCCACCTTCACTTTCTGTAGTTAGAAAACACAGTTACAAGAACAATTGATACAGATTTTTTTCAAATTAAAAAATGACACCATAATTTTGAATAAGCATTTCTAAATCACACATATCCCATCTTGCATGCTGTAGGTGGGAGTATAATTTTATAACCTTTTGGGGGGGGGTTTCAGAGTATATGAAAATGCTCAAACCATTTGGCTGATTCTTCATTAAAAAGATTAGGAAATTGCCTACTAGGGATCATCTGACAAGTGTACACCAGCAAGGTTACTGCACCTTGTTCTTTAATTATGAAAACTAGCTCAGATGTCCTATCAGTCAGGGACTGGTTTAATAGATTATGGTACCTTCATGCAATTTATTTCTATCCATTAAGAGTGAGAATGTCTCTGGACTAATAAGATGTCCAAACTTTGCTCTTAGGTTAAAAAAAAAAGTTGAAGCATTTTTTTGTAGAATAACTTGTTAATGCTATAAAATAACAGAATAGTCGTACCACGTTGTTACCAGTGGCTTTGTGAGGGAGTAAACTTGTGGGAGAACTTTCATGATTGGCTTTATATATTTCTATAATGTTTTAATTTTCTATAAGCATGTATTTTGTAAGCTTAAATAAAGAAATCCACTGCACTTGCATTCCTGAGAGATTCTCATACAACCTTCTAACAGGAGGAAAAAAAGGTGACTAGGGTCCCATTCCTAAAGGCCAACAAGAAATTACTGCTAGTACAAGGAGGTGAGAAAGACAGCTTTTATTCCGCCCAGCAGAGCTTCAGCTGTTGTTTATTATACACAAGCATCAGATTCTGAGTAGCATTTAAGAAATCCGTTTCCCTGCTTCATGCTAAATTCTTTATGGTGTTCTTGGATTCTCTTGCAAAAATTTCATCTACCATGTGTTCATGAACCCCATGGAATTTTAGGCAGAATTTCAAGCGTGTGCTGTTTTTTTTTTGTTTTGTTTTGTTTTGTTTTGTTTTTAACCTGCTTGACAGAACCCCAACCCAGGATAAGCCCGGCTCTCTTACTGTGCCAGTCTTATGCATACCCAAGCTCTAGAATGTTACCAGAGGAAAACCGCTGAGCTGACGGGACTCATTTTTTATGACCACATACCTCAAGTGGGCCATTAGTAGTGACCCAATACATATTTGTACAGTCAATGCCTCTGCCTCCTATTGCAAAGGGTGAACTCTACCCACCTAAAATCAATTCCAAATGTACAGTATCACTGGACCTAATGTTCCCTTCTAAGTATGCATGTACTTCTCTATTCCCTTTTATAGACAAACTCCAAGTGTTCGTAACTTCCCATGTTCCTCATTTCCCATTCTCTCAACTGATTTCAGTCCAAAAATAGTCAGATATGTTAAACATTGTTCTTAGAAAAATGGAAGAAATTTAAGTAGTATGAAGGAGTTGATAGGAAATAAATTAATGCAATAAAAAAGATGATAGTAAGCCTGAATGTTGATTTTTTTTGGTACAAAAAGTAGAAAGTAGATAAGAAACAAATACAAGAATCATAAATGTCCTAACAAAAACAAAAGGGGGAGAGACAATTATGTCCAATTCCATGCCATTATATTTAAAAAGCAAAATAAAGTGGTTAATTTTAAAGAAAAATATATGGCAGATTCCAGAAGATACAGAAAACCTAAATAGGTTAAATATCATAGATGAAATAGTTCATAGAGGAATTAACCCGTACCACTACCACCCGCACATATCACTAAGTGCATTAAACTTCAAAGTGGAATTCTAATTTCAATGCACTATAAATTTTTATAGGGTCTAGATAAAGCTTTTATGTGTTTTAAAATGTGAGTATATAAAAAATATCCAAGTCCAATGATGCACAAATGAAATGATTTCATCTTGCTTGTGAATATTGATGGAAAAATCATTACTAAAGGCAAAGAATCAAGTATCACTCATCTAAAGTTTAAAAGTGCAAGGAAGTTTCATTATTAGGAAGTAATATAATTCATCATACTGGTTTATATGAGGAGAAAAAGCATCTTCATAGATGGTAAAGGGCATTTCAATATAATTTGAAATCCATACTTAATTAAATAAAAACAAAAACTATTACCATAGGAACAGATGGATATTTTTAAAATTTGGTTAAATACAACTACTCTACCCTATGGTAAGTTGTTGATTGGGAAATACTAGGGATATTCCTATTAACATCAGAAACAAGACAGGGATGTGCAAATCAGTGTCTAGGTTTTTAAAGACTTCTGGACTTTTCTAACTTTTCTGGAAGTCTTTTAGAAGATGTGGAGGTATAATAATTGGAAAGCAGGGAAATAACATCATTGTTGACAGATAATTTGATTATACACCTGGAAATTTTAAGAGAATTGAAAGACTATTAAAATTAGTAGGTATATTCAGTAAGGGCTTGGTACAGAACTGACAAGTCAGAAATCCATAAGCACTAAGATCTAATGAAAAAATTTAAAAAAAATCCTCATATAAAATGGCCAAAAGACTTGGAATAAAATTAAAAAGAAGTGTGCAAGTCCTGTATGAAGAAATTTTCAAAATCCTCCTTTAGGGATAGAAAAGAAGCCTTGGTTAAATGAAAAGCATATTACAGTCCTGGGTTAGAAACTTCATGGTGTCCTTTCCCTTTAAATTCTATTAAATTAGTTCAATCCCAATATACCTATTGTATTTTTTTCAGAACTGGACAAGCTGATTCTTAGGTCTTATAGAAAATTTTAAAAGCAGCAACACCTAAGATAATCCTGAAAGCACAAAAAGGGAGAGAGGGAACTAATATTGTATTGCTACATGATCAAGGGAATGGAGTAAGGGTCCAGAAATACACCCAAACACAAATGATAATTACATGTATGATTCAGGTAGCCTAAAATGAGACGCTCAATCGTACTTAAACTCAAGTTTAAAACTACAATAAAAGCTACGGTTTTCACCAATAAGAATGTCAAAGTTAAAAAAAAAGTGGTAATAATATATGTAGAGGTGGTGTAGGAAGTAATTTTCTATTGTGCTGGTCCAGAATTATTCCACAGGAATAATTGGTGAGAACTTTTTAAGTATTAGCAATACTACTTAAAATCACAAATTTTAACCCAGAAATTCTAGTTCTAAGAATTTATGCCATCAATGTGCTCGTGTATGTGAGAAGTATGTATGCATTGTTTACAATAGAAAAACAGACATTACTGGACTTAACTCTAGGCTAAAGAAGAGAAGTGGATCTGATAAAGTCATAGTCTCTCATGTTAATGACGCCTTGCATGTTTATGTTTTACACAGAGCTGTCTTTTCTGTGATTACATATGATCCCTCAAGACTTTGGAGAAGTAAGTTAGACTAATATTCCCATTTTACAGTTGCAGAATCAGCCTAGTGGGCTCAAAGCATGATAACAGGAAGCCAGTGTGAGAGCCCAGGATTCTTTTTGTTTTAGTTTTGGTTTTGGTTTTGGTTTTTTTAATCTCTGTTCCATTTCTTTTGCTAGGAAATGACACTGGCTTATAATTTCTCATTAATTCCCATAGGGGTTGACTTTCCATTGATTTAAAGGGCACTTTAGGGTAAGAGTAAAGCAAATATTTATGTTTCTCCTGAACTGACAGCATTGGTTCTAGCAGTGGCCTCAGTCCGTATACGTTTCTGGCTATTCAGTGCTTAACGCAGATATTCTTAAATGTATCTATGTATCTACCTACTCATCTGCCATCCATTTTTCTATCCATCATCTGTCTAAATTTACTTTAAAGTTAAGGAAATGCATATTTATAGATTAATATCTGTTACTCGGATTCTTATAAATTCTTAAAGTCTTTAAGGATTTGGAGGTTTGGGAGATTTTAGGAGGAGAGAAAATTACTGATTTGAGGATACTTGCGTATTTGTTGAACATTTTCTTTTTAGTTCATACACACTTAATAGGTGGTGTAGAAAATACCAAAATTATGGTTGTGGTATCTACTCTCCTAGCTGAATTATAATCAGGGAACAAAATATTAAATGTTTATAGAAAGACTGAATAAGAACATAAGAGATTTCTTTCCACCAGAATCATAAAATGAAGTATTAAATGGGTGTTATATCCTGCGAATGTTCCAGGAGGGGGAGGGTAGTGTGTTCCAGAAGGGCAATTTTTGTGAAGGAACTCAGTTTTGGATTGTCCTTGGAAGGGTGGAGACTATTTAGGCAGACGAGTGCGGAATGGATAGACGAACTGGCCGTACGTTGTCACTGGATAAGCCGGACTGGAATTAAATTTAGGCTTCTGTTACCCCACCTACTTCGGACTCCGGGAGATGAAAAAGGGCTTGACCTTGCAACAGGGTTGGTCCGGCACCTGAAACTGGAGAACGTAGTCCAGGGTATACTGTGAAATTCTCTGAGACTGCAGTTGGCTCAGAGCCAGAAACCAATCATTTTCATCTGGGCACATAGTATAGGCACACACTCGATCCCTTTGGTTTCTAATACGTGCGCCTGGCTGGCTCAGTGAGAAGAGCATGCGACTCTTCATCTCCGGGTCCTGGGTTCGAGCCCCACTCTGGGTATAGAGATTACTTATATAAATAAGCTTTTTAAAAAATGGTTTCTGTTAACCTGGACAAGATGATTTTGATAAGATCATTTATCATGAAAAGGTTTTGCATAATAGATCCCCACCCAAAATGAGGACCAGTCAGAGTGAAGGAAGCATGAGAAGCGCTGGGAGCTTCCGCACGCCTCACTGCGGAGCTAGCCTCTTACGTGAGGGAGAGCTCACGCAGTGGCAGCCATTCCCTGCAGCCTGTGGGGACTCACGTCTTGCCCACAGGCCCAGAGCCGAAGGCTAGACATCACAGTGGCAGTGAAATCTTGAGCTCTGTGTGAAAAGGAAGCAGGACATGTGGAAATTTCAGATTATTTGCCTGTAAAGAAATAGGAAAACATGACTTTGACCTAGCATGATTCCATTTTCAGCAATGCAATAGTGGTTAAATGTTAGGCAGCATTTTATTGCAAATAATTCAGATGAACAAGATCCTCGTGCTAATTATATGCCAAAAGATCATTTGACAGAATTCAAGAAAAATGTCAGGCCAGACTTCTGAGAGAAAGAATGGAGGATATACGTCAATAATTTCTTGCAGAATAAATCATTCTTCACAGTGGAGCATAGAGGCAGGCACAGGAATAATTAAAGTCAGGAATAATAAAAGGATGTCTGCACTCATTTTTAAAATTTCAGTGTGGTTCTGGGAACTAAATGAACTAATGGGATGAGAAAAAATAAGAAATAAGGAAAATCAAATAATAATGGTATGTAGATAAATCATATAAAACAAGCAACAGAAAAACTGTTGACACGAATGAAAGTACTCTGTAAGATGATTCCACACAAGACAGATAAAGTACACGAAAATTAATAGTTTCCCTTGGTAACAGCAAGGAAACGTTGTATGTTGTGTAAAAAACAACTACTTTCACACCATGAACACAACCTATAGTATAAACAAGGAAATGCGCAAACTCTATATAAATGAACAAAATACATAAAACTCCATCCAAGGTCTTATTAAATGGAAAGACACACTGTGCCCCTGGAAGAAAAAAACCAAAATTTTAAATATCCATTTCCATAAAAATTAATATATAAGTTTAATGTCATCCCAATCAGACTCTCAGTGACTTTTGTTGGAAGAAGTTTACAATTTGGTGATCAAATTTATATCATAAAAGATATCAAAATGTTGAAGAAGTCTTTGAAAGCAGAATCATGAGAGGTGGAAGTGTCTATCCTACCAGGTATAAAGTACATGTAGAGATAAACAGTTAAGTCAGAACAGAATAGAGAGCTCAGGAACAGATATGGTTATTATGTGGAAATTTAGTCTGGGCTCTGATATGGAAAATCTCAGTATTATATTGAAATAGAAAAGCTGTGTGGTAGTCTAAGTGCAACATTTATTTAGATTCATCTAAATGTGTAATTTACCAGTATAAACACCACTGGGTAGGTGTATGTTGAAGGACATATAAGAAATAACCTTGCTACCTCTTTGAAATGGGATAGGGTCTTGGGTAGGTGATAGACCCTTTTATATTATTTATTTATTTTTAAAGCCTACGGCTAACTTTATTAAGGAAAACATACAAGTTTTTATAGAGAATGACTTTAACCACTACTTAGGAAAGATTCTTTGGTACCTATACATAATTCTCGGGGCTAACTAACAATTTAATGATTTTGGTAAAGAAAGTCCTTACAGAGTCTGATTTATTCTTCTAGACACTTTACCATAATTCATGTAGCTCCTATCAGATAAATTCTGGTACTAAACTGAGAGGTAATATTATTCAGCAAACGAGCAAATGCTATTTGGCATTTAATCAGAGTTCATCACTGTTACAAATATTTAGGTTGTGATATGATTTTTACGAAGAAAGCAAAATTCACCCCCTTGGTATAGGTTAAAATTTTTATTTTGGGCTGTGATTACAGAAAACCAACCAACCAACCAACCAACCAGTAGAAACAACTGAAATAAGCTACTACGCAATGCTATGTCGTACACCAGGGCTAAACATTTCTGAGGATACAGGAGCTGGCTGTATGCGTGCCAAAAGCCACTTCAGAAAATTATTGAGCTGGGGCGCCTGGGTGGCTCAGTCGTTAAGCGTCTGCCTTCAGCTCAGGGCGTGATCCCAGAGTCCTGGGATCGAGCCCCACATCGGGCTCCTCTGCTGGGTGCCTGCTTCTTCCTCTCCCACTCCCCCTGCTTGTGTTCCCTCTTATGCTGGCTGTCTCTATCACTGTCAAATAAATAAATAAAATCTTAAAAAAAAAAAAAGAAAATTATCGAGCTAATAGTTCTTTTCACTCTGCATATATATTGGCTTCTCTAAGAGACGTAGTACTGCATGTTGGTTAAGGCACAGTCTCTGTGTTCCCAGTTACAGTAGCTATATGGCTTTGTGTAAATTATTTACCTAATATATAAGATACTTGTGAGAATTAAAAGACATAATCTATGTAAAAAGGCTTACTCCAGTGCCCAACGAATATTAAGCACTTCATATGTATAAACTATCACCATCATCCCATCATCATGCCAGACGATAGACCCTTTTAATGTACACCTTTTGGTATAAAAGCGTCTCCCCACGAATAGAGGACTGGTTAATACATGTTTTTCAGTAAAAATATGCTTCTCTGAAAAGAATATAGTAGACACTTCATTGCTGTAGGAAGATAGCCACAGAATATTGGGGAAAATATTCAGAATATATAGCATCATCTTAATAAAAAAATCTATTTTAATACAGATCCAGAAGGATACCGACTCAAGTATGAAGGTAGAGGTTAAAGTAACTCTTTTACTTTTCCATTTCATTGGGAACTAGTAACTACTTGCAGTCAAAATAGAAAATATCAACCAGCTAATCACATCTATTTGCTATTTCCTCACCCATACATCACTGTTTCACATCCAGACACATTCATGAAAAAAAAGCTGGTCTTTATCTTCCAGTTCTCAAGCTCTGACAACAATTTATAATTTATTAAATAAAAATGAGTTTAGTAGTAAGTTATGGTGCATGAATACTGTGGCACAGGGAATAATACGTTGCCATTAAAAAAGCCCAGTAAATTTGAACACGCTGATGTAGAAAAATGGCCAAAATAGAAAAAAAAAAAAAAAAGTTCGCGGGAACATATTTAATGAGTATATAGACTTCTTTAAAGTTGGTTGATCGAACATACACATCTGCTTTTGCTCCTTCTCAAAACCGCATTAACATGACAATAGGATTGTTTTTGATTGTTTGAGCCATAAAAGCACAGGGACAGGAATGAGCGAAGAGGGAAAACAGGAACAACACTTTGGAAACAAGTGCACCTGAAACTAATATTACACTGTCTGTTAACTAACTGGTATTTAAACCAAAACTTAACAAAACTAAACAAAAAGCATCCGGCAAGTGGTAACCAGCACACTGGAGAAAGCTGAATCCTAAGCTGTCAGTCAGGGAAGTAAAAATCAACCTAATTGACACAGCCAAATCCTCAGAGACTCAGAAATGGGCACTACCCAGCAGACACTGGCATAAGGGAAGGTCATTAAAATGCTGAGACCTTGTAATTAGTGACGCCCGAGAAAATACAGGACACCCAGTTAAATGTGAACTTCAGATAAACAACAAATTACTTTTTAGTATATTCCAAATATTATGTAAAATATACCTATAGTATAAAAATTATTCATTGCTTACTCACCTTAAATTCAAAACTGAGTTGGGTGTCCTGTATTTATTTACTCAATCTGGCAGCCTTACTTGGAACGGACTCAGCCCCAGGAGCAGCTAAGAAGGATGGGGAGAGATAGGTGTAGAGAGAACAAACACTGGCTTCTCCTATCTCTCTGCCTTGTGATTTGCTAGTGGTGTGCCGTATTTGCAGAATGTACTGGAAGACAGTTAGCAAAAAAGTCTAGGAAATGGTTTTTTGACCCACAGCCACACAGCGTTACAGAGTAGAGGATAGAAGAATGGGTCTGAAGCTGACTGACAGTGGGTAAATAAGAGATAATTTCTTATACGAATGATGTATAATTTTAGCTTGAGATATTTACAATTACAAAAATGAATCTTGGTTAATTTCTTTGTATACATGCTTGTGGTTGCCTATTTGGGTGATCAAATATTTTGGGTGCTCCTTTTGGGGTGGGGAAAAATATCCGTGTTAACTGGAATGTGAAGGTCAGAAAACAAGTACCACACTAGAGACACTAGAGGTCCGCTTAGAAATGTCGTAGGAGGGCGGTCAAGCGGCTGCCTTCAGCTTGGTCGTGAGCAATGGGTCCTGGGATCGGAGGTCCACCTGGGCATCCCTATCCTCCATGCTTGTGCTCTCTCTCTATTGCTCTCTCTCTCTCAAATAAATAAACAAAATCTTAAAAGAAGAAAAAAAAAAAGAAATGCCATAAGAGTGCAGAAGAGAGACTATTCATTCCGAAGAGGGTGAGGGGTGGAGAGTGGGGCTTTGAAGAAGCTTCAGTGAATCATTTGAATGAGATTTGAATGAAAGCAGGGGAGACGGAAAGACATTGTCAGATGGACAGTGAGATCAGAACTAAAGGTGAGAAAGTGTGTAGTGTGTTCTGAGAGTACTGCGGTTTGGTGCTGCTGTGTAGAAAAAATGATGTATGGGTGTGGGATGGGGAAGAGTTTGGTCATGTGGGGAACAGCACCTTCCTTGTTGGAGGAGGGCCTTGAATACTGAGCTAAGAATTTAGCTTTTATTCTGCCAGGTAATGCACAGGCACTAGGGAACCGTTCAAGGATACGGGAACCAAGGAAAAAGTTAGATCTAGACCAGGGGTATTCGAGGCCGGATTAATGGATGAGATTTCTCAGGAAGGACAGAGCAGTGGGTCTCAATCTTGTAGAACCCCACACCCCCTATTGATAAACACCCAGAGATATCTGCCGTGGGAAATCTTGATGGCACCTGTTGTAAATCATTGCTTGATTCTGCTTACCCCAGACAAAGCTAATTTTGTCAAACTTTTTTTTCTAGTATTTTGAAAAAAAAATAAATTTTTCTTTCCTAAATACAAAATATATCAATTCCAAAAATGTTTTTTTTTAAGATTTTATTTGTTTATTTGAGAGAAAGAGAGAGAGAGAGCATGAGCAGGGGGAGGGGCAGAGGGAGAGGGAGAGGGGCAGAGGGAAAGGGAGAGGGAGAAGCAGACTTCCCACTGAGCAGGGAGACTGATGTGGGAATCGATCCCACGACCCTGGGATCATGACCTGGGCCGAAGGCAGACACTTAACCAACAGAGCCACCCAGGCGCCCCCCCAAAAATGTTTGGTTTGTCAAATTATATTAATACTACACTTACAAACGATTGAGGTAAATACATTAGTTGCTGAAGTTATTTCATGAACAATTTGACCATGCACATCATATCTCATTGCAATTTGATGTGATTCTTCTTCCTATTCCTGTGTGGGTGTGAGCACGCACAAACATATTTAGGCTTTATTGGTACACTTGTGTTTAGGCAGAATGTTATGGACTAAATATGTCCTCCACCAAATTCATATGTTGAATTCCTAACCCCAGTGTGATGGTATTAAGATGTGGGGTCTTCTGGAGGTGATTGGATCACCGTGAAATAGATTAGTATCCTTATAAAAAAGACCCTATAGAGCTTTCTGGTGAGGATACAGCAGTAAGCTGGTCCCCTACGAGCCACGAAGCAGGCTCTCACCAGGCACAGTATCTTGATTTGGGACTTCCCAGCCTTCAGAACGACGAGAAATAAATGTTTGTTGTTTAAGCCACTCAGTCTATGGTATTTTTGTGAGAGTAGCCCAAACTGAGTAAGACAGTCCCTGGTATCTATAAATGGTATCGCACTATCCATTGAGATTTCCTTTGTTTTCTTAACCAGTGTTCTGAAGGATCTCTCCCCCTGCCCAGGTCTGTACATTACCTGTTTTCAATGATATTGTAGTCTATAGTGTGAATGCACCATTATTGATTTAAACATTCCACTTGAAGAAATTTAATTTTCCTTTTTAAACTTGTTATTATTGACCACGTTGGAATGAATACCCTTGATCTGAGTGTGCATAATGAGTAGTTCTGTAAGATAATAGCTAGTGATATAATTACTGAGTCAGCATATATAAATCACCCCGCACCATTTTTATATATACACCAAACTGCACCAAAGCCTCTAATAGTTTACCTTGATTTTTGTATCTTAATTCCTTTGAATTGTTATTTCTGCTCCATAAGGTTCATAAATGAGTTAAGGGCAACAATGTAAAAATTCTCTCCCTCTCCCCAAAAAGAGATTATATAGAATGGCCTTAGCATCTAGCAACAGGAAAATTTTTTTGAAAATCCTAAATGTCTGACAAAGGACATTTGGAAACATTTCAGGAAACAGTTGGGCTAATTTTGGAGTTCTCTATTCTTAAAAATATCAAATTTATTTTAAGGCTATTCTGCTTATATATTGGTAATATTTTGACAGATAATGTTTTTGCAATGATTACACATGATGAGATGTAGGATTGGAAAAAATTAATATGGACCTTCTGTCCGTGAATTTACTTTTTAAAAACAGCATTATTGAGATATAATTTACATAACATATAGTTCACTCATTTAAAATATACGATTCGATGGTTTTTAATGTATTCACAGAATTGTGCAACCATCACTCTGATCAATTTTGGAACATGTTTACCACGCCCAAAAGAAACACCGTTCTCACTAGCAGTCCTTCCCCTTTTCCCTCAATTCTTCATCCCTAGGCAACCACTACTCAACTTTCTGACTCTGTAGGTGTGCCTACTGTGGACATTTTAAATAAATAAAATCCTATAGTATGTGGTCTTTCGTGACTGGCTTCTTCCACTGAGCACAACGGTTTCAGGTTCGTTCATATTGTCGCATATATCAACAGTTCATTCCTTTTTATTGCCAAAAACTCTTCCATTGTATGGTGTAGGGGGAGCTCATCGAGGAGATGTAGTTTGCAGGTTGATCCACAAGCCAGACCTCAGCAACCAAAGGCTCCCCACCCCTCCCTGCTGCCAGAAACTGCCCCAAGGATACAGCCTTAAGATAGTGCTGTGGTGTTGAGACCATCTGCATGTACTTGTGACTGAACTCAGCTAAGACCTCTATCTAAACTTTTAAGATTTGGTGGTCTGGTAAAGAGACCTACTCACCTGCGGTCACCCACGACAAGCCTCATAAGTAGGTTCCCTTGTTTATTACACCTGCCACCTGTCAATCTGGAAGGCCTGCCTCTTTCTTCAGTCTCTCCCTGCCCTCTGCATATGGGGGGTGGGGGGGGCAGTTTCAGGTTACACCTGGGAAGCTCCCAGAAAGGTTGTGAACCAACATCTGAATATATACTTTTCCATCCATCCATCAATGAACATTTGGGTGAGTACACTTTTCTACATTCAGAAACCACGATGAATATTTGCTTGAGCGTAGTTAACATGTTTAGAAGAAAGATCCCAAGTTATTTTAGGACCCTTAATGTGCTAAGCAAATCAGATTTCCAGTTGTGAGTCATTTGAGCCATTCCAACATTTCTGTATTACATTTGGTACAGAGTAGGGATGTTTGCCTAACAAAAGTTTGAAATTAAGAAAGATCATGGTAGGGGCACCTGGGCGGCTCAGTTGCTTAAGCGTCGCACTCTTGGTTTCTGTTCAGGTCATGATCTCAGGGTTGTGAGATCAAGCCCCGGGTCGGGCTCTGCGCTCGGTGCAGTGTCTGCTTGAGATTCCCTCTCCCTCTCCCTCTGCCCCCTCCCCTCCCCCTTCCCTCTGCCCCTCCTGCTCATGCACACTCTCTCTAAAATAAATAAATAAATCTTTTTAAAAAACACATAATGATAAAATAAATATATGATTTCTAGAAAATGGGCAAATGCTTGAAGTTACATAAAAGGAATATCATACTATATTAAAATTACCATTCAAGAAATATAAATAACTAGGAAATATGTTTATTTAAACCCTCTTTTAACATTTTGCTGCAAATAATATCTTTATAAACAGCATATGGATGAATTTTGTCTTTTCTAGAAGAAATTGTCTCAATGTCTGCATCTTTTAATGATGATAATGATAGTAGAAGCAAATACTCAGAGAACATTTGCTATCTGGCATTATTCCAAGTGATTTCATGTGTATTAACTCATAATCCTCAAAACTAGAGTCAGCTACATAATTTGCAGGGCCAAATGCAAAATAAAAATGCAGAGCCTGCTGTTTAAAAATGAGGAAGAAAGTGCCATTAATAATAGGTACTAAAACATAAAGCTTTTTTCTTCCTTCCTCATGCATTATGTTTTTTAAAACTTGCCACAATGTCATCCTAAGTAAAAAATTTGAAAATTTAAGTTATTAACATGAGTTAACATTCACCTTCCTCTTTATATTTTACAATGGCCGTTTTAAACGAAAATATATGAGCCTTTCGCTCATATGACAAATCATCAAAATTGCAAGTTGTATTTCATAAGTCACACCTGCATATGCAGTGTCTTCTCAGAACAACGGAAATGCAGTGCAAAACTAACTCAATTGTTTTATTCCATTTTTTAAACAAATGCACGTCTTACCAACACTCTGTCTTTGGTTTACTGATGAGTAAGGAAGAAGTGAGAGGGAGAGGAAGCAAGGATTGCCTCATCTTTCCCTTTGCTGTCCTGAATTGTCATTTTCAGGGTAAGTGATTGGTGAATATGAGAAGCAACCTGAGTGGACTCCTTGGTCATCGGTGTTTCTTGTAACCCCCTTGTCTTCATAGTGTGTTTGGAGCAGGTTCTGGTTTGGATGATATTGTTGTGTTTTTATCATGTCCCAGCCCCAGGGGGCTCACCCAGTCGCTTGGGAGTTGCTGGCTCTCTGGGACTGGATAACTAGAACAGTCTTCCGGGGCTTGCTTTCGGTCACCTGTTGTAGGAGTTACTGCCAGACACCAACATCCAGGATCCTGGAATTAGCATCGAACTCCCCACACTACTGTGAAAAATGTTAAGGTTAGACTTTGGGTATTATTGTTTATCAAGAGCAAGTGGGCTTGTTGCCTTTTCATATTTGTCTAGTTTGGCAGAAAGCACAGAATTAAAAATGCTTTCTCCCGCAGGTCTGGATTTTGACGTAGAGAGAGACAAATTCATGGTGAATGAATGGATGTGAAGGGGGGAGGACAAAAGGCAAATCTGAGCTCTAGAATTCTCGACCACATTTTTCTTTCTAGTGGCTTGGCATTTTAGCGAAGGAACATCCTGGTGAACTTGGAAGGCATCAGTGCATATCCATGTCTTATACACAGCTTTCACTAAGTATATCGTTGCTTTGTTCAATTGAGAGTATTCTAGTTATTGCCCATCTCACAATTCCTCACACTGAAAGCAGCCTTTTTAATTTTTTTTTTTTTTTTTTTTACATTCGTGAACAAGCATTCTTCAACGGCTTACTCTGTTACAGTCATGGCTGATGGTATTGGGGTGGGCTATAATTGTTACCAAGAATTTTTAAATCTCTGTTTTCTCACAAAAACCAATGGATCCTTAGTAACCCTTCCTAAATTGGAGGCACACCTACCATTTAACGGAGTGCCAAGTCTTCTCTCTCGTCTTTGCTCTTTCATTTATTTTTTCTGGTCCACTTGTAGAAATGTCAAACACTGAGAAATTTGTCTTTGATACATCTAGACTTCTGCTGTGTGCAATTTGTTGCCAGATGTGAATGGATTGCTTCCATTTTAGGGACTACAAAAACATTCCATGCTCACACTTGCATAAGGTCCTTGAAAAAGACCTTTGATCATTCTCTCAGTAGGGTATGCAAGGTTTTGTGTGTGTTTGTTTGTTTTCAGTTCTTTTATACATAAATATAAGTCTGTCTTGAAAAAGCATATTGGCATTTGGTTACCTAATTCTGTTACCGTATCAAATAGAAATATTGAGACTTAAGATTCATACATCATGGTTTAATTTGGTAAAAGTTGAAGTTTACCAGATTCCTCTGCCTTAAAATGGGGGGGGGCGGATGGGTGTGCTTCCTACCTGTTTTCAAGTTGGGACTTTCCCATTTAAACCACATCACATTCCCTACCCATCCTGTATCTCTGCTTTATTCTTCTCGGGTTTTCATTTTTAATATAACTTATTCATTTTAATTGTCCACTTCCCCCAGTGGAACGTCAGCTTCTATTAGCAGCGATTTGTTGGTCATCACCGTATTGCCAGTTCTCAGGATGTTTCGTTAGACAATTGAAATCAGATAGTCTAAGTAATTGGGAAATTGGGAGAGTCACCTCCAGTGATCTGATTAGATTTTTTTTACCTTTGTAATAAAAATAAATGATTGAATGAATTATTAAACAATGGGGGATTGGAAGTAATTTTAATGAGAATAATTTATACTTTTATGAATTTAAAATGTAATTAACAGGTAACTCTCAGCAAACTCACAGATTTGGGAAAGACTTTAATGGCATTAAGCTGCATTTAGAAAGTGCTAGTTATAACCTCGCAGCATCTGTACCGCTCAGTTTTCCAAGAAGTGGACCTCTGGACAATTTTCTTCTTTGAGCACATGACACACTCTGCTGCCTTTTTATGGTACAGCTTGTGGTTTAAAGATCCTACGATGATTCAAAAATTACTTGAGATTTTTATGTCCAATGTCATCTTTCATCGTGTGTACATTTCTGAGGAACTCTGAAGTCTTGAAGCACTATTATAAATTCGTTCTGTGTTACATTCTTGTCTAATTTCTGCCTTGAATTCCAAAATTCAAGTAGGTGAGGGTGGTCTGAAGGCCAGTGGGGAAAACATTTCGTTTGTCTGGATACAGCACTGTGTCCTGTAACTCGACCCCGAGTGGAAAGACCCCCCCGGGGATAAACATCTTTTCCCTGTGGCTTCATCACACACTGAGTTTATGAAAGGAGAGGACTGACATGCCTTTCAGGCAGCCTTTCTTTACAGCCATCATTTGTGGTGATTAAAAAGTAGCAACTGGAAATTTCTGAGACTGGAATAAAAATGGCCCACCACTGAGAAAAGCAATATTTGGTTGATGTCTCTGACATCATTTTAAAAACAATGCTTCTGAATTTCCTTAAAACTTTCAAACAATTCCGTTTTTCCGCCATCAGCACTATCCGGATGATTCTCTCTTCTCATATTTCCTTTCCTTCTCATGAGCTGCCTGGCCCTCAGGGTAATGGTTCAGACCACAGCCCTATAGAACTACCCACTCTGGTTTGACTCTGCCCGGCCACTGATTCTCAGGGCCGTGTGCCTGCTGGCAAGTTACCAAACTTCTCTGTTTCTTGATTTCCTAACTCATAACAATAGTGCCAGCCCCATAGATCTGTTGTGCCTGTTAAAGAGTAAAGTGGTGATAACAGGGCCAGCAAATAGGAAACCCTGGGTGATATTAACTACTATTGACCTGAATACAACGATTTCCAGCATTCTTAGTTGCTGCTGTCTAAGCCTTCTGTAACTGCCTAAAAATGTTACAGGTTGTTTACTCCTAGCTCTAAACCCGAGGACACGGATCTCTCCTAAGGCCATCGGCAAAGCAGCTCTTTTGTTTAGGTACAAGTCAAGACATCAACACCCTCCACAGTCTTGAATGGAGCGTCTATGCTCTTTGCAGGTTTCCCTCGCTAATGTGTTTTCAATATCATCCCACACCACACACTTTTCTTCTCCCACACCTTTTCTTTTTATATATGTAAAATATATTATAGATATAAATGTATAATACACTTGAAATATTCTACTTTGTTAATTGCTGTCTAATTTCTTAATTTAAAAATACTAACGGAAGCTTTACTTACTTGGTTAATTATAATCAAACAAGGGTGAATTTTCCTCACAATCCAGCCTCCCACCAGGTATGTATTTGTGCCTTCAATTCTATACCAGCTTCCTTTCAAACACCCAGATTTTTTTTTTCAGAGGAGTGAGGCATATAGTAAAGATCCAATACCCTGCTCTTCTTCATTCTTAGTAAGAGAACCCTTATATTTTAGAGGGAGGGGCTATGCATCCACTTAAAATGCTACATATCTCAGATGTTTTTTGCAGCCATGAGTGGCCATGCTGGAAAGTCTTAGCCAGTGAGATTTAATCAGAAATGTTGTGTAGGCTGGAGGCACTTGGGTGGCTCAGTCGGTTAAGCGGCTGCCTTTGATCCAGGTCATGATCCCAGGGTCCTGGGCTGGAGCCCTGCATTGGGCTCCCTGCTCAGCGGGAAGCCTGCTTCTCCCTCTCCTCCCGATCTGTGCTCTCTCTCTCTCTATCTTCTCTGTCCCTCTCTCTCTCTCAAATAAATAAATAAAATCTTAAAAAAAAAAGAAAGAAAGAAAGAAAGAAAGAAATGTTGTGTGGGACTTCCAGAAAGGTTGATTTTAAAATGTTGCCTCAGTAGGGAGGTGTGGAATTTTCATCTATTCTCTTGTCGGTAATCGAGTGGGATAGTTGGTATTCCAGCTTCCGTCTTAGACAAGAGGTGACTTAGAAGATCGTAGCCAAAGCTGGGATAATGCCCCAGAAATATGGAACTCTGGGGTCTTCAGGACTACAAGGCTGCTATCCCAGCCCTGGACTGATCCCCTCTAGACTTCTAGTGTATGATAGAAAAAATAAACTTCTGTCTTCCTTAAGCTACTGTTACTTTGGCTTTTCTATTACACATAGCTATATAGAATTTTAATATATTATAGAAGTGGGTCCCCATCTGGGGCAATTCAGATGGGAGCTTATCAAAGTCTCAGGGCAGGGAGGGGGAGAGGAAATGGTCTTTTGTTGAAAGACCAATGGTCAAGATACAGACATCAGTGAGAGGAGGTTGTAGCTTCTCAGCCAGGGACAAGATGCTAAGGTCACAGGAATGCGAAAGATGGCTCCCAGGTGTTGGCTTGGCTTCCTGATGCTGCCAGGGGCTAGAGCTGGCATTTGGCTGACTCTTTCCTCTTGAAAAGTTGTAAACATTCTGCTCTGTTCCCCTTGGTGTTTCTCCTTTAAATCTTAAAATTCTAATTTGGGAGTCAAAAGCAATAATACTATAAATAGTTTCTTTCTCTTTGAATTCCTGCTCTAACAATCTTAATTCTCCTCTGGGAAATATGATAGCTTCTCACTGATGAGTGGAAAGATCAGGAAGCAAGAGAGAGAAAAACACAGGGATTAAAATTGATGATACTATCTTACTACCAGTACCTGCCACCGGAATGTCTTCAAACACTGTGATAATATGAAAAAAAAAAAATACTCGAGCAAATCACAATTGGTGTGATTTGATTATTTTTTTAAAACACCAGCAAAAGAAAAGTATTCATCAAACCTGGTAAGAAGTATTGTCTTATATTGAGCATGCCTATTTAAGAGAAAATTCTCAAAAGGAAAACCCATGAATACAGTAGGTCTTGCCTGAAATTAAGGTTGACATTATCAACCTTTAATACATTATCAACCTTTAATAGATAGTTTATGAATGAAAACCAACTCTTTGAATATAGGGCCTCTTGGAAAGTACTTGCAATCATGTTGCTTTCAATGCCTTTGGTGGCATTAAAACTGAATGGAATTTTGTTTTCCAGAAGGAATTACTTGTAGAATTTTTATTTTATTCTTAGAAGGTGTGAAAGTGGAGATGTATTATAACCAACCCTTTATATCGGGAGCGTTGCAAGAGCAAAATGTGGAGAGTATCTGTGAGACAGTGGGGAGACTAGAACAAAATAGGGAAGCAAGATGAGGTAAAGATGTATCAAGTACTAATACGATTGAGATACTGAAAAACAAAAAAAAAAAACAAAACCAAGATTCCATGGATGAATCTGTGACTGGGAGAAAGTACCAGAATTTGCTTTCACCAGGGTCAGAATGCCACCCCCTCTTTGCTCTCCACTGGGGTTTGACAAATTTGACATTCACCTACTTTCAACAGAGGTTCAAAATACTGGTAGAAATAGTTTGCAGGCATGTTCTCCAGATGCAATGAAAGTAACTGTTTTATTTCTGGGACTTAGCTGTCCGTGTTCTCTACTATCCAATTTTAATAAGATATTACATCTTGCATGATTCACTCATTCATTCATCAAACTTCTACTGACATGTCATCCTTCCTTCCTTTCAGCACAGATGCACTTTTTCTGTTTTTATTTCTTTTAATTATTTTAATTAGTAAACCCCTGAAACTATATGCACAATATATATGTATGTATTTATCTAAAATTGTTGAATTTTAAAAAATCATTTATGAAAAAACTGAAGTTTTGGCAACATTATAACAAATACGATTATTTTGGGGCGCCTGGGTAGCACAGCGGTTAAGCGTCTGCCTTCGGCTCAGGGCGTGATCCCGGCGATCTGGGATCGAGCCCCACATCAGGCTCTTCTGCTATGAGCCTGCTTCTTCCTCTCCCACTCCCCCTGCTTGTGTTCCCTCTCTCTCGCTGGCTGTCTCTATCTCTGTCGAATAAATAAATAAAATCTTTAAAAAAAAAAAAAAACAAATACGATTATTTTCATGTATAGGAATTATAGTGTGGGAGGAAAAGTTATACTTGATTTCCAAATGTGCCGTAGATTTAATTTCAGATTTTATTATTTTGTTATATTATTGATTTTGCTAGTTCGTTTGATCAATCTTTAATTTCTTTAAATTATGAAAGCATAGATGGAACTTTCTAGCTATCAGTCCATTTCAACCAGTAAGAATTTATTTTATCAGATATATCAAGTATATCAAGTATAGGTCTTATCAACAGGAGAGTGAAGTAATATGGGTTAGAAGTTCGTATGAATGGGAAAATTCAAGTATTTGACCATAATCGTGTAATTTTATATTGATTCTAAGTTTAAACTTGGAGGGTACATTGTCATTTAGCTGTGGAATCCACCAACTTGCCTAAATGCAGAAGCCTTGTCACATTGAGACCATAAATTGTTCAGTACTGAGAATTTAACCAATTTTTGATTATGAATTTCATCAATAAATATGTATAAAGGAGAGTGAATGCTTTAGTGTTACTCTATAGCTTAACTTGAATCAGGGCTGAAAAATGGTGAGATAGTCTTTTAAGTACTTTCTGTTAAATAGCTTGGAAGGGAGACTTGGGTTTGCCTTGCAAAATTTACCCTAACTTCAAGGATCCGCGGATAGCTGATTTTGAATCTCTGGGGTCTCTACTTACTAACGATGACGTATACAAAAGGAAGAGTTTCATTATAGAGTTATAGAGAAATTAGAGTTTCATTTATAGAGTTTTAGAGAAATAAAGAAAAACATAAATACCACCTGCCACTCTTTCCTACCCTTGCCCCACACCCCAGTCACAGGGTAGAAGGCTCTCATGGACATAAACGTTCTGAGGATAAATACGATTCTTGATTTACCCTGGTTCTCAAATGTGCTGCAGAGTTCCCCATTCTTTTAGTCCTGGGGAGGGCTTGAGTTGTGGAGCTGGGTGGCTGGGAATTCTCCTAACAGGGTGGCTGTAAAGCCTTCTGCAGAGACCCCTTCTCTGTTTAGTGTCTGTGCCTGGAGATTCTCATCCCCCTAGCTCCAGCCCACCCCTGCAGAATCTTCATTTCATCTGACCTTCCATGGAAGACCAGGCTGGTGAATAGACAGCTACCTTCTCCTTGCTTAATTACTTTATCTTAAATAAGGATATAAATTCTATGAACCACAACATTCTTCTGATTTGGTCATGCTAACCAATAAATATGTGATCTTTGCCACCTCTTGAAATAGATACATACTGCTTTATTAAGGGCAGAAACATAAACACTAGTGAAAATATCCAAATCAAAGGCTGACACCAGCTTTATCCTTTAAAAGCCCCCAACTTTTTATAATCATAAACAGAGATTTCAGAAATATTCTTCTCACAGTGAAAAATATTATTTTTAAATTTCTTTCAAGTTTGGTCCCTCTCTATGTCCTCTGCTGTAACCTTTCCTTTGTTCTCAGTGTCCTAGATCTTCCAGGACTGTCCAGTTCTGGTTCTCCTCTTCTTCCTTCCTACGCTTCCCTTTTTCAAGTAACAAATTTTAAATGTGTTGGTCGGTTTTATTTTTATATGTTAGGTCAACGTAATATGTGTGATTTATGTTTGAGAAGCAAGTTGGGGAAAGATTTGAAAATCAAGGCTTGCCAATTCTCGTTCTTGGATTGAAACCAATGCTGATCGGTGATACCTGATAGCCGTGTGCTGCTGTCTATAGAAACTTTCCATCATGCTAGACTTGTTTTAGCTCACACGGACCAGATCCTCTGTTAAAGGGGGTGTGCCCAAGATTTTGTTCCTCTTGGAACATTTAGGACAATGTTTTATTTTTGTTTTCAATGGGTGAGATCCCTTGTCACTGCATTCTAGGCTTCCAAGAGAATTTTCATTTATTTTAATTTCTTTTAGTTGTGGTAAAATGCACATTACATAAAATTTACCACTGTAACCATTTTTAAGTATAAACATCAATGGTACTAAGTACATTCACACAGTGCAATTTCCAGAACTCCTTTCATTTTGCAAAACTCACTCTGTACCCATTCAACAATGAAACAATAACCCCTCTTTCCCTTGTTCTCTCCACCTCCTGAAAAACCACCCTTCTCCTTTCTGTCTCTGTGAATTTAACTACTCTGGATACCTCATAAAAGTGGAATATGACAGTATTTTTCTGTTTTTAACTGGGTTATTTCACTTAGCATCATGTTTTCAAGGTTTATTCATATTGTAGCATATGTCAGAACTTTCTTCTTTCTAAGGCTCAATAATATTCCATTGTATTGTCAAAAATCCAGAAACAGCCAAATCAGAATCACCAGATCAATAAAATAGTATTTACTAAGAGTTTATTGTTCACGAAGGAACAATTCACAAACTAGGAGCTCTCAAACCAACAATGGAATAAGGTTCCAAGGTATATTGTTGTAAGACAGTTTATACAGCGAAAATGTAATGATTCATTACAATGATTTCTTTCTTTATAATATTGGTTATAGCACTAGAGTTTTCCTAGTGATAGAGGATTGGTTAAAAGTGTTTACTTCATGCCAGTTTTCATGAACAGCTTAAGTTTTGTTGATGATTCTCAGAGGCATTTACAAGAAGTGGCCCAAGTTAAATTTTGCCTTTTATACAGAATAAGCTAAAATAAGTTTCACTTATGTGGCTTAAATGTCTGCTAGGGAATTTTCAAGTTTGAGCTTCGTTTTGCAATTTTCTTCCAACAGTCTGCATAGAGCACATCTTGTTTACCCATCCATCTATCAATGGATGCTTAGACACTTGGGTTGTTTCCACTATTGGCTGTTGCCAACAATGCTTCTATGAACATGCGTGTACAAATAGCTCTTTGAGATCCTGCTTTCAATTCTCCTGGGTACATGGCCAGAAGGTGAATTGCCAGATCATACGGCGATTCTATTTTTAGCTTTTGGAGGAACTGCCATCCTGTTTTCCATAGTGATTGTGCCATTTCACACTCTCACCAGCAGCGCACAAGCATTGAGATTTCTCCACATCTTTGCCAACACTTGTTTTCTGTTTTTATTTATTTTATTTTTTTTAACACAGTAGCCATTCTCATGGGAATGAGATGGTATAACATTGTGGTTTTAATTTGCATTTCCCTAATTATTAATGATGTTGAGCATCTTTTCCTGGGCTTGTTGGCCATTTGTATATCTTCTTTGGAGAAATGTCTATTCAAGTTCTTTGCCCATTTTTAAATAGGATCGATGATATTTTTCATTGTTGAATTTTAAAAGTTCTTTACATATTCTGGATATTAAGCCTTTTTCTTAGATATGATTTGCAAATATTTTGTCCCATTCCATTGATTGCCTTTTCATTCGGTTGATCATGTCCTTTGATACACATAAGTTTTACATTTTAATGTTATCCAGTTTATGTATTTTCACTTTTGTTGCCTGTGCTTTTGATGTCATATCCAAGAAATCATTGCCAAATCCAATGTCAAGACGATTTTCCCTATCTTTTCTTCTGAGAGTTTTATAGTTTTAGCTCTTACAGTCAAGTCTTTAATACATTTTTAATACATTTTTGCAAATGGTATGAGAGTCCAATTTCATTCTTCTGCATTTGGATACCCAGTTTTCCTAACATTGTTTGTGAAAAAGACTATCTTTTCCTATTTAATTGTTTTGACATCCTTGTTGAAAATCATTTGCCCATATATGTGAGGGTTTATTTCTGGTCTCTCTAAACTATTTCATTGGTGTATTTCTTTTATTATGATTATTTATTTTTTTATTTTTATTCTTATATTTATTATGTTCAGTTAGCCAGCATATAGTACATCATTAGTTTTTGATGTAGTGTTTAATGATTCATTAGTTGTGTATAACACCCAGTGCTCATCACAACACTTGCCCTCCTTAATACCCATCACCCTGATTGGTGTATTTCTTATGCCATTACTACATTGTTTTCATTCCTGTAGCTTTGCAGTAATTTTTGAAATTAGGAAGCGTGAGACCTCCAACTCTGTTTTTCTTTTTCAAGATTGTTTGGCCATTTGGGATCCCTTTAGGTTCTGCATGAATCTTAGGATGAGTTTTTGTATTTCTGCAAAACAAAAAATAAAAAACCAAAGGGACACCACTGGAATTTAAAATATCTGGATCACTGTGGGTATTACTGACATCGGAATTTTCATTATTGGTGATACAAATGTAATCTCTACTTTGGAATTGTTAGCCAGTTTATAAAGGAGAAAGGAAAACAGCCAGGTTTAACGAATTTCCAGAGATACGAATATTAAAGAACATTCACTCTGTGCCCTTGGGAGTAGGAACTAAGCATGCTCCTAGTTCTCTTCCTACAATGGGCTCATTTTATTTATTTATTTATTTTTTCTCCAGCCTGCCTTCCGTCTAACAGAACTAGATATAAACCTTCTGGTAGATGAGCTTCCAATTTTTTTACTGGTTAGTTGACAGAAATTCAAAAAGTAAAATGCGTGAAACATCTGTGCTACTTTCAGTCCCAAAGAAAAAGGGCCTTTATGATGCTACCTGGCAAATAATAGGTCTATTACAAATGTAAATTCCCTCCCTTGCACCCTTCCGTAATAGGCCTTTAACTACCCCCAAGGGATTTTGCATTGTCCATTTGGTCTTTGATTTTTGTTTCTTCTTTTCAGAACTGAGAACGTGAACCTCTTTGACAAGTCTACTTTTTAAATAAATCCTAAGAAAGAGTCTAATGATATGTTAGGACTTTGACAATCATTTTTTTCCTTCCCTCAAGGGCCATTCATTCACCTGTTATGTTCACGTAGATAAAACCTAATAAAACACACATCATGATTTTCAAAGTCATTTTGAAGTAATGGAAACCCTACCCAACCCTTTAAAGAAAAGAGCTTACCTAATAGATTTTGCGGAGTATCCTAGCAACCACTCCATAATTTCTCAAAGTGAATTTTCACTAAATCCATGAAAGAGACACTTCAATTTTAGTTTCATTTTTTCTACATCATTCCAAAAATTGGATCTTCTTAGATATCTTCACTCTTGAGACTTCATTTAATGACCATTAAAAACATTTGATGTTATCCTGCTCAGGATAGCTCCTTTAGTAGAAATGCATTCTAGCAAACCATGGATAGATAGATAGATAGATAGATAGATAGATAGATAGATAGATAGACCGAGGAATATTTTTTAATTGTATAAGCAGCCTGAAACTTAATGCAAAACTTCGACATGTGTTTGTCCTTTTTGGGTTTACTTCTGTATATGCAAAAATACAAGACCAAACCTTCTGGATCCTCAGAAAATATAGACAAACACTGAGGCTTAGAAATCACATTCCTTATTGCTAATCTTCGTTTTCCTGGACGATATGAATGGGAGAAGATTTATTTGGTTATGCTTTCAGATATTAGTTGTTCCCAACTTGATGACGTTTAAAAAAAATTCTGAATGAAAATTCAAATAGAAAATTTTCCAAGTGTGTCCCAGGTGTGTGGACAAGTCAAGCGTGAAATAGCAAGAACTGAGCATACATTCTGCAAGTAGGATTCAGAATTGAACAGGCTATTAAAATTAAACCGCTAACAATGCAGCTCTGAATAACCAGGGAATAATTCCTGCATAGAAAATTTATATGTGTGAGCATGACTTATTTTCATCTTTTTGCTATCTTGAAAAGCAGTATGAAATTGTTACGTGCATTGGTCTATGGGGATTTAGAATTTACGAATTGTTTACAAGACAGTCACTTAGTGTTTGCCCATCTGTCTGTGGATGTGTGTATAAGGTCATGCGTGTGTGAAGGCAGAAAATGATTTTAATTAGCATTATGAAAATTTAGTGACGGGGAGAGAATTTGCATGATCTAGCGGGCTTACTAATAATGTTTCCTTAATGGATTCTGGTGAAATAAGCATTTAGAATTCAATATTTATAAAGATAGTCTTCTTCTGGCAAAATGTCCACGAAAAGAGTTGGAATTTAAAGAAAATACTTTTTCTCTTAAAATATTTGGGTATCTAGTAAATGCTTGCTGATTTCACCATACCACGTATTTACAAAATTTTTATTTAAGCGTAATCTGAATTATTTATAATTGTATTCCTCGAGTCATCTTTGAGCTGTCTTAACCCTAGTTTGGCTTTTTATATTCTTTTTGTTTATTTTTTCATCCATTTTTAACTTGTCTACTTTAAAGATTATTATTTCTTAAACTTTTGATCCTTGGCACACTGGATCCTGCTCCATCTGTTCTCCTTTACCTTCGGTTTCCTGGAGGGGATGGGGTAATTCTTAGTTTGGGGTGCAATACTGATGGTGACAGCAAGGGAGTCTGGGCACAGAGTGACAGTGGCAGGAAGTCCCCACACCTTGCAAGTGGGAGATATTGAAACCCATCCACTTCCCTGTCCAGTCCTCCTCCTTTGGCTTTCTTTATCCCCAACTCCCTCAGGGTCCATTCCGCCAATAATCTTAGCCAGGGTGATTGAAGGATCCCACAGGCTGAGAGGGCTTTTCAAGACAAAACACATACAAACAGTGCATTTGAATTCCTATGACCTTAGGCAGGTCTCAGTTCACCAGTCACAGACCAGCAACTATTTACTTGAATAACGACAGTATGCTGATTGCATGCCATACATTTGCAGCAGATAGGCTATTTGGAACTCAGGAAGCATTTTCCAAAAAAAAAAAAATATATATATATATATATATATATATATATATATCTCCTTGTATCTAGGTTCCTGGGTCTGTCAGCAAAAGCCCAGGGAATGTGGACCAGCTCAACAACTGTTTAATGAATCCTCCCCATCTCTTCTTTGATTTAAAAAAAAGCAAAAAGTCCTGGTACACTGAATTCCTTTCTCTACACATTTACATCATTGGGTTCTTATGTAGGTTAGTTCTAAGCCACTCCTTAGCGTTAGTGCTGTAACTAAGGTAGAAATAGAGATGACAAAAACCAGGGCAGACTCTGAACTTCAGCCACAGAAGCCTCCTCTGGGGACAAACAGGAGGACGACTGGGGAGGAATTCCAGCCTGAGGGACTGAGGGGAGAAGCGGAGGCAGATATGGGCCCAAACAGCTGTTGACCGAATATTTCAGAAATATGCTGTTCATTTTCGATGGGAGAACAGACGCAGAGACCGATGCCTTTTAGTATAGATTTTATTCTTAATACAGCTAGACACATTTAAGAGCAGTTCCCTAAGAGGGGCTGGGTGAGAGATCCTCCAAAGAGAGCAAAGGAGGTTAAGTGGAAATTAATAATATAATTACTAATGGATTTACTCTCATCTTGATGACCTCAAACCAGTTTTTCCTTAACGTCTTAAATTTCTCCGTCTCCAGCTCTGCCGCCACAGGGGCTGTGGGCACCCAGCCACGGAACGGGAGAATTGAACACTGAAAGCCATGAAAAATAGCGCGGCCATGTTGCCATGCCCTTAATTAAAAGAGAAGCGCATTAAACTATGTCAAAAACAAAACAGTGTGTTGTTCTGAATGCTGGTGCTCAAGGAGAGGCAAGTCTAATTAGGGGAAGATAAAGAGATTCCGAATGGGGCTTGTGGCTACTTCCAAAGGCTTTAACCGTGGGTGGCACGGATTCTTTTCGAACCTGTTTCTTTCCAGTGTTTCTACGTGAGTCTGGACAGTTGCCCTTTTTGTCCACACCGCCCCCCCCCCCCAGCTTTCGCTGGCCTTCACAGATGGAACAAAAATGTAACAAGAAATGTAACAAAAGAAAGGTAGATTCCTGAGATAAACTGGCAGAAAGTGGGGAAAGGAAGAGAAAGAAGGAGGACCGAAGAGAGCATTGAGGGGGCAGATTTCCCAGAGCAGACCTGAGAGAGGAAGGGGAGCGAGCGGCAGAGAGCAGGAGAGAGAGGTGTGAGCAAGGGCGACAGAGAAGGGGACCAGTGGGGGAGAGAGAGAGGGAGGTGGGAGATTGTGCGCGGATCTCTTGTTCACGGAACTAACAAGGAGAGGAACTTTGATCTCACAGGGCTTGAAGCCGGGCTCGGGCTCGGAGTGCTGCTGGGGAAGTGCTTGTTTTAAGTCAGGGAAAAGGAAATCTAGCTTAAGGTCTTCGTCCTTAACCCTGGCTGCACTTCCTGTCACCAAGAGAGCTTTTAAAACTGCATGGACCTGCCTCATCTCCCAGAAATAGACATCAGCCTGGGGAGAGGCTGGGTATTTTACAAAGCTCACAGGGAGGCTGGCTGCTCTGTGCCGTGGGGCTTGGGAGCCTCAGGATTGCTCTGGAGAAGACATCGGGCAGTGCACGACCGGCTGCCTGGGTTTGCAGGGTTTTGCTTGTGGACTAGGTATCATCCTGAGGAGCGGGCCTCTATCTAAGTACTTGCTTTGTAGGAGTTCCTTTGAGGAAGAGGACCCCCAGGGTGCTTTCCATGCAGACATTTTCTAAAGCCTTTGGGCTCCTCAAGAGCCAGAGAGAACCTGGAAAGATATGGCATCCGACGTAATTCTCCAGTAGCTTCTTTCAACTATATCATTTCTGTATCATAACATCTTTGCTTGTAAAATAGAAGTGCCTATTCACCCTTCAGTGAAGTCTTCTGCGGCTCAGGTACACAGAGAGGGAAGGAAGCCCCTCAGCTTCAGACAGTCAGTGGATGCCGTCAAACTTCCCAAACACTATACAATTCTGTTGTTGGTTAATAAAAAATTTCTGCAGCTGGAATTTTAAAGCAGGGGCCAAGAAATTTGCAAGAAAAGATCCTTCCTAACAAAGTTATTATCATATCATTGTTTCATAGCTCATCTCTAATGAGCACCTGTTATGCACGAGGCATTGTATTAAGGTGAATTCTATCAGGAATCTCATCTCATCACACAACTCTTTCCAGGGTTCAGATATTGTCGAGAGTGATTACAGAAGTCTGCCTGAAGATTTACAAACAAGTTTTGTTCACATCCCCTGAAAAATCACTGTGATATAATGGACTCTTTGCATAGAAGTTAGAAGCCTGGGGCGCCTGGGTGGCACAGCGGTTAAAGCGTCTGCCTTCGGCTCAGGGCGTGATCCCGGCGTTATGGGATTGAGCCCCACATCAGGCTCCTCCTCTATGAGCCTGCTTCTTCCTCTCCCACTCCCCCTACTTGTGTTCCCTCTCTCGCTGGCTGTCTCTATCTCTGTCAAATAAATAAATAAAAATCTTAAAAAAAAAAAAAAAAGAAGTTAGAAGCCTGGGGGGTGCCTGGGGGGCTCAGATGGTTAAGCGCCTGTTCGGCTCAGGTCATGATCCCAGGGTCCTGGGATTAAGCCCTGCCTCTGGCTCCCTGCTTGGCGGGGAGCCTGCTTCTCTCTCTCTACTGCTCCCCCTGCTCCTGCTCTCTCACTCTCTCCGTCAAATAAATAAATAAAATCTTAAAAAAAAAAAAAGAAGAAGAAGAAGTTAGAAGCCTGGGAGAACTTACTCATTTCTCCAAGGTATGGTTTCTTCATTTATTAAATGATGTGTTGAGACCGGTTGATTTTATAAATTTATGAGAATAACATAACTACGGAGCCATCGAATCACTGTGTTGCAGACCCGAAGCTAAAGCAGCGCCGCGTGTCTGCTGCACTTCAATAGAAAAAAAATATAAAGTTAAGATACATTATGAAAATCATGGTCAGAAGAAGTAGTCAGATAAAACTATGAGCCGTTGAGTGCAATACTAACATATTTTTGGCAGACCGTGCTTTAGAATTTCCATTCCCCTTGTAAATGTTAGTATTTTTGATTCTCACTCACAGCTCCCTCAGGGGGTAACCAGGATGTATATCACCTCGCCATCCCTGGGAAAAAGCCTGGGAATGTTATTCTTTCTTAAGAAATTCTACAGAAAGAGCAGTCAGTTTTTGTTTTCTTTCTTGCAGTGCAAGGCAGTGGGAAAAGTAAATGAAAGTTTGCATGATTGCTAAAACAAATATACAAAGAAATGAAAAGGCTTGACTTTTTCACGATGCATTGCAAACGTTTCACAAATTTTAATTTTACTAAAGAAGAAAATCATGTGAATTGTTTCCCTCTAAAATACTCCACTTGAAAAGGCAATTCAGTCTCCTAGCAACCAACACTTCTCCAGATGAGAAAAATGTCTGGAGGAAGAGAGAAACTACAATTACACACAATGAATAGGGTAGAATTCTCATGGGCCTGGAAGAGAATCATAAAGGGTCTCCAAGCCCATTTCCATTCTCCCAGTGTCAGCTTCTGGGGTCCTCAGAGGCTCCAAACAAGGTCATCACCAAGGTCAAATGTAGTGTCCTACCTTATGCTTATGCTTGGCGCTGGGGCCTCTTCCTTTCCCACCCTCTTGGAACTTTGCCCTTTCTGTGAGAGAGGGATTTTTATAAGCAAGTCCTGGAAATCCTCTAAAGCTGCCCAGTCCAAAATGGTAACCACTAGCCTCATATGGTTACTTAATTTTAAATTTTAATTAATTGAAATGAAATGAAATGAAATGAAATGAAATGAAATGAAATGAAATGAAAAGTCAGTTTCTCATTCACACATGTTCCGTTTCAAGAGCTCAACAGCCACATGGGGTTATGGCTACCATATTGGACCGCTCAGGCTTAGAACATTTTCCTCACTGCACAGTTTGGTGCTGCTCTGCGGAGGGCCAGCATGAGGCTTCGGATGGAGAAACTTCAGTTAGGAATGGGTTGGCTGTGTAAGGATACTTGCGATGGCCTCCCTGAGCTTTACCTCCATGTTCAGATGTTTCCTCGCCATATTTCTACATTAGACACTTGGTGTTTTTCTGTAGTTGGAAAAGTAATTTTGATAACTGCTAAGTTATGTTATGAATGTAACTAAGGGTTACAGACAGGAGGACCGTGAGAGGACATGTACTTTTTTGCAATCAAAAAATTGACGTTTTCCACAGATTTACATCTAAAAGTTTATAGCAGCAGTAGGAACAGCCTGCCACAAATAACAAAATTCACCTCAAGATAACTCGATACAGAATAGTCTGAGAACCTTGCAGGCTATTCTTGTTGGTTCCCAGTTTTGGGATCCTGCCATTTGGCTAACATGTGAAGTAATGCTGGTGTCCATGCTTGGGAATGAACAAGGATTTCAAGACAAATTGGGATTTTTCTCCTAGATTTCCTTATCTTCTCTGTTTCTCTTTCCTCCTTATATAGAGCCTTCATCCGCTGTTGGGGGCCCCATCCAATGAAACAACTTAGAGCCTCAGGAGAGAAGATGAAGCAGGAAGGGTGAGTAGCGATCTCGTACTCTGATTCCACCTGCGCTGACACTTGAGGGTACTAGACATCAAGACTAATCAGTGAAATATCCGGCTCAGGCCACCACAAACCTGAGCCTTAACCTCCAGCTGGCTGTGGGGGGCCCACTGCAGCCACTATGTGCCTGTCCAAAATGGATGCTCTCTGTTTTGACAACGCTGTTCATTTCAGATGGAGGGGCTTCCGCTCATGCTGTAACAATTAACTCAGCTGAATCCCAACGTCATGAGTCAAAGAGACTTGTCATGCTGAAGTTTTCATTTTAATCCCAGAGCTCCCAGGTTACGTCCACGTCTATACAAATTTGCCCCGTGCCACCCAAAATCATTTCTAAGTTGATCTTTCCTTTTCTGTACAATTGAAAATTCTTTCAGCAAAAATTACTCTTTTCACATAGAAATCTCTAAAAGTCTTTTAATTCGAGAAAGTGTATGTCAGACCAAGTGATGAAGTAGTAGAAGGAAAACCAAGAAATCTCTGAAACTTCAACCTCATATATATAAAGTGTGGATTAGGACTCGGAGCTTATGTGCAAAGACGCTGCCCATGACATGATTGGACAGCATTGCCAACAGGGAGGGTATTTATTGACATGCCCAGCAAATGATACAGCACCCATATTTCTGCTCACGGAACATCGATTTTATATTAGAATTCAAGCAAGAATCGATTCATAGCACAAGTGGGGGTTTCAAACACTCCTCTCTTCGCACATGAATGCAACTTTGAGGGCGGAGACCATGGCAGAGAACAACCAAATGCACAGACCTGGTCGAGAGACTGAAAGTGGTCGGTTCGTGATTTTGTTTCCTTGATACACAGAGCCGGCAGCCAGAAATCCAGAGCAGAGTCCAAGGGAGGAGAAAAATCATCCTCCTGCATATCAATTGGCAAATAGCAATCAAAGGAGAAGAATGACTGGTCTCCAGTAGGACTCAGTTTGGTAACTATTTTTATGCAAATCAACTTAGTCCTCAAGCCCCCACTTCCGCCTGGTGGGAGAAAACAAGAATCTTGCCAATCCAGCAAAATTCCATCACTTCTGGTTTGAAATATAGTCAGGTCAGGATCTAAAGGTATTCAAGTAGACTGTTCTGGGCCATCCCCCTTCACAAAGACAGGCCTACACCTGTGTGCATTTCCCTTCTGTATTGGAGCTCTGGGACACGGCGCTCTTCCTCTCCTGTGGCTTAAGTTGTCACAGGGTCTCCTGTGAAGCTATTTTCTCCTATGGTGCCAAACAAGAATTGGGGAACGGGCCTCCTGTGCTTTTGGACACCTAACCGTATTTGGGGTTTCAGTACTGCCTCTTTCTGGGATGAAACTGCTGATGACAAGGTACGGGGTGGGGTGGGGCACAGAGTTGCCATTTTATTGCTTTCTCTCATCTTCTCCACCCTTCTCCCTCCAATCCAGGGAGGGAGGGCCTCTTCTGTGACCTCAATGTCCCCCGTGCTCCACTCCTTGGGCCTTTGGAAACACAAATCTTTGTCTCTCTTAACAAAGCCAGATTCCTGCAAATGAATGCATGGCTTTCTAGTTTGTTGTTTCCGTAATAGATTTGCCAAAATTAATTTAGCACTTTGATGGTATCTTGTTTTAGGTCTTACCCATCCTCCTCCTGGAAACAATGAATGCCCTTGATTCATGGAGTGGAGAGCCCAGGGGCAAACAGAAGCTTTGAAGGCTCCCTGGGAATGATGAATATATGCCAGTTACTAGGTCAAATATAATGCTATCATGAGGATGATCGTGATACCGGTCACGTGTTGAGTTTTTGTCATTTGCCAGGCGCTGTCCAAATACCTTTCTTTGCCTGTCTCATGTAATCCTCAGATCTATTCTGTGAAGCAGGCACGAGGCCCATCCCACTTTACTGATGAGGAAGCCGAGTCTTAGGAGCATGGGAACCATGAGCAGGTTGTCCAGCTGGGAACTAGAGGAGGAGGGATGTGAATCCCTGCAATCTGACTCCGGAGCCCTTACTCAGAACCATCACACACTGCTTCTTCCCTGAGTGTCCTGAATGTCCCCCCAAACGACGGGGGAACGAAAAATATGATTTAAAGAAATTTAAAAGATTATTAAAGCATTTTTGCTATATGGTGTTAACTCTGTACTCTTTCATACTTTGAAAGAAAACTCCTGAGATAAGACAATTTTAGAACACTTGAAAAGAAAGAGCTACCCAATTGATTTTCTGAAGTTATGTTGCCCTAATATGAATAAAAAAGACCTGATGAAGATAGATTAAAAAATGAAACTTTTAATGTGAGATAATATTATATATATATTTCTGCCACTGGTTCCTGATACAGAATTGCAAAAACCCTTGTTATTTCCCAAGTGATTAGAGCGCTAGGAGCGTCTTCTGTGCTAATGAGCTGACTCCTGGATGGCTCTTAGAGGGGCCTGGTCACCAGAAGGACCAAGGCATGATTAGAAGCTTGAACTTTCCACAACCCAACGCCCTTCTCCAGAGAGGATAGAGAGGCTGGAAATGGAGTTAATGGTCCATCATGCCTATGTGATGAAGCCTCCATAAAAATCCCCAAATACGGTGTTCTGAGAGCTTTCATGTGGGTGAACCCCACATCCACATGCTAAGAGGAGGACGTACTTCAACTCCACGGAACAGAAGCTGCTCTGCTTGGGACCCTCACAGACCTCTTCATATCTCTTCATCTGGCTGTTCATCTGTATCTTTTGTCATATCTTTTAATAAACTGGTAAACATAGGTAACTGTTTTCCTGAGTTCTGTGGGCCACTCTGGCAAATTAATTGAACCCAAGGAGAGTGTCCTGGGAACCTCTGATTTATAGCCAATTGGTCAGGAGCACAGGTGGCAACCTGGACTTGTGATGACATCTGAGGTGGGGAAGGGGCCATCTTGTGGGACTGAGTCCTTAACCTATGGGATCTGACACCGTCTCCAAGTAGATAGTGTTAGAATGAGTTAAATCGTAGGACGCTTTGTTGGCATTCCAGAGAATTGTTTGTTGGTGGTGGAAAACTCCCATCCATTTGGTGACCAGAAGTGAGTGTTTTGTGTGAGTAGTAAAGGAGACACACGAGAGAACGATGGGTTTTTCTGGTACGATTCACTCTAATGCTCTAAAGGCCATATTGGACTTGCATATATGTGCCTGCCTGAGCCAGTAGTATTTCTAAAGATATCTGTATCATTAAGAAGGACAGCCACTATGAGTTTCATCTGTTCCCTACTGTCTTACACTTGACTAATTCACACGTTTATAGTGTTTGCCAGTTCTTAAAGATATTTGAGTTGCCACTAAAATCATTCATGATTGTAGATATTTAATCATCAATACAATTTTTTAGATCTTCTGAATTTGCAGATATATCTCTTGAAATGTGTGACCTGTAGCTCTTTTTAATGTTATTAACTACACATTTTGAATCCTGCTCCCGAGAAGATGTCACAGAGGGCCTCTAGAGAGTTAGCCTGGCAATCGCTAACACTCACATCTCCAAGTTTCACTCTCTAATTATGAAAGAAGACTTTTCTACACAGTAGGAGTGAAGTCATGAGCTATCAGGATAACTATAAATGTGGAGGTTTGTAGAAGTCTTGGTACGTACTAGCAAGTATAAAGTAATCACCTATCACAGCCAAGTAAGGCTTAATCTAGAATATATTAAGGGACAGGGCTGCTGGGAATCAACACATTGAAAGCAACAAGGACTGGTCCCAGGAGACAAGAAAATATGTTGAAATAAAAAAAGAAAGATTAGAAAATTCAGTCTGGGATGTTTGTTTATTGAGGTATAATTGACATATAACATTACATTAGTTTCAGGTATATAACACAATGATTTGCTATTTCTGTACACTACAAAATGACCACCACAGGAATTCTAGTTACCATCTGTCACTAAACAAAGTTATAAAAAAATTTTTCCTGTGATGAGAGATTTTAAGATTTACTCTTTTAAGAATTTTCCAATATGCAATACAATATTATTGACTCCATTCCCCATGCTGTATTCTACGTCTGCATAACATACTTATTTTATAGCTGGAAGTTTGTACCTCTTGACCCGTTTCACCCATTTCGTTTGTCCCCCAACCTCCCTGTCCTCTGACAGCTACCAATCTGTTCTTTACATCCATGGATTTTGTTTTGTTTGTCCATTTGTTTTGTTTATTGAATGTAAGTGAAATCATATGGCATTTGTCTTACTCTGACTTATTTTGCTTAGCATTATACTCTCAGGGTTCATCCATGCTGTTGCAAGTGGCAATATTCATTCTTTTTTTATGCCCAAGTAGGATTCCATTGTATATGTAAACTGCATTGTCTTTATCCATTCGCCCATTGATGGACACTTAGGTTGTTTCCATGTCTTGGCTGTTGTAAATAATGCCTCAGTGAACATCGTGGTGCGCATAGCTTTTCAAATCAGTGTTTTCCATTTTCTTCAGATAAATACCCAGAAGTGGAATTACTGGATCATACAGTAGTTCTATTTTTAATTTTTGAGGAACCTCCACACTGTTTTCCACGATGGCTGCACCAATTTACCTTCCCACCAACAGTGCATGAAGGTTCTCTTTTCTCCACATCCTTATCAACACGTTATTTTTTGTCTTTCTGGTAACAGCCATTCCAACAGGTTTGAAGTGATATCACATTGTGGTTTTGATTTGTATTTCCCTGATGTTTAACGATATTGAACATCTTTTCATGTCCACCAGTTTGTCTTATTGGAAAAATATCTATTCAGATCCTCTGCCCATTTATTAATCAATATGTATATTTTTTTGCTATTGAGTTGTATGAGTTTTTTTTTTTAATATATTTTGGATATTAGCCCCTTATCAGTCATATGATTTTCAAATATCTTCTCCCATTCAGTAGTTTGTCTTCTCACTTTGTCAATGGCTTCCTTTGCTGTGTAGAAGCTTTTTAATTTGATGTAGTCCCACTTATTTATTTTTGCTTTGGTTGCCTTTGCTTTTGGAGACAGATCCAAAAAATCATTGCCAAGACCAAAGTCAAGGAGCTTACTCCTTATGTTTTTCTTCTAGAAGTTCTATGGTTTCAGGCCTTACGTTTAAATCTTTAATCCATTTTGATTAAAGAAATGGTGTAAGGTAGTAGTCTAGTTACCTTCTTTTGCACATGGCTGTCCAGTTTTCCCAGCACCATTTATTGAAGAGACTGTCCTTTCCCCGTTGTACTTTCTTGCCTTCTTCATTGTAAATTAATTGACTTGCCTTGTTCCTGATCTTAGAGGGAAAGCTTTCAGCTTTTCACCATTGAGTATGATGTTAGCTGTGGGCTTGTCAGATATGGCCTCTATCATGTTGAGGCATGTTCCCTCTACACCCACTTTGTTGAGAGTTTTTAGGTTGGATTTTGTCAAGTGCTTTTTTTGGCTCTATTTCAATGATCATATGATTTTTATTCTACATTTTGTTTTGTGCAGCAAGATCCTGCTCCGCATACCTAAGCAGACCCTGAGGGCATGGGGGAATTGAAGTCAGTGATGTTTCTAACTGCATCACAGTTTCATTATGAAAAGTTCAGGTTTAACAGACTCTAAGTAAAAGGCAGGATTCAAGTAATACATTAAAGTACATTATAAATATTTAATCTATTATATAAATGCCAAAAATATATTCAAAATAAAAAAGGGTCTTTTCATGTGAAATGGGGCCAACAATAATTATCTGGAAAATTTACCCCATCCTTTGACATTATTTGGTTGGATAAATTATTATTATTATTTTTTAAGATTTTATTTATCTATTCGACAGAGACAGAGACAGTCAGCGAGAGAGGGAACACAAGCAGGGGAGAGGAAGAAGCAGGCTCATAGCGGAGGAGCCTGATGTGGGGCTCGATCCCATGACACCGGGATCACTCCCTGAGCCGAAGGCAGACGCTTAACCGCTGTGCCACCCAGGCGCCCCTCAGTTGGATAAATTATTAATCTGCATATCACAGTTTTGGAAAAATAATTAAAAATAAGACAAAATGTCTTTCTACCCATATGTTCTCTGCAAACTGTCTGCTTGTGGGAGATTTGTAAATGTGAAAATGAATGTGCAAGAAAGAATCCAATGTGTTGGAATAAATTGCCTTTCTTACAGTTTTAGAGAGAGAACTGCACCCAAGACCCGGAGATAACGACTACCAAAATCCCCTGGCTTATGCTTTGTGCAGGACTGGAAACTCTGTGCATGACCAACAGCATTTCCCAAGTGATGGTGCTGGGTTTTCTACAGATAAACTAGAAAACTTGAGCATTCTAGTGAAGTGATGTTATACGATGATGGTGTGTTTGTTGGGAGCAGGGAAAGCAGCCCTCTGGTGCATTGTTATTTTGTGCTGAAGTCAGACAGTCGGAATTGTCAGATCCATTTTACCGATTCCAGACTGTCTCTCCCATACGTTCCCATAAAGAGATTCTTTCAGGAAATACTTTCCCAGCAGTGGGCAGAAAATGAAAACCCTGAGATCTGAATACTTTTAATTAGCTGCTGACAACATATGGGGTGGAGAATTCTATCCACCATGTCTAGTCTTTTGTTTGTGTCTGACCAAGGATGGAGGAAGTGGCTGGTGTTCAGTGCAAAACAAAAATACGGAAAGTAGAGAAGAGAAAGGATGGCGAGTAGATCCTGGGAGCCTCTAGATCCCATTTAAATTAAAAGACTGTTTGCCACCCAAGTATGTCATGATCCATTTCAGAGTATAAGAATACCTCTTTTTTTATACCCAAAGCAAGTCAGCTAGGATTTGATACCTACTAAGAAGGCAATTTAATCTCAAAGATTTATTCCTAGCTCTACATAATTAATGTTTCTGTTTGTTGTTTTGCAGCAAGGAGGGAGTTTGGAAGTTCTTTGGAAAAATAAACGTGGTATATAGTTAAAAAAAAATAAAAGGCTGTTTGGAAGTTTTTTCAATATCCCAAATATGCGAGTTTAAACATTTGTGAAAATATTTGAAAGACTATTTTGTGTATATAAAGAAAAGTGCTTAGTTACATGGTTTACCACTCAGGAGGTTAGGGTTTTGCCACTTTATCCTGGGTTGTATGGAAGCTGTGTTGGGAATTTTATCTGTATGAAAAATGGCTGAATGTAGAAAATTAACATTTCCGATTAATATCTTGTGATTTCAAGATCTGAAACTGTAAAAATACTAAAAGAAAATGTAGGGAAAAAGTTTCTTGATGTTGGTTTGGGCAATGATTTTTGGAATTGACACCGAAAGCTCAGGCAACAAAAGCAAAAATAGACAAGTGGGATTGCATTAAACTAAAAGCTTTGGCACAAGAAAGGAATCAACAGTGGGGCGCCTGGGGGGCACGGCGGTTGGGCGTCTGCCTTCGGGTCAGGGCGTGATCCCGGCGTTATGGGATCGAGCCCCACGTCAGGCTCCTCCGCTATGAGCCTGCTTCTTCCTCTCCCATTCCCCCTGCTTGTGTTCCCTCTCTCGCTGGCTGTCTCTATCTCTGTCAAATAAATAAATAAGATCTTAAAAAAAAAAAAAGAAAGGAATCAACAGAGTAAAAAAAGGCAAACTTTGGAATGAAATAGAAAATATTTGCAAACCGTATGTTTGATAAGGGGTTAATATCCAAAATATATAAGGAGCTCATACAACTCAATAGCAAAAAAACAAATAATCTGATTGAAAAGTGGGCAAAGGACCTTCTTCAAAAGAAGACATACAAAAGGTGCTCAACATCGGTAATCATCAAAAAGATGCAAATCAAAACCACGATGAGGTGTGGCTATTATCAAAAAGACAAGAGGTAACAAGTGTTGAGAATGTGGAGAAAAAGGGAATCCTAGTGTGCTGTTGGTGGGGATGTGAACTGGTACATCCATTATGGAAAACAGTATGGAGGTCTCCCAAAATATTAAAAATAGAACTACATGATGATCCAGGAATCCCACTTCTGGATATATATCCAAAGGAAAGGTAATCAGCACCTTGAAGATGCTGCACTCCCATGTTCATCACAGCATTATTCACAGCTGTAAAGATTTTGAAACAGCCTAAATGTCTGTGGATGGATGAATAAAGAAATAGATACATGTTATATCCATTATGCTAAGTGAAAAGGAGACATAGGAAGGCAAACAATGAATGATCTCATTTATATATGGAATCTAAAATAGAGTCATAAAAGCAGAGGGTAAAATGTTGGTGGCCAGGGGCTGGGGATAGGGATAGGGAGAAATGTGGAGGTGTTGGCCAAAGGGTACAAAGTTTCAGTTATACAAGACAAATAAGTTCAGACAATCTAATGTACAATATGATAACTATAGTTAACAATACTGTGTTGTGTACTGAAATTGGCTAAGAGGGGAGGTGTTAAGTATTCTCACCAAACACACACACATAAAAGAAAGAAAATGGTGCCTATGGAAGGTGATGGATATGTTAATTGGCTTGATCGTGGCGATGATTTCACAATGTATATGTATATCAAAATATCAAGTCATATACCTTAAATATCTACAGTTTTTATTTGTCAAGTATACCTCAGTAAGGGTGGTGACAAAATTTTATGATGAGAATGGAAAACCCGTTAGTGCACATGGGCTCCTCTCTCTCTTTCTTGCAGGTCCTCTTGGCCCCCAGACCCCATTATCTGGACAGAATATCACTGAACGCCTGGAGCGAGGCCATCTTCGTATTTTTAGCTTTATGATCTCCTCCTTATTTGTTTTCTGTGATAGTTTCTTTTGGCCTTCAAGTCTGCAGGCAACAAATACTTGTGCTTTGTCTAGGGCCCAGCAGTCATGAAGATCTCAGTTTTACCGCCCCCAAGCTGAAGGTGTTCTAGTAAGAACAGAACATCCTAGACTCCCGAGACCAGCCAGAACTGCACTGTATGGACAGGCAAGTCAAAAGCAGCACAGACAACCGATCTAAATGGAGTGGACACAGGTGGGCATGGGAAGACTGAGAGCGAAGGAAGGCCTGGATTTCCTCTGGCATTTGCCACTAGCCTGGTTATCGTCCTCACTGTGGCCAAAGCAAGTCCCTTTGTCTTGAAAACTTCATTTTAAAAAAATGGTAAATATCCTCGAAGGAGAGTAAGAAGGAAAGTTGAGTTTCAGAGACAAAGTTAAATTATGTCAAGCACGTAAATTAGTGCAACTCCTGGGCAGGATCGGCGCCATGATTTCATTCTGCAAATACTTGTCTTTTTGCCTATTGCTGTGAATGCGAATTCCGTTGTGTCATAGAACCAGCTTTGTCTGAACAGCTCCAAAGACAAGAACGTTTTCTAGGATCGGTGATTTTTAAATTCACCTCTTTGACCAGCCTTGCCTCCCCTTTTCCATTTTCATGCTTTATCATGATACTGATGGAGGGAAGGGGAGGCGGTTTAAAAAAGAAACATAAAGAAGGCAACTAAGTCAAGTTGTAATCCTGAAGCTTGCTGTCTGGTCAGTCAGCCGATCGTTTCCATGATGAATCCACTTAGACTCACTTTTCAATATTGATTTATTTATAGGGCACGAACTGGTAATTAGTTATTGACTCTGTGAAGAACAAATTATTTATAAAGCATTTATTCTATGATGTCACATGATACAAATGAACTTTAGAATGACCGATGTCTTTTCAAAACAGTTTAGTTTATTCCTAAGTACCAAAGTCCCCAGTGGCTACCATGCTGCTGGGGAAATCCAGTTCTAAGTGATTTGAAAACAATCATTCTGAGTGCAGACTTTTAAAAAAATATGCTAGTATATGTGGTGAAAAATAGTTGAGAAATAGAGTCAAAGAAGGAAAGAGAAGAGCTTAACAAAGCTATTTGTCCAAATCCATATCCAAAAATTTGTGAATTTCTAAGGTTTCCATTTACTTTATGCCCACTCACACCTACTCCATCTTTGCAATGTCCTTAAGTAATTGCTCTGAACCTATTTTTGGTATGTTATTGGACAGGTCACTTCACCTCTCTGCTCCTCCAATATTTTTTTCAACCTTCCCTTAAAAGTAGCATGTTTCCAGGTGTTGCTATTTCTTGGGTCATCAAGATTATAGAACACGTCAATGTTTCGAGATGGACTTGAAATTTCAAAATAAAACAACTGCTTCAAAAAATATTAGAAAACACTTGCCTCCACTTTTGAAGTTGTCACCATATCTGCTCTCCCCTTAGTTATTCATTTATTTTACTTTCTTACCAAGTAGTAAGTAGTTGTCTAGGACTTTTTACATGCCTTGCTTTGCATTTATACTGGCAAATAGAGTCAACACATTTCTCCCCTCCTAGAGCTGAAAGCCATAGTCTAGAGCTCCTATTAGCTTCTCAAAAGACTTCAGAAAGTTCTCTGAACCAATAAGAGACCTAAATCTACAAATGGCACCTAAATAAATGTGTCCTTCGACATCCTTAAATAATCTGGTTAAGGAAATCAATAGAACTCTACAAAAGAGAGTCGCTGAAAGTAGAGACATTGAAAGCAAATTTTGTAATTTAGAGTTTCTAGTGGTAATCGAGTGGCTGTTAATTTTAAGGCTTGGAAAAGGAGCTACTAGGAGAATTTCTCCAATCCTTAGCTCCTCTTGTATATACATATACATATAATATGTATAAATTATATATAAATTGTAAAGGGAGGATCACTTTGCTTTCCACCCTCTCCTGTGATCACAAGATGGCAGTGTTTCTGAGCTTTGCTGCCACAGTAATTTGACTTAAAATGGAATTGGGCAGAATTGCTGTAGGGAAGTCAGAATAAATGATGTGGAGGAAACTTCGCATGTAAAATAAAACCAACCAGCAAAGAAAAAGAAACTGTTCAGGAATTTGCATTTCTGAAGGGGAGAGCTTGTGCCTAGGTCGTGAATATATTTGGATATTTACAGTTTAGTGACCTTTTCTAGAACTCTGAAAAGATTTGAGCTGATTGAGGTCTTGAGAGGAAAGAAAGGTGGTAAGGATGGGAAATAAGCTGGGACTGGATCATGAAGAGCTCTGCATCCCGCACTAAGGAAGTTTGATTCTGGTCCTCAGTGGGCAGCTACTGAAGGGTTTTTAAACAAGGGGAGGGGCAGGAATCATCAGGTTGTGTTTGGAAAGATAGCTCTGGCAGTATTTTATAGGTTGACAATGGCGGAGAGAGAGAATAGATACTGCAGGCAAGCTAGCTAAGTCAAGAAGCAGTCTGATGATTTAAATACGACTTAATTATCTAGATTAAAACAATGTCAGAGAGATGGGCGAGAGATTTGAACCATGTTTAAAACTGTAATCAGGGGCGCCTGGGTGGCACAGCGGTTAAAGCGTCTGCCTTCGGCTCAGGGCGTGATCCCGGCGTTCCGGGTTCGAGCCCCACATCAGGCTCCTCCTCTATGAGCCTGCTTCTTCCTCTCCCACTCCCCCTGCTTGTGTTCCCTCTCTCGCTGGCTGTCTCTATCCATGTCAAATAAATAAATAAAAAATCTTAAAAAAAAAAACTGTAATCAATAGGGCTCAGTGATTATTTGTGACTTTGAAAGAGAGAAATTCCTAAATTAGGCGACTGGTTAGATAGTCACATCATTATAACCAAATGAATTATGTAAGAGAGAGAAAATGGTACATAGGGGTTGAATTGCCTTGCCTGTAAAATATCATTTGGAGGAGACTAGTCACCAGTTGAGAATGAGGAATTAGTGTTTGAGGGGGAAAGAGTGTGATTTTTTTTTTTTTTAAGAGGTGAAAGAGTGAGCCAAGTAGATCTCTGGGGAAGAGCATTCCAAGAGAAGGAAGGTGGTTTATGTGTTCAAGAAACAGTAAGAAGGCCAGCTCAATCTCCTAACATCTATCGATTCATCAAATAGTTCCCGAGTGCCTATAATATGCTAAGCACCAAGCCGGGAGTTGCAGAGAAAAAACTATTCCCTGAACTTCGAGGAGCTACGGAGGAGATAACCACATTAAAAACCATATAGGGGATGCCTGGGTGGCTCAGTAGGTTAAGCATCTGCCTTCAGTTCAGGTCATGATCCCTGGGTCTTGGAATTGAGTCCTCAGTGTGTTCAGGCTCTTGCTCAGCGGGGAGTCTGTTTCTTCCTCTCCCTCTGCCCCTCCCCCCACCCGCTGCTCCGGTACACTCTCTCTCTTAAATAAATAAATAAAATCTTAAAAAAAACAAAGCAAAACATATGGTTTGACTTTGCCACTGCGCCTTCTTTGTTCTAGGACATTTTAAACTCCCTCTCCCCCAGTCTTCCTCTTCCCCACCTCTTTGTTTGATCTCCCTTTTCTGTGGCCATCTCTCTTCTCAGCTGTGACATCACCCCATTTCTTTTTCTCTCTATCTTCTATCTCTCCTATCTTCTCCCCTTCCCCATACTAGCCTCTCCATCTCACCTTTGTCTCTCTAGTTCTCCCCGTCTCTCTTTCTTTTAGGAGTTTTTCCTTACCGTGGTTTTTCTGTAGCCTGAAAATTATATGCCTCGATGTAGTTTTCTTGGCATTTATCCGGCTGGGTGTTCTCTGAGCTTCCTGTATCTGGGGTTTGGGGTCTGAAATTAATTTGAGGGAAATTCTCAGTTCTATTTCTTCTCTTCCTTTTTTTTCTTCTTCTCCTTTTGGCAATCCCATCATGCATCTGTTACATCTTTGGGAGTTATCCTAAAGTCCTTGGGAGAGGGTGTGATCTTAAGTTAGAGTTTGGGGTATCACAGGGTCTAGGAAGAAAGCTGACACCACAGAAGTGGGCAAGTGCCTAGGGTATCAAGAATGAGGGGCAGTTTATCCCCCAAATAATAATCGCCATGGTAATAACAGTATTCTCCATACGACGACTACTATTTCCCGAATCTTATGTAAATCATGAACACATGCCTCTGACAGCAATTGCCTTTGTGTAAATCAGGTGCAAGGGTTACAATGTCCTATTTGTAGCATTCTGAAAACATGAAATCTAAGTAAAAAAGATGTGTTTGCCATACAAAGGCAGTTTTAAGGCCAATTGTCTAATTTCCTCCCCCTCTTCCATCCTGCCAATCACCTTTATGTCCTCCCTATCTACGTTTTAAAGCCAGCCCTGGACAAGAAAACGAGAAGAGAAGAAAGCCAGGGGAGGTGGTCATCAGTCCCGCCTGTGCACCAGCAGCCCCTAGGCCTCTTATAATGACTACACCATGCTTGGGTCTTGAGTATGGAGATTTTGACTCAACAGGTTTGGGAAAAGAAAACCTGGACAGAAAGTTTTTGTGTTAGCCACAGGAAAGGAGGGGCTGGTCAACCTCGTGTGATGCAGCAGACAGACCAGGTAAGGGGCCTAAATGTGGCTTCTGGAAAGCCCCTTGAAGACCTCATAGGAACATTGTCCTTGGGGTGTGGGGAGGATCCCACTTCAGCTAATGGGGGGGTGGTTCTTCTGACTCAAGGAATGGGATTTGCCAATGAAAAAGTTTATTGAAGAGCTGTGGGGTCCCGACTGAAGTTGGAACATACAGATTTGAAATGGTGTCAGTCTGCATTAATTCATACTTTTATTCAATGTTGTTGTAGGCACTGGGGGGGGTGTAGAAATGTAAACAAAATGCACAAAAATCTTACTACAGGCCAAGAGGATAATAAAAAGGTAACCAAATAAAGCTTTTAACTTCACAAAGTGATGAGAAGGACATGGACAGCAGTGATGTGATCCTGAGTGAGAGAAGGATTACCTATAGTGGCAGTTAATGTCTCAAGGAAGACCGAAGCAAGCAAAAAGTCCCTTGTATTAATCCAAAAGGAAAGGCTTGTGGAAGGGGCTAGAGCCTCAGAAGGGTCAAGGGCCAAGGCTGTTCAGGTTGTTGCTAAGAGATGGTTAGAGTAATGGACTGTCTTAGCCAGGCTGGATCTGAATGAAAGCGAAGCTCTCCTTAGTGTTCCATAAGCTTTTTCTCACTCCTTACTATAGCATTATTCACTTTGTAATGTGATTAATCTTCTACTGGTCGGCTCCCCTGGCTGGATTGTGGGTTCTTCTAGGTAAGGGATTTTCTACTACCAGATTCTTCCTTGGATTCCTGATACCTTCTGCTTAGTAGATCTGTATGGTTTCTGGAACGCAGGCTGCAAAACTCTGGCTCTCTCCCCACCTTGCGGTCGCGCAGCATACCCCCATAATCTGCTTGTGTTGCGAGTAGATGACTGAATCCCCCAAAAGGCAGGCAACCGGTTTGTCTATACAATAAAAGAGTCATGTTAGATAAATCCTCAAAAACAACAAAACAGAATTCAGTGGTTTAAACGGTTCATCTTTATGTTGGTTTAAAGAGTATTGGAAGAACCCAAAAGGCAGTCAGGAATGGATTTTGTATATATATAGAAGCCCTCTGCAAGCAGCGAGGAAGACAATTTTTATCCAAATCTGAAGAAAGAGAGGTTAGGATAATTTACCATGCAGTAATTTATTCATTCAATAATACAGAAGATAATTATGTATTTGTCTACCCTGAGACATTATTCTTATTGTTTTACGCCTCTGTCTGCAACTCAGCCCACAAGAGGAAGCTTATATTCATTTAGACGCTTTGCCTTGGGAAGAGCTTTGTAGTCTGATAGTCAGCCTTTCTGGAATTAATAAAGAGATTTCAGACTTTCTTTTTTTTCAATTATTCTTTTAAATGTCTTTTGATTTCAAAAATTACTCATCATAAATGAAAAAAATAAAAAGCTACCTCTAAAAAGAAAACTATAAAATTGAACAGAAATTTAACTCCCTTTTGTAGTTACCCTTAACTGCTCTGTCAAACAGTCCTAGGTCGGGTGTAACACCTTCATTTTCAAATTGACCAGATAGGGACTTCTCAGCTCTTCTGAGTCCAGATCATAGCTCTGGAAGGTTCTGAAGCTCCCGTCCAAATTAGAGATGAAAGCCCCCCTCTGACAATGTGTCCTTAATGTTCCAGCTGCTCATAATTTCTTTCAGCTTCATAAATCAACACCCTACTTCCCTTCAGGGCTGCTAAATCTAAATATAGATATTAAAATTTCCCTTCAAAATCCTTGCTTAGAATTCCGAATGCATTTCTCTCTAGAAACCACATTTCTAACGGAGCACTTAAACCAGCTTAAATTCTAGTTCTGGACAGAAGGGGCAGGTGAGTTTTTCTGGGTTCACGACTGATGTTTTCCTTTGGTATTGCCGGTTTCAAGGAAATAGGTCCAAAGATGTCTTGGTACCTTCCCAACCGCTGTCTCGTGTCCAGTGTTTATTTTCCGCTTCCTTTTCATCCTTCCACCCTTCCATCACTTTCCATAAAAGAGACCCTGTCTTCTCCCATAAAACAAAAAAACCTCAACAGTTTGATGGGATTTAAAGACAAAGTCACCAAGTAGTTTTGCTATACTGTATCGTTAAAAGGCTTCCGAAATAGTAGGCATTATACCTACCAGGGTAATATAGTAAAGCCTTGAATTGTGATCTTTCTTCAATTCTAAATGAAGTGCTATGGGACTCTGCTTCTCTCCCCCCCCCCCTTTTTTTCATCTTTCATTTTTAAAAATCAAAGTAACTGGAGTCACTCATTTACATTACAGTTTATTGACTTGCTGTATTTTGGAGCACATGCAAAGTCATTTTGATATATGGCAATTGAAAATAATTGCTCTCCTCAAAATAGAAGGAAAATTAGCTGGTCTGGTGCATCAGCCTATTTAGGCAATATGTCTCCAATGTCAGCTCGCCGCTCTCCGCACCACCTGCTTGAGTCCCCATCAGGGACACAGACCGATGAGATCACTACAGCAAGCTATAGATCTTGGGCAAGTTAACTGGTCCGTTTTTTGCCTGCTAATAAGGAGAGTGTCTCTGGAAAATGGGAAATTGGAATCTGTCACCACCGAGCCAACTGATGAGTGATTTCTATTGTTTTGCATCTCCGTAGGTTAGCACAGTTTATTAACTATTCCTGGACCCTGAGAGCTTAGTGTTACTCCTATTTTGCAGGCGAGAATCTGAGAAGTATGTGACGAAGCATGATTGTTGGAAACAAAGTGAAGGTGGGCAGTTTTCTGTGAGTCTTAGGAATCTAGCATTACCTGCCTCGAGCAAGCTTAGCGATGGGGAGTGGAGAAGACTTTTGTGGCTAGGATCCCAAATCAAAATTCTCTCAAGGAATGACTCATTTTATCCCTTAGCAGTGACTCTGCTTCCCTAATTCCTGAAATCAAAAGTCACAAATACCCATGCCCATGTGGCCCAAACTGTGACAATATTTTCAAGAGTTCCTGATTGTGATTCGGAATTAGTATCAGAACTATTTTAGGAAAAAAAAACATTTATTTATTAGATCAACTTATTGCAGGGAAGTTTCCAAGTTGTCAGTCCTAGTTTCATTCTATTAAAAAAGAAACTGTGGATAAAATAATGTTTCTTTTGAGGAAAAACTATGAAATCATAAAGTTGGAAAGACCTTCGAAGTAGTTAGTTCCAAACTAGCATTTCATTTTTAAGTTACTAGGTAATAATGAAAAAAACTCTTAGTACTAATTAGGAAGAGAGCACCTATTTTAGTGTTAAACAGTATGCACTGCAGGTGATGTATTTTTTTTAAAGATTTTATTTATTTGTCAAAGAGAGAGAGTGCTAGTGGGAGGAGGGGGAGAGTGAGAGGGAGAAGCAGACACCCCGCTGAGCAGGGAGCTCAATGCAGGCTCCATTCCAGAACTCTGGGATCATGACCTGAGCCGAAGGCAGATACTTAACCCAACTGAGCCACTCAGGTGTCCTGAAGATGTGTTTTTCAACTGCACATCATGACCACTTAGTGGGTCCTGGCCACCATTTAAAAAATTAACAATGAAAAATAACAATAAAATTGGAACAATAAAATTGGATTGTCATGAAACTATTGTTCCAGTTATACTGTGTGTGTGTGTGTGTGTGTGTGTGTGTGTGTGTGTGTGTGTTTGGTGGCATATGGTATTGAAATATATTTTACTACGGTGGTCAGAAAAGTTTGAAAACCACTGCATTTACATCTGAGTATGCTGAGATGAAAAGAAACATTCCTTGTGTGCATTAGCAGGTTTCCTACCTCTTGGGCCCCTCACCCCCCCCCCCCAGTAAGTAGATTTCATGGCCCATTATATAACACTTAACATTGTTTCCGCAGTCAGGATTTATTTCTCTCCACAATGCACCCGGAACCCCATTTTCTGGCTTTGAGGCCATGCATTTTGCTTTAAAAGTAACCTTTGTGTTCCTAGCCCTTTTCCTGAAGACTCTCGCCTTCTTCCGATACATTGTGGCTACCTCTCAACGGGACCCCAAGTGCACATCTAATGAAGGTCGTGGTAAAAGCTATCACGAGGGTGTTTTATTTGCACGGTATTCCTTTACGCTTTCAACAGGAATGCTTTTTGGTTGCAGATATATACTTTTTTAAACATTTTATACAAAGATAAAACTTTGGATAATGCATTTAAATCAAAGAAAAAAATTCATCTTGACAGTATAAGAAACGTTCTCTGAAATGAATCTGCCCACATTTCTAGCTGGAACTAATCCCTGGAGATGCTGTTGGCTGGAAGCAAAGCCAGCGCTGTGGTAACTTCCTCCTTCTTTGCAACTGAGAACTCAGGTGTTTGAGAGACGACAAGACTCTGGGGACATAGGTATCCGCTATGGAGAATGCCAGAAAGAAGACACACCGACCTTGGTACTGTCGAGGGAAGTATTAGTTTCTTGTTGCTGCTGCAAAGAATTACCACAAACGTAGGGGCCTAAAATAATACAAATGTACTATTTTACAGTTCTGGAGGTGAGAGGACTGCCACAGTTCTTGCTGGGCTAAAATCAACGTGTCGACCGGGCTGTGTTCTTCTGGGTGCTCGGAGGAGAATACATTTCCTTGCCTCTTCCACCTTGTAGAGGCTGACTGAGTTCTTTCCCCCACGGCCCCTTCACACGCACCTCTGCTTCCCTTGTCCTATCTCCTTCTCTGACTCTGACCCTCCTCCGCCCACTTATAAGGGCCCATTTCAGTCTCTCCATTTCCATATCCACAATCTGATCCCATGTGCAAAGTCCTTTTTGCCACGGAAGGTGTCACATTCACAGGCTCTGGGGAGGAGGACATGGACATCTTTGAGGGGCGGCATTATGTCACCTCCCACCGGGGACTGCCAGGACGTGTATGTAGGAGCAAGGGAAAGCGAGGTCTCGAATCATCCTTCAGATTACCTTGATTTGTGAAAATGGCTTTGATGCTGGGGACATGCTGGCAGAAGAAGGGCCGAGATCCTGGAATTGTTCACTCCGGCACCTGCGGCGGTCAAGGGTTAGCAGCTCTGGCCCCTCTGCCGCCTCGTGCAGCTCTGCCTCTTCCCCATGGGCGGCATGACGCGCTGGCTCGCAAATGAGCAGTTGTCTCTGTGGGCTCCTGGTTGCTTGTCAGCACTTCATCTTCATCTGGGGCTCGGGAAGGGGGGTCTTTATCATTTGGGTCTTTAAAGCATCTCCTCCACAGGGCATTTTTTATAGCTGTTATTTTTAAGCTTCCCCCTTCTACCTGGATCGGAGAGACCAGGGCTTAGAAGAAAGAAGAAACGGAGTATAACGCCCACAGGTTAAACAGCTGAGCTGGGGATAAAAATACATGAGAAGCTGAGGGCCTTCAAAAGGAATCTTGATATAAAGCACAGAGCAGAAGCTCAGAGGCTGGATGTGTAAGTAACAGATCAGAGATAAAAGCCTGTGAAGGCAGAGGGGAAAAAATATACATTTGCAGACACAGGAAGCTGTGTTTGAGGAGAAACTCCAGCAAATTCAGGAGTGTCTCTTAGTGTAGATACCCTGGAGCGCGTCTGATGGCGAAAACACTCAGTATACAGTGGTCAGAGTGCATATCGTTGACCATGGGACTTAGGCCTGCCTTCCTGCTAGACTGTGGTTTATTCATTGAATGTATGTCAGGCCAAAAGCTTCTGGGATTTCATTCCTCTGTTTTTCTCTCTTTTATAATGGATACAAATAGTCATGGGAAACAAGACATTGGCAGTCAATTGGAGGAAATTTGAGGGGCACTTGAATTCATGAAGCAGTTTCTCCCATTGCCTCCCCAGGTATGGCAAGCCGGTTTTCTGGGGGAAGTTATCCGGTAGAAGAGACTCTCCCAAGACCTCAGGATTTCAGGGCCCTTAGATGTCAAATCTGTGACTTTTCAAAGCAGTTTCTCTCTTTAGGATTAGCTTCAACTGCAATATAAAAACATCTTTAAAAGTATTAAGCACAGGTGGGACGCCTGGATGGCTCAGTCGGTGAAGTGTCTGACTCTTGATATTGGCTCAGGTCATGGTCTCAGGGTCCTGGGATGGAGCCCATGTCCACATCCAGCTTGGAGCCTGCTTAAGATTCTCTCTCTCCCTCTCCCTTGGCCCCTCCACTTGCTCTCTCTCTCTCAAACAAAAAAAGTATTAAGCACTGCTATAATCCTTATAGATTATAATAGCTGTAGGAAACCTCTGCATGACTTAAAGTAGGTAAATACAATAATTATTTAATTGTTGTAAATATCTACCTAATTTCTAGGTTAGTTTCAGGGTCAGTAGTGGTATTTTTATCATGAATCACTGAAAAGTTATATTTGGCAAGTATAGTGAAAATGTTGCATTGGATACAAAAGAAGTTTACATCCAAAAAACCGGAAGTACGTAGAAAATGTAAATTTTCTGATGCTAGAGATACAGGATTTTTTCCCCTCAATTTACATGCTTTCAAAAGGCCTGGAACATTCCTATTATGATGAGGCTGCTGTTTTGATGATACTAAGGAAAATCAAAGCGGCTGTATTCACTTTTTGCATTTCTCCTTACATATACACACCACGAATCTAAAGCATCAGGGCAAGACACTCCGCCCCTGTGTGATCCAGGCAAACCTAATCAAGGAGCGGTGCTGCTGGGGCCCCACGTGCTCCCCGAGAAAAATAACTGAGATATTGACACAGCCAAAATTCTGCGGCATAAGCTTTCTTACCAAATGTCTGTATATCGAAGGAGTTTCTTGTAGATTGTATCTGCACCCAGTATATCCCCATCTGTGTGTGCTAATCGTGAACTGTGCTTGAATCCAGCAGGATCTATTTATTTCCAAAATAACTGTGTCTTGATCAAATAGGATTCATGTGTGCCTGTCGTACCGAGGAGACACACTGGGCCGGATGTGGCTCTTTTCCCTGACTGCCTTGATTCAATGGGATCCAGGCATTTTCCAACTGAACAGCTGTGGCTTGGGGAGAATCCAGGTGTTTTTCTCACTGAATATTTGTGGGATTGGCAGGGTCCTGGGTATTTCCTTTGCTTTCTCTTGCTTGGAATTATTATAACATATATTATGTATATGTATTTTGGTGAATTTTGCTTTGTCCCAGGAAACAGATCAGTTTCCCTTACTTTGCACAAGAGCAATTACACCTAGAAAAATATGGGCAGAATTAACCACTATTTATCTTTTTCTTCACTAACTAAATCCTTCATGCTGTTTTATGTAAATACATGAATATTCTAAAAATCCCTTTCAGTGAAAGCAAGTAAATTACCTTTCTACGCTGAATAATTATCTACTCAGAAGGTGTTGCTTTATTGAATGGGGGTGTCACACCTGTTCCAACATCCACTTGTTAAGAACCTGTTGGACTTGGCTTTGATTTCTGATTGAAGAAGTAAGTCAGCCTCCCTAAATTTGGCAATACATAGACCCTGTTAGAAAATGGTGTGTGGTTTTGGTTTCCACATCTTATACAATATATAGGGAAATTGGAAGGAGTTCAGAGAACAGAAACAAAATGATTAAAGGGTTGGGGAAATAAGGAGCTGGGATTATTTTATCTAAAGAAAAGCTTTCAGGGAAAGCAAGATGGTGTGTGTGTGAGTGAGTGTGTGTGTGTGTGTGTGTGTGCCAAAGACAGAGTCAAAGAAGCCAAATCTTAAAGGCTATGTGTTTGAGCAGGTTTGATTGGCCTTTGTAGGCCATCTGGAGTCTGGTGGAAGGAGTGGGGAGTAGTTGGTCTGCCTTACCAATTATTGAGGAGAAAAAGCAATTTAAGAGAGAGAGGAGACTTGGCAAAAGTCAGGCAGAAATTACTTTAGCTAGGGGTTCTATCTCAGACCTACTTATATTATAATCTTCAAATATAGGGAGAATTTTTGTATATGTAACCCTTACATTCCAGCTTCTACTAGATTTGAAAAATATGATTTGGTATAATATAGCTAAATCTACTTAATGATAAGCCATGTTATCCTTCTCTCCAGCCATATGATGAAATCTTGGGATAAAGTTTTTCTTCATCTTCCCAAAGAGTCAGAGGAAATAACTATATGTTGATATCAAAAACAGAGACAAGTACTCTATAAAATTTAATCACATTCTGTTGGGCTCATAAAATAGAATGGGTGTGTATACAATCTGTGCTCAAAATTTAAAAAGAGGGAGAAGACTATCACCTCTTTTGGACACTTAGATCCTAAGGCAGGAAAGTAGACTTGATTATCTGTCATGTAATCACCTTTCTGGATAAGACCTCTATCATGTCCAGGATTCTGATTTTAATACTTTCAGAACATGAAATATATGTATATCAAATATAGACTATGATAACAGACATTAAATCATTTCCTCTTCTCACAAAGCTCTGTATGTCAGGGTTCTTTAGAGAAACAGAACCAACATATACCCGGTATTTGGCACACATGATTGTGTGGGCTGGTAAGACCAAAATTTGGAGAGTAGACCAGAGGACTAGAAACTCAGGCAAGATTTCTATGTTACACTCTTGAAGCACAATTCCTTCTTCTCTGGGAAACCTCAGTTTACTCTTAAGGCCTTCAACTGATTATGTGAGGCCCACCATATTTTCAAGAGCGCTCTCCTTATCTTAAAGACAACTCATCGTTGATGTCCATTGCATTTACAAATTACCTTCATAACAACATTTGGAGTAGTGCTCTATTACCTATCACACTCGGCACCATAGCCTGGCCAAGTTGGTACGTACAATGTAGCCATCACGAGCTCCATTCATTAGCTCATCCTTTTAGAGAGATAATAACAGGTAAGCCCAAAACAGCAGGGGCATCCCCTTCTGTGAAGGTGTCCTTCCTAGTGTTAGAGGGTCTTCCTTCTCTGGGAAGAGGTGGGAAGAAACCCTCTATCCTCCATAGGCTCCTCCTCCTCACTTGGCTTTAATGCCCATTACTAAATAGTTCCTTCTCGTTGCACTCTCCAGAAGTCACTTCCTTGCGGCCCTTCGCAGATGCCATCCCACCATTCACACAAACATGCTGTCCAGGGTTCTTCCCTCTGCAGTTCAGAAGCCGAAAATCATAGAGGTAATAAATGACCAGTGAAATGCTCCAAAGGCCATGGACCCTGAAACGAAACTCTCTGGGTTTGGATTCCAGTTCCACCACTTAACACCCATGTGACTTTGTCCAAGTTACTTGCAATGCCCTGAATCTCAGTTTCTTCATCTGTATCATGGGATAGTAATTATAATTCCTTCCCTATAGGGTTTTGGTGGGAGATGCTTTGAGCATTTTGAGCATTTAGTAACTGTTTAGACTATTAAGTTAACTAGGGACTATCTACAATCTGGGAGGAAACGTTTTTGGATAATGGACTTCCTGTACTACTTAAACCAGTAACACCAGGTCAAGGTCTGTGCTGAGCTTTTCTGCCCATGATGGCTGCTGTCTGTGATACTGGGAAGTTTTCATCTCCCTCTCCACACTCAGGGGGGCTAAGAAGTCAGAGTTTGATATGACTGAGAATCCCAAAGCACTTCATCCCTAAAATAGTTCAGCACACAAACAAGAGGGGCAAGAGAAGTAATATTTGCTGATGCCTTCTATGTGCTGGTCTACATTCATTGCCTCACTCAAGACTCATAACGTCCTATAAATCAGATAGTACGACCCCCAATTTGGAGAGCAAGCAACTGAAGCCCAACAAGATAGAAATAATTTGCCTACAATTATAGAGCAGAGCCAGGGTTGCCCAGCTTCAATGCCCATACTCCTGCCAGTTACACCATGATACTTCTCCCAAGAGGGCTAGACCTTGACCTATTTCTTGCAAGCTATCGGCTTCTGTACTAGATTCAAAAATAATTTTTTTTTTTGCGTATTTGAGAAATGCTTTTTTTCCCTTAGCCCCACCAAATAGCCGCTCAAGTCATTCAAGGAAGGGTATGAAGTGGGCAGGAGACCTTGAATTGCACATGCGTAAATTATAAAGCCTAAAAACTAATGGGAAAATAGATGTTTGAAGTTTTTGATTTTTCATTTGTTTTTAAACCAAACCACTGTTTACAAAGAACGTCAGTGAAAGATGCAGAATAACTAGCTGCTTTTCCTTTATTTTTAGACTCAAGTAAATATTTGGTAACAATACACTCTGCAAAACAAGCTGAACTTCAAAAATCAGTTCACGAAGCCCTGTAGAATGATTAAAATGAGTAAATTGTGAAGATACAATTCATCACAATAAAGGATTTCATGGTCAATTAATTCTGAATTATGGCTTCAAACCCCTCCTTTAACAGACTTATCCCTCCATCTACCCATCAGCTAAACCAACCATCCCTCCAGTACACATATTTAGCAAATGGAAAGCCATTTATGTGACAGCGCTGATCTGGGTTCTGGGATAAAGCAATGCTTCCAGTCCACGAAGGGGGCTGAGATCACAATAAGCCAATAAACAACTGAATAGAGCAAGCTAATTGCAGGCACCGATAGTTGGTATGAATGAAATCTAATCCGAGGATAAGGGTTTATGGTGGAGAAGTTACTTGAGTAGAGTGGTCATGGGAGGATTCCATAAAGTTGCCATTTGAATTAAGACCTGAATGAGAAAGAGCCAAACCTTCACAATGCAGAAGAAATCACTCCCAGGCACAGAAAGTTTTTAACAATTCAAAAGCACTGTCTTCCTCTGTTCAGGCTGCTGTACAAAGTACCATAGACTAGGTGGCTTAAACAACCGAAATTTATTCCTCCCAGTTCTGGAGGCTAGAAGCCCGAGATTAGAGCACCGGCAGGGTCAAGTTCTGGGGAGGGCCCTCTTCCTGGTTGTGGACTGCTCACCTCTTGTGTCCTCACACGCCAGAGAACAGAGAGCAGCAGGCTCTCCCCTGACTCTTATGACACTAATCCCGTGACCTCATCTAATCCAAAGACCCCGCCTCCTAATACCATCATGTTGGGGGACAGGACAACAACATAGGAATTTTGAGGAAGACACATACATTCAGTCTGATCACATACCAATATTAGAAAAAAAGGCAGTACTTCTGGATCCAGAGTGGTGGTATGAGATGAGGTCGGAAAGGTGGGTAGGGCCACGTTAATTTTATACAGTTGGAAGGAGCCTGAATTATAATCCAAGTACAATGGAAATATATCTGCAGGTTCTAAGCAGGGGGAGACATGATTTGAATTAGCTTTAAAAACAATAATCCAGATGCTTGGCTGAGAATGACTTACAGCGGGGCAAGAGTAGAGGCTGGGGACTAGTTCAAGTGCGATTGAAGAGGTTGAAGTGAAAGAAGATTCTAAAGACTCGCAACTGTTCTCCTTAATGGTAAGGAGACTTCACTGGCCAGAGGCAGCTGAATGTAGTTTAATAATGTCTCTATTTACATGCAGCATATCTGCTTTAAAGTACATTGTTTTGTTATTATTTTGTCAGAGGTAGAGATAATGGTGGAGATTAGCAGTTATATATAATTCCGCCAAATATTAAAAGGCACTTTACTGTTGCTGCCAGGAACCATCCTGCAGCGCTGTTGGTCCTCAAAGGAGCACAACAGAATCTAGGAAATTAATTCTTCCCTTCAGCCTAACTGCAAAATTGCAGAAACCATTTGCTAAATAGGACCAGCCATTCTCAAGAAGGCAGAGAGTCCTTCCTCAGGCATTTTTTATTAGAGGCCATTTATCAATTTCTACCTATCATTACGGATAATTGAAGGGAAACCTGCGACTGGCAATTTATTGGCATTTTTCTTGGACTCAGACAGAAGCTAGTTTGAAAGTGCTGTCAACAGCGGCCCTGGCTGCAAACTTCCTTGCTCAGAGGCGATGCTGAAGTGCAGTTAGGTGGTCTGGCCTGAGCTACCCCATCTTTCTGCCCATAAATCAGCATCGTAAAACATCCTGGAAATGTTGTGATGGCGCTGAATGCATAAAAAAGTGTTCGCACGCCGAATCTATTGTCGTCATTCTCGGTGGCAGAGGGGAGTGACAGGACGCTCACGCGTCGCTGAGTAGCAGCGCGGCATAATAAAGCATGGTTTGCACCCTGGGTATCACACATTTCTCGGGGCTTCGCGAAGGTTTTTCCAAGTTCCGCCTTCCCCTCTTTGCAGTCATCCTGGCCCCAGCTGCGCGTCGGCCTTTGACTCCATCTGTCCTTCCGCTGGGGACGAGTCTCTCTCGCCAAATGCAGAACACAAGTTTGGCTCCCCAAAGTGATTCTAACCCCCACCCTCTGCTCAGCCTGAGCCAAGCGTCAGGCCTGCCGAAGGAACAGTCCAGGGGATGGAGAGAGGAGGGCGTGGAGGGGCTGCTGCTCTCGCCCCCCCCCGCCCACTCGCACGCAAAGCCGGGACAGACCGCCTGCCTCGCGATCCAAATCTGCGCGTCCTTCCTGCTGCGCTCCCCTTTCGGGTCCCCGGCCCCGGCGAGAACGCGCCCCGCTGCAGAGCGGAGACTCGCAGGTTGGAGTTTGCCCGCGTATGCGCCGCGTCACTGGCGGGGAGGGGAAGGGAAGGGGGGCGGTGGGGGCTGGGTCGGAGCTGGAGCCGGGCGGTCCTCTGCTCCCCGAGACGCGGCGGGGAGAGGCAGCCCCCTGAGCCGCCGACACCGCCAAAGCTAGAGCCGCCTCTCCCTCCCTCCCTGCCTCCTTCGCTCCTGCCCGGCGCCCGCACTCGGCCTCCCCGCCCTTACTCCACCCCCTTCCCCAGGCCGACCCCCATCCTCTCCTTGTGTGTGCGCGCTTTAAATAATTTCATCCTTTTTGGCAAACGAAATAATGCACCTGACTTTACCAGGGGGAAACAACAAGCCGAGCAGAACAAGGAACAGATGTAAAAGGAATAAAAGGAGAGAGGAGAAGAGATGAGACTCATTGAAAGAAATCCAGGGGCTGAAGGGGTGGCTGCAACGGCAGAGGCAGCTAGAGCTTCCCTGTCTGCGTGAGCGGCAGGCGGAGGACGTTTTCACCAGTTGCGGATTGAACCTCGGGAACTCCTGGGTATGTTCGTTTGCCAAACAAAGTCTTTTCTTCTTTGGCCCAGACACTGAAGAGGCTCCTGGATTTTTCTGCCACCCCTCCACAAGCTGGCAGTTACCCGGGAGCTTTCCCGATTTGCTGGCGGAGAAATTAGCCCTTCTGGGCGGAGGATGGGCAAAGGGCACCAGCAGCGGGGGGCTCCCACCGGGAAGCGCCTTCTGTTCCCCGGGAGGCGAGGGTCACCCCGCGGGCTGCCGGGCGGCGGCGGCGCTACCGGGGCTCAGCGCTTCCTGCTCGGGCTCTTCATGCACGCGTGGCTGTGGGTGGCCTCGGGTTCATATGCCCAGGTGTTCAACCTCAGCCTTTCCGTGGACGAAGGACTTCCTCCGGACACTCTAGTTGGCGACATCCGCGCGGGGCTGCCGGCGGCACAGCAGCAAGAGGGGGGCGGCTTCTTTCTATCCGAGGATTCGGATGACTCACCGCTGTTGGACGACTTCCACGTGCATCCGGACACCGGCATCATCCGCACGGCTCGTTGCCTGGACCGCGAGCGGCGGGACCACTACAGCTTTGTGGCCGCCACGCTGCTGGGCGCCGTGGTGCAGGTGGAGATCCGCGTCAACGACGTGAACGATCACTCGCCCAGCTTTCCCCGCGACTCCCTGAAACTCGACGTCTCCGAGCTCAGCCCTCCAGGTACCGCCTTCCGCCTGCCAGGTGCCCACGACCCGGACGCCGGCCTGTTCAGCACGCAGGGCTACACCCTGGTGCAGCCGTCCGACCTTCCCGAGGACCCCGCAGGACCGTTCTTCCAGTTGCGCTACGGAACCCCGGGATCACCACAGGCCTCGTCGCCCCTGGAGCCCCTGGACCTGGTGCTGTTGCGACGCTTGGACCGAGAGGCGGCGGCGGCACACGAGTTGCATATCGAGGCCTGGGACGGCGGCCGCCCGCGGCGCACGGGCCACCTGCGTGTGGAGCTTAGGGTGCTGGATGAGAACGACAACCCGCCGGTCTTCGAGCAGGGCGAGTACCGCGCCGCGGTGCGGGAGGACGCTCGGCCGGGCGCCGAGGTCTGTCGTGTGCGCGCCACCGACCGCGACCTGGGGCCCAATGGCCACGTGCGTTACAGCCTCCGCGCCCGGCAGGCGCTCGGGCCACTGGGCGATGCGGCCTACTTCACCGTGGAGGAGCTGAGCGGCGTTGTGCGGGTGCAGAGGCCGCTGGACCGCGAGGAACAGGCCTGGCACCAGCTGGTGGTCGAGGCCCGCGACGGAGGGGCCGAGCCCGAGGTTGCCACGGTACGCGTGTCCATCGCCGTGCTCGACGTGAATGACAACCCGCCCGCCATTCACCTGCTCTTCCTCACCGAGGGAGGGGCCGCGCGCGTTTCCGAGGGCGCCGCACTCGGCGACTACGTAGCTCGCGTCTCGGTGTCCGACGCTGACGGTGATCCGGAGCAGGAAGAGGAGGCCTTTGGGGAGCCTGGTGTTGGCCTCGGAGGCGGGAGCATCTCGTTGTCCTTGGAGGGCGGGGATGGAGCCTTCGCGCTGCGCTCTGGCGGCTCCCCCGGGGTATTTTTCCTCTGCGTCGAGGGGCCCCTGGACAGGGAGAGCCGCGACCTGTATGATTTGCGACTGGTGGCCACGGATGCTGGCTCCCCGCCGCTGAGCACAGAGGAAACGCTGCTGCTTCGGGTTGCCGACCTCAACGACCAGCCGCCTCTCTTCAGCAGGGAGCATTACCTGGCCTCGGTGTCAGAGGCCGCGGCCCCAGGCACCGCGGTCGTGTGGGTCAGCGCCTCCGATGCAGATGAGGCTGGCACAGACCACGCCCGGCTGCGCTACTCACTGGTCCATCTTCCGGTTCGCTGCAACCCAGAAGGTGTGTGGCCCTCGGCGGCGGAGTGTGGACCGTCCTTCACTATTGATCCTGAAACCGGCGTGATCAGCACCGTCCGGAGTCTGGACCGAGAGGTCCAGGAGGCAGTAGAGTTGAGAGTGGTAGCCCAAGACCTCGGAGAACCCCCACTGACGGCCACCTGCCTGGTGAGCATCACCGTGGACGATGTGAATGACAACGAGCCCATCTTCCGGAGGCAGGTGTACAACGCCACCCTTGCGGAGCATGCCCCGGTTGGACACTGCTTTTTGCAGGTGAGTGCATCATGCTTCTGGATCAACCTCTGGATTCCAGAAAGGCCTGGGAAGGGAAGGTAAGGCAAGATTAAGCCCATCCAGGGAAGGAACACTGTGATGTAGGTAGTCGTACCCTGGCTCCAAAAGCAAGGGGGCATGAGCTTCAGTTCCTCCTCTACAGTGAGATGAATGGGTGCCCTCTGGGCACCTAACTTTTCTGTCGGGCTTGCACTGAGTGATCTCGAAGGGGCTTTCTGCTTCCTGTGATATTTGGATCCTGGTTTTGCTTAAGGAATCCGGTTTCCTTCATGCTGGCTCTGTGCACCCACATCGATTTGGGAGGAACCACTCACTCAAACAGTGTGCAAATGGCAGTGTCTCACATTTCTGAGCATCGATGTGTGGCATCTTAGAGAAATAAGGTGGTCCTCAAAAATTATTTTTTTCCAAATAATAATAATAATATACTTTAAACACCAAAACTGTTTGAGTAACTATTTGCAGAGATTTGGTACATGTTGTAACTTCCTTAGAGGCTTACAAAGGCTAGTTGACAACATTAGTTCTTTTTTTTTTTTTTAATTCAGTTGTGGGTTGAGTTCCTCCAGAGACACCTTCAGGACTCTGAGAAGTAGTGGGGCTCAGTTATAAAATAGAAATCTTTACCTTGCTTTTTGGAAATTCTGCCTTTAGAATTCCGATCTCTCCTTCACTCTCAGAATGTTGTGATTTGGCCCCTTCTAGCACCAGTCTTTATTGCTTCCAATTTCCTATTTTTTTTCTCCCTTTCTTTTCTTTTCTTTTCTTTTTTTTTATTGAAGTGTAGTTGACACACAACATTACATTAGTTTCAGGACTACAGCAAGGTGATTTGACAACTCCATACATTATGCTATGCTCACAAGCGTAGCTACCATCTGTCACCATACAACAGTATTGCAAAACCATGACTGTATTTCCCTGTGTGATACCTTTTATCTCTGTGACTTGTACATTCAGCAACTGGAAACCTGTACCCCCATTCCCCTTCACCCATTTTGCCCATCTCCCCACCCATCTCCCCTCTGGATGGGAATTTAAATTGGTGCAGCCGATGTGGAAAACTCTATAGAGGTTCCTTAAAAACCTAAAATTAGAAATACCATATGATTCATTAATTTCACTACTGGATATGTAGCGAAAACACTAAATAGAAAAGCTATAGGTACCCCCATGTTTATTGCAGCATTATTTATAATAGCCAAAGTATGGAAGCAACCTAAGGATCCATCAATACATGAATGGATAAAAAAGATGTAGTATACACACACAACACACACAACACACACACAACACACACACAACACACACATACAACACACACACACAACACACACAACACACACACAACACACACACACAACACACACACAACACACACACACACACAGGAATATTATTCAGCCATAAAAAAAAATGAGCTCTTGACTTTTGTGACAACGTGGATGAACCTAGAGAGTATTATGCTAAGTGAAATAAGTCAGAGAAAGACAGATACCATATGATTTCACTTATATGTGGAATCTAAAAAACAAAACAAATGAACAAACAAAGCAGAAACAGACCAATTTCCAGTTTCTTACCCGGTGTGAGATAAACACATTTCTGAGATTGACTTATTTACTCCAAGATAACTTGAATAAATACAAAGAACCTGAGAGACTAACTAGTGAGCGAACCTCTAACACTTTATTTAGCTCTCAGGCTGGGTTCTTTAGGACCTCTACTGCTTATTTCCCAGTTCTTGGGGGGGAGGGCCTTAACTTCTATACGTTATGTCTCAAATAATAACCTTTAGGTAACCAAGATGCCACTATATTTTAAAAATGAGTTTCAAGACTGCTTCTATCTTCTTAATCTCTTGGATCTGTGAGCAGTAATAATCTCCATCTCCTTCTCTAGCATGATTGGCAGTTCTTTGAGTTATTAGGTTATTCAAAGAAGGCTTGAGAATCAATGAGTGCTTGCTGTTGAAACAGACAAATCCACAAATGTCAGTGAGTAGCACACTGGACGTTTATCTATCTCTCAAGCAGAATTGGATATGACGCAAATTGGCTGGTCTTCCTCCATCCAAGGTAGGGCCAGGCCTGGGAGTGACTTAGATCACGTCCACCAAGGTCGCATTGGCCAGAGCTCAGCTATGTGGCCTCAAGTGCACTCCAAAGGAGGCTGACAAATGTAAACCACCACATGGATGCCAGTGTGCACTGATAATTTCTGCCACGGATTTCTAAAAATGAAGTCATAATAAGTGAGAAGTTGGACTTGATGATTTTTAAGATTTCTTCCATCTGGAAGACCTTGACGATCTTGGTATGAAACAGTACAACTTGGCTCCATTTGAAGGAAAATAGGCAGGGTGAATTAATTGTGATTCCTTTGATTAGAACCTGTCTCTAGAATTGTTTCTAAAATGAGATGATTCTGCCGTGAGGTGTGTTTATCCCGTTAATATTACTCCGTATGTGGCAGATCCATTAGGTGAGCCGAACTTGGCTCAAGGGTAGGACTGCTCCTCCAATTGCAAAAAAACCTTTCCTGTTTGCTAAATATCGCTGTAAATGGTATTACATCGTGTTAATTAGAATTTCTGGAAATTCCAGTGCTCTAGTCCCTCAGGACTGCAGAAACCCTCTTATTCCCTGGCTTCCCTGGTGGCCTTTCCCCCAGCTGTGTGAACTTTCTGTATTCTGTAAACCCACTAGCTGGCTCGGTCCCCTAACTTCCAGGTAAGCCTCACCAGGTGTCTCCCATCTGTTTGTATCTCTTTACTTTCAATCTTTCTTTATACTACTTTGTAAAAAGGAACCTTCCTACCTAGCCTTTGGGTCTCGTGGCCTCTCCTTTCTTCCAGGGCTTTCTTTAATTTCATTGTATTGATCCTTATAACCCTACCTTCTTTCTGTTGCCCTCCACCAGTTTTCTCTGTTTGGACTGCATATCTGCTCAATACTTTGTTCGAATCAAACCAAAACAAAACAAGAAGCAACAGGGGGGAAAAAAGTTGTTTCCTATATTCCCTGCAAGGAAATACCATGTCATCTAGTGAAACAAACCCTTGACCCTTCAAGGTGTCTTGACAGTTAACCCACATTAGTGATCCTTGGGGTTCTTCCGCTCTTGATACTGTTTCTCCTGCCTCCATGGTACTGGCCATCCTCCCACCCCCCACTGCTGCCCAAACCCCTTTATATTCTCATACCCAGATCAGAACTTTACAAAGACTTTAAATGTGGGGCAGAAGGAAGGGATTTAATACCGAATAGGAGAACCGGGAGCAGCTTGAGATCCGTGACCTCTAGTCCCAAAGGGTTTTCCCCCCTCTCAAGCACTCACCTGGATTCTTAATTCCTTTCTTCCTACTGTCCCCCATGTGGAGAGCCCCTTCTTCACAACCCACCCCTCAGGAGCTCTTTCCAGAATCTCTTTATGGCCAAGGCAGAGAGGGATTTCTACTCGGCAGGCACGCAAGGGTTACCTCCCCAAATTCCGTGTCTGGCCTAAAAGACTCTCCTTCTCCTCAGATGACTGTCAAAAAGACTAACTTCAGGGGCGCCTGGGTAACGCAGTCGTTAAGCATCTGCCTTCGGCTCAGGGTGTGATCCCTGCGTTTGGGGATCGAGCCCCACATCGGGCTCCTCGGCTAGGAGCCTGCTTCTTCCTCTCCCACTCCCCCTGCTTGTGTTCCCTCTCTCGCTGGCTGTCTCTCTGTCACATAAATAAATAAAAAATCTTAAAAAAAAAAAAAAGACTAACTTCAGCCGAGTGCAGTGATGTGAACTGTGCTGACGGGCCTTATCGCCAGCGCGTATCCCTGAATCCCAGAAACGCCGTCGCGAGAGTATTGTCTCAGACTGCCTCAACTATCATTACTGTGCATTCACTCATTCATTTATTTGCTCAAACAGCAGCACGGATTGAACAAACACATCATTCCATGAGCAAGTATTTACAGAGAACCTCTTACATGCCAGGAACTGGCCTTCGTGCTGAAGAGGCCCCCGTGAGCAGACCCGGCAAGGTCCCGGTGCTACCAGAGCCTGCGGGGGCTGGTGGGGCTGCTGGGGCTGGTGGGCTCTCTCCTTCCCTCCACTGCCACGGTCCTCACACACGCCCTGCCTTCACCAGCTGATCACCTCGCAGCCTCCTGTTCTCAAAGTTCCCGCATCATTATACTGAATCCTATTTCTCAAAAGGCAGCTGTGTTTTTTTAATTTAAATCCAATCAGCTTTTCTTAATCATAAAGCATTTTGGACTGTGGCCCGCTCCCTCGTGTTTGAATGCGGCCTCTTCTCTTGTCTTACTACCTTCTCTTTCTGCCTCTCTCGTGCCAGGTCCTCCTTTTCCTCTTGTGTCTCCCCACTCAGGGTGGTGGAGGCGGAGCACAGGCCACGGTCTTCCCCTCACTTCTCTCTTTTCTATACCTTCCTGTACATGTTCCCAGGACTGCTTTTTTTTTTTTTTTTTTTTTAACGTATCTACAGGGTCAACCTCTCATACAAACTCACATTAACGTTGCTCTACCTCGTATGCATTTCTACCCGGGGATATTTTGGGCACCTTAAATCTACCGTTTCCCAGATCAAAGTCATTTCCCTTCTAGCACTAGCTTCTTTGTTTCTTAACTTTCGTTCATTACCTCCTTTTCTGAAACTTGCCCATTTTTGTTAGTGTGTCCTCTCCATAGATGTATTTATGCATTTGGCATGTGTCTGCGTGTGTGGGTTTGCGGTTTGTTGCAGTGGTTGTGTTTTGCACTGTTGAAAAGTAAAGTACCAGGGTGAAGAGCAGGTCATGTCTCAAACCGATCAGCTGGGTAACAAGCAGCTCTGAGAGGGCACCTGGCCGTGCTTTTTTGTTCGCTCTTGTGGTCTGACTTTGAGGAACCTGTCTAGGACGGTGTCCCGGCAGTGGACATTAAAGATGGGAAGACCCTGAGGGATGGGAGGACCTGATTCCTCTGGGGCTCCATGGACCAGAAAGGACTAAACTGTGTCTTGTTTCTGACTTATATCTTTTAGGGTTATTTTTTTTTTTTTTAAGTATCTCCTGTTAGTAAAATCTTGCTAAATGTGTTGATTTTGTCTCAACTATACCATGGAGGTAAAAATGGAGACCCCCCCCACCAAAGTCCCCTGGGGGCGGTATGATTTCAGTGAAGGGCATTAATTGGCTTCAGGCAAAGTGTGCAGGGCAAGCAGCCACTCCCCTGAAGTCTGAGTGATGATGAAAGCAGAAATCTGCAAGAGAAGCTGAGATGAAATGGTTCTTACCGTGGTGTGAGGCCCTTTCTCTCCAGGCCTCTCCTAGTGCCTTTGGAAGTAACAGACTTTATTAAGGAAGAAGGTGTTTCCTAAATTCTTAGCATCATCTCTGATTCCTCTGCACATTTGACCACAGGAGTTGACCCATCTTATGGGCTTCAGTATTTCTTACATCCATCCCTTCATTGATGCACATTGCCCTCACCCTAGTTCTGTCCACCATCACTTCTTGTTTTGTATTGCCTATTCTTCAAACTGGAGAGACTGTAGCCATATCTTAAATGCCTCCTCCTCCCACTAAATGTTTTTTCATCTGTCCTGCTCTTTTTTCTTTTTTCTTTTTTCTTTTTCAAAGATTTATTTATTTTAGTGTAGAGACAGGAAGCACGTGCGCGTGCAAGGAGACTGCCCACGGAGCGAGGAGCCAGACGTGGGGCTCGATCTCAAGACCCTGAGATCACAACCTGAGCTGAAATCAAGAGTCAGGCACTTAACTGACATGGAGCCACCCAGGTGCCCCTGTTCTATTCTTTTCTTAATGTTCTTTGTAGTGCTACAGTTGTTTACTTGTATTAGTAAAACAGTGGATTGTAAGACCTTGCCGGGCTGCAGTTTAATGATATTTGAGTCCCCTGTAATTCTTGGTGTCCTCCATCTAATGCATTAGAAGACCGATGACTTTGTTGAATTGTATTGAAGAGTTACACAGTGAAAACAAAAGCTAAGTAAGAGTTACAATGAGTCAGAGATTTTACTTTGTATTTTTCACATTTCATCTGAGTGTATATTACTTTTATTTTAAAGTATATTTCTTCTATATAGTTTATCATTGATCCTTGAAATTTTATGGTCTGAATTGCAGTGCTTATCCCTCACCTTACTACTACCGTACCCTTATTGTTGACCTTATGTGCTTGCTTCCAGACTTACATAGCTCATACCGGCTTTGATGGTCATGTAATTGTATTACCCTTATATGATTGTCCTCTTCTGTCTTATTTATTCATTTATTTATTTATTTTAAATATTTTGTTTTATTTATTCGACAGAGATAGAGACAGCCAGCGAGAGAGGGAACACAAGCAGGGGGAGTGGGAGAGGAAGAAGCAGGCTCCTAGCACAGGAGCCTGATGTGGGGCTCGATCCCAGAACGCCGGGATCACGCCCTGAGCCAAAGGCAGACGCTTAACAACTGCACCACCCAGGTGCCCCTTATTTATTATTTTTTAACTTTTTTCTCTTCTGGCTCTTTTAAATGGACCTGTCCTGTCTGCACACACACATTGAAAGCATGTGAGATTTTGCAAAGCAGTCATTTGCACCTGTCTCCAGGATATGTCTCGATTACCTGCTATCTGTCATCTTCCCTGATTATCCGACTCCTGCTGGCCTTACACCTTAGTTCCCAGCATGTGCTGTATATGCCTCTGGCTTTGCTTTGATGACCTGTTTTAAGCACTGGAACTCAACTGAAGAATTCTCTCTTGGACTTCATCTTGATATTTCTCCTCTTCCTTTCCCCACACAACTGCTACCCAAGACCCATCAGCTGGCTTTCCTTCCTTTTCCCTTTTTCTGTTGAGAAGGGTGATCAGATAATATGTGGATGTGTTACAGGAAGGGTATTGCCTAGAATATGTGGGATGTATCTCTAGTTATGGTCAATATATAACTTGCCAGGAATTTGTCTAGTTCTTGGTTCTATAATTAAAGATACCTGACACTGCATGGTGGAGGGTTCATAGCTTTGAAGGTTAAAATTAAGTTGCATGCAGTGATGAAAAACATAGGCAGACTTTGGGGCTTGAGTGCCTGGGTTTGAATCTCGGTTCCACTACTTACTAGCAGTGTGATCTTGGGCTCTGTGCCTCAATTTCCTCCCCTGAAAAATATGGATAACAATAGTGTCAGCTTGGTAGAGTTTTTGTGTGGACTATGAATTAATACATGTTTGTTTAGACTCATAGTAAGTCCTTAATACATATTATATATTATTAAATGTTAATAAGTAAAACTTCTAGAAATGTTGAGGGAAACTCTTTTGCCTGATGTAGCAATCAGTCATTAAAAATGACATTTCAAATTAAGATTCTCTTGCACTAAAAGGTGGAAGAGGAGCAGAAATATATTTAAATTGTGTATCAGGTTTTAGCTAGATACATATGTTTCTGGCAATGAAAGCAGAAATCTGTTGTACTTAATTTGGACACTTGTAACATCTTATGGGCTTAGGAATCACACCTGCCTTAAGGAAGGCTCAGATGACCTCTGAAGAGCAAGCCTCCCCATCCCACCCCTCAGAAAGTGCCGTGAGGGTCTTAGAGGGTCTTAGAGACACGAGGCACTGTGATGTAAGTGGTGGCCAAGCCCTCTGCACAGTGGATCATGATTCCTCATGGGTCCATCTCAGGGGTGCTCACCCCCACACTGAGACTTAGTGTTAGAACCTGGTCCCTCTCAGCTGGGCAGGGCACAATTCTCATTTTTGAGTGTCTTAGTGTCTTTTTTTCCCTGTTGATCAGTTCTTACTCTTTCAAGTCTTTTATTGGGAAGGCATGGAATAAGACAGCACTGGACTTAGAATCAGAATACCTTGGTTCTGACTTTGACTGCACCACTAGCTCCACTGACTTTTCTGGCCAGGTCCTCATCCATGAAATGTGCATTAGTCAAAAATAAAATGTGTTTCGATGTTATGAGGAATTGGCTCACACAATGATAGAAACCAAGAAATCCCACAATCCGATGATCTGCCGTCTGCAAATGGAGGACACAGGAAAACCAGTGTAAGTCAGTCCTGGCCTGAAGGCCTGAGAAGCAGGAGAGCGATGGTGTGAGTGACAGTCAGGGGGCAGAAGACTGGTGTCCCAGCTAGTACAGTCAGGCAGAGAGACTCCTTCTCCTTTTTGTTCTTTTCAGACCTTCAGTGGATGGGATGATGCCCACACACATTGGGGAGGGCATTCTGTTTTACTCATTCCCTCAATTCAAATATATATATATATTTTTAAAGATTTTATTTATTTATTTAACAGAGATAGAGACAGCCAGTGAGAGGGCGAACACAAGCAGGGGAGTGGGAGAGGAAGAAGCAGGCTCACAGCAGAGAAGCCTGATGTGGGGCTCGAACCCAAAACGCTGGGATCACGCCCTGAGCCAAAGGCAGACGCTTAACCGCTGTGCCACCCAGGCGCCCCCCCTCAATTCAAATATTGATGTCCAGGTGACATCAAGGATTGATGTCTTCCAGAAGCACCTCACAGGCATACCCAGAAATAATGTTTAGCGAGATTCCTGGGCATCTCGTGGCCCAGTCAAGTTGACACATTAACCATCACATGCTAATTCATGTTAATAGCACATCATTGTAAGAGTTTAAAATAATCTATATGATGTGGTAGAAAGTGGTTGGTGTAGGAAGAGTTAAGGGCGTTTGCGGATGAAAGGTTCTTTATGCAGTGGATCAGGATGGAATTCTCACTAGATATCCACTTCTAGTGCACGCTCTCTTTTTTAGTCTCCTGGCCTCTTGTGTGATATATGCTCTTATTTACAGTCCTGCTATGGAAACGTTCTATCATAACTGGGCACTTTTTTTTGCATGCAAAACTATAATGCATTCCTAGGCATGATCACTTCTAAAAGAGAATCATTTCGGATGGATTTCTGAAAGTTGTGTTCGGTGAGATTTCCTTTCTCCGAGGCCTGAAATCTGACATTAAATTAATTTTATTAACACCTTGACACCAGACCTATACTAACGAGCCCCTTGCCTTCTAAATTATAAATTAAAAGTGAGCAACTATAGAAGTAATTTATGCTTTCATAGCCCATTAGGGAAATTATGCTCGATCGTTTTTAGAATGCCAGGTTACTTTTTGAAATCTTACTGAACTCAAATCTTCATGTAAGAGGATTTTGTGCTTCATGGCACAGGTAGATCCGATGAATATCATAACAAATATCACTTTTAATTAAAACACTATTTAGGATTGCGTAGTCCATGTGACACTAGTATGACCTGGAATAACCTCAGTGTGTCTGGTTGCCATGGTGAAGACATGAGAAGAGACAGCCTACAAAAGGACTCGCAGTGTTTGCCTTTGTTATGGAAGCAACCAGGAAAGATGGGAAGTTTTTGAGGAGAGATTGACATATGTCAAGTAAGGTTTCAGGAAGTTCTGTCTCGGGTTAGTAGCAAGAAGGAGACAGGGAACCCAGGCAGGAGAGTCCCAACACTCTTGTCATAATCCCTATTCAGCCATGAGGGCTTGAACTAGGGGAATGGTCGTGCAGGGTAATGGAGAGGGTGGCCTTAGGGGCATTATAAAGGAAGAATTGGCACAACTTGAACAAGATGCGAGGGGAGGCATGCTGGAAGTAAAAGAAGGAGCTGTATTTTCAGCCTGCTTAGTAGGAGGAACAAGAAAAGCGGGAGGTGAGAGTTTTGGGGGAAGGATGCTCACTCAGTCAAGTGTTTGGCACGTTGAGTACGAATTAATAGCCAGTAGTCCAGGAAAAGATGTCCTGATGACTATTTAGATATTTGGAACTAAGGGCAAGTGAGAACCTGAGGTTGGAGAGAGAAACTTGGAAGTCATTCTCGAGGAGGTGATAACCAAAGCTGTGGGAGTGAAGTGGGAATAGTGAGAGAAGAGTCAATGGCTCAGGATGCTGGCTGGCACAGGGGTCTTGCCACCCACATGCAGTGGGAGGTCAGGTCTCTGTGCTGCTACTGCTGCTGTTTTGTTTGCTTGGTCTCTTCTGCCTGGTGGACCAGAGCCCAGACAGACTGTTGGCAGCTTACCCTGTCTTCTGAGCTCTTCTGCACTACCTCTCAAGTACTCAGCATCCCTCTCCGTGCTCCCAGGCTCTAAGTAAGGCCCATGTTCTGGCTCTGCTGTTCTCCCCCCCTGCCCCCAACAGACCTCCTACAGACCTCCTCAGTCCCCATATGCATTTTATTTATTTTTTATTTTTATTTTTAAAGGATTATTTATTTATTTGACAAAGAGAGAGAGAGCACAAACAGGGGGAGCGGGAGAGGGAGAAGCAGACTCCCCAATGAGCTGAAGGCAGATGCTTAACCGACTGAGCCACCCAGGTGCCCCCCTCCATATGCATTTTAGCCATTTTTGTCTCCATTATAACTCTTGCCATTCAGCCACACTGGTCCTATATTTTCCCATTTGGCCCGGTATTGATGTCTTTTGTTGATTTCTACTCCAGGAACCCTATCCCACAGCCAGACTCTAATAACCTAGAATCTCCTAGAACCACTCTTCTCAGTTGTGTATTCCAGACTCTGATCATAGACTTCTGCATTTCAGCTCTCTCAGTCTTTGATTTATACTTTTGAAACTACATTTTCTTCTAGGCCCCTTATTCTTTCTTTAGCTACCAGCCCCCTCCTTGCCTTAGTTCCTTCTCTGTCCAGCTAGACAATCCAGCTATGTGCTCTCCCTCCATACTTGCGCCGTGGAACACTGCTGGAGTAATTCTGAGTGATGGTTGGTTCCATTGCAAATGTGTGGTATCAGCTGGGCCCTCAGTACTGCTGGGCAATCTTGTCTTCACCTTGGCATCTCTTCTCTTTAGCATGTACTGTGCCTCTCCTCTGTTGGCAGTGTTGACCAACCAAGTCTGTGGGTGTGTTGCCCCTGTTTGCTCAACTTCCTTCCTCAGTGCCCCGTAATGATCCAGTCTGACACCTATTGGCCCATCTCTTTTTGGACCTAGCCATATATTAAGAGCCCTTTCTCTCTTGAGGAAGGGTTCTGGAAATTTCTGCTGCTGTCTTCTTTAGTGTCTGGTATCCCTTGATGATGGATTCAACACCTCTAGAGCTAAAGTGGCTTCTTCAACATCTACTAGTATAATGAAGTTGTGAAGAAAATGTAGCTCCAAGTGTGTGGAGGCACAAGTGTGTGGGGGGGAGGGGCAGAGAGAGAGGAGGGAGAAGCAGACTCCCTGCTGAGCAGGGAGCCCAACATGGGGCTCAATCCCAGGACTCTGAGATCATGACCTTAGCCGAAGGCAGATGCTTCACAGACTGAGCCACGCAGGTCCCCCAGTTGTATTTTAATGTGCTCTGTGTACATTTGATATATTAAGATCAAATAAATTATTTTTTATGCTCACATTTAAATATTGAAATTTATGTTTCCCATTTTAAATCATGGTAGTAATTTTCACTGTTGCATTTTTTTCGATGCTTTGCTGGTTTACTTCATACAAAATCCTCAGACAAGAAAATACCATTCACTTGATGCTTTTGGGAAATGCATTACGGCAAAAAACAAGGAAGACCTAGAGCACAGCTTTGTGTTCACAAGGATAGCACAGGGAAAAGAACAAAGCAGAGTTTGGGGCAACTTCTGATCAGTTTGGTTACTGTCAGTTGATCTCAAAGTTCTGTTTGGGAGACTGCTCTCCACCTTTAAAAGCCCTTCTGTTCGGATTATTCTGAGTGGTTTTGTTGTTGTTGTTGTTGTTCGTTTAAATTAGCTGCATAGGAATAACCACTGTTATGGTTATATTTTCAAGAGATTAAATATTATTTCTGGCCTTACCATAAATGGCCTTAAACACTATTTGATTTTTAACGGTTGTCTAGTAAGAAACTTCCGCATCAAGCATTGTGTATTCTGCTTGGTGTCTGCATTTGGGAACATGGAGGACATTATTGTTTACAGAGAGATTGACTTGTCTAGTTCTTCAGAATGTCTGATGTGAAAGAACCGAGTCATGAGGTAAAGAGCAATCTAAGCATATGCACTGTTTACTTTCCTTTGAAGTCTAGATTGTTTTAAGTACTGAACTGTTAAAAAAAAAATACAAAGGCTGTTCTGTTGCATTAGGCATAAACAAGAACACAGTATCTCCGCGCTGGCAGCTACTTTGTTTCCTGGACTCCTCTCACAAGAGTTTTTATATGATTTTTTTTCTTATGTAGAATCTGATTGGCATGCTTATGTCTATTCCATTTTCATTGCCTCTGTCAGTGACCAGCGCAAAGAAGAGAGGTGACGGGAAGTGCAATTTATAAATTAATGTCTGACAGTACTTTAGTAATTTGCTTACATTAAAAATATAGATTCTGTGTTTACAACAGCATATGCCTCATACCACAAGATGAATTTGATAAGTTTATCTTGAGTCTTGAATCTTAGTACATTTTAAAGGAAGGACAGGTGTTTTTTTTTTTTTTTTTTGGAACATGATAATACTCAGTTTTGCTATATATACAGGGAGAACGATTGTGCTCTTGTCCAAATTCATAATACCTTAAGGATGATTCGCTATTATTTCTCTAAATGCATTTTAACATATTACGTGCAGTTAGTACTTTGATCTGTAATTTGTGAAGATAACTGTCCTATTGTTTTTTAAATGAGAAAGTTAAGCTTATTCCATGTATAAAGAGGAATCTTTCTAGAGGCTCTTTTCCCTTTATTTTAAAGTTTTTTTTCCTGCCTCATTCTTTCTTTTCTGTGTTCTTGAGATTCCAAATACACATATGTTAAACCTTTTGATCCGAGGCCTTGAGGTGCTGTTCATTCTCCTTTTTAATGATTTTCCTTCTGTTCTTCAGACCAGATGGTTTCTGTTGCTTTATTTTCAAGTTTGCTGTGCTCATATTCATTCTGTTGTTAAGTACATCCTACAATTTTTTTTATTTCAGACATCGTATTTTTCATTTGTAGAATTTCCAGGTTGTTCTTTCATAATTTCTGTTTCTCTGCTGGTATTTGCTGTCTTTCACTATAATGGCTGTCTTAAAGCCATTGTCTGTGAGTCCCAGCATCTGAATCATCCTGGCTTGGGTTCTTTGTTTTTTTAATCTTGAAAATAGAGCACGTTTTCCTAATTATTCATATGCTGAATAATTTTGCATTATATTCTGGACATTGTGTATGTTATTGTGGATTGTGGATTCTGGATTCTGTTATATTCTTCTGAATCGTGTTGATGTTTTTGTTTAAGCAGGCAATTAACCTGGTTGGACTCATACTGCAAATTCCTGGTGCCAGTACAAATCTCACTTCAGTTCTGCTTTTTCTTAACTGGGTTATTTGCAATCTGCCCCACTCATGTGTAGTTTAGAGTCAGTGAGAGATTTGGGCAAAGTATATATTCAGGATTAGGGACTTGCCCAGAGGGCTTTCTCTCATCTGGGATTTCCCTTCCACTTTCTCATGGTTGTGGTTGCCTGAATTCCGTATTAAAGTTCTTCAATTCAGAAAGACTGTGTTTTTATTGGTGATTTAGTCACCCTGCATGATGTTTTGACTGATACCTGTCCTTAGGTAGCAGGCCAAAATAATAATAATAATAACAATAACAATAATAATAACAACAATAAACTAAACTTAAAAAATGGGAAACCCATTTTTTACCCTATACTTCCAATATTTGACCCCTTGTGAAAATCTGACTACTTTTATTCAGTCCCAGGAAACTTCAGGTATTTTTTTTCCATTTTACTCAGAGTTAATAGTTGTTACATACAAAAGAGTAGGTTTTTGGAGCATACTGGGTCATACCGGAAGCATAACTTCTGCTCTTTCCCTAAACTCAAATCTCTATTAATTTCAATGAGATTCAGTTGATTAAGACTCAATGGTAAAAGCCTTCTGAAAATAAAGCCTGTAGAATTTTGTTCTATTAGATTATGATTGAGTGGCAGCTAATGTGTTCAACTTACAAAGGTTTACTGATTCAATGTTTCAATTAATGTTAGCAGTAGTAAGTGTTAACAGTTTAAAATCATTTAAACGTATTTTAGTTTTACCCAGACTCAAATAATTTCATGTATTTGTAATTCTGTAATTGTAATTGAACAAATGATAATCCTTCATGAAAATGTAGTGATAGAAGTCAGCTCCAGGAGTTATCTGATAATATTTCCCACCATTGAGTTTGGCTGAGAAATATAAGGAAAATAATTTATAGTGACCCATTTGAGGAAAATCAGTTCTTAGCAAGCCCTGTCCAAATGCAAACCACTAACTAGGATCATTAAGACCAAGTTTTTATATGCCATGCCAGAGAATTTTTTTTAATCTATTTTACCCGTATCCCCTCCCACTCTCCCCCTGGCAAACACCAGTTTGTTCTCTGTATCTAAGCGTCTGTGTTCTTGTTTGTCTCTTATTTCTTTGTTTGTTTTGTTTAAGAAACTTGTGTCTAAGTAGAAATTTATTTTCCTATGTTTCTCTTTTTGTAAGTCAAGGCTCTGAGCCCAAATACCTCACAATCATTTTTACCAAGTACATTGTCCCCTTATCATGTATCAGATAGAACCTGACATTGCCTTTGATAAATGCTTTCTTTCGAAATCATCTGTGACACAGATCTGATTAGATTACTCATGCTTTAAAGCCTTCAGTGACTTTGCACTAGTTGTAAGATCAAGTTCAAAATCCTTGCTTAATCCATTCTGCCTGCCTTTCTATCCTTGTTCCAAGGAACTCTCCCCAACTCCTTCATATTTCATGAAGGATCCTGCTCTCTCTCACCTCAGGCCTTTTCTCTATGTTATGGACTGAATGCTTGTCTTATGTTGAAACTCCTGTGTTGAAGCCCCAACTGCACCCCCCCCCCCGCCCTGCCCCAGTGTGATGGTACTTGGAGGTGGGGCCTTTGGGAGGTAACTTAGATGTGGTCATGAGGGTGCCCCTACCCCACCGTATTAATGTCGTTGTAAGAAGAAGAAGACATAGCAAAGGAAACCAGCAACAAAATGAAAAGGCAGCCTTCTGAATAGGAGAAAATATTTGCAAATCATATATCTGATAAGGGGCTCATATCCAAAATATATAAAAAACTTGTACAACTCAATAGCAGAGCAATCTGATTAAAAAATAGGCAGAAGAGCTGAGCAGACATTTTTCCAAAGAAGACATGTGGCTGGCCAACAGGTACGTGAAAAGATGCTCAACATCATTAATTAGCATGGAAATTGCAAATCAAAACCACAATGAGATACCTCTCACTTCATACATGTCAGGATGGCTAGTATCAAAAAGGTAAGAAATAAGTGTTGGCAAGAATGGGAGAAAAAGGTGGTACCCTTGTGTCTGTTAGTTGGAATGAAAATTGGTGCAGCCACTCAAACGAAAAACAGTATGGATGTTCCTCAAAAAATTAAAAATAGAGCTACCTTATGATCCAGCAATTCCATTTCTGGGTATTTATCTGGAGAAAACAGAAGAATTAATTTGGAAAGATATCTGCATCCCCTGTTCATTGCCTACTATTTACAATAGCCAAGATAGGCAAACAGCCTAAGTGTCCATCAGCATATGAATGGATAAGGAAGTTGTGGTACACACACACACACACACACACACACACACACACACACACAATGGAAAATTACTCAGCCATTAAAAAAGAATGAAACCCTGTGTTGGCAACAAAAAGGATGGGCCTCGAAGGCATTATGCTAAGTGAAGTAAGCGGAGAAAAACAAATACCATGTGATCTCTCTTATATGTGGAATCTAAAAAGCATGCAAAAAATTAAACAAAAAGCAAACAAAAACAAACTGAGCTCTTAGAACAGATTGATGGTTGCCCGAGGCAAGGGGTGGGGGTGGGAGAAATGAGTGAATTTTTTTTTTTTTTTAGTTTAAATCCATTTAATAATTTATAATTAAAAAAGAAAAGGGAAGAAGAGACCAGAGCTTGTTCTCCCCACCATGGGAGGAAAGAGTGGGTGTCTGTAAGTCGGGAAAAGGGCTTTCTTCAGGACTGGAAGATGCTGGTGCTCTGATCTCAGCCTTCCAGCTCCAGAGCTGGGAGAGACGAGTTTCTCTTTTTGAAGTCAGCCAGTCCATGGTATTTTATAATGGCAGCCTGAACTAAGGCACTGGTTCTTTTCTTCGCTTGAAATGTCCTGTCTTTGTCCTCTCTGCTATAGGTCTCCCTTCCCCCACTACTCTTACTGGTGCCTTGAGAATCATGTCCTTGGGAAGCCTTCCTTGACCATCTGAGTCTCCTACCTCATCACTGTTAATTAAGTCCTGTACTATAAACACCCGTAGATTATATGCATTCTGCACTAAACCTCTTTCGTAGCACACCTCGCACAGATCAGCTGTGTGGTATGTGCTCTCCTGCTCATGCCAAGCTTCAGGAGAGGATGGTAGAAGCCTTATCTGTCTTGCTTACTGCTAAGTTTTTACGAAAATGCCCAGCACGTAATCACAGTAAGATTTGTCCAATGATAAAATGAAATGACCTGCACCTACCCACGTAGATGAGTGTTGACTGCTTCAGGAATTGAGCATATCCTACAGCCTTCTTACGACTTTCCGAAAAGCAGTGCTGTCACTGAAACATCTACCATAAACATTATAATATGGTAGACAGTACCCTTTTTATGTTGTAATTTAGTACCAGACAATTCTCATTTCATGTAAAAAACATGGTTGTTGTCAGTGTCTCTTTTTACTCTCAGAATATGAAGCCATGAATTTTGCATATTTGCAGAAATACTACTAGAGTCTTTTTGATTCTTAAATTTCTCAAGTTAACAATCTACTGGTTAGTCCTTTAACCTGTCTTCAAAGATACTGTTTGATATATATATATATATATATAATTGTCATCCAAAGAACTAGGGAATGAATTTGGGAATGTAGCAATATTTTAATATTTTAGTTTATTCTGTCTATTCTCTAACTTGAAAAACAAATAAACCAGTTTGAAACTTGAAAAAAAAAAAGAACAATTACAGTAAATGTATTTCCTCTTCTTCTTTTGGAGGAATGCCAGTATTGTAAAGCACTTTCCCAAATCCTTTCAAGCAGAATATGAGCTGGCTTATTAATAGTTCTATGCTCAGTGGGAGACAGCGAGAGGAAAGAACACAGATAGACTTGAGTCTGTCTGGCTCTGCATATTATAGGCTGTGTTCTTCGAACCTCATTGTATTTCATCTGGTAAATGGGATAATAATATGTACTTTGAAGGATTATTATTTTAAACACTAACGTATAGTAAGCACTTAAAAAGTCAGAACTACTTCTTACAACTGGTGACACAGAAACTCAACCACCCATTATTCTTAGGACTGTCCTTCCCGGACTGCGTGATTTCTGCACAAAGCAATGCAGGAAATACTTCCTATGTAACGACAAGGGGAATACAAACCCTCTGTCCGCACGATTAGTTTTCCTTATTTATATTGACTTGCTCATCTTGTGCTAACAAATAATGAGATTGGACACGGCCACAAGTGATACATCATAATTCTGAGAAAAACGAGTTCAAGATATGGCTGCATTATATGCTGGAAGATGTGGCTAATTTACTCCTTTACGATTTCAGCCTATCAACTATATGAACCTACCCTAAATTTATGTTGTTGACCAAGAGTTACTTCACAGCTTTGATGGGCAGAAATTTACAGCACTGATATGTAAGATCCAGAGCTACTCTTATAAGGGGTTCAGTTTATTATTTTTTAAATTTAATTCCAGTATGATTAATGTGCAGTGTTCTGTTAGTTTCAGGAGTACGATATAGTGATTCAGCAATTTTTTATATTACTCAGTGCTCATCATGGTAAGTGTGCTCTTAATCCCCTATTTCCTCCATCCCCTCACCCTCCTCCCCTTGGGTAACCACCAGTTTGTTGTCTATAGTTAAAGCCTTCAGTCGAAATTGTAGTTTTTTTCCTCTTTTTTGATTTTGTTGGGTTTGATATGTTAAGTTTAGAATAAATAGGTGAGTTTATAGGAGGAGTTGAGTACATTCATTCCTTTGATATTTGTAAGGAATAGAAAACCAATTTCATTCCCAGGCTGAAAAATAATTAAGCCTGGAAATTATGATAATGTAATAGTAATTTTTAAAGTATTAGCATATTAATTTCATTGTAATTGGAATATCAGAATGTAACGTAAACTACAACTTATTGCTTTTAGTTTCATTGTTCTGACTTAATGAAAGCTGAAAAAATATTAATCTAAAAATCGAGTCATTCCTTAATGAATACTTTCCCTACAGAAGAAAACATGCCCATAATAATAGCTCATAATAAACATTTATTGAACGTTTACTCTGTGCCAGGCAGTGCTCTAGGAAATTTGCGTGAATTAGCTTGTTCATTCTCACAACACCCCACGTGGAAGGCACTATTGTCATCTCCGTCCTGCACATGAGAAAACTCAGGAGTGGAGAGCTTATGTATTTTGTCCAAAGTTCCGGAGCTAGTGAGTGTCTCAGGTCAAGCTCCCTGGAAACAGATACTGAGAAGGAAACTTGCGTGGAGGGAGTCTTCTGGGGAGAGCGTTTGGGAACAGCACCCCAAAGACAAGAGGGAGCAGAAGGCGGAGGGGAAGCATGACGAAGATAGAGCACTGACCTCAGCCTGTCCTCTAGGGAGCTCTGGGCTGGAGGAGCCCTTCCAATCCATCCTGAGTTGGGTCTTGGGAAGGAGCAATGGGTGAGGCAGCTCTGCAAGTTACGTCCTACCATCCTCGCAGCCCCCTGTGGCTGTTATCTTATTTGGAAATAGGGACTTTGCAGATGTAAGTTAAGGCTCTGGAGATGAAGATTGTACTGGATGGGTGGGTCCTAAATCCAATACCTGGTTTCCTAAGAGAAAAGACAAGGAGGTTTGACACACAGAGGGGGAAGGCCGTGGGAAGAAGGAGGCAGAGACTGAGTTATGCTGCCACACACCAAGAAATTTTGGAGCTCCTAGCAGCTAGAAGAGGCAAGGAAGGATGGTTCCCTAGAGCCTTCAGAGGGAGCGTGGCCCTGAGGATACCTTGATTTCAGACTTCTGGCACCCTTCTAGAACTGTGAGAGAGTAAGTTCTGTTTGAAGCCCCTCAGTGGGAGGGACTTCGTCATGGCAGTTCAAGGAAGTATAGTACCCCATGTGCTTCTGGGGCCCTCTCGCTTCCTATAATAAGTTTATCCCATCTGGGAAGTGCTCCTCCAAGCTTTTGGCTGGTTTCTTTCACTGGGGAGACTTAAAATAGGAAGATCAACAGGAGAAGCCCTGACCCTGCTTGCTGCAGCTGGTTTTCTTACTGTAACTCATACCCAGCACCTCCCTCTTCTTCTGCCCATTCTAGAATCACCTCATGCTTGGCGAATGCCCTCTTGGTCAAGGTGCTGTGACCCAGCTCTCCACCCTTGAGGGGTCTTGAGTCTCTGATTGCCATAGACCTTCTCAGGCTGTATCTGGGGCTTCTGTCCCTTTACTATCAAAGCTGTGCAAGGCAGTACCAACAAATATTTCAGTTTATTTCCTGAGTGGTTTCTCAGGGTTTCTCCCCCTGTCCTCACCGTATGCTATCAGCTCCGCCTCCTCACCATGATCAGGGGCAGTTACTCCTGTCAGGATGGTAACTGCTTTCCTTGCTGCTGGTCACTTGGCACCGGGAGACTGAAGTGACCGAACATCAACATAAGCTTATTTTTTAGTGGGGTTATTGCTGTGTCCCATGAGAAAGTGCTCCCCCATCCAGGGGAGCCGGGATCTCTAGACATACAGAGCCCAGGGTCGTGGTGGTCAGTGTTTCTTTTACTTGGAGGTGGACTGGTCAGCAGGACCCGCTGCACTGAGGGAGTGCTTCGAAGCAGCTATAGACTTGGAATTTCTGGAGCAGTGGCTGAAGAGGTGATAGAGTTCACCTAGTCAACCTTGCTCATTTTAAATATATTTTTTTTCATTTGTTTTTTTTCAGAGAGAACGTGAGCACGAGGGGGGAGGGTGGGGAGGGGCAAAGGGAGAGGGAGAAGCAGACTGTCTGCTAAGCAGGGAGCCCCAGGAAGGGCTTGATCCCAGGACCGGATCATGACCTGAGCCGAAGACAGACAGACTGATGCTTAACTGACTGAGCCACCCAGGGCTCCCTTTAGGCTCGGGAAGGTGCCACAGCTTATCCAGAATAACCCAGCAAAGCAGGAGTTGAACTGGGACTAGAAACACCTTTTCTAGGCAGGTGTCATGCTACTTCCCATTACTTTCTATGGATTAATTTTACTTAATTTAAAATATTGAAAGATTTTCACATTTGGCTTCTAACTGAAATATTATTAGTATAGTTATATAGTATTAGTGAGAGATTCCCATTCTGTGTGTGTGTGAGGTGTGCATATGTGAAGGGGGTGTGGGTGTGTTTCAAGCAGAATTCAATCACCTCTAAAATGTGTATTTAATATCGGTTTTGAGATCCAAGGCGGTGGTGCAGAGTCTTCGTGTTTCCATCCATGTTAGCTGCTCATTTAAAAAATTACATTATAAAATGCATTACATTGTAGACATTTTAATAAGTAAAATCTTTCCTTTCCAGTCAACCAATAAAAAATTTCTGCTAAGTGCTGCATATGCAAAAACGTTAGGGGGCAAATGGGGACTTTCTAATATGTTGGTAGAAAAGCTAATGCTTAAAAACTTAACCTATGACATTAGAATATGTGTGTCTGCTCACCAGTACTTCCAGTCTCACTTAAGTGTGCTGCTTGGTTAAGACCACAGTGGACTGCCGTGCAGACTGCAGTTTGATCTGTCTGTAAGAATATGACAGAACTCATTCCGGGGATCATTTTATTAATGTGAGATGTAGAAGAAAGTAATGGGAATCAAGAGTACTTTCAGACTGTCCTGTAATCACAAATATTAGACTTGGAAGAGATCTCAGTACAGAGTGTTACTGTCAAGGGGGGAAAGCATAGAAGAGGAACGGGCCTTTTAAAACCGTGGATTATTTACATATGTGTGACAGCTGGCCAGAGAGCTGCTCTGTGGTTTCATGTCCTGAAGGTTTGCTGTCATGTTAATTAATAACTTTGTGCAATCCAAACCACCTTCTTTGCCCAGAGCTGTACTTTAAATAGCAAGTTGTTTTTGCTAGCGACTCATAGAACATAAGATACACAGCATTTTCAGTGGAATCCTTAACGGTATCACTTTTAAAATAAGAACATGATTGCATTTTTCAGTCTGAAGACTCCAGCAGGGTTCACATCCCCGACCGAAATGGGCATCGGCTTCAAGATCTGGACTGTGAGCTAATCTATTCTCTGCTTCTGCTAGTATTTTTTTCCACGACACCTTTTGTGAAGATTTAGCATCGATTTGCAGTAATAAGAATTACTCTTCCAGGGAAAAGTTCAGTCTCAGACTCTCAAGCATTCTCTAACATTTAGAGAATGGAAAAGACATGGAACTGATGGCGCACACGTGACTGTGTTGAGGCTTCAGTTCTGGGGATGGCAGAGACGTTTGCTCCCGGAGACCCTTGCTCTCTTAGGCTTGGGCACATATGTCTCAGAAGGGCCAGTGCATCTCAGGAGTTATTAACTGAAAAGTGAAAATCATCTGTGATTGAGGACAGCCAGCAAGGTACTAAGATAAATCATTTCTAACTCAATTAGAAGCATAGCTCCTTTTACAGCTGACCTTGAAAATAAAGGAAAGCATAGTTTGATCAAAAGCGAGAAGGCTTTCACACCAGTTATACCCTCATGCTGTGATATGAAAAGAGCATTATCAGGAACACATTTTTTGAACCATAATTTATTTCAGACCTGTGCTGTAATAAAGCACATGAGCCTTAACAGATGCAAATAATAGGGAGTAATCTTTGTATGAGTAACTTAACACATCGTGTAGATTGTGGAATCATTCTGATACAAAACTGGGCTGTCAGAGGCACTGTGGAGTTGAGACGTGTTTAATGTGTAACCTTAAGTAAGTCAGTGTGTCCTGAACCACATGGCAATGGTTATAAAATCCAGCCAACACATAACAAGTACGTAAGTAAATAAGTAAATAAATAAATGTTAAGTTCTCGGCCAACAAATAGGAACCATTTGTAGGCTTCTTCTGTTCAAGCGCCATGAGTGACTGGATGAAAGCTAAGTTTTGATGATAGATTCTTCTTTAGTCCAGCTGCAGACATCCAGAAGTCCAGAAGATCCTTTTCCAGGTTACTTCTCTTGATTTCTAGGTGTGGTTGCCCAAATCTAGGTGTGGATGAAATTCCATCTATGTTAGAATGATCTTTCGTTAACTTTGACCAAGTATTACCAAGTTTACAATGGAAGTTACAGTGGAAAATGTGGTAATAAAAATCTTTAGAATCCTTAATTCTGCTTTGTAAATGGGGGGTGGGGTGGGGAGAATGCTTTGAAAAACATAAATTTATTATGAATCAAACTTAAATTCAGATGGTAATGACACTTTTAGGATGTTCCCAGTATGGGTTTTCTTAAGATATATATATATAGCTTGTGAGATGAGTGACTGTATATACAATGGCATCAAAATTTTGGGCCCTAAGTGCTATAACATCTGAAACTAATACAACTGACATCCTTGAACAACATGGGGGTTAGCGGCACCAGTCCCGGTGCATGTGGAAATCTGTGTAAACTTCTGACTCCATGAAAACTTAACTACTAATAACCTACTGTTGAATGGAGCCTTACTGGTAACATAGACAGTCAGTTAGCACATATTTTGTATGTTATGTGTATTATATCCTGCATTCTTCCACTAGAGTAAACTAGTGAAAAGAAAATGTTGTTAAGAAAATCATAAGGCAGAGAGAATGCACTTATAGTGCTATATTAATCATAAAAGGTCCGTGTCTAAGTGGACTTGTGAAGTTCAAGACTGTGTTGCTCAAGGGTCAACTGTATACTATTGTAGGTCAACTGTACTTCAATTAAAAAATTATAAAACTAGAAATGAAAAAAAAAAAAAGAGTGACCTAGAGAAACAAACAAACAAACAAAAAAACCCACCACTGCCACCAACAAAAACTCTGGGCTCATCCTAACCATGGTTGAAAATTGTGTATAAGCCATTGACGTCTAAAAATGTTATGCGAGTAATATCAAAGTTAGCTGACAGATCTTACTTAATATTAGCCAAAGAAGCTTGGTTGGTTTTGAGTTTTAAAAAATTCCTTCCTTCCTCTTTCTTCCCTCCTTCCATTCTTCGCTTCACTTCGTCCTTTCATTCTTTCTCTTACTTGCTCATTATTTGTCATGTACTCATTCATTCAGCTAATATTTATTGGCCACCCGTCATGTTCTAAGACCTGGTCTAGGTACTGGGAATACAAGATACAGAGTGAACAACTTCCAGGGGTGTTTTCTTGTGGGAGAAGTCAGAAAATGAAAATAAAAGAAACTAGAACAAACTATTAAATGTTATAGAGAATATAAAACATAGTGATGGGCTGCAGAGTGGTTGGGTGCACGGTGATGCCCCGTTAGTGAGAGCAGAGAGGGAAGGTTTCTGTAGTAGGGTGGGATTCCCGCTGAGGCCTGAATGATGAGTGGAAGGTGCCCATGCTACTCCCTGGGCAAATAGCAGTGAAGGCAGAAAGGAGCAGGGAGTGCAAAGGCACTGAGACAGGTAGGAGCTTGTTATGGTCAGGGTTCAGAAGGAAGACAAGTGTGATTGGAGCTTCATGATCCAGGGGAACATGGGAGGAGAGGTAGGTAGGGGCCAGGTTACGTAGGGTGTCACAGACTATGTGGAGAAGTTGGATTCGTTCTGATGCAATGGAAGGGCATTGGAGAGTTTTAAGCAGGGGCAGGATTTGAAACCTCATGAGTTTGTATTTAAAAGATGTTGCTGAGATTGTCATTCACTAAATCACACATGGCCAATCAGTGAGTATTTGGCAGAGAAACTCCTGTCAAATCTCATATTGGGGAAACAGCTTAACTTATTTTCAACCCTCTCTCTGATTCTTGAAACCGTTTCTCCATTTGGTTTGACTTGTGGAAAATTCAGAGCTAATTTGCAGTTTTCCTCTAGCTATTGCATAGTATACGTTTTTCTTTTTAAAACTTTATTTGAATAGATAAAGATTTATAATACCTAAGAGTGAAAACAATGTAGAAATTTGTATATTGAGAGGGTTTTCTCCCAGTTCCGTCACTGCCCAACTCACCAATACCCCCCCACAGACAGCCTCTTATGAGTCTTTCTAGTGTTTCTTTATACAGATATAAGCAAGTATAAATATATATTCTTACTTCCCTTCCTTTCTTTCTTCACCAAGGGTAGTGTGTGTGTGTGTGTGTGTGTGTGTGTGTGTGTGTGTGTGTGTTTGTGTGTGTGTGTTTGTGTGTGTGTCTGTGTGTGTGTGTGTGTCTGTGCGTGTGTCTGTGTGTGTGTGTCTGTGTGTGTGTGTCTGTGTGTGTGTGTGTGTTTGTGTGTGTGTGTTCTACATCTTGTTTTATTTACCCGAAGTTGAGCCCGGAGATTTTTCATTTCAGCACACATAGCTTTTTCTCTGTTTGAAGGTTTTTCATTGAGTAGAATTGTTGTATCCTCTTTAACCAGGCTTCATTCATGGACTTGGGTTCTTCCTTGTCTTTTGGTATCACAAACAGTGCTGCTGGGAATAACCTTTTCATGTGTCCCTCTGTATTTGTGAGCTGTAACTGTAAGGTAAGTTCTCAGAAGTGGGACTGCTGGATCACGGTGCATTTTTCCTAATATATAATTTTGATAGATGTTTTTATTTTGCTAAATATTGCCAAATTTTCTTTGGTAGGGGTTGTGCCTTTTTGCACCTGCATCGGCAGAGTATGGTAGGTAATGGTGCTCTGATGGGTGGCTCTACTCTTTCCTTATCATTTACCCACATTTCCCCCCCTCAGTTCCAGCTCCCTAATTTACACATTTCTATGCTTCTATGTTGTATATATTTTTGTAGGCCATTTTTAGGCCACTTTCAACTATTGCCCGAAGGAGAAATTGAATAAATAGATAAATTTAACATGCTTTAATTATTGCACTTAACATCCTCTGTTGTTCTTTTGCATTTCCACCCTTTGCCCACTAGACTCCAAGCAGCTCCATAGTAGCATAGTTCATATTTTATTAGTTTTAAGAGACCAGTGCCTGGCAGGTTACTATCTGCAATAAATATTTGTTATATTAATGAATGGTTTAAAGTATAGTAGTATTACTACTAAGCTTACTAAAGGAAGATAATAGCTGGTATTCAGAAAAGAATCAGTGAATAATTCAATGAATGAGTTAATGAATATAGGATTTTTCTTCTAAGAGACTCCATTGTATCAATAGCAATGAAGAAAGATTGTTATGGAATAGACTAATCTTGTTTTATTTAACTGGATGCCATTATAACATAAATTAAAATGATATTCCGTCAGTACATGACTTTAGAGCAAATGTAATCCTATACTATTTGGCAGATGAGAATTTTAATGAAAACATTCATATGGAAAAGTGTCCACTGAATAAATTGGAAGCTTAACATAGAGAATTGGCCAGGCAAAATAATGATTCTGAGGGAGAAAATTCTGCATGAGGGAGCTTAAATGACATAAGTGCTCTACGAAAGGTCTGGAAAACTTTGAAAATGAAATGCTTAAGCTTTTCTATGTGTATAATATGTGATTATAGCTTACGCATTCGGTGATCTTGCTGCATATTATAATATTGGTTGTTTTATGATTTGTATGTAGATGAGCTGCAGAAACATTCTAAATCACTTAAAATGTGACATTACTGCTCATGAGACGTGTATGTGCAATGCAAATCTCTTGTCATTGGGTAAGAATGTCCGGCTAGAGTACTGTGCACGTTTAATAATCCTCTGTATATGAAACAACTAATCGTGGAAGACTGTGGACACCAAACAGGATAGCAGGCAGAGGAGGTTTTGCTTTTAGGATAATGATGGTCAGGCATTAAAACAAACTCTACCTAGTCAAACTAATTTAAATGTGTACCTGCCAGATATTACACATCACAATGACTAAGTGTGCACGTATCTTCAAAATTTTTTGGGGCTTATTCAGTAATCTTGGCATGAACGTATGACAGAATGATTTCATCAGACTTCAGGGATTATGATATTGAATATCACTCTGTAAGCATTCATAAAGCATGTATAAAGACATAGCCTTGCTTTAAACGAGTCCAATTTATAAAAATTCACATATTTTACAAAAAGACTAGAAATGATTTCTTTAAAATTACCTTTAAATATCATTTTTGTCATGCATTTGGATTATAATTCAACCTATAAATATCTGTTTTCATTAACCTTTTTTTCCAGAAACCTGTACATATTTTAAGTATTATTCTTGGAAATAATGATACCACTTAACCTATGGTAACATACAAATATTTCTTAAACTTTCAACATTTCTGCAAGTTCCATACTTCTGAAAAGTTGGCTAATACTTCCCTTGAATATTTTTATTATTTTAGCAATTTTAAAAGATGATCTTCCATGGTCAAATGACTATGATGGCTACAGAGTATGTATATGTATTTAGAATTAAATACTTAGAATTGAAACCATTTAAAATACAATTTTAATAAAAATAAAATATTGAGATATGCGATATACTATCACATAGTATCATTTTATGCCTGGTAATGCTTCTTTACTTGGATAAGACTTAAATTAAATATAGAACAGAAGAGTATGAACTCTATCCAGAGTATCAGACACTCAACAACCAGCACATTTATGGTGTATTAAACTTATAAGTTACTTTTTATTCTGTACTCCATAAACATGAATAGATTTTATATTACTAAACAAATTTCAGTCTTCTCTTTTAAAAAAACGTACACCAGATTAGTTAGAATGATCTCTGGATGTAATTAGAACTTTCTCTTGCTGTGGATTTTCTTTGTTTTTTAAAAATCAGCAATATTGGGTAATCTTCATAAATGTTACAGTAAATGCTTGGAAAACTTTCCTTTCTGTATCAGACACTGACAAAGTATCTGTGTGTAACGTTTAATACTTGTGAATATGGGAAAGAAAGGTAGTTAAACTCTCAACAAAGTCAAGAATTTTGTCACGTATTACTTATCTACCAGCAAAGGAAGCTGTAGTAAAAGAAGAATTATGGTAATAGTTATGTCCTAAGTTCATTTTGTATAAAAATATAGTATATGCTACCTATATTTCTTGAGCTAAAAAAGTTAAGTGTTGGATCAATTGCTTAAGCTCCAGCGGTAATTCTCTTATTTGATCAAGAAACATATTGAGTATAAACAGTCTGGCTTCCTAAGTTGGCAAAGAAGAGTTCAGTTTTTAGAGCTATAATTCTGACCCAGCTGATGTGCTTCATTGTGATGAAAAGTACTTAGGTATAGACGAAGTCAGTTTCCCATAGGTCCTACAAGTCTTGCCCGGTAAGCCAAAAATGCTGGGTCCTGACTCTTTACTTAGGTTATTTATCAGGCAGCATTTGCAGCAAGCAACCTTGAAGGATGAGGTAATGTCTCCATTCAGAACAAAGAGCAGGCTTGCTTACTGCTTGCTCTAAAACAATGGGTTCTTCAAGCTCAGTGTTCCTTTCCTGCAAAGCAGCCCACTGCCTGTGCAGGATCATCTGGCCTGCTACTCCCCCTTAATGATTGCGCATGGGAAACTGACATGAAAATGTTGACATTACGACTACCGCTTTTGCTGTGAGTAAAAGAGTCTCTCATTTCTGTGTGAGAGTCTTGGGTTTTGTGTCTTCTTTCAACCTCTACACTGGGTGATTGTAGCAATCACATTGCTTTTCTCTGCTTAGGGATCACAACTTGAGAAGTGTTGTTTCCTGTATTTTGTCCAGTTTTTTACTTAGCTCATGACAAATTGGTAAGTCCGGTCCTGGTTGCATCAGGGAAGTACATCATGCCTGGAAGTAGAGATCTAGGGCTTTGTTTTTTGGTTTAGAGTTCTATGTGAAAATTCATCATCTTTTTTATTTTTGTTCTCCATGAGCAAAATAGATATATAGCTTTTAAAGCCTTTGACAACTCGACTCCAACATCTGGGACTTTGTGGATCTGTTGTTGTCCATTCTTTCTATTGCATTTTCTTTTTGATCTCTATCTTGTATTTCTTGGTATCTATAATTGCATGTGGCTATTGAATTTGCAGAACTGTTTGTAAAAATAATTTGAGTCTTAGGGCGGTTAGGCAGCCAGGTTCGAAGATGGTCCCTCCCTATGACCCTATTTTTGTGTAGTCTCCTTTGTTGCATGTGGACTGGCTTAGTAAGTCAATTCTGACTAATAGAAAGTGGGAGAAGTAATGGTATGTCACTTTTGAGATTAGATTATAGGTTCATTTTATGCTTTCTGATTTCAAACTATACTACAGAGCTATACTAATCAAAGCAATATGGTGCTGGCATGAAAACAGATACGTAGATCAATGGAATACAACAGAGAGCCCAGAAATCAACCCACACGTATACAGCCAACTAATCTACGACAGAGGAGGCTAGAATATACAGTGGGGAATACATAGTCTTTTCTAAAGAAAAGACTATTATGAAGATTACCCAATATTACTTAAACAAGTAAATGGTTGTGGGAAAACTGGATAGCTACACACAAAAGCCTGATATTAGATTACTACTTTGCACCATATAAAAAAATAAAGTCAAGTGGATTAAAGACTTGAATGTAAGACTTGAAACCTAGAAACAATTTACTCGGCTAGACAAGCATTGTATTTCTACTTTACTTGGATGACGGGAAGCTAAATAGCATATTTTAGAATATATTCTATCTCTTTGAATATTTGTTATTCTATGCATAGTTAATCTTGATGGTTTTTATTTTTTATGTGTTTTCTAGTAAAGTAAATAAGCTTGTGGGGCTTAAGTACCAACTCCAAATCACATGGAATACATATGTTTCTGAAAAATGCCATGATAATAGTTGGGAATCTTAAAACCTTATGTAGGGAATAAGCCTGTAGATATATATATGTTAATTTAGAAAAAAATACCAAGATATATTCTTTCTGGAAAAAAAAGTAGCTTTATATCCAAAACTCAGGGTGTGTGTGTGCGTGTGTACATACTTGTAAATGTATACAAAATGTTTAAAAAGACGCAGAAGACATTGGGGAAGGGGATTGAGAATTTGGTAAGGGAAGAACTCTTACTTTCTCTTTGTACATCTTTGAATTATTTGACTTTTTATCATTTCACATGTCATTTTCCCAATTAACTCGTGGCTTTAAACACTAAGTGGACACACATTAGTAGTATAACCTTACATTAGTTACGAAGAATGATATGCAATTATTTCCTTGTATCATCCTCTTTTATAATCTTTCTCATGGTCTAGGTGAGATATCAGATTTACACATTTATTTGTTTTAAATTGTGGATAGTAGGGATACTATGCCTCTTAAATTATTATTTTTCTTCATCCAAATGTTTAATGCCTTTTGGTTATATATATATATGAGTGGCTCAATCTCCCTAAGTCACATTTCAGACTTGAACAGTTGTCATTTGTAGATACAAAATCCAGAGTGAGAAGTTCTGGAAGGAATTTAAATTCTATCACTTAATAGTTGTAAAACTTTGTACCAGAAATTTAAACAGCCATCTCCCTCTTGTGTATCCCTCAATTCATCCAAGAACATAGAGTCAATATTAACAACTATTTTCCAGGCACTTAGTTTTCTGTCTGAGAGCGTGAATGATGATAAGATTTTTTCTCACTTACCTTATAGGTCCGTGATGAGGAGCAAGATTTGGTATGCATGAGAGCTTTTGTAAATAGGTACAACAACATGCAAACATAAAGTATGATTATATTCAGTCTTTTGCTCCATTATAAAGTGTTAAATAGAGAGCACTGAGTTGAGATGTTCAATTTTCCATATTTTGAAGTAGGAAAACATGTTGAAGGAATCAGTATTTATGAAGCCAAAACTCTAAAGAAAAATGTTAGGTATATCATTTGTAACTTGGGGGGCGGAAACAGGAAAAGATATTGCATGTCAAGGGGATAAACATTCCGGATGATAAAATATGGTTGTTACACTAAAGAGAAAGTAATGGAAGCATCTCATTTTTTGAGGGTGGGGTGGGAGGTAAAGACGGGGTGGGGTAAGAGTGTTCCTGCCAGATGGCTTCTGTCCCTTTCCTTTCTCTGAATTTTATAAGTGTGACCTACCTCTTGTGCCCTTGATTAGTTTAGCATCAAGTGTAGGACTTTGAATATCAGTTCCTGACTTCAGGGAAGACTTTCTGGGAAACTGTGGACATTGAACAAGTATAGTTAAGTCTTCCTTTGGAAATCATCCCCTCCCCCCACCTGTCCCTTGGACAATCCACTGAAAGCTTCCAGGTTCTTGGTCTAGGTTCCTCTAAATGATGAATACAGTTACTGAAGGATTCATCTGATGCAACCATATGGTAATAAGCTTAAGAGTCCAAAGGAGAAAACGGCAACAGTTTTAGCCCTTCTTACTATATATAGATTTAAAGGAGAATATTTATATTTACTTCATTTATAATGATAATTTCTTTTTACTTTGAAGATTTATTTATTTATTTGAGAGAGAGAGAAAGCATGTGTGAGTGGGGGGAGGGGCAGCAGGAGAGACTCTTTAAGCAGACTCCCCACTGAGCAGGGACCCCTTCCCCAACACAGAGCCTGATCCCGAGACCCATGTGATCATGACCTGAGCCGAAACCAAGATTTGGACGCTTAACCGACTGAGCCACCCAGGCGCCCCTGTAATGATAATTACTATTTAATTACCCATATATGTTATTCAGAGTTATGGTGTACCGTTATACCATGGCACAATCTTTTCAATCATATATAATATATATATATATATTTTTTTTTTTTTCCTCTCTCTTGGAAAATGTCCCTAGTAGTATAGAGAATTAAATATTAACTTTTAAAAGATAGGTAAATATAAGTTTCCTGCTGAGATACACTGAATATTGGTATATCGTGAGATAGAAGGTAGAATTATTTGTTTTCATGGTTTTAGAATGATATTTTTTTCTTAAAACTATATCCGTCAGCTTTATTTAACTAGGCCCTGGGCAGCTATATGTTGGACATATAACAAAATGATACTGAAAGAGAACAGAAAATGGTATTTCATAGAAGAAAAGGATCAATGTGTTTTTAATGAAAAACTCTAGGTTCTTAGATAAGATCTAAAATTCTATTTGAATCTCATCTTCGCTGGGGCTGCTGTAACATGTACCCTAGACCGGGCGGCTTCAGCAACAGACATTTAGTCCTCACAGGTTCGCGGGGTGGAGGTTCAGCTGCAGAATGACAGCCTGGCTGGGTTCTGGTGAGGGCTCTCTTCTTGGTCTACAGACAGCTGCCACCTTGCTGTGTGCTGACATGGTGGAGAAAGAGAAAGATGTTGTGTCTCCTCTTCTTTTTATGAGACCACTAATCCCATCGTGAGAACCCTACTCTCATGACCCAATCTAACCTAATTACTTCCCAAATTCCCCACCTTCACATCCCATCCCCCATCACGTTGGGGCTTAAGGCTTAAACATATGAGTCTTGGTAGGACACACAGTCAGACCTTCGGAAATTTTAGTGATGCTATTCCTGATTCGGGGACTGGTATTGGAAAAGCTCCCACTTGTGCCCCCTTCAGGGCTCAGTAGGGCCGGTGGAAATCTTTTCTGGGGATCTGATGTTTCTCAGAACTTCATGCTTCGTATCTTAATCCTTTGCTCACTGAATTACTTCTCCTTTTTCCCTTTTAACTAATTTCAGTTTTTCTTGGTCTGGAAGCTCAATGAGGGACACTGGTATACAATGCTTCAATTATAGCTTTTAGTTGAAATCTCAGGGTAAAAACAGGGTTTGCACATGTTATGTGGATACTCTAGGCTGATGATTTATTATTATTGTTATTTTAATCAGATAATGTATAGGTCAGCGACTTTTGCTCATTGTATTCCTGCCCGGCGACTGGCATGAAGTTGTAGCTGGCAATAAAATAAGAGCTGACATTTACATATTCTTACCATGTGCTAGGCAATGCCATATACTTGATGTGAAATAATCTGATTTAATCTTAACAACAACTCCATAAGGTAGGTCCTGTTATTAAGCCATTTTATAGATGTGGAAACAGAGTCTTACAGCAGTAAAATAAGGTGTGTCAAACATGATAAATGGCATTTTAAGATGTCTTTGTTGGGGACATTACAACTCTCTGGTGACAAAGGGAGTTCCACTTCGCATGCATGGAAAATTTTTGTATCAGCATTGAGTAAATCATTCAAGAAAATATATGTCTAAGAAGGAGAAGTTGGAGGTCAGCAAAATAACACTTAGCATTTACATAGCAGCACTTTTGTTTTGTTTTTGTTTTTGTTTCCTGCAAGCATCTCTAATTAAACCACTGGAAACTTTTGTAGATTAAATCAGTATAATTAATTTCAGATACATTGGGGAAACTGCAGATCAGAGTTTTAGATAAGACTTTAATTTATCTGTGACAGTGGAATGGTCCCAAAGAATTAACTTTTACATCTGGATTGGCTTTTGTAACTTGGAAACAATGAGAGAGAAAAAGAGAGAGAGAGAGAGCGTGAGTGTATGTGGGAGCTAAGACCACAGGGATGCTGCAGCCATTGCTAGAGACACCCCTGGAGGCAGTGAAACACTTTGGGGTTTCCAGCCTGGGGCCCTCCAGTCTCCTGCCACATCCCATTACGCGAACCTCAGGAAGTCAGGAAGCAGGGGAGCCTGTGAAAGGCAGCTTGCAGGGTCATCCTGTGAGACACAGCAGAGCTAGGGAAGGGGTAGGGACTCTTGGGCTTATGGACACGCAAATGACTGGCACAGCATTTGTGGGGACAGCGGTGGGCGCTTGCTGCCTGTGTTCTCCCTTTTGTGACAGGAGAAGAGAACAAACTCCTGGTGTTTGGAATTTTTCATGGTTTTTTGAAATGTCATTTGTTTCCTTTTTAATGAAACATGAATTCCTCTTAGGAATGGGGAGACCCATGGAGGCAGGAGTCTTATTCTTTGGCTGTCGGCTTCAATTCTAACCTTCCTTTGCAGGATTTTTAAACGAGGGTTTCCCAGATGGACCCTGTGCTTGGGAGAATTCTATTTTGGTTGAGAAAATGCCAGAGGAAGCATAACCTCCCCTGACACTTCCAGTTGTGAAATATTATATCATTGATAGGAGCGACTACTCCTGACCCAGCTTCTCTTTACATGTGATGAATGGGAATTCTCCATTAATTCTTCACAGTTCTAGCCTCCATTGGTAACTACAGAGATTTTTTTTTAGAAATATGGCATATTATATAGTTATATAATTATAAAATAATGTATTATATATATATATGCTATAGTGTACGATATCTGTCATATATACTGTATCTGGGGAGCATGCAATTTTGGAAGTGGTTTATCACTACAGTATTTTCTGTTGTTGAGTTTCCATTGACATTTTTTGGGGAAAAGATTTAGTAACTCAAGATACTATAATAATGTGGGTTTTTAAAAATCGTTTTGTAGTATTGGATTTGCTTTGCACGCACGTGTGGAGTGTTCGTGCATCTGGAAACTGCGTCCTTAGAGCAGTGTTTGGAATGAACGCAATCAGACCCGTGAACTTTAGAATCAGTGAGCATTGTAATTTAGGTTTGTTTTATTTTCCTGAGACTTTTAGGCACATATGCACGTATTCATGTATTATGCGTAGCTATTTTGATTGTGACATGGATGATCATTTAATAACTATCTAAATTCAAATTCTAGATTTAATACAGTGTGTGCAAGAGATGGCATATCTCATAATGAACTCACCAACTTCTAGAACTTCGTGAGCCCTGACCTGAATAGCCAATCATCACCTTTTGAGCTTCAAAACAAAACAAAAACCAAGGTGAATTTCATAATGAAAAACACCATGAAGCACTTACAGTCTGAATAATAAAAATTAGCTCTTGTTGCAGCCCCTGGGTGGCTCAGTTGGTTAAGCAGCTGCCTTCGGCTGGGGTCATGATCCCCAGGTCCTGGAATCAAGGCTTGGGGTGAGCTCCCTGCTCAGTGGGGAGACTGCTTCTCCCTCTCCCTCTGCCCTTCCCCTCCATTTGTGCTCTCTCTCTGTCTCTCTCTCTCAAATAAATAATTAAATTGATTAACTAATTAATCTTTAAAAAAACTAGCTCTTCTCTGGGAAGTTATGACTTAGAGGAAGGAAGAGAAGTGCGAAGCCACTGTTTTCTAGTTTGGCCTTTGGAAGCATGAACCTTCTACATACTAAGTTTATGAACCAAGTAACTTGATTCTATAATGAAAATTCCATTCCTCTGGAAATATGGGTCTGATTTTCTATTTACATAGGAAATTTTACTTAAAATCTTAACAAATTGCTGGTCTAGTTTGGGCAAAAGCAACATGTTCTAACTTGAAATATACAATTTTTTAAAAGATTTTATTTATTTATTTGAGAGAGAGAGACAGCAAGAGAGAGCATGAGCAGGGGAGGGGCAGAGGGAGAAGGAGAAGCAGGCTCCCCACTGAGCACCAATGCGGGGCTTGATCCTAGGACCCCTGGATCATGACCTGAGCCAAAAGCAGACGCTTAACTGACTGAATCACCCAGGAGCCCCTTGAAATACATAATTTTTTTTAAAGATTTTATTTTTATATTTATTTTGACAGAAAGAGAGACAGCCAGGGAGAGAGGGAACACAAGCAGGGGGAATGGGAGAGGAAGAAGCAGGCTCCCAGGGGAGGAGCCTGATGCCAGGCTTGATCCCAGAATGCTGGGATCGCGCCCTCAGCCGAAGGCAGACGCTTAATGACTGAGCCACCCAGGCGCCCCTGAAATACATAATTTTTAAAAATAATTTGCATAACCTTAATTCTCTACAGTTACTCACCCCCTTTTGTGTTGTGTAACTTTTCTTCTTCTAACTTATTTTTATTAGCAAGAGGATGAATGAAACTGGAATTTTCATAAAATAATTCATCTCAACAAATATTTATTTCTGTATTTGAGGATTGACGTGGGGCAAAAATGCTTACCAAAGACAGTTGAACATAAAAGCACAGGTCATTCTGGTGTAACTGCAGTCATGGAACCTCGCTGGTGTAATATTTTTGCAACTGGTATCAATAGACTGATCTTCCAGAACAGTGGTTGTCCAGGTGTGGGCCCCAGACCAGCAGCATCAGCATCAATGAACTGGTTGGAAATGTAGATTCTCAGGTCTCTTCCCAGACCAACTGAAACAGAAACCTTTGGTGGGAGGTAGGGGCAAGAAATGTGTGTTTTAACAAACCCTTTGGGTGCTTCTGGGGGTCTGGATTAATTACTGTAACTTGCTATCACTTTTTTTTAATGATTTTTTATTATATTATGTTAATCACCATACAGTACATCCCCGGTTTCCGATGTAAGGCTCGATGATTCATTAGTTGTGTATAACACCCAGTGCACCATGCAATACGTGCCCTCCTTACTACCCATCACCAGCCTATCCCATTCCTCCACCCCCCTCCCCTCTGAGGCCCTCAGTTTGTTTCTTATAGTCCATAGTCTCTCATGTTTCATTCCCCCTTCTGATTAACCCCCCTTTCTTTATCCCTTTCTTCCCCTACTGATCATCCTAGTTCTTATGTTCCATAGATGAGAGAAATCATATGATAGTTGTCTTTCTCTGCTTGACTTATTTCACTTAGCATTATCTCCTCCAGTGCTGTCCATGTTGTAGCAAATGTTGAGAACTCGTTCTTTCTGATAGCTGAGTAATATTCCATTGTATATATGGACCACAACTTCTTAATCCAGTCTTCTGTTGAAGGGCATCTCGGCTCCTTCCACGATTTAGCTATTGTGGACATTGTTGCTATGAACATTGGGGTGCATGTGGCCCTTCTCTTCACTACGTCTGTATCTTTGGGGTAAACACCCAGTAGTGCAATGGCTGGATCATAGGGTAGCTCAATTTTTAACTTTTTAAGGGACCTCCACACTGTTTTCCAGGGTGGCTGTACCAACTTGCATTCCCACCAACAATGTAGGAGGGATCCCCTTTCTCCACATCCTCTCCAACAATTGTTGTCTCTTGCCTTGTCTATTTTTGCCATTCTAACTGGCATAAGGTGGTATCTCAGTGTGGTTTTGATTTGAATTTCCTTGATGGCTAATGATTTTGAACATTTTTTCATGTGTCTGTTAGCCATTTGTATGTCTTCATTGGAAAAGTGTCTGTTCATATCTTCTGCCCATTTTTTGATTTGTTTATTTGTTTCTCGTGTATTGAGTTTGAGAAGTTCTTTGTAGATCTTGGATACCAGTCCTTTATCTGTAGTGTCATTTGCAAATATATTCTCCCATTCCGTGGGCTGCCTCTTAGTTTTTCTGACTGTTTCCTTGGCTGTGCAGAAACTTTTAATCTTGATGAAGTCCCATAAATTCATTTTATCTTTTGTTTCTCTTGCCTTTGGGGATGTGTCATGAAAAAGGTTGCTTTGGCTGATGTCGTAGAGGTTGCTGCCTATGTTCTCCTCTAGGATTTTGATGGATTCCTGTCTCACATCGAGGTCTTTCATCCATTTGGAGTTTATTTTTGTGTATGGTGTGAGATAGTGGTCAAGTTTCATTCTTTTGCATGTAGCTGTCCAATTTTCCCAGCACCATTTATTGAAGAGACTGTCTTTTTCCCACCGGATGTTTTTTCCTGCTTTATCAAAGATTAGTTGCCCAAAGAGCCGAGAGTCCATTTCTGGGCTCTCTATTCTGTTCCGTTGGTCTATGTGTCTGTTTTTGTGCCAGTACCATGCTGTCTTTGTGATCACAGCTTTGTAGTATAGCTCGAAATCCGGCATTGTGATGCCCCCAGCTTTGTTTTTCCTTTTCAACAGTTCCTTGGAGATTCGGGGCCTTTTCTGTTTCTATACAAATTTAAGGACTATTTGTTCCAGTTCTTTGAAAAATGTCCTCGGTATTTTGATTGGGATAGCATTGAAAGTGTAGATTGCTCTGGGTAGCATGGACATTTTAACTATGTTAATTCTTCCGATCCATGAGCATGGAATATCTTTCCATCTTTTTATGTCTTCCTCAATGTCTTTCAAGAGTGATTTATAGTTTCTAGAATATAGGTCCTTTACGTCTCTGGTTAAGTTAATTCCAAGGTAACGTATGGTTTTTGGTGCTATTGTAAATGGGATGGATTCCCTAATTTCTCTTTCTTCGGTCTCGTTATTCGTGTATAGAAATGCAACTGATTTCTGAGCATTGATTTTGTATCCCGCCACGTTACTGAATTGCTCTATAACTTCTAATAGTTTGGGAGTGGCTTCTTTTGTATTTTCCATATAGAGTATCATGTCATCTGCGAAGAGAGACATTTTGACTTCTTCTTTGCCGATTTGAATACCTTTGATCCCTTTTTGTCGTCTGATTGCTGTTGCAAGGACTTCTAGTACTATGTTGAATAATAGTGGCGAGAGCGGGCATCCTTGTCGAGTTCCTGATCTTAAGGGAAAGGCTTCCAGCTTTTCCCCATTGAGAATAATATTTGCAGTAGGCTTTTCATAGATGGCTTTTATGAGATTGAGAAATGTACCTTCTATTCCTACACTCTGAAGGGTTTTAATCAGGAAAGGATGCTGTATTTTGTCAAATGCTTTTTCGGCATCGATTGAGAGGATCATATGGTTCCTGAGTCTTTTCTTGTTGATATGATGTATCACGCTGATTGATTTGCGAATATTGAACCACGCTTGCATCCCAGGTATGAATCCCACTTGATCGTGATGGATAATCCTTTTAATGTACTGTTGGATTCTATTAGCAAGTATCTTGTTGAGGATTTTGGCGTCCATATTCATTAGGGAAATCGGTCTGTAATTCTCCTTTTTGAGGGGGTCTTTGCCTGGTTTGGGGATCAAGGTAATATTGGCCTCATAGAATGAGTTTGGTAGCTTTCCTTCTGTTTCTATTTTTTGAAATAGCTTTAGGAGAATAGGTATTATTTCTTCTTTGAATGTTTGGTAGAATTCCCCAGGAAAACCGTCCGGGCCTGGAGTTTTGTTATTTGGAAGGTTGTTTATCACTGACTCAATTTCTTCATAATTAATTGGCCTGTTTAAGAAATCAATTTCTTCCTTTTTCAATCTTGGTAGTTTATAGGTTTCCAGGAAGGATTCCATCTCTTCCAGATTGCTTAGTTTATTGGCATATAGCTGTTGATAAAAATTTCTAATAATCCTTCCAATTTCAATGGTGTTCGTCGTGACCTCTTCTTTTTCATTCATAATTTTAATAATCTGGGTCCTTTCTCTTTTCTTTTGGATAAGTCTTGCCAGTGGTCTGTCAATTTTATTGATTCTCTCCAAGAACCAGCTTCTAGTCCTGTTGATCTGCTCTACTGTACTTCTGGTTTCTGCTTGATTGATTTCAGCTCTAATTTTGGTCAACTGCTTCCTCGTGCGTGGATTAGGCCTGTCCCTCTGTTGCTGTTCCAGCTTCTTGAGGTGAGAATATAAAAACTGCATTTTAGATTTTTCTATTCTTTTGAGTGAGGCTTGGATGGCTATGTATTTCCCCCTTAGGACTGACTTTGCAGTATCCCATAGGTTTTGGACTGTTGTATTTTCATTCTCATTGATCTCCATAAATTGTTTAATTTGATTTTTGATTTCCTGGTTTATCGAGTCATTCCTGAGCAGGATGGTTCTTAGTCTCCAAGTGTTTGAATTTCTTCCAAATTTTTCCTTGTGGTTGAGTTCCAATTTCAGAGCGTTGTGGTCTGAGAATATGCAGGGGATAATTTCAATCTTTTGGTATCGGTTGAGACCTGTTTTGTGTCCCAGAACATGGTCTATTCTTGAGAATGTTCCATGGGCATTAGAATAGAATGAGTATTCTTTGGTTATGGGGTGTAGTGTTCTATATATATCTATGAGGTCCAACTCATCGCGTATGGCATTCAAAGCCTTTGATTCTTTGCTTAGTTTTTGCCAGGGTGTTCTGTCTATTTCTGATAGTGGAGTGTTGAGGTCCCCTGCTATCACTTTTTTTTTTTTTAAAGATTTTATTTATTTATTCTACAGAGATAGAGACAGCCAGCGAGAGAGGGAACACAAGCAGGGGGAGTGGGAGAGGAAGAAGCAGGCTCATAGTGGAGGAGCCTGATGTGGGGCTCGATCCCGTAATGCCGGGATCACACCCTGAGCCGAAAGCAGACGCTTAACCGCTGTGCCACCCAGGCGCCCCCCCTACTGTCACTTTTTAATTCAGATCTCCCTGTTATAAGCCAGATGTGACAGATGGTATAGATATTCTAAAAAACAAAATCATGGGGTGTCTGGGTGGCTCAGTCGGTTGGGCATCTGCTTTCAGCTCGGGTCATGATCTCAGGGTCCTTGGATGGAGTCCCACATCGGGCTCCTTGCTCATCAGGGAGCCTGTTCCTTCCTCTGCCAGCTCTTCCCCTGCTTGTGCTCTCTCTCTCTCTCCCTCTCCCTCTGACAAAAAGATAAATAAAATCGTAAAAAGAAAAGAAAAGAAATCATTAGGACTAATGATGTTGGTTATTTAATTTGTAAAACTCCTTTCTTGTGGAGAAAACTTTGCGTGAGTACTTTTGGTGTAAGGCAGTGGTAGTACTCCAGATGGGGGCATAGACGCTCTTTGTTGGTTTTGCCATCATAGCAATAAGGCCGCAGTGCTGGGAGCTAGAGCAACCAGGCACGGGGAAGTATGTACTGATTTAAAGTGGGGCTTGCTGGGGCGCCTGGGTGGCACAGCGGTTACGTGTCTGCCTTCGGCTCAGGGCATGATCCCGGCGTTCTGGGATCGAGCCCTACATCAGGCTCCTCTGCTATGAGCCTGCTTCTTCCTCTCCTACTCCCCCTGCTTGTGTTCCCTCTTTCGCTGGCTGTCTCTATCTCTGTCAAATAAATAATAAAATAAAATTAAAAAATCTAAAAAAAAAAAATTGGGGCTTGCTTTCATTTGTCTTGGGCTAGTGGGATAAAGGAAGATATGAAAATGACTTGCGCATTGTAAAAGCACTATATAAATGCGACGTGTGCATTTGTTCAGTCAACAACATTGGCGTGCTCTAGGTACTGGGGAGTCAGCAGTGAAGAAAACCCAAGTACATATACCTTCACAAACTCACATTCTGGGGGGTTGCAGTTGTATCGAAGTAAGCGTATGTTACAATCAATGAAGCCACAAATGGATACCGAAAAGTAAGCTGAGGTCGATCAGTAGACAAAATCACAATTCACACTAGGTCCATGCAGCCATGACAACTTATCTGCTTAGAGCTCACTTATATGACAGTTTCAAGCACGTCTTGCCAGGGACTAAGAAACAGGCCTCTGTAAACCCTAAATACATGTCAGCGGGTCCGTTTACTCTCCCCTGTGCTTTTTACTTGCAGCTCGGACACAGAGTTTATTTTACAGTGTCTTATCTGACTCGAAATTTTTAAACTGTCTATGTTTTCTAAGACCATCAGATCTTGTCATTTCTTCATGCTTTTACTCCTGCTCTTTTCTTTTGTGCCTGTAATGCCCTTACTTTCTCTTTTTGCATTAACAAAGATTGTATGTATACTTCAGCTCAAAACCCCCTCTCAGAGCCCATTCCCAGTCTCCCAGTCCGAGCCACTTGTTCTGGTCTGCATTCGAGTCCGGAGTCCCATTACTGAATTCCCCCCTCTCTCCACTCCTCTCCTCTAGGAGGCTGTGGATTCCTGGGGCCAGCGCAGCGGTCACATCTCATGTACCTGTGTCATCAGCACCTGCTGGCTGTTGGTGACAAATACAAGGGACTCCAAAAATATTTGTTGCATTTGTGAATTTAACTTGGTAGACCGATTTCTCATCCTAAAGCCCTTTAGAAATAATAGCAAATTAAAAGAGAGTTTCCTAGTGGAGACATAGAGTACCAGTGAGGAAGGACCCTTGACAATATTACAACAAAGGACAAAACAGAAAATCTGTTTTAAAAAAAAGATCACAAAAGTATGGCAATCTGGAGAACAAAGGTTAGTCACTTAGTAACACAGAGAATTAGTGTGCAACTTTAAAGGGGGACTTAAATATATTCAAGTATTTAAGATTTACAGAAATGGTTGCCTGAAGATCTAAACCATCAACTCTCCAGGGCGCTTGGCTCTCTGGAGTTTCCAGATACACAGAGCCTTAATGTTTTGTTTTGTTTTTGTTTTTGTTTTTAATTAGAACACTATTTTGACTCACTATAGATTTCAAATATATTTTAAGTAATAACATTGATGATACTGGTCTATCTAGTAGTATCATTTTTCATTAGTTTTAGTTTGATAGCATTCTCTTTCAAAAGAAAACACTATGCTTTGTAATTTAGCTAGAGAAAATGTGCTTAAGTTTTTGAGAGACACAATTTTTTTTTCTCATCTATGTTACTTTTAACCTTTTAAATCATGTGACGTCGTTTGTGGCTAAGAAACACTTTCTTGCATAGCCGTTAAACTGGTGGAGGAAGGAAAGCCTGCTTGATTAAGGCAAAGCTGGGTAGTAGAGCTCTTGTTTGGGCTCTAGTCCCCAGTCTGCCCCAGAGTAAATGTGGGCCTCATCAAATCACTCAAATTCCCCAAGAGCTTTTTCCTTATCTGCTAAGTGAAGCCACGTACAAACCGATAGCACAGGACTGCTTGACAAGTAAATGGAATAGTGTGTGTGAAAAGCATTTTGAAAACAAGGATCCCTTACAGAAACGGTGGGAACTTGAATCACAAAATATCCTATATGGTAAAAGACAGGATCCTAGTAATTTCCAAAAGTATTTACATGTTCCATTCCCAATCTCTTCCTTCCTATGCTATTTCCCATGACAATTTATAAAGTCAGATGATTCTTTGTTTATTTAAAATGGCCCACATCCAGCTGCTCTCATGAGCTGGCCTGGAGCATTCTCAAGTAGGTTTGTTATTGAGCTTAAATGGTTGGTAAATTAATTATAAATCCTAAGAAAGAAATCAGATGTGACGAGATGAGCATTGATGGCAGAAAGTGGGTCTAGACCTGGAAAGTTGAACAGTGGCTGGGATTTTTAAGGCTCGTGGAAGAGCGTTTAGTGCACTGGGCTTCTAACATACAGACAAATTGAATGTTTGTACATCTCTTTTATTTGAAATTTTTGTCTTTACACAATTCTTTAGCATCTGCCTCACATTAACATCTTTGGAGACAAAGTCCGCAGTCACACATTCTGACAAAGAATAGTGAGAAAGCCGTGGTTCAGCCTAACCGTGAAGTCGGCTGTGTTTCACTTACCAAATCCGTGAAGCTTTGCCTTAATCCGTCTGGATCCAGGTCCCAGGGTCAGCTTGGCAGGACAATTTTCACCACAGCCCAGATTGTTTTCTTCCTGAAAAGCAACTGTATTATGAGCTCCTGTCACTCATCAGTACCTTAGCGGACACAAGTTATCTTTACATTTATCAAAAAGAAAAATATTCAGAAGAGAGTGGGACACCTCGATTTGGAAGCTGGTTGAAGGTAAAAGCCTGAAGCCTGAGAGTGCTTTTTGGGGTGTAACGCCTGAAGGGAGCAGTGACGTGCCTGAAGGGGGAGAAGAGCCTGCTAACAACCCCAAAGTAGCGGTGAGACGGGAGAGAGGCATTTGGGAAGAATGTTGAAAGACTCAAAATGAGCAGGCTTGTGTCCTAGGCCACTTCACCTGCTTTTCAGTTTTGCCTCGTTGTAATGTCCTGGGTGCAAACTGAATAAATACGTGTTGTCTGATACAGTTCACACAATTCAGGTCACGAATGTAGTAATTACTCAGTTCATAGGTAGAATCTTATTTTTAAGCCAAGATTTGTGATTAGTCGGGAGATTGCTGACTAATTGATTAAAATCACTTCCCTGGGAAGACCCGCGTGTGTCTGGCTGAGCGCCCGCTTACCCCGGAAAGCAGGGTGCGAGGGTGTGTTGGCGCCATTTGAACTAGGAGGATGGATCCAATCATTGCGCTAGATGAAAACAATTGTAGTTTCCACTTCATGTTTTGTTCTTATCGATTATGTTTGTCAAATCATTTAGTAGTTGGAGTATGAAAGCTAAGAACTATATTAGTATTTGTCACATGAATACTTTTAAAACCAAGCAATTGCTTAGCATTCATGAAATGTAACGTGCTATGTACCTACACTAACGGTATTCTCTTCTCCCCAAACCATATACAAACCAATACAAAATAGCACTGTGGACTATCACGTCAGTTCAGGTGCTCTGAGAAGCAGCCTCTGAGACGGAGTGAGGCCTGCAGATGATTTCATTGGGAGACGAACCTGTAAAGGACAAAAGACAAGGGAGCAGGGATAGGTGGGAAGGGACTCAGATTGTGGTTGAGGTAACATGCCCATGAAAGGAGAGGGGAAAGGAGGAGGGATTAGGTGGAAGGATGCTCGAACTGAATACAGCTCTGAAAAAAGTTTTGGCTAGTCCTATGAGATGCCCCAGAGTGAAGACTGCCCCTTAGAAGGGGCCCTCATTGGGCAAGAATGGCCAGCTCCCCACCACAGTTAGTCATTGGCTGGCAGCAGGTGGGGACGGCATGACCTTGGCCGAGGTGCAGTGGCAGATCCTGAGGGGCGGCAGCTGGAAGCTTCCTCATTCCTCCCAGCAGCTTCTCTCTTGAAGGGAGGGCTGAGCAGTCTGGGATCGTGCTACCATAATCGTGCAGGACGGTAAGCTATTCAACCTATCATCAAGCTTCAGAGTTGCCATTTGAAATATTCATGCATGTAAATGTTACCGCTGGTAATTGGGGATTATTACAAACACAGTGGAGTCATGCAAAATCACAGAATCACCAACCTGAAATTGTACTTTCTCTGCAAACCTACGGTCTAATCTTATTTTATTTAAAGATTTACAACCATTATTACATTTAGTATTTATTTTTACCTATATCTAGGATCTAGAAATCAATTCTCATTTTCTTTAAAAATAGTGTTAATTGCTTTCTCCAGTTTTAAATATGATACATGCTCATCTTAGACAAACTGGAACTATTTTAAAAAACTTTAAAAAAGGAAATAAAAATCACTCTTAATCCCACCACTGAAAATGAGTACATGTTAAATTTTCAAGGTGTGTCCTTTTGTGATCTTTTAAAATAAGTGCATCTAACAGGGACTGTTAGTAGTATCTACAAATATCTATTGAATTAGGGGAGGGCTGTTCCCTGCGAGAAAACCCCAGCGCCACCCCAGACGCATCTCACCTATGAGCTGGTGGCAATGGGCTGACAAGCCTGCCGGTGCCTGGGCTAAGGGGTGAGCTCATGCTAAGAGAAGAGAGACCCAACCAAGGTGAATTTGTCCCATTAAAAAAGCCTCAGACTCCCTCAACTGGTGGGACTCCCTTGGTGACTGCCATTTATAGGTGTCTTTCAGTCCCGGAGCTATGGAACTACGTCTGGGGACCACAAAGACCTGTTTCAAATATGCTTTGGCTCAGAGTATGGCTTTGGGATCATATCAAGTGTACCCCGAGAGAGAGAACAGGGCAACTTCTGTTTTGTCACTGTAGATCACCTCGAAGATGGCGTTTGCGCCAAGCATGTCGGTGGGGCAGGTGCACGCAGGCACTAGCGAGACATGATGGTATTTGGAGGGTGTTCAGCGGATGCCCACAAGATCCCTGGAAGTGCTTAGCTGGAGCGGGAGGATTTGGAAACACACAGGCAAGGTGATGGTGCCCAGAAGTAATGCACAGTTTTGTGCTCCTTTATGAGTAGCTGGGCTGGCCGTTGAAGATGGGCTGTTAACTAGTCTAACCCCATATGGAGCCTGAGAGGTCTACACAGGAAGAAATATACTTTGTGTGTGTGTGTGTGTGTGTGTGTGTGTGTGTGTGTGTGTGTGTGTGTGTGTGAGAGAGAGAGAGAGAGAGAGAGAGAGAGAGATTGAGAGATTGTGTAGTTAATGGAGACCATTTACAGTTTTTCACTGTCTACTTTTTAGCTAACATTACAGTGAATTGGTATTTGTCCAAATCATTAAATATTCCTTGAAAACATGCTTTTAAAATGGATTCAGGATGCTTCGTGATCTATGTGTGCCGGCATGTATTTAATTCTCCTATTGATGCACTGATGTTTGGGGTTTTTTCCTTATTTTTAAAGCATGATGAGCGTATTTTCACTTATATCTTTCATCATATCATGATTATTTAAGATGAATGCCTACAATGAGATTGCTGAGTCAAAGTTTATTCTCACTGTGAGATCTTTAACACATATCACTTAATTGCTTTTAAAATATTTGTTGTTTTTTCTCTCATTAGCAATGTGTGAGATTATCTATCACAAACCCACCTCATTGTTGTATCTATTTTTAAAAAAATCTTTCCAATTTGAGATGTAAAAATATCAGATCATTTAAGCTTTTTAAAAGCAGTTAGATTGGGCATTTTTTCCTGTGTTTTTCTATTTAATCTTCTGTGAGCTCCTGTTCTTGTCCTCCACGGTTTTTTTTCTTGTAGGATATGAACATTGTTCATAGTGATTGGAAAGAGTTCTTCTTACGAGTATCAACTTTTTGTGTTTATTCTTTTTTTTCTCTTAATACGCCTTTGCCTTTTCATTTTATTTGTGATTTTTTTTTTTAATATATAGAAGTTTAAAGCTTTTTTGCAGTCAGATCCTTCTCTCTTTTCCTTTGTGACTTTTGGATTCCCCATCCCTGAATGAAAAAATCGTTTAAGTACTTGGAATAAAATCAAGTTGGAGTCTCAAATTAAACCACATGCCAAAATTAATTCCAGCTGGAATAAGAAATTAAATATAAAAGGAGCCATAAAATTCTGTTTGCCATAGCAGGGATTTGTCGGTCCCCCTCACTGTCTGGTTTGCTGCTGTTAAAGTAATCCTTACAGCTCACAGTGGGAGGACGATGTGAAGCCTGCAGGTTCTTCTCTGACGAGGTTTAAACCCCGGCCCTGAGGGGTCTGCCAGCCAGAAGAACATCTCCAGCTCCGGTTACATGATCCTGGGCCAGTGCAGGAGGAAATTGTTTCTGGAAACTTTGTTTGAAGCAGTCTCTAACTTTTCTCTTGCTAGAAAAGGTGGACACATCTTTGTGATTTCCCAAATACAATCCTCATGAGGTCATCTTTGACCCCACCCTCACCCCTGCCTTTCGCACACATCTAGGATGCAGCATGGCCCCTGTCTCTGTTACGTTACTAGGCAGGGCCCGAAAGGCTCTAGTCTCAGTCCTCTAGCAAACACACAAGGCACTTTTTCCAAGAGTTCTTGAGTGCAGGCTTGACGCCGACTTCTCAGGTTTGGCCAGGAGCAGTCTCAGGTTTGGCTGCCTCCAAAGAGCAGTCTCCTGTCTCCTTGCTTCTACTGCCCTCTGCACCAGGCCTGGCCTTCAGCTTACAGCTCACTGTGAGACCTGCAGTGCCTTAGGCTTGTAATCAGGCCAGTTTGTTTGAACTGTTGCCTCAGGGAGTTTTAGAATACCTAGTCTTCCATACTGCCTGAACTGGAAGTGCTTACCATGATCCTTCAGATGTTTATAAAGCTAGTATCCTGAAAGGATGCTTTTACGATCCACAAATAAAAGGACCTCCAGCTGCCTGGATCCATCACATTCTTTATTTATAGTAAATAACAAATACTGTTTTTTCCCCTGAATACGTTTTTTCCTGGCATACTCATGTAGATATTGTTCAGTTTCAGCTATTTGGATTAATTTAGATTTTTCACTTTTGAGATATGTGAAATGAAACCCAACTTTTGATTCTTTAAGCTTTTTTCGTAGAGATCATTTAAGTTCTTGACAAGCTATTTTTAGAGACTTGGTTCTGACTTTCATTAAATATGTAAACAGCAAATATTCATATTCGTTCTCTTCTATGCAGTGATTGTGCTAAATGATAGTATCAAGTTATATAATACGCAGTATGTGACAACATGGACACCAAACCTATGATGGCAATTGGCCCTGTAGATTTTGTGTGGTGCATCACAAGCACTAGATTATGGTATTAGTACGTCGGCCACGTCGTTCATGAGCTCTTTGGGCAGTGACGGGACATACCTCGGAAAGGTGCTGGTTGGTATCGACGTAGCAGGTCATTTCTCTCCACTTGATTAAAATTCTCCTCTGCTGAAATAACTCTTTGGTGAACATTCAAATGGACACAAATATCTTTAAGTTTGTTTTTTCCCATTTGGAGAGGTCTGTCTACATACCTCTTCCCCAGATCTCCCTCTTACCCCTTTTTCTAATCATATTTCAAGCTCCTGACAACCCAGTCAAACCACTGGCCGCAGCCCATGAATATAGATTCATACCTCTGGCCATGTCTTCCAAGCAAAATGAACAACCGGAGGCACTACTCTTAAACGCTGCCCTCTGGGAAGATTTCCTTCACCACTGTCCTTCATGGATGTTCCAGAAAGGGAATGAGTGTTGTAGCTGTCCAGGTGATGCCTGCATACCATGCAGAACCATCTGTAAACCAGGCCTGAGTCTTTCCTCCTCAGATGATGGAATGGAACTCCCCATGAGATCAGGGGTGTGGGCTGGAAGAGAGGAGGTGAGATAGCAGGAGTGGGGACCATGAGCTTTTGGCACACGTGTTCATGCAACTTACTTGTAACCTCAGGCCATTTGGATCCTGAATATAACACTTGCATTTGATAATTAGATAATAGAGTCACACACAAATGTGACTTACCAATAAGTTTACAGTAGTAGCTACTACCAGAAGCTTTCTATGTGTGTTTAGAATAGTGTCCAGGCATGGTAAGTGCAGAATAAGTGTTACTATTATGATTATTTCTAGGAATTAGTGGAAAAACTTGATGGGAGCAGGTTTCATTCAAAGAAGCCTAGTTGGGCACCTGGGCAACTCAGTCAGTTGAGCATCCAGTGCTTGATTTTGGATCAGGCCATGATCTCAGGGTCATGAGATTGGGTCCTGCATCAGGCTCTGCACTCTATGGGGAGTCTGCTTGAGATTCTCTCTCTCCCTCTCCATCTGTCCATCCCCCCAAAAATAAATAAATAAATCTTAAAAAAAAAAAATAACCAAGCATGGTCTGAACAGGAATTCCAATCTACCTAATACTCTCCATTTTTTAAGATAATACATATGTACACTCTGAGGCAAATGTCAGTAAAGACCCTGGTCCCCTCCCTCTTCTTTGACTTCTCATGACTTTGGGAGACTGGAACTTTCCTACACCAAGAAAATTCTTGCTTTCATCTGTGTAATTTTCCCCTCCTCACTGTCTCTCTCTTTGGATTCCCAAGAACCTCTGAAGTATTCCCCAGGATGACCTTTTTTCAGTAGTTATGCTGCTTCTGCTGCCCGCAGCCTATGAGAAGTACAATTCTTCTCTAAGTATTTTCCTTTGGAAGATCCATTTTCATCGATTTTGTCCTTTCTGTACTCCAAGAAGGGATGGGGGAAAGCCAAGTTGGCCATTGTCTCATGTTGATGGGGGGCTGGGAGGAGGGAAGGCTCTGATGTTTACATGTCAATGATTTTTGTATAGTTACAAATGCTATGAAGAGGCTAATAAAGATATAACAATGATGGTCACAAAATTCAAGGTTAACTAGTTGCCATAAGGGGAGTGTTCAGTATTACCATTTGTTTAATAACAAGTTAAAATCTGAAAATTCTACTTATTATTGAAACAATATAAAACCTCTTATTTATGCACCTTTTTACCTTTTTACTTATGATTATAAGGTTTGGGAGGAAATAAAGATTAATTTAAAAATGATTTCATTTATGCCTTTTTTAAACCTTTTGATTATCTGTGGAATGAACATAGAGAAAACAAATCAAGATTATTTTAGAAAAAGATAATTCAATTAAAACATGCTTAGTGACATTTAAATAGCCATAATAAAAACAATTTGTTAATTTTTGAGATATTTAAATGACAAACTAAATCATGCATGTATTTGTAAAACCCCATCCTCTTCCCCAACCAGTGTGTGTGGGAATGGGAGGAGACAGGAAGGCAGAGGAGCCATTTTTAAACTTACTTTTATGTTTGATGTTATCAGAACTGGTGCATCAGTAGGAGCATCTGAATTCATTGGGGAGCACATCTAAACATGATTCTTTCCTTGTGGAGTTTATGGTCAAGGGAGAGGGCATACATCAGCCAACCAATCACACAAGTAGAAGTTAAATTGAAGTTTGTGAGTACCACAAAGAATGTTCTATGGCAATGCACGAGCCTGTGTTGGAGGATAGCAAGGACAAGCAAGTCTTTCCCAGGAGAATACTGTTTATGGAGTTGGAATCTGAAGTGTGAGAAATTCATTAGGCAGAAGAATTGGAAGGACTGGCTCAGCTAAAGGTAACAGGGACAGAAAAGAAGGCCCACGTGGCTGGAGTAGAGAGAGGTAGGGCCATAACAAAGATTTTTGACCTTATTATAAAAAGCCACTGAATGTTTTAAGCAAGAGGTCACAAGAGCCTTACTTGAAGATAGGGGGTAAGAGTGATGGCAGGGAGATATGTTAGCAGGAGTTTTCTGAAACTCCATCTTGTTAAGAGCAAAACATAGTTTGAGAGATCATTAGGGAAGAGGCTTAAGATAGCAGAGGGGTAGGGCAACCCTAAGCTTGCCTTCTCCCTCAAACACAGCTAGATAAATATCAAATCATTCTAAACACCCAAAAAATTGATCAGAAGTCTTGGAGAACAAAGCTGTGTGTCTATAAACAGAAAAAAAATGACCCATGGAAGCTTCTCTTACCAAGCAGGCCAAAACACACCTAACTTCCTTTATTTACTTTCTAAAAAAAATTTAAAAAATTTTTGTTTTCTTTTGCTTTTTTTTTTTTTTTCTCTGACAATTCAAGATGGAGGAATCACTCCAAAGGAAAGACCAGGAAGAAATGATGGCCTGGAATTTAATTAATACAGATATAAGTAACATGTCTGGACTAGAATTTAAGACAATTATAAGGATACTAGCTGGGCTTGAGAAAAAAAAAGAAGATACTAGAGAATCCCTTATTGCAGAGATAAAAGAGCTAAAAGCTAGTCAAGCTGAAATTAAAAATGCTGTAACCAAGATGCAAACCCAAATGGAAGCCATAACAATGAGGATGGATGAAGTGGAGGAACGAATCAGTGATATAGAAGATAAAATTATGGAGAATAATGAAGCTGAAAGGAAGAGGGAAACAAAGATAATGGATCATGAAGGTGGACTTAGGGAACTCAGTGACTTATTAAAATGGAATAGCATTCGTATCATAAGAGTCCCAGAAGAGGAAGAAAGAGATAAAGGGCAGAAGGTTTATTTGAACAAATTATAGCTGAAAACTTCCCTAATCTGGGGAAGGACACAGACATCAAAAACCAAGAAGCACAGAGCACTCCCATTAAATTCAACAAAAGCCAGCCATCACCAAGGCATATCATAGTCAATTTCACAAAATACACAGACAAGGAAAGAATCCTGAAAGCAGCAGGGGGAAAAAAAGCCCTTAACCTACAAGGGAAGACAGATCATATTCGCAGCAGACCTGTACACAGAAACTTGGCAGGCCAGAAGAGAATGACAGGATAAATTCAAGGTGCTGAATGAGAAAAATATGCAGCCAGAAATACTTTATCCAAAAAGGCTGTCTTTCAGAATAGAAGGAGAGATAAAGAGTTTCTCAAAAAAACTAAAGGAAATCATGACCACTAAACCAGCCCTGCAAGAAATATGAAGGGGGACTCTTTGAGTGGGGGGAAAAAAAGACCAAAGAAACAAGGACCAGAAAGGAACAGAGAACATCACCAGAAACACCAACTTTACAGGTAACACAATGGCACTAAATTCATCTTTCAATAATCACTCTGAACATAAATGTATTAAATGCTCCAATCAAAAGACATAGGGTATCAGAATGGATAAAAAAACAAGACCTATCTATATGCTGCCTACAGGAGACTCATTTTAGAACTAAAGAGCAAACATAGTTTGAAATCCAGCATGGAAAATCCAGGTCTGTTCAAAAGCAGTTTTTCAAAATAGCCAAAACTCCTGAATATATGTAGTTCTAATAATTTGTACCTAAAATTTTTACTGAGATCATTGTAGGTGTACATATAGTTGTGTACGGTTTACTCAGGTTACCCCAATGGTAACCTTATGCAAAATGGTAATATAATAACATAATCAAGATATTGACATTAAATATAACCCATTTATTTAGATATTCCTGATTTTACTTGTATTCGTGTGTGTGGGGAGGTGTGTGTGTATGTGTGTGTGTGTTTAATTCAGTATGATTTTGTCACATGTAGGCTTGCATATCCACCAGCACAGTCAAAAATTTTTGACGAGAGAAAAAGTTAACCTTCTAATTTGGGCAAATTATATGTGAAGTTGTCAAAGAGGAAGCACAGCCAATTTATTTGCCTTCGTTGCACTAGCCAGTGATTTCCTTTGCTTTTGAAATCTGGTCATTTCAAAATGTCTTGGAGAGGCAACATTGCAGGTCCCATCATGGAACTGTGGTGTGGTAGGGTGCTTACATGGAGTCTGGAGCTAGGCTGCCTGGGCTCAGGTTCCAGCCCTATGCCTTTTTTCCTGTGTTCTCCCAGGCAGGTTACCTCACCTCTTTCTGACTCAGTTTTCTTATCTGTAAAATGGAGATGGTAACAGGGCCTATCTCCCAAAGTTGTTCTGAGAATAAAGTAGTGCCTTGTATAAGTCAGAACTATCCTCCTTATTACTTTAGAGTTAATTCCTTCAAGACTATAATCTATACGTCAGTGATAGTTTCCAGAAACAGATTTTGGGACTTCTTCACTCTGTGGAAACCAAGACATTCTCTTGACAGAAGATCTGTGATAACTTTAGAGTATGTTTATCTTTTTTGTACAAATATAAATATGTTGCTGTACATTTGCCTCCCAGAGATGTATCGACTGTGATAAAATATTTCAATTTCAGGGCCATGATGAAACATCTAAAGATAACCCCTTTAACTTTCACATTTTTAATGTAAGCTGTTATAGATTACACTTTTAAATCTTTTCTATTTCTGGAGAAATCTTACTGATTTATTAAGAACTGATACCACATAGGAGACTACTAATATAGACTTGGTTACTGGAAGAAAAGATGAAATGTTTTTTTTCTGACAGAAAAATAGCGATGAAATTATAAGCAATTCTTTAAGGAATTTTCTTATCCTCTGTACATTCAGTTTTGAATCTTGTTTCCAGATTGTACCCGGAGAGATTTTGGAATTATTGTTCAGGGATTGATAAAAACATTGGTACATTTAGGATTCTATAATCAGTTTTTATTCTACTCAGGGGACATGGACAGGTTCAAACAAGAGGGCAGATGACCTATGCTTTCATTGTAGGGGGTAGTACACTTATAAAACAACCAGCTATTTGAGGATAGTCTAGGGTGTCCAGGGAGGAACATGAACAAATATATATATATTCAAATATATATATTCAAATATATATATACCTGTTTTCCTTTAGTTACTTGCAAAAGTGAGATGAAAAATTACCTGCTATCCCAAATACTCTGGAGAAATGGAGTTCCTGTTCACATGATGTAGGTTTTCTCAGCACACAAAGAAGAAAGTTTCACACATTTATTCCTTCAGCAAATATTTATTTATTGAAGCATTATTGGTTCCAGACTCTATCCTAGGCCCTGGAGACATCAGTGAGTCAAATCCCCTCCTTCGGGGAGCCATTCTAGGAGGGGAGAAAGATAATAAAGTAACAAATAATGAATGACATGTAGTGGCAAATGCTGCAGATAGAATTTAAGCAGGACGAGAAGCCAGAGTGACAGACACTACTCTTTCAGATGAGGTGGGCAGGAAAGGCCTTCTGGGGAGGGGACACTGATCAAAGACCAGAGTCAAGTGGGGAGCCAGCTGCCATGCCCATCTCTGCAGGACCAATCATCCAGGCAGAAGACACAGCAAGTGCAAACACTCTGTTGTAGGATCTTGCTTGCTGCCTGTGGGATCACAAAGAAGCCATTGGGACTAGAGCTGAATAAAGAATGAATGGTAAATATGGGAGAGATGAGTTTGGAGAGGTGGTCGAAGACCAGTTGGTAAAAGGCCTCGTATTTTATTCTATGTGTGATTGGAAGTGAGTAGAGACTTTCAAGACCAGCAAAGTTCTATGATCTGACTTATCAAATATATATATATATAATTATGATATATATTTTGCACTTTGTGTGCTTTAAAAATGGACTTCACATGTATTAAGTAAGCTGGGGAAAATACAGTCATTTATAGTATTTAGTTAATTCATGCACTATTAGACTCTCTTTGCTTCCAAGACTGCGGATCCAGTGTCTTCTCTTTCTGGCTCTCAGAGCATCAGTAGGTTGCTACAGTCGATGTAGAAATCTTTTGAACATACTATATTATCATACTGAAGACATTTTGGCCAACGTTTAAAATATGATCAAACCAATTTCCATTTAGCTTTTAAGTCAATGAGGTTTTCCATTCTATTTTCGTACATGATTCCAGCAAAGAGTTAGCATCCTTTCTTTTAAAAGGACCCTAATATCAAAGGACTGTCAGAGCTGCAAGGCCTCTTTATTTTTGCCCTTGCCAGCAAAAGTCTGAGTCATTTTTCTAAAATGCTGGCAAAGTTCAAAGAGACTTCATAGTAACTCTCAACTTACTGGTGATATATATATGTGTGTGTGCCTTTTGCACATTATAACTCCAGGCATCCCATGCTTTTTTTCTAATGACATGTGGTATAATAAACATGTGAAAAACATTATTTGGTGAAACAGAGAAAGCCTAAATTATGTGGCAGGAATGGAGTTCGATTGTGATTTTTAAAAATGCCTCTCTTTATATCCTCTTTATACTGTATTTGGTTTTATACCTTCTTAGTCTGTAGGGATAAAGAGGGTAAGACTGAATTGTTTCTAGAATAATTTATGATTTATATTTCTCAGAATGCACACATGTTCAGTAATTCATAGACTTTCATCTAATCTATGAATCTTTACTGGGGGCAATAATTGGTTTTGCCCAAGAAGGCAAAAATTGGTTTTGGGAGGGGGTTAAAAAAAAAAAACAACCCTAACCCAAAATCTTATACCAATGTTCTTTTGGCCCTCCAAAAGGTCACTGTAAGTAGATATATAGTATATCCCCAAATTTCATGGGAAGGGAGGTAGGAAAAAAATGCCTAAAAATGCTCCTTAGAAGGACAATAATTTTTAAAAAGGTTGAGAAACACAGATATAGTCTTTGAAGATAGAAGGCCCAGCACCAAAATACATGAGGACCACCGGCATGCTGATACAGATAGATTTTGAAAATAAGTTCCAGTTGCATATTCTCTAAGTACAATTTCATTTGGTTTGCTAACTATCAGTCTTAACACCGAGTTTTCCATACATCAGCCTATTTATAACTCATGTTGGCTCCTAATGCGCCAGTGTTCCAAGGCAGAGCATTGGCTGGCTCAGCTTTGTTTCACCCTGTCCTCTCCTCTAGGAGTTGTCTTTTGAGGGGAAATGAGATAAGAAAAGTAAAGCACTTGGCATGGAACACTCTGTAAGTGCAAGTGTAGACAGCTGTGGGATCACAAAGGAAGAAATAGTTAACTTTGTTAGAAGGTGATTGGAAAAGATTCAATAGAGCGATGACTTTAGACCAAGGAGTTTGCAAACTTGGATGGGAAAGCAATTACGTCTTTATTTTCAATTAAATCCGTCAGAAATTTACTGTTTCCTTCAATTATGATGCGGCAAGCTACAGAATTAGCAATATCTGGACTTTGTCACCAATAGAAACTGTAAATATTTCATCGTACATTATGGTTGTTGCAGATATCTTAAAATATAGTTTATAGTCATCAGTGCTTTGAAATTGCAGGAGTTACTAGACCTTCCTCTAGATCTTGTTATTTCATGTGTTAATAACGTACATATCTTGTAAATCTCATATTTAACTATGTAAATATTCCAAACGTTGTTGGACAAGAGGCACCACAAAGTTGAAAGGAACATGGCACCATGTGATGCATATATAAGAGACAAAAGGTATATATTCCTAATAAAAATAGGGGTCCTATGGCAAATTTATAAAATTAAGGAGAAAATTCATGGCTTATCAGAGAGGGGCTATGACAAGACAGGTTATAGGAGAAGATACTGATATGGCCAATGCAAATATAAAAATGCCTCTTAGGTCCTCAGGGAATTATGAATTAAAAAAAAAAATTACATAACATTTTGGCAAATTTGCCAAAAACTGAGAGTGAAAATGTAAAATATAAAGGGTATGGGAAAATGGATCCTTTTATAATGTTGGTACAAAGTGGCAAATCCTTTTTTTAAGACAATTTGATGGTAGCTTTTAGTTTTTGTAAATGCTTATTACTAGAATCCTAGAATCATATCTTCAGAAATCTCTCCTACAAAAATATGTCCGTAGATGTTACGTACTAGAATGCTTGGCAAAGTAATGTTTTCATTGTGAAATATCGGAAGTGACTTAAATGTCCTTTAGTGAAGAAATGCATTGAATACATTATCAGATTCTGATAATAGTATAATAATGAGCTATAGGTATAACTATATCTAGGGACATGGGATGTCTTCTAAGACATACTGCTCTATGAAAAGTCATGGGGAAAATATGCACTATGATCTTGTTGATGTAAAACATAGCAAAGCCAAAAACTCAAACAAAATCCAGAGAGCGTGGAAAATTGTCCTTATGGATACAAGCCCAACTTTTCATAGATGTTCCTGCTAGTGGGAGGTGTGGGGGTTGGCAGGATGAGTGATGAGAGATTTTGTTTTTACTCTTCTGTAATGTTTGGATTTTTTATTCATGCATTATTGCATGATTAAGTAAAAGGAAAAGAATTCTAGAAAATGATTGCATTGACAATGAAAACAAAAGTATAAACTACTTGTGAATAAACCCACCAAGAAATGTGCAGGACTTGTGGAAAGAGAACTATTAAATTTTATTGAGATATATAAAAGAAAGCCCCAATAAATGGGAAATGCACCATGTTCTTGAATTGGATGATTCAATAGAAGTTTATAGGTTTTAGTGCAAATCTAGTCCAAAGCCCTTGGGAAATTAAACTTGATAAAATGATCTTAAAGTTCTTCTGTAAGATAAAAAAAACATAGGCAAGAATAGCTAAGAAAATCTTGAAAAAGAATAATGAGAATGTGTCTGTGCATTCAGATATTGAAGAGTATTCTAAAATTAAAATAATGGAAATAGTGAGCACTTGGCCCATGATTAGACAAGAAAAGATCCATTTAACAGAATGGAAAGCCAGAAATTAGTTGGCTATCCACTGCAACCTCTTGAGCGTTGATTGGCATTTGTCTACTGGAAACTTGCAGTTAGCCTTCCCAGCTCTTTACGATCCCTCAAAACAAGCCAGAATCATCCTTGACTCCTTTGTTGCCTTTCACAACACCTTGTGCCAACTCAGTGTTTGGCACGCTATTGGGCAAGTATGGCAGGCAGAGGGTGACCCTTTGATGGGGTTTACCTGGCAAAGTGAATTTAGGGGCAAGAGTCTTGTGACTGTAGCTCCCTTGGGGAGGGTGATGTAGATGTCTGCCTCGGGTAGTGGGCATTTACAGAGGAATCGAGGAGGGTCAATTTGAAATAAAATTTGACCCTGGAAGAAAAAAGGATTTTTGAAACAATGTGTTTCTAAGTGGACGACTGAGGAGCACTTTTTGGAGGTTTTCTCATATATGGTGATAAAAAATATTTTAGTGAATAGTTGAGAGGTATTTGCTATATAAGTCGTCAAGGAAAAACAAAATAAGCCATGTTCAAAGAATGTGCTACTCAAAATCAAAGTTTATTCACAGGAGCAGCAATAAAGTTAGAGGCTATAGCACAAATTGGTTTTGTAGATTCTGAAATTTGACCCTTCAAATGAAACCTGTAAATGGTAGGAGAGAAACTTACGATATTTGCATTGTCTGATTATAAACATAAGGTGTGTCTTAGCCCGTTCAGGCTGCTATCACAGAATATCACAGACTGGGTGTCTTACAAACAACAGAAATTTACTTCTTACAGTTCTGGAAGCTGGAAGGCTGAGATCAGGGTGCCAGTATGGTCAAGTTCTGGTGAGAATCTTCTTTTGGGTTGCAGACTGTCAACTTTTCTTTGTGTTCTTGCATGGTGGAAAGAGCAGAGAGAACGCTTTCCAGGGTTTCTTTTATAAGGACATTAATCCCATTCATAAGAGCTCCATCCTCATGATCTAATAACCTCTCAGAGGTCTCACTTCCAAATATCATCATTAGGTTTCAGTGTAAGGATGTTGGGAGGGAGACAACTATTCAGTCCGTAACAGACTAATAGGAAAACGTGGATTAATCTTATTTTGTTTTACATTTTCAGTAGATTTCTGCCTCCCTTCCAGGTCACTGAATTTATTTTTCTTAGACTTTTTTCATCATGAGGGTGATGAGTGGTAAGGCCTACATGGCCAAGTTTTGGATGTGAACTAAAGCAGTCATTCTCACTTTATTGTATGTATAGGCATCTTCTAGGAGGGTGTCTTAAAATACACATTCTGATTTAGTAGTTCAAGAGTGGGCCCTAAAATTCTACATGTTTAAAAGCTCCTAGTAAAAGCTATGAGACTGGTCTAGGGACCACACTTTGAGTAGCAAGGACCTAAACTGAAAAGGAGCCGACGAGGGTTAATTTGACTTTAGAATCTAGATCAGCACTCTCCAATGGAAATGTAGTGTGAGTTACAAATATAATTTAAAAATTTCTAGTAGTCACATCAAAAGAAGGAAAAGGAACAGGTGAAATGAATTTTAACAATTTATTTCAATCGATATATCCAGAATCTTATGATTTCAACATGTAATCAATATAAGAAATTATTGAGGTATTTTACATGCTTTGTTTTTGGATTAAATATTTGAAATCTGTGTATTTGATACTTACAGCACAGCTTGATTTCTGCTGTCATACAGATATATTTCAAGTACTCAATACATGTGGCTACTGGCTACCATACTGGACCATAACAGGATGAAAGGAGCGTTTCTGGCTTATACAAATTTTAGCCTAGATGAAGATTTGGACCTATTAGTTTCTACTTTATATATAAAAACTGAATACATGTTTTAAGTGTATGTTTAAATATATGCATGTTAATTCACATATTCCAAAATAAATTCTTAATGGACTAAATATTTTAAATGAGAGCATACAAGTGTATAAAATATAGATGACAGATTTTCTGATCTTGAGAGTGCCACAGGCCTTTATTAACATGAAAAACGTAAGGGAAGAGAAGTCATGAAAGAAAAAAATAGCTAGATTTGGCGACATGCAAAGCTAATTTTTAATTAACCAGAAACACTGCAGCTTGAATTAGAAATCAAGCAACAAAATTGGGAAAAAGATTTATAACAAATATTGCAGTGTAGACTATTTCCTTAACCTTTTATAAAGAGCTACCTCTTATTTGTAAGAAAAATGAGAAGTGTATGTGGTACATAAAGACAAACAAGGAACGAATAAATTAAAAAGAAATTCAACTTCATTATTAAAAAACAAAATTAAAACTAGCAGTGAGGTTCAAATTCTTCCCATCAATTGGGCATTAGTAGGGGGAAAATAGCACAGCAATAGAGGGAAGACTAGCTCAGTAGTTGGGGAGCCCTCTGGCAGAATATCTTTATCAAGCACCGTGAAGAGGGTTACCCTTTGACCCAACATTGGTCCCAGTTTTGCAAATTTAGCTTAATGAAGCAGAGAGGTTCACAAAGTTTGGGTAAAATGACATTTATCACAATGCTATGTATAAAATTGGAAGTTACTTACATGTCTAGTAATAAGGAATTAATAAAATGTATTGTGGTTCATTATTAGTTAGATCAATATTTACTGATATGGAAGGATGTTACACTGTCAGGCAAAGTATAAAAGCTAGCTTATAAAACTGTAAGGATGATATGAGGTAATTTTTTTGTTTATATATAAACATATAAAAAATAAAAGACTCATTAAAATGTTAATACTCTATGAGTATTGATGGAATTTTTGAGGATTTCTTTTTTTCTCTGCTTAACTGCATTTCCTAACTTTTCTACAATGAAACATGTATTATGAAATAAAATGAATCTTGGAAAATATTGAAGGCACAAGGAAATGATCATCATATATTAAATGGAAAATAACAGGTTATAAATGCAGTGACATGATCCTAGTTTGTATTTATAAAGATATATAATAACAAGAGTCTAAAAAAGATAAATCAATATATCAGTGGTGAATATGTTGGTGATGGATTTTTTTGTATTTCTCTATTATTACTAACTGTTCTATAATGAAAATGATCATACCTATAAGCATGCAAAATGCTATTTCATCATTTTTAAGAGAAACACTCATCAGAGAATATATACTTGTGATTATGACAAAATAGTTCATTTATTCAATAAGATCTTCAGTTATTAATAATTACTTTATACTTTCTAAAACTAATATTATAATAGACTCTTTGTATATAGGCTTTACATTGTCATGAAATTTAGATTGACAGGATTTAGCCAATAGTAGTTTGAAGGATAGTTTTGCTGGATGTAGAATTCTTGGTTGAGTCTTTTTCTTTAAGCATTTTAAGTATGTCATCTCACTGCCTTCTGGCATCCTTGGTTTTTAATGAGAAATGGGCTGTTAATCTATTTGAAGATCCATTATGTGTGACAAATTGCTTCTTTCTTGCTGCTTTCAAGATTCTCTTGTTGTTGTTGGCTTTTGACAATTTGATTATAACCTATGTCAGTGTGGATTTCTTTGAATTTTTCCTAATTGGATGTTATTGGTCTTCTCGAATCTACAGATTCATGTATTTGATCAAACTTGGGAGTTTCTGCCTTTATTTCTTAAAATATTTTTTCTACCCCTTTATCTCTCTCTTCTCCTTCAGGGATTTCCATGATGTGTATATTGGTCCATTTGATGGTACCCCACAGATCCTTCAGATTCTGCTTACTTTTCTTCATTTTTTTTTTTGTTTCTCAGATTGGATTATTTCAGTTTGTTTTATCTCCAATTTTGCTGATTCTTTCTTCTACCCTCACAAATCTGCTGTTCAATCCATCTACTAAATTTTTAATTTCTGATATTGTACTTTTCAGCTCCAAAATTCCTTTTTGTTTCCTTTTTATAATTTCTATCTCTGTTGATATTGTCATGGTTTTCATACATCATTTTCCTGGTTTCCTTTAGCTGTTTGAGCATATGTTTGTTATTGTAAGTCTAATGTCTGGGCTTCCTCAGGGACTATTTTGGTCTATTTTTTTTCCCTTTGTATGGACCATATTTTCATGTTTCTTTAGATGCCTTATAATCTTTTGTTGAAACTTTGGAATTTTAAATATTACAGTATGGTGACGGTAGAAATCAGATTTCACCTTTCCCTCAAAGTTTGCTGTTGTTGATTATAGAAAGCTTCACTTGACCATTTGTTCAATGGCTTTTCAAAAAACTATTTTTTTCAAAGACTGTGTGCCTTCTTCTGTGTAGTCACTGAAGTCTCTGTTCCTTTAGTTTCTGCTCAGCTGTTGTTTTGACAGAGAGTTCTTGAATTCTGAGAGCCTAATGAAGGTAGGAGGGGGGAAAATAGAGACAGAGATAGAGATGGAGGTAAAGATAGAAATAGAGATAGATAAATAGGTAGATAAAGAAAATACTTCTCTCAGAGTGTACAGATGGTTTTTTTTAAGGTTTCTTATGTCTAGGATCAAACACTAATATCACTAACAATAAGACAAATTTTGGCAGCTCACATTTAACATTTGTGTAACAAGCCCAAAATAAAATCTTTGAGATTCTAACCTAATTTATCAGTTTTAATTTTTGTAGTTAGTATGTATGATTTGCATTATTTTGCTAGGAGGATAACAGGGAGGTTATAAAATCTGTGCTGTTTGTCTTTTATTGGTCTTTTCTTGGTCATTACTTCTAAAGTGGTATTGGTTTTATGAGTCCTGTAATTTTTAAGTGTTATCTGGCATGGTACCTGTGATGACCAAGAATTTGCTGCTCAACCTTAAAAACTTGGTTTTATTTTTGCTTTTAATAACTTCCAAATCACTTTTTCAAAAAATTTTATTTATTTGTCAGAGAGAGAGCACAGCAGGGGGAAAAGCAGGCAGAGGGAGAAGCAGGCTCCCCAACGAGCAAGGAACCCATTACGGGACTCGATCCCAGGACCCTGAGATCATGACCTGAGCTGAAAGCAGATGCTTAACCAACTGAGCCACCCAGGAGTCCCTCCAAATCACTTTTTAATTTTAGGATAGTTTCAGATTCACAGAAAAGTTGCAAAGATAGTATAAATTTCCCTTACTCAATTTTTCCTATTGTTAGCATTTTTTATTACTGTGGTACATTTGTCAAAACCAAGAAACCAACATCGGTACATTACTATTAACTGAACTCCACACTTAATACCCTAATGTCCTTTTTCCATCCACGATCCCATTCAGGATACTTCTTTACCTTTAGTTATCATGTTTCCTTAGATTTCCCTGGTCTATGATGGTTTCTCAGGCTTTCCTTGTTTTTATGGACTTTGATAGTTTAATGAGTACTGGTCAGGTATTTTGTAGACCCTTAAATTGGGTTTGTCTTAGGCTATTCTCATGATTAGACCGGGGTTATGTGTTTTGTAGGAAAATATCATTTTCACCATCATATCAGGGATACATGCTATCAACATGACTTATCACTGATAATGTTAATCAACTTTGTAATACTCTAGTTTTTTTATGACATACTTCATCATCCTTTCCAGAGTATAGAAAATATATATGTACAGCTAAATGAATTCTATTACAGTGAACACTCATATATCCCTTACCCAGCTTAAGAATCAAACAGCTTGGAAATTTCCTTTTTTTTTTTTTTTTAGATTTTATTTATTTATTCAACAGAGATAGAGACAGCCAGCGAGAGAGGGAACACAAGCAGGGGGAGTGGGAGAGGAAGAAGCAGGCTCATAGCGGAGGAGCCTGATGTGGGGCTCGATCCCATAACGCCGGGATCACGCCCTGAGCCGAAGGCAGACGCTCAACTGCTGTGCCACCCAGGCGCCCCAACTTGGAAATTTTCTGTTGGCTTCATCTCCGTACCTTCAATCCTGAGTTTTGTCTAATCATTCCCATAAATCTTACCACTTAAATATGTATTTTGAAACAATATATTTTATTATTGTGCCAGTTTTGTGAATTTTATAGAAGTAGGTAATTTTATGTATATTCTTCTGTGACTTGATTTTTTTACCCTACTTTAGTTTATGCTGTTTATCTACCTGATGACTGATATTTGGATTTACTACCTTATTCTACCATCTTGTTATGTACTTTCTCCTTATCAAGCTTTTCTTCTATTTCTTTTCCCCCTTCTTTTCTTCCTTTCTATGTTAGTCAAGGTCTTGGCATGAAATGGGTGAACTCTGGAATTGGGTAATTTGAAAAGTGTTGTTAAAGTTACTATTTACAAAGGTGAAATAGGTTTACAGGGTGTAGGAAAACCACGAAAATACTGTGATGGCCTGGAGCTAGTAAGAACAGCAGTCATTGCATGACTCTAGAGGAGCAAGGGGAGTGGATTAGTTTCCCAGGGTTACTGTAACAAATTACTGGCTTAAAGCAACAGATATTTATTGTCTCACAGTTTTGGAAACAAGTCCAAAATCAAGGTTTTGGAAAGCCATGCTCTTTCTGATTTAGAGTAGAATCTTTCCTTGCTTCTAGCTGCTCTCAGAACTCTTTGGCATTCCTTGGCTTACAGGTGGATTACTCCAAATGCTGCCTGTACCATTATATGGCCTTCTTTCCTGTGTCTCCTCTATGTCTGCACCCAAAACTTCTTCTGTTTTCTCTTATAAAAAACACCAGTCATTGAATTTAGGGACCACCTAATTCAGTCCGACCTCATCTTAACTTGGTTACATCTGCAAAGACCCTACTTCCAAATGAGGTCTTATTCACAGGTACTAGGGGTTAGGACTTGAACATATCTTTTTGGAGGACATAATTCAAACCGCTAAGGGAGGGGGAAGTTACAGGAATCAGGACAGCGGGAGGGAGAGAAAGAAAAGGAGAGAGAGAGGCGAATGAATGTGCATAGATCCCCCTTCAGAAGCAGAGAGCCCTTATGAGGATGGTGTTGGGGAATAGATGCTCTGCTTATACCCTTTCTCCCCACTCCCTGCCCCCAGTCATCTACTCTTCATCTTATTGGCCAAGCTCACTGGGAGTCACGCGAGCAAGAGAGTCTCAGGGTGTGGTCCAAACAAGGTCAACCTTGAAGGGCACAAAGCATGGTGGACAAGGCAAGAGACACAATTGGGCACACAGCTGTTGGATTGATTGAGAGGTTTTTTTCCCTCTGTCTCTTCTTTTCTCATTTCATCATTCCCTCTATTATCCTGAAAACTTTATTCTCCATATCTATTCTTTCAGTTGTCACACTGCTTATTTTAACATGCATGTTTAACTCAAAGTCTAAAATCAGTAGCTTTACCCTTCTACTGAGCAATGTAAGAACTTAAACCCCATCATTCTCTTCCAGCTTATTCTCTTCCAGCTTATACAGGATTATGGTTTATTTGAAATTGCTGTTATTATAATACAACTTGATGAGGAGAATGAGGCTCTGGAGGTTATGTGGCCTGCCTTAAGTCAAGCAGTACTCCACTGAAGAGTCTTTAGCATTATTATGTGCTTGACTCTGAGAATAGGAAGGTAAAATATAATACATGCTGTAATATCTAGTAGAGTATGTGAAAAGATTATACTCACTATTAAGGTTGCCCTTGAGGAAAAGTAGCTGAAAGTATCTTGCTTTTTAAAGATTTGCCTTCTGATCTCTTAGAATTTCACATTTACTTTTTAGGTTTTATACACTGTGCTTTATTCAAAATATTTTCTATAGTCAAGACATTATGAAGATGATTGTATTAACTTCTGAGAAGGTGTCATGGGTAGTTGATATCTTGATAAATTTCTTTCTTCACAAACACAAATGATGGCAGAAGAAATATTAAAATAAGAAACTAAAATACATATCCAGGATCAAAAAGAGCACCTTCCTCTCTGTGGAACAGAAATGAAACAGAAATGAAAAATGGTGAGTGGAGCCAAAACCCTAAGCTTATTGGGTTTTGGTCCCAGGATGGTCTGGCGGCAGGAAGCGTGGCTAAGAGTTCAGCTTTTGCAGGTAAAGAGGATTGGGAGTCCGCGCAGCCTGGGGACTCAGAGCCAGTTGACAAAAACTGAACTAGGCTTCCTGTGGGCTTTGAGGCTAGGAATCTGACACCCAATGTCCCCTTGGGACAGGAGCCCTGAAATGCCATTACAAGTTCTAGAAGAGGTTCAGCTGACCAATGTTATTGTCTACATGGAAAAATCCAAGAACATGTATCAACTAATTATGGGATGACTTCTTTGAAGTGTATAAGATTTAATACAAAAACTCAGAAACATTTCTATGTAGTAGTAATAGTGATGAGAATATAGAAGAGAAGGTAACTAACTTTTCAATAAAATATACCTAAGAAAAGATGTGCAAGACATTTTCTGAGAAAAGCACAAACTGGTATTGAGTGATACCAGCACCGCTTGTGATATAATCAAAAAGCAACTTTAGTTTTGTCTCTTATCTTCTTTTTAAAATGCATCCAGCAAAGGAATCTTCCCAGCACCTGGGTTGCAACTTGAGCAGCCCCTGTCTTTTCTGGTTAGTGGTAAATAAGTCTTAGGTTCTCTTTAAGTTACACACACAGTCTTATTTCAGTAAACAGAATCCTCGGTACCTAGTCAGAGCCAAAACTCAGAATTTAATTTAATGTTAAATCTCTCCCAGCTGAGGTCTGTTTGCTCTTTTTCTTTTTCAATATTATAAAGATGTTAATGCTCCCCTAAGCTGACCTGTAGATTCAATGCAATCCCAATAAAAGTCCCAGTGGTTTTTTTTTTTTTAATGGAATTTGATGAGCTGATTTTAAAGTGTGTATAAACAGGGAGAGGGCCAAGAATAACTGAGGCACTTTTGAAGAAGAACGAGGTCAGGGGACTTAAGCAACCAGGAAAAAAGACTTATAATTAAAGCATAGTAATTAAGATAGTGCATCACTGGCATGGAAATGGGCAGATCCATCAGTGGAAAAGAAGAGACTTGTGCCTGTGGACAGTTGATTTATTTTAGAACTGGCACTTTAGAGCCACAGGGCAAGATGGTCTTTTTCAATAAACAGGGCTGGAACAACTGGAAACTTTTAAGGAAAAAACGAAATTGAATTTCCACAAGCAGGTATAGTAGATGATGCTAAAATCGAATCCCTAAATGTAGTTGGCTCAGGTAATGCTGAGATGTATACATTTTTAGGACTCTCACACAACGCATGCTTAGATTTAAAAAGATGCATAATTCAGACTTTGGCTGTGAGAACAAGTCCCAGAAATCTGTGGCATCTTCTGCTCTGCAGAAGAGACTTTATTTGGGTTATGGTTAACTCCTCCTCTTGGGGGATTTGTTCTTACATTCCCTCAGGAAGGATACTATGAGGTCATGTCTTAATTTTATTCTGCCTGGGACCTCCATGTATCTGACCAGAGCCCCTAGAGGACACTGAAATAGATTTTCCCGGGGAGTGCTTTTGAATATTAGACACCCCCCAGGCTTGAAACAAATGTCCTTTGTGCATTTCTCTTTAATCTTAGCCTGTCATCAATTCTGAGGTGAACCACGGAAACTTTTCACGGCCTTAAGACATGGCCTAATTTTTCAGTGGCATAAATGTGGCTAAAGATGAACACCTCATAAATTGACAGGGTAACAGGGTGTAGACTCCCGTTTGTGTCCTGTGTATGCATGCCATACCATCCTTTCCTACTTACAGAATATTGAATAGGTATGCCTCTTACCTCTTTAATTAGATTCCAAAGTGCTAAAGACAGTGATCTTGACTTATTTGAGGAAAACCTACACTACTATTGTCATTGCGTTATAATAATCACAGCTGACATTTAACGCTCACTGTGTGCCAAGCCCTCACATGGGCACTTTACATTATCAAGTTTATTCCCAAGACGTCACCATGAGGTGTGCGTCACTGTTGGGACCCCAATTTTGCAGATGTAGAAACAGGCACAGGGTGTGAGTCACTCACTAAGGATCACACAGCTAGTAAGAGCTGGGGATAGACACAGGGGAGTCCTATGCTAAAGTCCTGGCTGCTCACTATGGCATACTGCTTTTTATTATGCAGACAAGACATTGATTACCAAAAGAAGTTTTCAAGTTTTCAAGTTCTGTGGCCATAGCAACCGACACTGGCTAACTTAAGTAGAAAAAAAAATCTTAGAAGGATATCGGATAGTTTTAAAAATTGATCCAAAGTCCAGGGAAGTAGGACAGGAGTATGGGCAGAAGCCTGGGGAGGGTGGGGCATGTTGCAGAAGTGGCCTGGTAAGTCTGTGGCTGCTAGGTGTCACCGCTGTCACTGAGCTCCAAACTGTCTCCTGGTCCTTGCTTCACTTGCACAAAAATTTTAAGTTTTCTTGTAGAAACTTCTGTTTGGCCAAGCCTCGGACACCTGTGCATGCTCCATCTGCCAAGGGTAAGAGGAGGGAGTCTGTGGCCTCCTCCCTTGGCTTTTGCAGTAAGAAGTAGGACTTGGCTTCCCATCAAAACCCACACATTGAAGGCTTCCCCACAGGAGGAAGGGGGTTAGATGTTGAGCAGCCAAAAAATGACAAATAGTCATAACAGCTCTCCTGTTTGCGGTCTTGTGTCCATCCCACCAGCCAGTTCTGTTCACTGAGAGCGGCCTGCTAGGCACCTGTGTCCCATATCTGGCTCCACGCCAGCAAATAGGAGAGCCGGCTGTGCAAACCAGACTTGGGGTATTAAACAATAGCCCTGTGCTCCCGCGCCGGAAAGAAAGAATCCAGTCGTATATACCACTGCCAGATGGCGCTCTAATTATTGAAGATTATCCCGAATGTTTAGAACCGTTATAATCAAACGTCCCGCTAGAACCTGGAACCTTCTAGAATCTGTTCATCCTTTATCTTTTCAAACTTACTTCTTTTGGGTTCTCTACATCTATCAATAGCACTGTCTTTTGACCCAATTCTCTCTTTTCCGTTCCCTTTGACTTCAACATCCACGAAGTTACCAAACCTTAGCAGTTATATATTTTTTAATGTCTAGAACTGGCTCTCTCTTCTTCTTTTCATCCCGTCCCCCCTTTTTTGCATGACTTACTTTATATCTAATTGGATTGCATATCTCCAGTCTGCCCTCTTCCAATCTGCCCTTCCTTATGGCTGCCAAATGAAGTTACTTTGAAGCACAGCTCTGTCCATGTGGCTCTCTTACTTTCTAGTCTTCTATGGCTGTAGCCTCCTGAGATTGAGTTCAGAGCATAGCATGATGTGGCCCCGGACTACACCCCCAACCTAGTTCTTCACTCACCACCTTCATATTCTGTTCCCTCCAGCCAAGCTGTGAGTGAATATTTGTGTGTTGACTGCTTATAGTGTGTAGGGCAACTGACTGCCTTTGGATATCTACAAAGTCTTACATGAAATTATTTTATTCTTTGTATTTTACAGACGAAGAGAAAGAGAGTTGACATTTTGGGCTTTTTCCATAGGCTGCTCTCATAGGAAATGGTAGAGCTGAGCTTCAGACCCTGTCTTTGACATTCAAAGGTCTTTGTTCTTTCCAGCACATTCTATCACCTCTTTGCATTTACTTTTTAGTGCTCTCTGGAATCCCCTTTCCTTTTTTTTTTTCTACGTGACCAAAACGTCCCCATCTTTCAGACGCCACCTTTTCAGTGAAGCATTCTTGAATCATGGTAACTCCAAGAAATTTCTGCCACCTCTGATTTCCCATGGCATTTCATCTCTTTTATAAAGCAACACTTTGTGTTATGGCCTTTCACATACAGGTCTTATGAGTATGTGACTTCCTGCTTATTCCTGTACATTATCAAGTACTATCACTGAGGGATGGAAGGCTTCCTGAGCCAAGGAATGCAAAATGGGAAAACAGTGATTTTATTTTATTTTTTATTTATTTTTAAAAGATTTTTTATTTATTATTTATTTAAGAGAGAGACAGACAGAGATTGAGAGCACAAGCCAGAGGAGAGGGAGAAGCAGGCTCCCTGCCAAGCAGGGAGCCCAATGGGGGACTCCATCCCAGGACCCTGAGATCATGAGCTGAGCCAAAGGCAGGTGCTTAACCGACTGAGCCACCCAGGTGCCCTATGGGAAAACGGTGATTTTAGAAAATCTATGTGATCCTCACTGTTAATAACTGAAGGCAGCTTTTCTCTATTAGCCAGTCGCTACTACCTTTCCCTTTCTACTACTAAGAAATAAAGTCCAGTGAGATACATCAGTGATATTAAGATGAGATCAAATAAAATGGACTTTTCTCTTGCTTGTTTTTCTTTTCTTTTTTTTTTTTTTAAAGATTTTATTTATTTATTTGACAGAAGGAGAGAGACAGCCAGCGAGAGAGGGAACACAAGCAGGGGGAGTGGGAGAGGAAGAAGCAGGCTCCTAGCAGAGGAGCCTGATGTGGGGCTCGATCCCAGAACGCAGGGATCACGCCCTGAGCCGAAGGCAGACGCTTAACGACTGTGCCACCCAGGCACCCCAACTCTTGCTTGTTTTTCACATGACAACTTGGATAGCAACCAGGACAGCCAAGTGGAGCTGGAGTTGGGGTAGGGAGTGGGACAACAGGGCTGAGGCCCCTGGAAGATTCTGGCATGTGATTCAGGTCTAGGCAGGCAACACATGCATGGTGGGGAAAAAGAGAAGCCAAGAGGTCAGCCAACCAAGGGAACTGAAAAACAGGGCAGGGCCAGAGCATCAAGGGAAAATGCTAGAGATCCATGCAGACTGGGCCCCAAGGTGTCTCAGTCCTAAGAAGCAGGCCGGGAAACAGCTAAGAACGTTTTAGTAATAGAATGGAGTGTGATACTGAACCCATCCTTATTTTTTGCCCAGGGACAGAATGACTCCCAGACTGTGGGTGGGCCTAGCAGAGAAGCAATTAGACACACTTGGCTGGGGTGAGGGTCTGTGGTGTGTGGATTGAAAATCTGATGACAGTATTACTTTTAAAAAAGCCCTGTTTAAAAATTGGTCATGGTTCGTTTAAACACTGTGGCTTTGAGAGCGACCTCACAGCTCTGTGTTTCGCCTTAGTTAAGCGGATCCTGATGAATTAAAAAGGCACTTTCTAGTATATAATGCAGAGATCTGATGGAATAGAAGTGCAGTTCCTGCTAAATGTTCAAGTGCTAAATTCTCCAAATTAACTAACCACCGTGTCAGTATCAGAGCTCCAGCTTTAATGATGAAGGGGACCTGCTAATTGGTATTTGGCTTCTAAATAGAGCAGCGATCTTGTATTCTTACTAGATGCTTTTCAGCAACATTTGGACATAAAAGGGATCTCAGTCAATTAAATTATTCTGTCTGGAAGAAATGTAGCTTTTACTTAGCTTAGGCATTTGAACAGATAAGAATCCTCCAAACACCACTTGAGGGACCAGGGATAACTGGGATCGCTATTTCCAAGCATTTGCATGACGCAGACAGTCCACCAACCTACTTTTTCCTCTGATGGTGCTAGAGCTTTCGAAAAGTAGTTCGTCCTTTCATTCAGCTGCGACTTAGAGAGGACTTTGATGGTAAATCTCTTCACTAACGGGATAGACCCCACCAGGCCCTGTTGCGCAGCCCTGGCGAATCATTTCTGTCGCGTTACTTGGCTGTGATCCCTCGGCCCAGAGACCCTGTTTATCTGCGGCTGTCAAGGTGTGCTTATCAGGAATCTGCTTTCTGCAGCTCAGACTTCTCACTTGCTTGGAAAAGATGTTAATTAAAAAAGAAATAGAGCTGCCAAAAGTGAATTATTGAGTTCCGTGGTTATCTTTGGACTCTGTAGCTATTGTCGATGTCATTATCATGGGGAGAGGAGGAGGTCCCAGAGCTGAGTCCTCCAGCTACCATTCATTACGGGGTGGAGGAGGAGGGAATATTTGCAGATAGTGCAATCCCGAATCTTAAATGAGACAGACTCAAGCGAAGATTACCTTCCAGTTTTGAGTCAGACGTCTGATTTGTGGTAAAGGCTTAGTTAGGCACATAGGCCTAACGCATTTCCTGAGAGCCTACGAGGCTTCTGACAAGTTGCAGTTTTTAAAATTCCTGGTGTCGGTGTTCACATGTTTCTTCACAGTGCTTTTGTGCTGTTTATCCTGAAATCCAAGAGATTCTGGTTTGATTTAGTAATTCAGTTTCACGTCTGCATGATTCATTTTCTCAAAAGAAAATTCATTTTCATTCTCTAGAGTTGTAGCTGGCTTTCATCTTCATTTTCTTGTTCTTACATGTTTTTTTTTCCTTCTTCTATCCACTGTAAATTTTCATCTTTCCAAGGCTGTATTTTCTCATTTTCTTAAGCTCCTTATAATCATTGTATAAAGACAAGTGAGGCTTTTTATTTTCTTTTGCAGATAGTATACACATTTGCTTGGTGTGTTCACAAGTTCTTTCCTTTTTTTTTTCCCAAATATTTTGTTTATTTATTTATTTGACAGAGAGAGACAGCCAGCGAGAGAGGGAACACAAGCAAGGGGAGTGGGAGAGGAAGAAGCAGGCTCCCAGTAGAGCAGGGAGCCTGACGCAGGGCTCGATCCCAGCACTCTGGGATCACACCCTGAGCCGAAGGCAGACGCTTAACGACTGAGCCACCCAGGCACCCCCACAAGTTCTTTCCTGGTTTCATTTTTATTATCGTTTATACTCAGCTCAGTGAATCACTTTATGCCCTGAATTATCGATGTTTAAGACCCAATTTACTTCTTTCTTGGATTCTTTGCTTCTTGAAGCTTCTTGCTTTTATCTGCTGTTTCAGAAACAGCCCTAACTGTTATCGCTTCTAAGGGAGACTTTTAAACATTTGAATGTTCTTTACTCATTTACTAAGTAATAATTCAACCAGTGTTTGCTAAGCTCCTACTGTGTGAATCTTAAGTACAATAATATATCAAAAATGATTTGAACATATTTTTAAATGCCAGCAAGCTTGACAAGGATAAAGCAGGATGCTCTAAGACCCTGCCGCTCAAGGTGTGGTTCCTGGAGCACCAACTTTGGTGTCACCTGGGCGCTTGTTAGAAATGCCAGTTCTCAGGCCCCACCCAAGATTTAGTGAACCAGACTCTGTGCTTAACCAGGGTACCCAGGTGATCTCTATACATTTTAAATTTCAAGCATAGTGTGTAGAGGTACATCAAATGTTAAAGATACATTTGCAGATTTTATTTGGCAATTATTGCTAAAATGTACAGAAATAGATGGCAGAATAAGTTTTATTTCAGTGATAAAAAAAGCTCAATTGGAGTTCTCCGCTTTCCAAATTGGAGTGACACATTGCAGGGGCTTTGAGCCAACCTCACTTTTTTGGTTTGTTGGTAGTTATTAAATCATTTCGAAAACCTCTCTGTGTGATACAGGAAGGAAGGAGACAGTTCTTGGTTTCATGGAACCTACATTTTAGCAGGAGACCACAATTATCCAATTATTAAAAATGGTTTTGAGGACATAAAAAGGAATGATTGATGCTTGCTACGACATGGGTGAACCTTGAAAACATTACATTCAGTGAAAGAAGACTACACATTATATGATTCCATTCATACAAAAAGTCCAGAATTGGGAAATCCAAAGAGAAAAAGAGTAGTTCAGTGTTGGCTTAGGGCTGGAGCAGAGATGCTAAGGGGTAGGGCAGTAATAACCAGAGCGTACAGGTTTCTTTTGGAAGGGATTAAAATGTTCTAAAATTGACTGTGGTGATGGTCACACATATCTATAAATATACCCAAAACCATTGAATTTCACTTTAAGTGGGTACATTTTATGGCGTGTGAATTGTATCTCAATAAGGCTGTTAAAAATTACTTTGGACAGGACTATGGAGAAGGAGCATTGGATGCTGCGAGCAGATATAATGGGGACTTCAGACCTGGTCACAGAGGCTTCTTTGATTGAGGGTCCCTTCGGCTGAGCTTTGAAGAATGAATGGGAACACCTGGACAGGGCAGGGGCATGCAGAGCATTCTAGGCAGAGGGAGCCACAATGCCTGAGGCCTGTGCGGAAAGGTACAGGAAACCAATGAGAACCTGGAAAGTGTGATGGAGCCCAGGGGAGGGGAGAAGAGTGTCATGAGTGAGGCTGGAAGATGATAGGTCCCAGGTGATGGGGGGCCCATAGGATGTAGAGGACCTTGGTCTTTACACTAAAGCATACAGTTACTGAAGAGGTTTAATAAGGAGCAGGTGTGATGTTGTGGTGGTTTAGATCATTCTTGCTTTTGGGTGGAGAATGGGTTGGATGACGACCAAGAATGGAGACTGAGAGACCTCTGGAGATTATTACAGTAGTCCAGAGTTTGGATGGATGTGGTCACAGTGGAGAAGGAGAATGAATCGTGGATGTTTCAGGATAAAATTTGAATATAGATTCGATAGAACTTACTGATGGAGTGGGAGATAGGGCAAAGGAAGGGTAAATCAAGGATGACCATTAGATTTCTGACTTGTACCTCTTGATGAGTTCAGTGTTGGACATACTGAGTTTGTGGAACCTGTGGTCACCCGAATGGAGATGCTGAAGGGTTGGATTTAAAGGACTAGAGCACAAACGAGTGTTCCAGGCAGATGATAAAATTAAAATGCTGTCAGCATATGGGTGGTAATTGAGGTCATGGGCAGAGATGAAATAACTTAAGCAGAGAGTATAGTGTGAGGAGAGAAGACATGTAAGACCAAACCTCTGAGGACCTCCAGCGTTTAAAGGTTGGATAGAAGAGAATGAGTCAGCTTAGGACACTGAAAAGGGACACTTCAAGAAGTAGGAGGAAACCAAGTTCATTGACATCAAGACCAGAAGATGTATCATGAGATAAAATGGTGAACTTTGTTGAGTGATACTCAGAGGTTAAATCAAACAAGAATGGAAATAATATTTATTGGATTTAGCAACATAGAGGTTATTTGTGACTTTAGCATGGGGGGAGGGGTAAACCAGATTGGAGCAGATTAAGGAGGGAATGAGAAGTAAGGAAATATAAATAGAGGGTAATGGAAATTATTTTCAGTTGTTTGGCTGCAACAGGATGGAGAGAGAAAAGGCTATGGCTAGAAGTAAAATGGGTTCAGGGTAGCATTTTAAAGGACTTAAGCATGTTTAAACACAGACGAAAAGGGTCTAGTGGAAAGGGGAAATTCTTGGAAGGGAAAGAAGTGATGCTTTAATAAAGTATTTTAATGCTTAATCAGATTTTCATACCTTATAAATATTTACTGAGTTTTCACTTTGTGCCATTATGCTTAGAACTAGGGTTATAGCAGGGAAAACCATTTTCTGCCCCATTTTACTTCCATGATGTTATTTAGGTGGCTAAAGTTCCTTAAGACCAGGTTCAGTCTTCTTCACTCTGCTTCCCCAGCATCGAGGTAATGCCAGTCATATCAGTGATGTCAATAAAAGTTTGCTGAATTCTGTTAGTTAAGCCCACTACCAGTAGGTGTGACTTTGGAGTGATTTTTCCAATGATAGTGACATACATATTATACCTAGTAGTAATTAGCAAACCACTGGTAGGCACTGATAGTAAGTACCTACCATCCATCAATATCAAAAGAATTACCTTTCCTCCATAGCTACAGACCCAGTAGAATGTCTCACAAGGGACTCCTTTTTGTCCCTCCCCTCCCCTCCCCTCTCCATATCAGCTCCTCATCCCATTGAATCTACTTCTAAATATATGTCAAGTCCATCCTGTCCACGCCACCCTCACGGCCATTACTTTAAGTCTTCACTATTTCTCACCTGTGTTAATCTCCTAACTCATCTGATACCTGAACTGGTGACACAATTTAATCAGGCAATGCAGCCAAGATCTCCTACCTCATCTGACTTATTCCGTTGCAAATCGTCACTCTATTCTGCTGCCCAGACAGTGTTCTTCAATGCAATGTGGATGTCAGTCCCAGCTTAAAGGACTCCAGGAGATGTGAAGAATACAATCCTTCGTCATGTCCTTCTTGCCTAAACAGATCCAGTCTCACCTCCTACCTTCCTCTACACTCACTCGTACCAAAACGCTTGTTCACTCACACTCCCTTCTGTGGCTTTGCTCATCTGTTTTGTTCTAGTTCTAAGACTTAGTTCAAGCATCACCTCGCTTCCTCCCCTGGACACATTTCTTTCTTCTGTGCTCCTAACAGTGCCCTGAACAGACTTTCTAGCGGCACCCTGCACTTCTTAATGTAATTGTCATTTCTCAGTTTCCCACGAAATGTAGGATTTGCTTGAGTTCCTCCTAATTTTGATTGAACGATTCGATATTCCAGTCGATGAAAACCTTACTTCTAATAGTTATTATATATATTTATATATATATATAAGTCTAGAAACTTACTCTTTCCTATGGAAACACAAAACAATTTTCACACTGATTTAATATGCCCTAAATTACTCAGGAATGCAACTACCAAATAAATTGAGGGAAGATTATACTTTGCTGTATTTGTAACCTACCATTTTGCAAGACACATCACTGAAGCCTGCATTGCCTGATTGAATTGTGTCACCGGCTCGGGAGGCCTGGATCAGTCTCCGTGGGTACTACTGTGTGCATACTGACTTTGCGTGAGTCTGTGGGTATATACTTAATTAGCCCTTATTTTAAAATGTCAAATATGAAGCATTCATGGGCAGCCTTCATGCTGATTCTCTGTGTATATGTCTTTATTTAGCCCTTATTTCAAATTACAAAATTTGTACAAAAGCATACTGAATGGTGTCTTCCTTCTCATAATTCTAAACTTGTCTGTTAAAAATATGTGCGAGGATTTTCCTCATTATGTTTTCTGCGGTAGTCATACCCGAAACATTATGTATTGAAATATGTGCTATTTTACTATAAATCACTTTTTTTAACTTTTTCTTTATATTATAGCTAGAAGATGATATTGGTTTTATAAAAGATAGAAAAAGATAGATAATACGAACATTTAACATTCAAGGGGGCATGGATTTGAAGGGGGAGAACAACTGGTATTTAGTGTCAACTTTTTATAGCAAACACATAGACATTTTGTTACATTGATTTTTCTAAAATAAATAGACTTTTTAAAGTTTTTATTTAAATCTCAATTTATTAACATACAGTGTAATATTGGTTTCAGGTGCACACTTAGTGATTCAATACTTACTACAGCTGGTGATCATATTTTTTTTAGAAGATTTTATTTATTTGAGAGAGAGAGAGAGAGAGAGAAAGAGAGCACAAGCAGGGGAAGCGGCAGGCAGAGGGAGAGAGAGAAGCAGACTCCCTGCCAAGCAGGGAGCCCGGTTAGGGGCTTGATGTGGGGCTCAGTCCCAGTGCCCTGGGATCATGACCTGAGCCAAAGGCAGACGCTAAACTGACTGAGCCACCCAGGCGCCCCAATCATATTTTTAGTAAATACTTGTTCGGCCACTTGGATACATTTTCTTGTTTTCTCTGCAGGGGTATGATAATCTCCCTTTTGTAAATGGGGAAAGAGGAAAAGAGCAGCTCAGTGAATAGATTAAAGTCACCTGCTGGCCAGGGGAGACCTGGCAGGGGGCCTGGGGCTAATGGAAAAGTGGTGTCCTGTCCTTCATCAGGCACTGGTCTGGGCCCTGAGACACCTGCGTTTAGTCACTGATACACCAGGGCCATCTGCCTAACGTTGAGCACATTCTTAGAGTTTTCCAAACCTCATTTTCTACATATATAAAATAAAAGGAATAGATTTGATTAATTCGATGTTTTTCACATTTGTTCCAATAACTGTCCCTGCAAGAACACAATAAGAGACAGATGCATTTAAAACCATCCTATTACCTAGGGAGAATTTTACTATCAGAAAATTTGACCATGTAATATAAATGGAACAAAATAAGAACACTTGTCCACGAAAAAGAAAAAACTTCCAAACCAAGAACGGTCAAGTGCTTTTTCCTATTGATGGCTGTTCACTTTTTCTGCCATCAGTTGCCATTGATGGGCAGGTAAGCAGCGCTGAGATGGTTAGGGAAAGACTGCAAAAGAAAAGATTGCAATTGAGAAAAATCTTCCTATTATTTTGCTTTCTGAAGGTTGGGAGAACAGTGTGTGATTCTGTTTTGGTGGTGGGACATAGGAAGAGAATTGAAAGCCTAGTTGATTACTGAGGTTATTTTTATTATTAAGAGGTATTTTTGGCCCAGGTCCCGCTCAGTCCAGGACATTTTTTTTTTCAGGCCATAGTAGGGTTGTTAGATTTAACCAATAAAAATGCAGGACACCCAGTTATGTTTGAATTTTAGGTAGACAACAAATAGTTATTTTAGTCTAAGGATGTTCCCAATGTTGCATGAAACAATCTGATTTCTAAGTCAACTCATGTTATCAGTCCCCTAATGTCTGAGGATTTGAAGTCCAAAAATATCATAAGATTTTTGCCTTGAAGTGGCTTATGGGGTCACGGGTGCTTTGAGGGAGTTAATTCAAACAACTGTTGAGTAAGAACAAAGTACTTTGGCTTGAATAGAAATAGCTGTTGAATTTGGCCAAGGAATTCTGGTAAGGGTTACCAACCCTGAACGTTAAACTGTCAAAAATCTGCTCGCAGTTACACCTGGAAGTGCACAGTATAGACTGGAAAGAGTGACTGAGGCCTCCCGCCCCCCGACTAGCCTCCCACTCAGGACCGCCCTGAGGTGGTGAGAGGTGATCTTCGTGTGGTTTTCACCCTGTGAATCCCATGTGTATGGCCTCTAATCTAGGACAACCCCACCGCGAGCGTGCTCACGTAAATATTGCAATAAAACAGTGCTGCTGGGCCTCTGTGATCCGCGCAGCTGGGGGACCTGTAAGGGGGCTGGGAGAAGTGACGGGGACAGATGGAGTCGGCATTTGACAGGGAAGGAGCAGTTGGAGTTTAGCTTTGGTCTTGGAGCATAAAAACATCTGGGAAATAAAATGAGTGAAGTTGACTGGAAATGTGAACCTTTGCCAAGAGTGTGTAAGAAAGGTGCCGTGAGGAACTGGAGCAGCCGCCACTTCCCTCTTCTCGGCCCCCCGCCTTGAGACTTTTAAAAAACAAACAAAAAAAAACACACAAAAAAACCCCAACAATGAGACATCATGTTGTTACACATGGGAAGATTGGCCATGTTTATAAACGTTAATTTTGGCTTTCCCCAGTTCCCCTTCTGTGGTAATAAGCTGGGTGCTCAGGAGAGGGGGTGGAACTACCTTGGGACCTGAGAGGATGTGGACCCGCAGAGCATGAACCCTTCTCAAATCTTCAGACGTTAGAGCAGTCCTCTCCAGAGGCAGGAACAAGAGGAATTTCAAGGATCAGATGGCAGAAGCGGGGAAACAATAGTGACAAGATTCAGAGAGTGTGAAGACTTAGAAAGAGAGGAAGACTCATTCCTCCCTGGATGGGGACTAGCCCCAGGGACCAGAGGCCTGAAGGAAAAGAAAGGATGTTGGGTGAACACAGCATCCCTGGCCCAGTCAGCTGCTAATGACCAGCTGCTGGGGGGACTGTGAGGTCAGCCATGTCCTTCTGGCTCCTGACAGGCCTCTTCTCCCAGCAGGAAATAGAAGACCAGCAGTGTGTGGCATGCTTCCTCTTCCTAGTGGCCACAGTCCTCCTGTGTCTCAGCTGTGGAGAGCTCCTTCCAGGCTGTTCTCTGAGTTCATGCTGCTCCTTTTCTCTGGTATCTCTTACCCTCCCGTGCCCTGTGGGTGCTCCCCAGACTCTTAGCTCTCTTCCAACCCGTTCTTCTGTGTCTATCTCATTGCTACAGTACCAGCCTTCAAACTTTCTTGAATTTCCTGACTGAATGTACCTATTAACTACAATTTTTGAAGAATCATTTCCAAAATTGTTTATTTCCTTATAAACAGTATAAAGGAATTATGTATGTGTGTGTATAAATACAAGTATGGAATATTACATAGTATTAAAATAGGCATTAAGTATATCTATAAGCTAAAAATATTAAAATATGGGAGTAAAAAACGGAAGAGGTCAAGAAATGATAAAAATGAATTTGTTTTCTCCTCATCTCTCTGTCCCCTTGGCGCAACCTTGGAGTGCTCCTGTGCCGTTTGGAGACCCTGCTGGGCAGGAGCTTCACCTTGGTCTGAATCCAGTCTCATAAGACATTGCCCTCACCAGTGTCCCTCACCTCCTGACTGGCTCCACCTTACTCACATGCAGCACCCGGAGAGACCACAATTCTAGCTCCCAGTACTTGAGATCACTCTTACCTGAGAATCTTCAGCTGAAAGTACTGACTTTCTAGCTTTCCCTCACGAGTCAGTGACAAATATCTGAATAATCTCATAGTGCCTCTGGTTGCTTCTCTGAGCAAGGAGAACTTCTGTCAAATGGCAGCTCATTCAAGAGCAGATCCGGGGATAGGTATGCTTCTAAGTGATAATGCGGGAACACCCCCAGAGGTGATAAATCTCGGAACTGGGAGAAACCTGAGAATATTGAAAGTGAGGCAGAAGTTTTAGGATATTCTATTGCAAATGAGCCAGGCGCTCCACTCAAATGTACATGCAATTAAATTTATATAAAGGTCAAAACGAATTATGAAACATTTCATCAATATTTGAGAAAGAAGATTGGAAATGAATCCTAAGAAGTAATGGCAAGTACCACTCAAATTACTATCACGTTCCTGAAAATACTGTTTATCCATCTGCTGAGTTTCCTCTATTGATTTACACATAATATCAGCTTCCTTAGGTCCAGTGTGGTTCTGACTAGGATAATTCTGTGATAATGTATTTAGCCAAAGAAAATAGCCATTTGTTAGCAGTTGCACAGCTGTTAGAGCTTCTGGGAAGGCATATTATAGGGGACAAAGCTTTGCTCCACCCGCATGAGCTCATTTTGGAACTGCGGACCCAGCTTCACTCTATTAGTGGCTATCAAGAAAGGAAAGCACTTCCACCATTGAATTCCTGCATTCCCCAGTGGCATGAGTGCCCTGGAAGATTTGGAACTTCCAAACTGTTCCCTTTTGTCCATCGACTCTTGGTGTTCCCCCATAGTCCACAAAGCTCATTTAAGAAAGAGGTGGGTAAGGTCTCACTTACAGTCTTTCCTTCACTTCTCAGTCTTGAATACCTAAATTAATTTCTAGGTATTCATGTAAGAAAAGGCCAACCCCTTCTCTTGGTAGGTTTTAATGTACTTTGAAGCATAGCTTTAGGCAGGAAATGGGGAGATGATAGTTGGAGGGCAGTTCAACGACAGTGACAAATTTTTGTTTTGAGTTGGGAAACAATTTACAGGGATGTCAGAGATGTGTCTTGAATTACAGCCTAATTTTTTGGCAAGTATCACATTTCTCTTGGCAAAAAAAAAAAATGCTGCTGAAAGGTATCTTTTTTGTCTTCCTTCTGTATTATACCCCAGGGTTTTTCCGCTTTGCTTCTCTTTGTTAGAAGCTCATCTTTAGGAAAATAATGTAGAGAGCTAAGCATTTTGTGTTTTGATTGGGCTTTAAGAAATGTTGCATTCAGACTCTGAATTAGTGCTTGGTTCTAAATCGTGAAAATATGAGTTAATAACTGACTTAATGGTTTTGGAATCATCTTTTGAACCTATAGATTATAGCAATATTACTTTGAATTGGAATATACATATATATTTATCGAACAAATATTCATTGACTGCCTCTTCTCTGTCTAGCACTGTTCTAGAAGCTGAGAGTAATCGTTGTGAATAAGACAAAATGCCTGCCAAATGGACCGTTGTTCTTTTTTGAGGGATGAGGAGAGAAAGAGTACAAAGCAGTAAATACATAAATTAATAAGATCATTTCAGATATTAAGTGCAAAGAGGAAAATGGAGCAGATGTGTTTATCAGGGTCCCAGCAAGAAACAGAGAGTGCACTTAAGTTATGATAATTTGAGAAAAGTGTAATAAAATCTCTGTTTACAAGGATGTGGACAGGGGCAAGTTATGGAAACCTCATAAATTAATGTAGAATTTTGAGGCTGGTAACAGAAGCAAACCCTGAAACGGAGGACCCACCCAGTTCCTGTAAGGATGGAGAGGACCATGTGGAGAGGGCTGCCATAAGGGGCTCTGACCTTCAGCGGGGCCTCAGCCAGCCCTTGGGTCTCTGCAGGGAGGGAACTGGGGAAGTTGGTTGCCAGTCTTATAGGTTCCCCATTGGCCTAATCCACAGCAAGTCAGAGGGTGGGGAATCTGGATGATGTAATCTATACAGGTCAGTATTCTAGGGCCCGGAGCAGGTGGGAGAAAGGTGAACAGTGTGGACGGAGGGGGCAGCTAGGCTACTCAGCACCAGAGAGAAATGGAACATCATATGAAACATACCATGGGTGGCGATCTAAAATGTCAGAGAGTTTCTGCCACAGAGGCACTCACAGCTTATTGGAGGTGAGCAAAAATAAGTTTATGAAAAGATAACGATATAAAATTGGTTATAGGTAGTAGAAGTGTTATACACCATAACTTGTATTTGAGAACAGGTAGAGATCACTTCTACTTTGAAAGGTGAGGAAACATTTCGTGGAACGGGTGTAATTGGAGTTGAGCTTAAGGAATGGATAGACTATTAATAGTTGGGAAGGAAGGAAACATTCCAGGACTATAAAATGTCCTGGGTCAAAGTGCACAGATGGGACACATTTTAGGAACAATTTGGTTACAGTGGTTGAATGGTTCTCTTTGGGAATCAGAGACTTGTAATGAAAATAAACCTACTCTCTTCTAAACTCCCACTCAGTGTAGAAATCACATCTGTAGGTACTAGTGAGCTTCCTATCTTCCTCCCTCTCTTCCTTTCTCTGCCTTTCTCTCTTCCCTTTCTGAGCTCTGCACCTTCCAGCAAGCTTTTACTGAGTATCCAAAATTTGCAGAGTCGCAATAAGTAAGCAAGAAGACACTGCATTGAACAAGACCCTGTTCCAACTCAGTCAGGGAGTCTAGCTTCGATTCCATCATTCCGGAGGGTCTCTCGGTAATTCGACAAGATCATAATAGACTAGCTAACATTTATTGAACACTTTTTATATACCAGACACTGCTCTTGTTCAAGAAGACTCAGTTTTCTTGTGAAGAATGCATGAAAGACTCAGGAGAAGGGATTATTGATATGATTACACATTTTGGCCCTACAAAGGTGGGTTTGATTGTTTTGCTTTTTTCAAGAGATGAAGTTTATTTTAACTTGTTCTTTTCTTTTTTTAAATTATTATTATTATTCATCATAATAAGTGCACTCCTTAATCCCCATCACCAATTTAACCCATCCCCCTTCCCCTCGGGAACCATTATCAGTTCATTCTCTATGGTTAAGGGTCTATTCCTTGGTTTGCCTCTTATTTTTTTTTTTCCCTTTGCACACTTGTTTTGTTTCTTAAATGCCACATATGAGTGAGATCATATAGTATTTGTCTTTCTCTGACTTATTTCTCTTAGCATTATACTCTTTAGCTCCATCTGTGTTGTTGCAAATGACAAAATTTCATTCCTTTTTATGGCTGAATAATATTCTATTGTATATATGTTTCACATCTTCTTTATCCATCCGTTTATCGATGGACACTTGGGCTACTTCCATGGTTCAGCTGTTGTAGATAATGCTGCTATAAAGTAGGGGTGCATGTGTCCCCTTGAATTAGTGTTTTTGTATTTTGGGAGTAAATACCCAGTAGTGCAATTACTGTTTGTAGGATAGTTCTATTTTTAATTTTTTCGGGAACCTCCATACTGTTTCCTACAGTGGCTGCACCAGTTTGCCTTCCCTGAAGATGGGTGAATTCTCAATTCCAAATTGTTTTAAATGAATCACTCACTTGCTCAATTATTTAATTGATTGGATAACCTCCTGCATATCAAGTGTCCATAAGATTTTAATTTTGCATAAACTTTAGAAGAGGAAGACTTTCTCAGTGAGATACCCGTAGTGATTGATTTTCGGTCTAAAGTGAGTTCTTTCCACTCCATGGGAGCCTGTCCTTCTCTTCCTTCTTTTCGGGATTCCAGGCATCAATTCAGCAGTAAGACAGGCAGATTAAAACTTCACACAGGAATGGCAGGGAATTGAGAGAGTCAGCCAGACTGGAGGGGAGGGGAGTACCAGGAAGGCTCACCTCCAGGAGAGGCTGAGGTCTGTGATGGTAGAGTATTGGTTTGTTTCCAGAGGCAGTAAGAAATCTGCGTTGGCATTGCTGTGGTTTCTCTTTATTTCTGATGTTGACAAGACAGGATTCATTTAGAAAACAGAGCTTCATGATTCACAAGTAGCTAGTGTGTATGTGTGTGTGTGTGTGTGTTATAGTTTTTAGGAACTGAATTTGCCCTGTAACTCTTAGGTCTTTTCTTTTTAACTTAGGCTAGTTTAAAAAATAAGTTATGTATAAAAATAATGATGACCTATTTTAGGAAAGAGCAATATATTTAATTTTCCCTGCTCAACATATATGAATTATAGATTGATCTCCTACGAAAGCGCCTCCAGAACTGTTAACCTTCTTGGATAGACTTTCAGTGTTAGTCTTGTTTAATTTGTTCATTAAACATAACTCCAGCACCGTCATAATGTTTCAATTGGCGTAATCACTGAGTAGCAAATGAGATATTATTAATGTGATTTTAAAATGACACAGCTGACTGTATTTCACACATGAAAGAAGTGTTTTAAATTTGCATTTTTACCACTAAAATCCTGGAACCTAGGTACTTGAGAAATTACCGGTAAGATGGCACTCATGTTAACGTTCTCATTTTCTAACTTGCTTTCCAAGATGAATTCCATATCAAACACGCATGGAGATGAAAGGCGCAGTTGAGAGAACCAGAGGGACTGCTCATGAAACGGGTGGTCTGAGGGTGAGAGATGGACGGTGCTTGGGGTGGGTCAGAGAAGAAATAGGCCGTGTCTAGTTTCAGAAACTCTAGGTTTTAGAAGGAGATGGGAGAGGAAGGGGGACAGGAAAGAGGGGAGCGTGCAGGATGTGGTCGTGGGAAAGCATGGAGACAGCATTTGCCCTGTCCCACTAATAGAAAGTGGTTCCCGTGGCACTGCTGTGGTGTTTCCGGTTAAGCAGGCTTTACATGCGTTGGCACAACCAGCCTTCTTCCAGACCCTTGAGAAAAGAAGCACTGGACAGAAGACCAGGGGAAAAAGAGACTCGAGGTTGTGTGGAGGAGGAGCTCACTGACGTAGTCAGGGATTGTCAGAGCGTGTGCTCTCGGTGTCTGAGGGAGGGCGGCCAGGACCTCTTTGGCTTGGTGGACTGTGTGAATGTTCTAAAGCATGTGGAAGGGCAGAGCATTCCTGGGACAGTTTAAGTCCCTAACTGATTGTTCATAAGCAGGAGAGAAAGGTTCTCTAAGTGTATCAGTTTGAGATGTCTGCTTGGTCAGGGCATATGCTAGAGTCGTGGGTAGCTCAGGTCCCACATAGCCTCTGCTGCACCGCACGCCCGTGGAGCCTCTGAGATGTGCTCTTGGTGAAGCAGATTGGGGTCGACATTAAAAAAAAAAAAAGAGGTAAACAAGTAGCTTTCTGGCAGGAAACCAGGGATGAGACATTTGTTCAATGAGAAATTAAGGTAGATATGAATCCCCCTCCTACAGTGAGATCTGTAATAAGGGAGGGCATGATGGGCAAGGAGGTAAAGAGCTCTCAATTCCAAGCAGAAGGCCCTTGAGGCTGAGAATTTGGACATTTTCGTGTGCATCCTGTCCTCCCCCACATTGTCATAAAGGAGATTTCTGCAGCCACTTATTCTCTCACTCATTGCAGACCCCTGATCTATGTGGAACAGTCTCAGGACAGCATAGGACTTTGGGAGTATGGACGTCTCCATATTTCTGGCAGTATTTGATGTCTAGCTGCATCCGTGAGGGAAAGGATTAGGAGACCTAGCATCTTTCCTCTTCTCTGGTGAAAGAGGCAGACCCCAGAGGAGGAGAAGATTAGAACCTGATGCTGACTGCTCTTTTTCCAAGACAGACACATACCCTAGCTTCGAAATTTGTTAGAAGAAATTTTGGCATACAGTCATGGGCAGTAGGGAAATTGGTAATGTTGCCCAACAGAATAGCAGCAGAAGAAAGGAAAGTGGGAATCTAGGCTGCAAAACAGGAGATTCACTTACCAAAAATAAATTTTTTAAAAAGATTTTATTTATTTATTTGAGAGAGAGAGAGAGTGTGTGTGCACAAGTGGAGGGAAGGGCAGAGGGGGAGGGAGAAGCAGAGAGCCTGTCACTGCAGGGCCAATCCCAAGTGAAGGCAGATGCTTAACCAACCCACTGAGCCACCCAGGCACCCCACCACAGGTGAATTTAACACAGGATCCCTCTGAGAGCAAACTATGTAACAGATTTGTTAGGATTCCAAAGGTTTCTCTTGAAGTAAGGTGTAATGAGATGAAGGAATCTAGTCATTAACATTCCTGTGGGGGGCTGGGGGGGTTCTCACAAAGAAAAACAGTAAGGGCTATCATATGCACTTCTGGCCACAGCAGAGTAATTCTCCCATCATAAACAGGTATGAAAGCAGACAGAATATTCAAGACTACTGTTCTCAGGTGTTAGAGAATAAGCTGAGTCAAGACTTTTCTAAAAGTGGAGAAGTAAATAGGTGCCCAAGAGAGGCAGTGGTCTTGCTGAACTGAGAGGCAGTGATTGGGGTTTGGGGCTGCTAAACTTTGTGGGTAGAGCACTAAAGAAGAGGAAGTTGTCCAGATGGGACCCATAGATCTGAGTAGGTGTTTATTCCCAGTCTGTGGTCTAGGATTGAGCCAAGACTGTTTGAAGCACATCAGAGAGCAATAGTTGCTGTGCGGAAGAGAGGCGACACAGAGAATCCCGAGTTTACCCAGTGTTAGGAGATATTGGGGTTCCATCACAGCGTGGGGAGACCTCACTGAACAACTTGGGTGCTCTTCTGAGATCACAGAAAGGCCACACTCTACAAGGACCATGCCCTCAAGTAATGCCATACCCTAAGAACAAAATACCAACTCTTCAAAGGAAGACAAGATATTTTAGACTCTTTACTGTGTGTCACACACAATACCTAGTGTACAATAAAAAAACCTACCAAGCATATGACAAACTAGGAAAACGTGACCCAGAGAAATAGACCTCAAAATTACCCAGAGGTTAGATATAGCAGATGGGGACTTAAAAGCAGCTTCTATAAATATGATCAAAGACTTAAAAGAAAGGATGGTCCTAGTGAGGAAACAAATGGGGATGCCAGGGAAAAAAAAAAACCAACTATAAAAATAATCTAAATGGGAACTCTAGAAATGAAAAAGAGAATATCTGAAATAAAAAGTCCAATCTGAAGAATAGGGAAAAAATATTTAAAAAAAATGAACGGAGCCTTAGTGACCTTTGGGACAATATAATCTGTTATACACATAATTGGAGTTCCTGAGGGAGAATAGAGTGAATGGAGGAACATATAAAATGTGTATTTGAAGAAATAAGGGCAAATTCTCCAGATTTGGAGAAAAATATCAATGTGCATATCTAAGAACACCACAAATCAGCAAATTAGGCTAAGTAAAAAGAGAAATACACTTAGACATATCATCAAACTACCATAAACTAAAGATAAAGAGACAGTCCTGAAAGTGGTTAGAGTTGGGGTTGGGGCCCATATTATGTGCTAAGGGGGAACAGATTAAAAGATAAGTATAAGAGAGCTGATGTGCAGGGTGCCTGGGTGGCTCAGTCTTTAAACGCCTGCCTTCAGCTCAGGTCATGATCCCAGGGTTCTGGGATCAAGCCCCGCATCAGGCTCCCTGCTCAGTGGGGAGCTTGCTTCTCCCTCTCCCACTCCCCCTGCTTGTGCTCCCTCTCTCGCTGTCTCTCTCTGTCAAATAAATAAAATCTTTTTTTAAAAAAAGAGAGAGAGCTGATGTGGCTTTGTGTTTTCAGATGAGGTAGACAGAAACTATTACCACAGGTAAAGGAGAACATTTCATAATGATAAAAGGGCAGTCAATCATGGAGGTGTAATCATCCTAATGTGCATGCATCTAATAACAGTTTCACAATGCCTGAGGCAAAATCTGACAGAACTAAAAGGAGAAATAATAAAATACAGTTGCGGATTTTAACAGCCCTACTCGTTAATTGATGGGTCAAGTAGACAAAACAAAACAAAACAAAATCATACAAACAACTATCTTGGGGCGCCTGGGTGGCTCAGTTGTTAAGCGTCTGCCTTAGGCTCAGGGCGTGATCCCAGAGCCCTGGGATCGAACCCCACGTCGGGCTCCCTGCTCCGCTGGGAGCCTGCTTCTTCCTCTCCCCCCGCCCCCGCTTGTGCTCCCTCTCTCGCTGGCTGTCTCTCTCTCTCTCAAATAAATAAATAAAATCTTTTTAAAAAATTAAAAAATAAAAAAATTAACAACTATCTCCTTTATTTGACATAGTTGGCATTCATAGAATCCTACATCTAGCAATTGCAGAACACACATTGGTTTTCAAGTACACATGGAATGTTCAACATCATAGATCATATTCTGAGCCATTAAAAAGTCTCAATACATTTAAAAGATTGAAATCACAGAGACTATGTCTTCTGACCACAATGAAATTTAGGAATCAATAACTATAGGATTTATAGGACAAAAAAACCCCCCAAATATTTAAAAATTAAGAGATGCTCTTCTAAATAATCCATGGGTCAATAAAGAAATTGAAAAGGAAATTAGAAAATATTTTGAACTGAATGATGAATATACAACAATAAAATTTGTGGGATGCAGTTAAAGCAGTTAATAGAGAGAAATAAATTATTTTATATACATCTAAAAGAAGAAAGGAATAAGGTAGAGTGAAGTAGTAAATAAAAGGAGGGAATTATAAAGAGAAAGGAGAATTCTATAAACAAGAACATAAATATTAAAGATAATTACCATATGGAAACTTGTTGAAACGATTAATAAAATCGTTTTGTCCCTAGTAAGAATAATCAAGAAAAAAAAAGAGAAAAAATGAATTATCAATAGCAGGAATGAAAATAAGGTATTATTATAGATCCTACATATGTTATAAAGATATTATGTAGAACTCCATGTAAATAAATTTGATAACTTATATGAAATAGACAAATATCTGACTTTACAAACTGACCCAAAAAGAAATAAAAAACCTCAGTAGCTCTGTATCTACTAAGAAATAAGAATTTATAGGGGCTCTGGGGTAGCTTAGTGGGTTAAGCATCCAGCTCTTGCTTTCAGCTCAAGTCATGATCTCAGGGTTGTGAGATCGAGCCCACATCCACCTGTGCACTCAGCTGGAGTCTTCCTGAGAGTCCCTTTCCATTTCCCTCTGCCCCTCCCCCCCAAATAAGTGAATAAATAAAATTTTTAAGAAAAAAGAAATAGAATTTATAACTACCCACTCCCCTCCCTCAAAATAAAATATCTCCAGGCTCAGATGATATTATCAGTGAATTCTATAAGACATTCAAAGGATTAATACCAATCTCACACAAACTCAGAAACTAGAAAGTAAAAGAATGTTTTCCAACACGTAGTGTGAGTCCAGGATAATCCTGACATCAGAATCAAGACATTGGGGGCGCCTGGGTGGCACAGCGGTTAAGCGTCTGCCTTCGGCTCAGGGCGTGATCCCAGCGTTACGGGATCGAGCCCCACGTCAGGCTCCTCCACCATGAGCCTGCTTCTTCCTCTCCCACTCCCCCTGCTTGTGTTCCCTCTCTCACTGGCTGTCTCTATCTCTGTCAAATAAATAAATAAAATCTTTAAAAAAAAAAAAAGAATCAAGACATTGGACCAAAATCAAGGTGTAAGTAAACAAAATTATAACCATTACCTTTCAGAACACAGATACAAAACTCCTCAACAGAATACTAGAAAATCAAATCCAATGTTGTATGAAAAGGATAATAAAACCAAGTGGGGCTTAGTCTAAGAATGCAAGGTTTGTTCAACATTTGAAACTCGGTTTATATTAGCCATATTAACAGGAAAAAAAATGAGAAATTTGTGTGGCTATCTCAATAAGTGCAGAAAACATATTTGACAAAATTCAACACTTATTCAAGATTTTTAAAAATTGCTATCAACAAACTGAAAATAGGACCTAATAAATAATAAAGGGCATCTACAAAAAAATTTATAGCTAACTTTATACTTAATGGTGAAAGGCTTTACCCTTAAGATCAGCAAAAGGCAAGAATGTTTATTTTCACCGCTCTAGTCAGTATTGTACTCTGAAACTGCTTACCAGAACAGAAGTCATGAAAAAGAAATAAAAGACAAAAGTAGGAAAGAATGAAATGAAAAAGTCTTTTCAGAGGTGATATGATTATTTATGTAGAAAACTCTAAGAAATCTACAATTTAAGGCTCCTGGGTAGCTCAGTCATTTAGGCATCTACCTTTGGCTCCGGTCATGATCCCGGGGTTCTGGAATTGAATCCTGCGTCCGGCTCCCGGCTCAGTGGGAAATCTGCTTCTCACTCTGCCCCTCAACCCTCTTGTGCTCTCCGTCTCTCTTTTGTTCACTGAAATAAATAAATAAAATATTAAAAAAAAAATCTACAATTTACTAATAAGTGAATTTAGTAAGATCCCAGGTTATAAGATTAATATACAAAAACCAACTGGTTTTCTACATATTTGCACTAAAAAATAGTAAATGAAATTTTAAAAATTCAATATTTAAATAGCATCGAAAATAGTATAAAAGATATGTAGGATCTGAACACTGAAAACTACAAAACTTTGCTGAAAGGAAATAAAGATGTAAATAAATAGCTAAGCATTTTTGAAAAATATTTTAAGTTGAGAGACATCAAAATAATAAATAAATAGATAAATAAATAAATAAATAAATATTGAGAGACTTGCCCTGATTTAGGACTTTGTATAAAGCTATGGTAATGAAGAGAGTGCAGTATTGGCATAAAGCCAGACAAATAAATTGGTGGGACAGAATTAGGGTCCAGAAAGAGATCCTCACAATTGATTTTGACAAAGCTATCAAGGCAATTTAATAATGAAAGGAAAAGTCTTTTCGATAAATTATTTGTGGAATGATTGGGTATCTCTAAGGAGGAAAAGCTTGACCGCAATCTTACACTATACACCAAAATTAACCTGAAATTTCTCATAGACCTAAATTTAACAGCCCAAACTTTCAAAATTCTGGAAGAAAACACAGTATCTTTGTACTCTTGAGGTAGAAAAAGACTTCTTGGAGGTGACACTATCTCAAACCATAAAAGAAAAAAAAATAGTAAAATTGAACTGCATAAAAATTGGGGTAGTTCTGCTCATCAAAAGGCACCATTAAGAAAACGAAAAAGTAAGCTACATATTGGGAGAATATGTTTGCTATATTTCTATAATTAATAGTAAAATATCAAACACGTCTACAAAAATGGGTAAAATATTTGAAATGACACTTCACACACACACACACACACACACACACACAAAGGCATCTAAGAATGTCCAATAAATCCATGAAAAGAATGTTCATCATCATTAATTATCAGGGAAATGGGGGTTAAAATCATGATATACTACTTTACACCCATTAGAACGGATAAAATTGAAAAGTATGAGAACATCAGTGTTGATAAGGATGTGGGGCAGCTGGAAGTCTTGCCTCTTGCTGGCAAAATACTTGAGAAGTGTCTGGTAGTTTCTCATGAAGTTAAATTATACACCTGCCTCATGACCCTGCAATTCTATGCCTAGATTTTTACCCAGGAAAAATGACAACATATGTCTATAGAAAGACATGCACAAGAATGTTTCTAGCAGCTTCATTCATAATAGCCCCAAACTGGAAACAACACAAATGTTCATGGTGAATGGAAAAATCAGTGTGCTATGCAGATTTAATATAATACTACCCAGCAGTAAAAAACAATGATGCATTAAACATGAAACACTATGGATGAATCTCAAAGTTCTAATGTAGAATGAAAGAAACCAGACACACAAATAATCACACATATGATTTCATTTATGTGAAATTAACAAACTAGCAAAATTAATCTATGTCAATAGAAATTACATGGTTGCATACTGTTGTGGAGAGTGAATGGGTCGAAGAATAAGGAAACTTCCCGGGGTGATTGAAATGCTCTGTATTTTGACTTGTATGATGGTTACACAGATATATTTATATATTATACATTATGTTTAATATGTTATAAATATACATACATCCAAGCTCTTCTCACTATACTTTAAGGTCAATGCAGACCATTGAATATAAATTTCACGGTAATAAAAAAGCGAGGGGAAAAACTCAAGGTCAGAGGCGGACTTCTCCATTTCATTTTCTGAATCTGCATGCATGGTTGGGGGTGAACGGAGAACAATATGGAGATAGGGCAAAGGAAGAAGTGACTGTGAGTGCAACGTAGCATGGGCGAGGGGGAGGGATTTCCTAGCTATCATGACTATGAAACTTGGGCGAAAGGGCAAGATGTGTAGGAAGGCTATTTAGGGAGCTTTGTTTGCAGCAGTGTGAAGACTCATCATCTCTTTAAGAAAACCTGAAGAGCTCCATTTTTCTTGGCTCCCAGATTCACGTTGTTTTGTAATGTCACCATACTGAGACAAGGCATGGTGCGGGTTTCCGACAGCAGGCCCACACATTTTCAACTCCCTTGTTGAGCCACCAACTGAGGAGGGCAGTGTACGTTTCTGGTTTCCTGCCTGAGAAGGGCCATTCAAGGAAGTACTTCAGGGGTCCTTATGTCATCAAACAATAAGGGCCAGACCTGACAATCTAGTTAGTTTAAAAGGAAATGTCACTTGTATTTTTATAAGTGGAAAATCCTGGTGATTTCTTCGTGGGTTGCTTGGACAGAGTGAAGCATCCTGTGGATTGATGCTTTCTTGCAACTTGTTTACGGCAGTTTGGAATTCCCGCTCTATTCTTTTGTTCCCAGGGGGCCCCCTAGGTTTCCCTAACTGTTGTGCCACACCTTGGTGCTGTGGAACCTCAGCAGAATGTTCTGGGTGCAGCTGGAATTTACTTTGTTTCCTGCTCAGCCACTGAAGACCTGCATTTGTTATGGACTGAGTCTGGTGTAGGAATCCCTTTGCCACCAACTCCCTCTGCTGGCCTGGAATTTGCATCCTCTCCTCAACCCTCTTCCCCATCTAGTATGATTGTTATCTCCTTGGAATATAAAGATAGCAACCCCAAACTAAAACAGCATGTTTATGAGGAAACTCAATAAAATTTGGTTACTATTATTCCCAGCTCCCATTTTCCTGCTCACCTTCCCTCTGTTGTCCCACTTTGTGACTCAGTGGTCTTTAACCACCACGTACTGCCCCCCCCCACCCCCAGCATATCATTGTAGGGCTCAGCAATGAGGCATGTCTCAAAAACTGGGTGTTTTTTTTTTTTCCTAAATGCAGAGTACTTAAAAATGTATTTCTATAAAATATTTCTAACTATTAACAGATTTGTGCTCACTAGTTTTTCATATTTCTTGGCAGATTTTAATGCTAAAATCTTGCATGCCATCTGATTTGAGGGAAGGATTAAGAGCAAAGGGGGAAGGGTGGGTAGGTAAAAGCTGACTTATTCTTAACAGTTCTGGGAATGATACCATATTTTAAAATCAATCCAGAATGGAAAATGGAAGTTGCTTTCAGGCATGGCAGTCTAACATTTGCAGCTCAGTTTCTGTTTCCAGTTCTCCCAGAAGACAGATATAATGAAATCTTCCATGAAACTCCAAATCTCTTAAGATGATGTTTTTGGGGCATGGAAAAAACCCACAAACACTGAGGGCTTATGCCGATAAAGGGGAAAGTAAGTCTGTTTCCTATTCTCCTTGGACCTAGTGGGAAGGAGGCGGGAGTGGAGAGGGGCGTCCTCACTAAGGATTTGATGATGTTAAAGGAAAAAATGTCCTTCTAAAGCCTTTGCCAATGTTTTGCTCCAAGCGGTACAGACCTGTAAGGAATTACCTCTATTAAATATAGATCTTCCTCGACTTATGATGGGGTTCCATACCAGTAAACTCATTGCAAGTTGAAAATGCATTTCTTACACCTAACGTCGGAATCTCCTAGCTTAGCCTCGCCTGCCTTAAACTTGCTCAGACGTTAGCGTACAGTTGGGAAAACCATCCAACACAAAGCCTATTTTATACACAGCGTTGCAAATCTCATGTAACTGAACCCTATACTGAAAATGACAACCAGAATGATTGTGTGGGTACAAAACAGTTGCAAGTGTATCGGCTGTTTACCCTCATGATGGCGTGACTGACCCGGAGCTGCCACTGGCCGGCATCACGAGAAAGTGTCATGCCACATATCACTAGGCCAAGATCAGATCGAAATTCCAAATCTGAAGTATGGGTTCTACTGAGCGTGTATCACTTTTGTACCATGTAAAGTTGAAAAATCGTTGAACCATGTGAAGTTGAGGCCCGTCTGTAGAATACCTTAGTGAGTTGTGGGTATGCGTGTCTAGACCCAGGCCTTAGTTTGACTAGGAATGGAGAATTAAACATCTTCATGTAGTAAATTTATATGGCTTTAGTGATAGGGGCTGGCAGTTAGTCTGGAGGTGTCGTACTTGGGAGTTTGCCGGAGTGAGAATGACTGGGAGTGGTATCACCATGGGGATATCCTTCTAAGGACTGGCATCCAATAAGGCTTATTTTCCAAATTATTCAAGAACTTTGGAAGTTATTCTATATCATAAGCACAGTATTTGAGACATGCCTTATTGCCCAGCCCTATGATGATGTCTTGGGGTGTGGGGTTGAGAACCACTGAGTCACAGTGTGACAACAGAAGGTCTGGAGGTGGGACTGGGTAAAGACAGCAGGGTGAGCGGGAAAATGAGAGCTGGGAATAATAATAACTAAGTTTTATTGAGTGCTTATTACGTGTCAGGCATTGGGGACTTTCTGTACATTATTTCACTGAATCTTCACCTTTACCCTGGGAAGTGGCTGCTAATCCCATTGGACACAATTAGTAAATGGTGGGCCAGAATTCAATTTAGTGCCCCAATTCTTTAGAGCATGGAGAAAATTTATCATATGTATTGCTTTATTTGAATGAAATTAAAATCAAATCAACAGATATCCACTGATCATAGTATAAGGCCTTGTGAGGACATAGATTTTGGATTATTCAACAGAAGGAGAGCCTGCATTTGCAACAACATGGATGAACCTGAAGGACATTATGCTAAGTGAAATAAACCAGTCACAGAAAGAAAAATACTGCAGGATCTCACTTATATGTGGAATCTGAAAAAGGTTGCGTACCTAGAAACAGAGACCAGAACAGTAGGTTACCAAGGGCCAGGGAGGTGGGGGAAATGGGAAGGTGTTGGTCAAAGGGTACAAAGTTTCATTTATGTGCGATGAATACACTCCAAAGATCTAACGAACAGCATGGTGACAATAGTTAATAATACTGTATTGTATACTGGAAATTGTGTATGGGTAAGAGTAGATATCAGGTGCTCTCATCACGCACACACGCACACACACAAAGGTAACTATATGAAGAATTGAGTATGCTAATTACTTGACTGTAGCAATCATTTTGGAACGTGTATGTATATCAAAACATCATGCTGCACACCTCAAATTTATACAATTTAATTTTAAAAATTAAGTTAAATTTTAAAAAAGATAAAAGGTAAACATGTATCAGATGGGACTTCTCCCCCTCTACAAAGAAAAGGCAAAAACCAAAGCATATCTATTTCCATACCCTTCCCTTTCTCCTTTTCCAGTCTGTTCTTAGACCATTCAGCAACCTCTCCTTTTCTATGTTCGGATGCTCTTCTTACTAGTTGTATTCCTCCTGCAGGGTTTCGCTCTGTCCAGCACAGAGATGAGCAGCTAGACTGAGAGGAGGGGCCAGATTTTCATTATTTTGCAAATGAAGCAGAGGGAAAATGACTTCTCAGACCTTCCCTCATTTCTTCGTTTTGAGAAGCTGTGGCTGGGAAAGCAGCATACAGAATAGACAGAATTCATTGACAAAGGGGAGACCTGGGGCCCAGGAAAATTTTTTTCACATTTCTCAGGTTGCTTTACTGTCTGTTTAGAAGAGGCCTCTTATAGAAAGTAAATGCTCTGTCTGTCCTCGAGAGAGTTAACCGTGGGGTGGGTACAACTCAGACTGGTCGGCACAGTCAGGCTTCAAGAGAAGGCAGAAGAGTGCCCGTTAAGGGACAGTTGTCTGCAAAACCAAAAGGTGTGTATCTGATGAGAGGGTTGCCACAGTTTTGTGAGAAAGCAAGTTGTATTTGGTAAGAAGCTGAGGAAGTATAAGTGAACTGTTCTTATTTTATATGATGCAATATTTTATTTAAATGGAGCCCATGTCCTAAACTGAGCCACTTTCAGGAATACGTATGGGCTCTCTTCTTGAACGTAGAACAGGTGTTCTAGACCTAGACAACCTTAATTTCAAACTTTGGGATTAATTTATGAAAACAGTTGAGAACAGACATAGAGCAAATAATCAGTCATTAAGTCCTAACCCAAATTATGTATGTAGTGGAGTACGATTAGACAAAGGCGTTGCTTACTTTTTTTGCCCAATACGTGTTCATTTAGATAACATTTTATGTCCCTTCCCTATATCAGCTCTTATGGACTTTCTAGTATTGTTAAAGTACACATTTGACTGCATGTTCTACTTCATCGGACAACGTCCTTGTCTACTCTTGGTTTGTACCTCCTGCCTCCTGGCCTCCTCCACTCCACACAGACCTGGGCTAGATCGCATGATTCTTACTTTTTGCTCAGGCTGTTATTTCACTAAGGATATCTTCCTCTTCTCTTAGGCTGTTCAGTTCTTTGAGATCTTGTTTAAAGAAGTAATGGGAGGAAGGTTTAAGACATACAAATAAATAAAATAGGGAATGGTCAGTATTATAAGAATGGAAGGGGTAAGTGGCTACGGGAATTCAGTGGAAGGGAAGACTACTTCAGCTGAGTGCATCAGGGAAGGCTTCTTGGAAGAGGTAGCAATTGCATTGGGCCTTCACATTCAGATGAATGAATCATGAGTAGGATTTGATTATATTAAAGTGGACGGGGAAGGAATTCCATGCAGAGAGTGCACCGTGAGGCAAAGCCTGGAGCAAGGAGTGTGTGGAACAGTAGATTGTGCATTTTGGTGGAATATAGACATTACAAGTGAAATAAAAGAAAAGAGATTATAAAGGTGGGTTGGGGAGACCATGGCAACTGAATGTAAAGTGTTGGCATTGGGGGCTCAACAAACTTTTTTGAAGTCGGAGGCAATTAAGAGATCACAGTAGTCAACAAATTGTGATTATAATGTCATCATTGTTACTTTTAAAGTTGATTATAGAATGGACTTCTAGACCAATGGCCAAGTGGGCTCACTAATACCTCACCCCTGAATTCAACAGAATTACCAAATAGGCATGGGAAACATTGGGCAACTGAAGACCTATCCTGCACAGTCAGGCCCCTTACCATGGGTCAAAGAGCAGGGATTATTTCCTTCCTTCCTTCCTTCCTTCCTTCCTTCCTTCCTTCCTTCCTTCCTTCCTTCCTTCCTTCCTTCCTTCCCTCCCTCCCTCCCTCCCTCCCTCCCTCCCTCCCTCCCTCCCTCCCTTCCAAGATAACTGAGTATCTGTTATGTTCCAGGTACTCTTCTACATGCTCAGGATAAAGATTTAACAGACAGATGTAGAACTTACACTTGAGAGAGAATTCCAGTATTCCTAAAATAGACCAAATCTGAAAAGAAAATCCCACAGAGGCCTCAGCTGATTGTGCTCAATTTCTTCTCCTCATCTCGGGAGGCTGTATAACCACAAAAATGACAAATGTTTACCTCACCCAATTTTCTAAACTATAAAATGGCAATAAGAATTCTTCCCTTGAATAACTCCTTGATTTTTTAAGTCAAATGAAAGCCCTTTGAAATGTTCGCATACTCTTCACACATAAAGAAACGTTTAGTTAATAAACTTCAGTGTTTTCAGCTTATGTTCTTTTTCTTCTTTTTTCTTAGCAAATCGTTCACTGTAATTCCTCTTTGTCCTCTGATTCATTCTTTAACTTTCCTTCTTACCTTGCTTGCTTTTCTCCACTAAGGATATTTGAATGCCTTCCAAGACAAGCCACCCCAGAATTGCTTCCTGTGATAGTCCTACAACTGCTCGGCCTTGGGAAGAAAGTTTGCTTGTGCTTTGGGAATGCTTTAACTCATTATTTAAATTTGACAAACTTCTGAGTGTAACGATAACACTTGGTCAATGAGAAGAAAATGTTTTTAGTAGAACAGGGGCTTCACTGAGTTCCCGTGTTGGACCAAATACCACGCTCGGCAGTGGGGAATGGCAGTGAACGACACAGAAGTGGTTCCTCTCCTTGCAGAGTGTTTGGTGTGTGAGGGAAAACAGACCACTACTGCGATGGAATAATCCAGAGGGCTATGAGGATAGATGGGAAGCGTCAGCAGGTGCATGTTTTCTTAGCAAAAATGTTCATCAGATTTTCGAAGTAGACTGTACAAGGCAGTGTTATGAACCTTACATTTAGGGGCACCTGTGTGGCTCGGTTGGTTAAGCGTCCGACTCTTGGTTTCAGCTCAGGCTCCATGCTTAGCGGGAGCTGAGGATTCTCTCTCCCTCTGCACACCCCCTCCCCACTTAAGCACTCTCTCTCTCTCAAATAATCTTCAAAAAATCATCTTTGTATTTAAATAAACGGATTATGAACACAGTGTGGAAAGAGTACGTGGTACTCATGCTTATTGATGTCATTAAAATATTCTTAATAATACAAACAGCTAACCTTTTTTTCGTTTTTAACTGCTTACCACTGTAATTGCTAAGCATTGTGCTAAGAGCTTTACACACATTATCTCATTTAAAACTCACAACAGTCCCATGAAATAGCATGGCGGAGTCCAGTGGTTGGCTATCCAATGGTCTCATTAGCATGTTCACCCTTGGCACACAGTCCTTGTTTCCTTTCCCCTTCTCCAGAAGGGTATTTCCTTGTTGGTCCTTCCCCAGTCCTTCCTCTAGAAGCAAATCACAATTGCTTATCTAAACAAATGATAATTGTCTAAGTTGCCTTGCCAAGTAATCGGTTAAATCTGTGCAGGCCATGCAGTCCTGAGACTTGAGGGAAAAGCTGGTAGGACCTTTTGAGAAGAGGTTTCTTGCTCTTAAACACGGTTGCAAGGCAAACATGTTCGCCTTTCCCACTCTGTGTGTTATCACTGGTGAGGGATGTATAGCACCAAATAGCAAACTTGGTCCAAAGTGAGGACCAAGCCCGAGGAAACGAGCTGCACCAAACACGGTGGCGGGGGTGGAGGACCCAAAGCCTTGATGGGATTGTTTAGCTGCTGAGCTAACCAGCCCTGGAATTCCCTCACCCTCAGACTTCTCAACAAGGAGAATAATAAATGCCCTTATTATTTAAGATGTTTTGGTTGGGTTTTCTGTTACTTGCAACTGAACATACGCCTACAGATGGGTTATTTCCTTTTTATAAAATTGAGGCACAGAGAAGTTACTGCTCAAGATAAGGTGCTAAGAGGGGAAACCAGGTTTCAAAGCTACTCTGGCTCCTGAGACAAGCCTTGGGCTTCACCACCAGCTGTAAACACCACTGTACTCACCCTGATCTTTCATTTCTTCACAAGTGCAATAGTGCTGACGTAAGTACATTCCATTTCAAGACTGTATTAGTCTGCTCTGGAGTAAGATGTTGGTGGTCCTAAGGTCTGCCTGGACTCTGGCCCCCTTCATTAGTAAGAGTTATGGAGCAGCAGGAGAGAACTTTCTGTTCTTCACCACCCCTTTATCTGTGCTTTGTGAGAGAATTAATGGATGAATATATATATCATGGATATAAAAACGATGTGATCAATCTCCTTAGATTGATTCTTAAATTCCTGAATATGAATATATCTGAGACCAAGGAATTACCCCTGTGCACATCAAGATTATTTATGCATGTGTTCAATGAGTTGTACCAGCGGGAATACAGATAAGGCCATCTGAAGAATCTCTCCTCGCCCTTATGGAGACATCATTAACCTATGATGTAATTAATTCTGCGTGTCCGTGGACATGTTTGTGGGAGTGGTAAGGAGGTGCTCCTTAGACTTAGAGAGGAACATGTCTGACTCAGGGCTGAAATGGTGGAGGAGAGGGCTGGTAGAACATTTCTGGAAAACTGGGAAGTTTAGACTAGTATGTGCCATAATGAAAAAGTCTGTAGCATGCTTTAGCAGGAAAATACTGCTTTTTTGCTTAAAAGTTTCTTTTAGACATAGCCAGTCAGCACTGACATGGTGCCTGTGGCATTGGAATATGGAAAATCTCATGATTCTCCATTAAGAGCTGATTAAACTATTATAGGAAGATACAGGGCTTGTTTTTTCAATAACCATTTACTCTCCTCATTCTGTCTTTGTCTCGCTTGCATCTGTACTAAAATATGAGGTCATTTCTTTCTCCCAGCCCAAAGCTTTCAGGCCCAAGTGTTTACTGGAACATCGTGGGATGCGTTGAACACCCATGTGAGTGGGACTTTTGTCAAATTGTAGAGGCTCTAATTTGCAAGGAAGAGGCATACTCATTGTAGCTGAGTGTTTAAAGTCATCTTTTCCTCTTCTGGCCTCTATCTCTTAAGTTTGCATTCCTCGGTCAGTTATCGATCGTATAACTGTTAGGTATAACATCTATTTCTATATGACAGTCTTTATTAAGTTAGTGTATTTTGTACTCCACCTAATTAAAAAAATAATAGGAAGCCACTAACAGAACTACATGAGATTGGGAAAGATAAAATTAAGGCAATCAGGGTAAAGGGAACGTGAAGTGGCATAGTAAGATGAAGCCAGGCAGAATTTAGTACGGGGCAGGAGAGTCAAGCTGGTGCGGTTCCCCATAGTGACAAGGATTCATGTAGTCCCCGAGTCAGAAACAGCCCTGCTGCTCCGCAGAAGCATTGACTTTCCTGGAACTGAAGCCCGGGGGAATTTTTTTCCTGTGGGTCTTTGCAGAGGGAACACTGATATGTGGTAGGAAATTTCCCTCAACAGTGCATAGGGAAGATGCAGCTGTGTAACAGTGACTGCTTCAGGGCAGGGAGGCGGTGCCCTGCGGCCCAGGCTTCTGTTCCATCTACATGCACTGTCTTCTCTTTTCCTCCAGGAAAGCAAAGCTGTTAATTGGAATCTAAGTTACCAAACCTTAACACTTGCCAACGGTGATTATGATGCTTTGGCAGGTGTAAAAACAGCCGTCGGCTGTGTTCGAGTAACTCAGGGGTCGTTCTGGAACTCACAGCCTACGTTTAGACCTTGGCCTTCCTCGCTTTGCCTTGCCACCATTTGTCTTTTCATTAGGAGTTTCAAACCGGTGGGTGCCCCTGGAGTGTGGAGTGCACCTGTTTGTGTTCCTAGCTGAGAATGCTCCCTTCTACTGTGAAGACCCTCGCGGGGCATCTATTTAGCGGACCTCTTTGTTCTACAAAACATGTGCAGGAGAGGTACAATTAGATAAAAAGATAGAAGTCACATGATTCTAATTTATGATATTCATTCCCAAAAGAGAATGAGATGCTTTCTTTCTTTCTTTCTTTTTTTTTTTTTTAAGAAGTTAAGAATTCGGGGGGGGGGCGCCTGGGTGGCTCAGTCATTAACCGTCTGCCTTCAGCTCAGCGCGTGATCCCAGGGTCCTGGGATCGAGCCCCACATCGGGCTCCCTGCTCTGCTGGGAGCCTGCTTCTTCCTCTCCCACTCCCACTGCTTGTGTTCCCTCTCTTGCTGGCTGTCTCCCTCTGTCAAATGAATAAATAAAATCTTTAAAAAAAAAAAAAGAAGCTAAGAATTTTGGAAATTACATTTCTTAGAAGCACGTATATATTGCACCCACTTGTCTATAACTACTCCAGAGTGCGCTCATCATGAAACAAGTTCAAAAAATTTTTTTAAATGAAGAGTCTTCAGAAGATTCATTCCTGAATGTAAATAAAAACAAAGTGCAGAAAAACAGTAACCAAAAAAAAGGATGGCTGCAAAAAATTAAGACGTAGGCATATACTCAGAATATATTCTAAAATGGAGAGGCGCAAAGGCCTTTCTCTCTTCTACGTGTGCACTCTGTCCTTCCACACCTTCATTTAACTACACAGCGACTGGCTGAAAGAACGTTTAATGTTTAACAGGAATCCTTTAAAAAAAAATATCTAACAACCGGCTCTGCTTTCGAGACTTTGCAGGCCTTGCAGGGTGTCCTTTGTGGGTGGAGTGGGGAGAATGTGGCCCTAAAAATCACACAACATAGAAGCTTTATATATAAACCAAAGCATGCTCAATAGAAAAGATTGCTTACAAAAACACATCATTTAAAAAGTGAACGTTTTCCATGGATTGCATCCCAAGAGAGAACACCTGTTAGTAGTTTGGGGCATGCTCTTCAGATTCTTATTCTCTCTGGAAATAGTACATTCTTGTAACTCTGCACAGTGGTGCTCTATCTTGAGTTAGGAAGCTGGTCAAAAGGAAGTAGGCCTTACCTTTCAGCAGGTCAGGTGGTACCACGTGGCCCATCGCTTTCACCTGTTGTTCACGTTGAAGGAATACAGGTGATGGTGGGGAAAATCGTATCTGCTCTTCTTCCTCTACTGGTGAACACACACATGGAACCCCAAAGCATGGAAAGTCCCCTTTGTATTTTAAATGCTTTCATACAGTGCAACCCTTATGTTATCGAGAAGGTATAGAGAAGCTGGGCGTGGTGCACCTGGCCGAGCTGCTCATTCGCCTGTCCTCTGGCCTGGCCTTTGTTCCCATGTGCATGGGGCCATTCTCCTGGGGAAGCATTACTTTGCCTCCATCTGTCAGTCTTTCTAATTTTTTTATATTTATATGTATATTTTATTTGTTTTTTTAAATTATAATAATTTTTTATTATATTATGTTAGTCACCATACGGCACATCCCTAGTTTTTGATGTAAAGTTCTATGATTCATTAGTTGCGTATAACACCCAGTGCACCATGCAATATGTGCCCTCCTTACTACCCTTCACCAGCCTATCCCATTCCCCCACCCTCCTCCCCTCTGAAGCCAGTTAGAATGGCAAAAATTGACAAGGCAAGAAACAACAATTGCTGGAGAGGATGTGGAGAAAGGGGATCCCTCCTACATTGTTGGTGGGAATGCAAGTTGGTACAGCCACTCTGGAAAACAGTGTGGAGGTCCCTTAAAAAGTTAAAAATTGAGCTACCCTATGACCCAGCCATTGCACTACTGGGTATTTACCCCAAAGATACAGACGTAGTGAAGAGAAGGACCATATGCACCCCAATGTTCATAGCAGCATTGTCCACAATAGCTAAATCGTGGAAGGAGCCAAGATGCCCTTCAACAGATGACTGGATTAAGAAGTTGTGGTCCATATATACAATGGAATATTACTCAGCTATCAGAAAGAACGAGTTCTCAACATTTGCTGCAACATGGACGGCACTAGAGGAGATTATGCTAAGTGAAATAAGTCAAGCAGAGAAAGACAATTATCATATGATTTCTCTCATCTATGGAACATAAGAACTAAGAAGATCAGTAGAAGAAAGAGATAAAGAAAGGGGGGGTAATCAGAAGAGGGAATGAAGCGTCAGTCTTTCTAATTTTTAATCTTCTCCTTCAGCACATAACTCTTTCCCCACATCTGGCTCTCATCATTCTCTGACCCATCCCTCTTTGCTTCTGGAGTGAAGGAGAGATGATTCTAGTTTTGAGGTGGAGGGAAGGGAGAAAGCCTTCATCCACCTTGGAAAGCTGTGAAATAGCCAAGGAATGTTCGGACATCTCTCACGATGAGGAGGGAGGGGTAATGCCCCCCAGCCCACCCACCACAGTATGCTGAAAGAACCCCATCTCCCGAGGGTCATTATAAAAGCCCTTCTCTTCCCTTAGCCGGTGAGACACTAGAGTCAGAAGCAATAGGACTATTGTATCACATATGTCATTTTTTAAAATCCAAAAGTGGGATCTTATGGCAAATTTTCACAAATTTAAATCTTTTTTTTTTTTTAAAGATTTTATTTATTTATTTGACAGAGAGAGAGACAGCCAGCGAGAGAGGGAACACAAGCAGGGGGAGTGGGAGAGGAAGAAGCAGACTCATAGCGAAGGAGCCTGATGTGGGGCTCGATCTCATAACGCTGGGATCACGCCCTGAGCCGAAGGCAGACGCTCAACCGCTGTGCCACCCAGGCGCCCCTACAAATTTAAATCTTAAAAATATATTCTGGTTATTTTTCTATGTGTGCACACGTGGATCTATCTGCTTTATTCTTTTTAACAAATTCATACTAGTCTGCTGTATTGCTCCAAAATTAACCAACTCCATTTTAATGGACCTTTTGTAATGCTCCCATTTTTTTGCTGAAAAATGAGAGTATCTTCAACATTCACTGGACATAGTCAACACCTTTCATCTTTTCCAATCTGAAAGGCAAAAATAATATAAAACAATACCAAAAAAAGATCGGGTCAGAGAGTACTTAATTATTCAATCATTTTTACAATATTCTTGTAACACATTACGTGGCCTGTATTATCTTACTTCGTATGTCAGCATTATTCCATAACCTCCACTTCTGAGCTAACGGACATAGCCAGTCTACTACTGTTTGCTGGGAATTTTTTCTTAGGAGACAGATTAGAAGGGTCACTCCCAAGTTTTTGACTTGAGCCACAGGATGGGCGGAGATGCTATTTGACTGGAAAAGACAGAGAGAAGTGACTTGAGACAGGGGAAGAAATTAAAAGGTGTGTTTTGGCCATTTAAAATGTGAGAGGCCCATGAAACATGCCTCGTGGGCAGATCATGAAGGTACTTCCAAATGTGAGGCTGGAGCACAAGGAAAGGGGGTTCATACCGGAGAGATGAAGTTGGGGTTGTGCTCCTAGAGGAGGTATTTAAAATCTTAGGCTGGATGAAATCGCCAAAGCAGGGAATATAGAGAGAGCAGTAGACATTTACTCAGTAGTTTGAAAGTACTGATGTTTGTGTGTATGAGGCATATATGAAAAAAAATCCCCTGGTGAAATCCTAGAGGTAGGAAGAAATAATAAAATAGGGTATCCTCCTTTATAATCCCTATTCCTTCTGTCAAATCTCATGTAAGTTTCATATTGGCAAAATGAGTTGATTTTTAAACATTAGTATTGAGTCTACCAGTTACTTTGAACTGCTATGAGTATTTCTGTTTGTTCTGTTGCCACAAGATTAAGAATATCCACAGCCTAAATCAGATCACTGAAATAAGTTAATAAATCAAAGGCAAGGATGATTATTAAGGTACCAATCAGTGGATCAGCTGCTGGCACCCTAATCTCTATGCCATAAATATTAACTAATTATTTATTTTTTTTAGATGACCGTCTTATCTGTGAAGAAAGATAAGACCTTATTAAGACAGCGTCATTGGTGTAGAACAGCTCTGGAAGGAGCCCACCCACGGGCTGTGGGGATGTCTGGCTCTATTCCTCCAACTTTAACTTCCTTTGATTCCTTTTAACATAGGTACACTTGGAAGGCTTGAGGTTATAGTTTTGTGTGATTTGAGTGTATGCGTGTGTTTTATTTATGGTTAAAAGAGTCTTCACGAAAGTGTTAAGGGTCATGTAGAAGATAACATTTTTAGTTTTATTTTTTCCAATGACAAACATTATTAAAAAAAATTTTGTAAAAGATAAAGGCATGGAATGAAAATTTAACTTAGTGAAAGCATTTTGTGTTTTTTTTTTAAGATTTTATTTATTTATTTGACAGAGAGAGACACAGCCAGCGAGAGAGGGAACACAAGCAGGGGGAGTGGGAGAGGAAGAAGCAGGCTCCCAGCAGAGCAGAGAGCCCGATGTGGGGCTCGATCCCAGAACCCTGGGATCATGGCCTGAGCCGAAGGCAGACGCTTAAGGACTGAGCCACCCAGGTGCCCCTAGTGAAAGCATTTTGGCTGGGGACTGGACTGAAGCGGTTTGGGCACATTTTTCTTTCTTTTCTTTTCTTTCTTTTTTTTTTTTTTGATAATTTAGCTTTACTATAGGAACGGAATATGGAGGCAGCAATGAATGCCCCTAAAACCAGCTCAAATACGGGATCTCAGATGAGCCCCTGATACACACTGGATTGAAGTTACTTCAGAGTTACATTCTTGGGCCCAAAGCTCTAACTCTGTTTTTCTAACTAAAGATTTCTCCTTATGATTTAGATCAGGGGGTGACAAACGACGGCACATGGGCCAAATCCAGCCTGTTCTGTTTTGGTGGTACTCATGAGCTGAGAATGACCTGTATGGTTTTAAATGATTGAGAGAGAGAGAGAGAAATGATATTTCATAACAGTGAAAATTATATGCAATTCAAATTTTGGCATATATAAATAAAAGTTTATTAGAAAAATTTTATGAGAAAAAAGCCATTCATCTATATACTGTCTATGGCTCTTTTGTGCTAACATAGCAGAGTTGAATGCTTGGAACCGAGGCCTGACGACCTGCAAAGCCTACACTATGTATTATCTACCCCTTTACAGAACAGTTCGTAGAATCCTTCCGAAGTCAGTGATGCCCTAGGCCTTGTGACTCTCCTATATCTGCCCTTGGTGGGTTGGCAAGAACGAGGTACCAGAGGCCGTCCTCACAGACAGTTGAATAAATGGATGGCAAGTACTTATCGAATGCAATTTTTTTTTTAGTTTAGCAGTTTTGATGCTCAGCTTCTTTTTCATGATATTGTTACCATGAATCTAATTTTACGAAAATGTGGACAAAAACGGAATGGAATGAAAACAAAAATCACTTATTCTCCATGTTACATTACTTCCTGTTGGTCTTGTTTTTATTTGTTTATTTTTTAACTTGAGCTTTATTGAGGTGTAATTGACATATAAAATTGTAAGATATCTAAAGTGCATAGCATGGGGATTTGGTATCCATGCCCATCGGGAAAAGAGTCCCCCCATCTAGCTCGTCAACACACCCACCACCTCCCATATTTATTCCCTTCCCCTTTTTTTGATGAGAACATTTAGTTCTAGTCTCTTAGCAAATTTCAATTACACGATATAGTGTTCTCAACTATCGTCACTGTGTTTGACATTCGATCTTATTCAGTTTACAGCTGACAGTGTGTACCTTTTTACCAACCTCTCCTTATTTCGCTACCCCTGCCCTAGCCCCTGGCAAGCAACTTGCTACCCTCTGTTCCTATGAGTTTGACTCTTTTTTAAGATTCTACATATAAGTGATCATGCAGGATTTGGTTTTGTCTGACTTATCTCACTTAGCATAATGCCTTCAAGGTCCATCCATGTTGTGGTATGTGGTGGGATTTCCTTCCTTCTCATGACTGAATAATATTCCACTGAATGAATGACTATATATATATATCATCTCACACCTTTTTTATCCATTCATCTGTTGATAAACACTTAGGTCGTTTGCGTATCTTGTCTATTATGAAGAATGCTGCAATGAACATGGGAGTGCAGGTATTTCTTCAAGATACTGATTGCATTCTCTTTGGAGATAAACTCCAGCAGTGGGATTTCTGGATCATACAGTGGTTCCATTTTTAACTTTTTTGAAGACTCTCTAAACTGTTTTTCATAGTGGCTGCACCAGTTTGCATTACTGCCGACAGTGGGTGAGGGTTCCCTTTTCTCCGTATTCTTGCTACCACTTCTCATTTCTGTCTTTTGATAGCAATTCTAACAGGTGCTACCTAAAGATGATTTGGATGTGCATTTCCCTGATGATGAGTGATGTTGAGCACCTTCAAAAAGTGGCTGTTGGACAGCTGTAAGTTGTTTTGGGGAAAATGTTTATTCAGATCCTCCTTCTCTTTTGTTATTGAGTTGTATGAAGTTTTTTTTTTTAATATATTTTGGGTATTAACCTCTTCTCGGACAAATGATTTGCAAATATTCTCTCCCATTGTGTAGGTTGCCTTTTCATTTTGGGGATGGCTGCCTTTGCTGCACAGGACCTTATTAGTTTGATCTAGTCCCACTTGTTTCTATTTGCTTTTGTTGCCTTTGCTTTTGGTGTTCGATCCAAAAAATCTTTGCAACCAAGACCAATGCAAAGGAGCTTACCTACTATGTTTTTTTCTAGGAGTTTTGTGGTTTTGGGTCCTATGTTCATGTCTTTAATTCATTTTGACTTGATTGCTGTGTGTGATATAAGAGAGTGGTCCAGTTTCACTCTTTTGCATATACGGCTGTCCAGTTCTTCCAGCGTCGTTTATTGAAGACACTTTTCCCACTGTGTATTCTTGGCTCCTTTGTCACAAATTATTTGACCGCATATGTGTGGGTTTATTTCTGGGCTCTCCATCCTTTTTCACTTATCTTTCTGTGTGTTTTTAATGGAAGTACCATACTGTTTTGATTACCACAGCTTTGTAATGTAGTTTGAAATCAGGACGTGTGATGCTTCTTGCTTTGTTTTTCTTTCTTAAGATGGCTTCGGCTATTCAGAGTCTTTTGTGGTCACATACAAATTTTAGGATTGTTTGTTCTATTCCTATGACAAATGCCATTGGGATCACATTGGATATGTAGCTTGCTTTGAGTAGTATGGACATTTTAACAATATTAATTCTTCCAACCCATGAGCATGGAATGTCTTTCCATTTGTTTGCGTCTTCTTCAATTTCTTTCATCAGTGTTTCATAGTTTTCAATATACAGATATTTTACCTCCTTGGGTAAATATATTCCTAGGTGTTTTATTCTTTTTGATGCCCTTGTAAATGGAATTGTTTTCTTTTTTTTTTTTTTAAGATTTTATTTATTTATTTGACAGATATAGAGACAGCCAGCAAGAGAGGGAACACAAGCAGGGGGAGTGGGAGAGGAAGAAACAGGCTCATAGTGGAGGAGCCTGATGTGGGGCTCGATCCCATCACGCCAGGATCATGCCCTGAGCCGAAGGCAGACGCTTTAACCGCTGTGCCACCCAGGCGCCCCTGGAATTGTTTTCTTAATTTCTGTTTCTGGTAGTTCATCATTACCGTATAGAAACACAACAGAGTTTTATATATGAATTTTGTATCCTGCAGCTTTACTGAATTCATTTATTCTTTCTAACAAATTTTTTTTTGGTAGACTCTTTTGACTTTCTCTATATAATATCATGTCATCTGCAAATAGAGACAGTTTTACTTCTTCCTTTTTGATTTGGTGTCTTATATTTCTTTTACTTGCCTAATTTCTCTGGCTAAGACGGCCAGTACTATGTTGAATAAAAGTGGCAAGAGTGGGCATCCTTGTCTTGTTTCTGATCTTAGAGGAAAAGCTTTCAGCTTTTCATCATTGAGTATGATGTTAGCTGTGGGCTTGTCCTATATGGCCTTTATTATGTTGAGGTGCATTCCCTCTACACCCACTTTGTTGAGAGTTTTTATAATGAATGGATATTGAATTGGGTCAAATGCTTTTTCTGAATCTGTTGAGAGGATCCTATGAGTTTCATACTTGGTTTTGTTAATGCAGTGTATCACATTGATTGATTTTCAGTTGTTTAACCGTTCTTGTATCCCTGGGATAAATCCCACTTTATTATGGTGTGTGATCCTTTTAATGTACTATTGATTTTGGTTTGCTAATATTTTCTTGAGGATTTTTGCATCTATGTTCATCAGAGATATTGGCCTATAATTTTCTTTTCTTATAGTGTCCTTGGCTGGTGTTGGTATCAAGGTAATGCTAGCTTTGGGGCGCCTGGGTGGCACAGCGGTTAAGCGTCTGCCTTCGGCTCAGGGCGTGATCCCGGCGTTATGGGATCGAGCCCCACATCAGGCTCCTCCGCTATGAGCCTGCTTCTTCCTCTCCCACTCCCCCTGCTCGTGTTCCCTCTCTCGCTGGCTGTCTCTATCTCTGTCGAATAAATAAATAAAATCTTTAAAAAAACAAAAAAGGTAATGCTAGCTTTGTAAAATGGAGTTTGGAAGTGTTCCCTGCTCTGGCTTATTTATTTCCTTTTAGTTTTTATTCTGTATGTTGGATACTTTTTGCAGAATGGGATGTCATATATAACTTTTAAGTTGACTTTTTTCCTTTTTTACTAAACATGTGTCTTTAAATACATAATTTTCATGGCTACATTGTATTCTACCTTTGGAAGAATTATAACTTATTTAACAACTCTTACTGTTGGAATTTGGGTTCCAGAATAAATAATACTTAATTTATGCCTTTCATACAAATAGCTGTCTACATATATTTTTAGAAATATACGAACTGGGTCTAAAGAGATGAATATTTTTAAGTTTAGGAGAATGTTTACCATATGCATATGGGAGGAACAAAATTACTTCCCAGATACGCTTAAAAATGACTGCATATTTATTTCATCCTTGTCCCACTTAATGCATTATTTTAATTGGTGCCAATATTTTTAAAATATTGTTTGAACTTTCATTTATTTCATGACTAGTACAGTTATATCTCTCAAATATATATTATTTTTCTGTGACTTGTTTGTTCTTGTCCTTTACCCATTTTTGTTTTATAATGGGAAGTAGGTGTTATTTTTAAAGGTCTATTTCCGTATTAAGGACATTAGCTTTTGTGTATATATAATGCATATATATGTGTATATATTTATAACACAGTTATCATACCTAATTCACCCTTAACTTTTTTTGTGCATGGTATTTTTGACATAATGGAATTTTAAATGGTTATGTACTCATTGTATTGATTTTCTCCTTTTGATTTTTTTCTCCTTTGTGATCCATCTGTTTTAGTTTTGTAATCCTTTTTTGCTTTGAAATTTCTCTCCAATATAAGCATCAGCCATATATTCCCCTGTATTTTTTGTGTGTGCTTTAAATGATTTCATTATTTACATTTCACATATCTGTGTAGAATTTACTTCCATGTGAGGTTATTATCAAACTTGATTCTCCCCCGTGTACTTCACCAATTTTTCTAGCAACTTATGTGGATAAACCTACATTCCTCAGTGGTTTATGATATTTCCTTTGTAATATAAAAATAATTTCGGTTTACCAGATTCCCTTTCAGGTCTTACTTTTGTGTTCTACTGATCTGCCTGCCAATTCTTTTTTTAGATCACACTGTTTTAATTGTTTATTTGTAATACCTCATAAGGCAAGTTACCCCTCACTCCACCCATAGATTTCCTTTTACAAAATTTCCTTTGGTTGCTTTTTTTGAGGGAGGGTGGGGCAATGAGTAGTAGGATTAGTGGTTTCTTAATCCCATTCTTCAATCAAGGCAATAAAAACATGTTATTAGAACAGTGAGGGTTTTTTTTCCCTGCAACTTGAAAATAGATACTCAGTTTATTCATCTAAAGGCTCTATCAACTTCTCTGAAAATACATTTTAAAAGGTGAAAAAAAAAGTACAGTTCTGTTTCCAACCTCTGAATAGTTCCACATGTCTTGAAATAGTTTTTTTTTTTTCCTTTGCCAGTTTTAGCATTTTGGATTTTATTCAATGATGATGTAGTTTGGTTAACAGATTGTGTTCAAGGCATTAAAAGATTATTCCTCAATGAGAGTTTGATGGGAGTTATGAAATATCTTGTTCTTTTGTTGTTGCTGTTGTTGAGTTTTTATTCCATAATCATAAACTTAACTCTGCAATCCATCAAGACTTGGAGTGTGATGAGGAAAAATGGAACCCAAAGAACTGCAGTGTGAATACAAAGATCATCGGATGTTATAAGCAGACAGGGATGAGGGGTGCTCTCCTGAGCAACAGATGGAATGGCCTGGCGGTTAAAATAAAATGCAAGTCAGATTTACTGGGTGTCCACTCTGGGCAATGGTGATCTTTTGTCTGGTCTTGTCATCCTAGACCCAAAGTGTTCCATGGTTTCCACAGTATTCATGCGCTCTTTTTTTTCACTTTGCTGAAGATCACGGGCTTACCATCTAACCATACAGGCTTAGCATTCTTGGGAACCATTTATGTTGGGCCTAGCGTTTGCCATGGACAGGTGCTGGGACCTATATAATTCAGGTTGAAATTCTCATCATTATATTTCTCCCTTAGATGGACTTGTTGCACTGCCATTATGGCATTTGAAGTCACCATCCTGCCATATAAACCCTGCAATAATTTTTTAAAAACAGGAAACTTTACAACCAAATTCCTTCTTCCCAGTGCTCAGAACATGAAAGGTTTCTTTTTTTTTTTTTTTAAAGATTTTATTTATTTATTTGACATAGAGACAGCCAGCGAGAGAGGGAACACAGCAGGGGGAGTGGGAGAGGAAGAAGCAGGCTCCCAGTGGAGGAGCCTGATGCGGGGCTCAATCCCAGAATGCTGGGATCACGCCCTGAGCCGAAGGCAGACGCTTAACGACTGCGCCACCCAGGCGCCCCTGGAACATGAAAGGTTTCTGCTGTCTTTGAGAAATTGTCTGGAAACAGCTCTCAGGAGATGTGGTCAAAGGGCTCATTGGCAATGGTGATGTCAAAGAACATGAGCATGGCTGCGTGGTGTGGTGTGGCCCCAGGAGGTGGTGATGCTGTTTGCAAAGCTATCTTGTTCTTGTTCTTTCTTGTTGTAAAATTTTAATTCCAGTATAGTTAATATACGGTGTTATATTATTTTCAGGTGTACAATATAGTGATTCAACAATTCTATATGTTATCAGTGTTCGTCCATGATAAGTGTACTCTTCATTCCCTTCACCTACTTCATCCATTCCCCCCACACACCTCCCCTCTGGTAACCATCAGTTTGTTCTCTATAATTAAGAGTCTGTTTTATGGCTTGCCTCTTTTTTTTTGTTTCTTTGTCTTGTTTCTTAAAACTACATATGAGTGAATTCACATGGTTATTTGTCTTTCTCTGACGGACTTATCTCACTTAGCATTATGCCCTGTAGATCCAGCCATGTTGTTGCAAATGGCAAGATTTCATTCCTTTTTATGGCTGAGTAATATTTCATTGTATATATACACCAAATTGTCTTTATCCATTTATCCATTGATGGACACTTGGGCTGTTTCCATAATTTGGCTATTGTAAATACTGCTGCGATAAACATAGGGGTACATATATCTTTCTGAATTAGTGGTTTGGTATTCCTTGGGTAAATACCCAGTAGTGTAGTTACTGGATCATATGGTAATTCTATTTTTAATTTTTAGGGGAACCTCCATACTGTTTTCTACCATGGCTGCACCAGTTTGCATTCCCACCAGCAGTGCACAGGGTTCCTTGTTCTCCACATCCTCGCCAACACTGGTTGTTTCTGCTTGTTTGTTTGATTTTAGTCATTCTGACAGATGTGCGGTGATAGCGCATTGTGGTTCGTTTTGTATATCTTTGATGATGAGTAATGTTGAGAATCTTTTCATTCTTGTTCTTCTAAGTTGTTTTCCCAAGGTCAAAATAGGGAGAATAATCATGAACACTATTTCTAAAACATGCTTGCATTTTATGGACAATATTAGAGTGATTCATTAATGCAACAAATATTTATAACATCCTCACTATGAGCCAGGCACTAGCATTATGGGTGCTGGACGTATAGCAAGGAGCAAAATAAGTGTAATACTTGGTCTGGAGATTAAGTTCCAGTAGGAGAAATGAACAAATAAATAAAAATGTATAATGCAGCGTGAAACAGAGGTAAGTACTCTGAAGACAAGCAAAGCAAAGGAAAGAATATGGCAGAAATGAGGATGACACTCTTGGGTAGCGTGATTAGGAAAGGTCTCTTTGATTAAGTGGTCTTTGCAGAGACTTGAAAGAGATGAGGAAATAAATTATACAAGCTGATGGGTTCTGGGACCATTGAGCACATCAGCATATCCAGAAAGGAGTGAGTGAATCGGAAAGTAGTGGGAGATAAGGTCAGAGAAGTAGCCAGGGTCAAATTAAAGGGTCTGATTCTACTGAGGTGGTGATGAGAAGCTGTTGGAAGATTCTGAGCAGAAGAATGACATGATGGGGCGCCTGGGTGGCACAGCGGTTAAGCGACTGCCTTCGGCTCAGGGCGTGATCCTGGCGATCTGGGATCGAGCCCCACATCAGGCTCTTCTGCTATGAGCCTGCTTCTTCCTCTCCCACTCCCCCTGCTTGTGTTCCCTCTCTCGCTGGCTGTCTCTATCTCTGTCGAATAAATAAATAAAATCTTTAAAAAAAAAAAAGAAGAATGACATGATTTGATATCATTTGCATTGTATCTCTCTGGCAGCCTTTACATAAAGTGGATGGTGATGCCATCACTAAGGACACTGGAGAATAGTGGATTTGGGTGGTAGGTATCAGGAGTTCTGTTTGGACATGCCACATTGGAAGTGCCTGTTAGCCATGTGAGAGGTGATGTCTAATTGTAGTAGGATGATGCATGAACCTGGAGCACCAGACAAAAATAGCAATATTGGGACAACATAGGTTGGTTTAGCACTGTGGACCTGGGTCAGCTCACTCAGGGGTATATTCACTTCCTAGGGCTTCTGTAACAAATAACCATCACTTCACTGGCTTAAAACAACAAAAATTGTTGTTACTCATAGTTCTGGAGGGTAGAAGTCTAAAGTCTTGCAGGGCCTTTCTCCCTCCCTTTGTCGCTTCTAGCCACTAATGCTTATTGGTGTTCCCTGGTCTGTGACCCCTCACTCTAATCTCTGCCTCTCTCCTCTAAGGGTACTTGTCTTTGGATTAAAGGCTCATCTGGATAACCCATGATAAGCTGCTTTCAAAATCCTTAACCTAATGATGGTTTACAATATAAGGCAATATTCACTCTTTTATCACACAGGGCAATATCCACAGGTTCCAGGGATTAGGGCATGGACCTGTCTTTTGGGGGCCGCCATTCACTCATCACAGGCAACGGAGTGTGGATGGAAAAGAGAAGTGGCCACAAGACTCAGCTGTGGGGCACCAGAGCATTCAGAGGTGGGAAGAGAAACTGAAAGGAGGTCAGTGAGGTGTAGGAGGAACAGGAGAGTCCGAGCATGGTGTGTGGGGAGGAAGTGTTTCAAAAAGGAGACGGTTTGCTGTATGGAAAGCTGCTGAGTTGTGTAGAAAATAAGGATCAAGCCATGATGATTAGACTTCATAAGATACAAGCCATTGGTGAACTTGCCAAAACTGTGTTCAGAGAGTGGCATACTTGCATCTGTTGTGGTCCTCAGTGCTGAATCCAGCTTCTCCTGGAATACTATAATCCTGTTTTCACTGTGGGACCGGTGGTTGGCCAAGCACATAGAATTTTAAAAGTTATTCTGTCATTTCTTTTTCTTCCTTCTATTTGAAGTTATGTTTGTGAGTGTGTTGTGTCAATAGTTTGGTTTCTTCAAACAAACTGTCATATGCTTATGGTAGAAATTTGGAAATTACAAAAAGAAAAAAATTAAAATGGGTAATTTCATTTCAAATTTCATCTAAACAAGCCATTTTTTTTTGCAACCATTTTTTCTAGGACTTTCTTGTTTGATTGCTCATTTTTTTGATTGGGCTTTGAGGCTTTTTTAGAAATGTCACTGAATTCAGTGATATGATTTCCCAGGAGTAGGTAAAGGACAATGGTGCTCACAATGTGTTGCCCTGTGACTGGGATTAACTTTTAGGTTTTGGGGTACCAGTGTGAATGGCTGGGCAGGTAACCTCCAGCAGAGCTGCCCAGTTGTTAAAAAGAAGACACTCCTCGGAAAACTGAATGGGAAGAAATCAGAGAGAGAGACAAACCATGAGAGACTCTGGACTCTGGGAAGCAAACTGAGGGTTGCTGGAGGGGAGGGATGTGGGGGGATGGGGTAACAGGGTGACAGGTATTAAGGTGGGCACATGTTGTGATGAGCACTGGGTATACTATATGCTGGCTAACTCAACATAATATAAATAAATAAATAAATAAATAAATAAATAAATAAATAAATAAATAAATAGAGACCCTCCCAAATAGAGGAGTCTATGCTGGTGAATGAAGTACAGATAGGTCCATTCCATTTATAGAACATGCAAACAGCATGTATTCAAGAGCCAGGGTTCTCATTTTGTCTCCCCAGATGTTAATATAGGGAGGCAGTGAATTGTTTTGTTGCTTGTTTGTTTTTTGTTTCGGAAAGCTAATAAGGGAATCGGAGGAATCTGAATATCACATTAACATTTTGCATTTTTATAACGTCTGTATTAAATTTGTGAGAGATCGGATTAACGGAGGACAACTCTGACTCAAAGTAAGTTTGAGTAAAAATCGCCAGAGTCATCTCAGTCTAAAGCAGGTAGATTGATGGGGCGCCTGGGTGGCACAGCAGTTAGGCGTCTGCCTTCGGCTCAGGGCGTGATCCCGGCGTTGTGGGATCGAGCCCCACATCAGGCTCCTCCGCTATGAGCCTGCTTCTTCCTCTCCCACTCCCCCTGCTTGTGTTCCCTCTCTCGCTGGCTGTCTCTATCTCTGTCAAATAAATAAACAAAATCTTTAAAAAAATAAAAATAAAAAAAAATAAAGCAGGTAGATTGAGGGTAAGACGAGGAACATAGGAACAACACCGAGAGTGCTGGAACATGGCTTTTTGAGTAGATTCAGGAATAAATCCTCTTGAGATCCCCTCTGGATCCCAAAATTAGCACCATAAGATAGTGATAATAGACTCTGACCAGATGTTTCTCTCTTTGATTTAAGCAGCTATCTCTGAAGAAAAGGCCCAGTGAGCTTACTTACTAATCAGATTTCCTCTTCAAGATCGGCAAAGCTTTCCCCATTTTCTATTATTTAAATTGCCTAAATTTTAAGTCAATGGATACTGGAAAATACAGACCTCATAAAGATGCCAAATTAATTATTGGTGTTCAAAACCAAATACTAGTAGGAAAAATGTATTGTTCTAGAATACTAGGTCAGTATTTTTAGGGCGTTGAGTAAAAAACAGGGAGGAATACATTCTTATTTTATGATTGTGAAGCTCAAAATCTGAGCTGCTGACATAAATTGAGATCAGTATTCTTATCCCACTTTTGACTTTTTCTGTTTTGCCTGCCAAAAGTCCAGATGAGAAAAAGTTCTCGAAAGTGGAAATAAGGAAAGTTATTTTATATAAGCCAAATTACTTGTTAATATGTGCCATTCAAGGCTGAGAATGAGTTTTAGAATTTAAAGCTCATTGTATTTATCTTCCAATCAAGCCAAAATTATTGAGAATACCATATGTTTTTAGAAAATATATTTGGTGTCTTTGGGAACTCAAGGCTACTAAATCATTAACAGCTGCCAGAATGGAATAGACCAAATGTACTTGGAATTTAGTTCTTTGTAGTCGGGAAGTTTGTGGATTTCCTGGTTCAGCCCATCTGATGAGAAGAATAACTCACAAACATGCTAGCTGGTTGCACAGAATAAATAATATTGCCAGAGAATATGAGATACATGGGAGTGAAGAGAAATGGACGAGACTGTGTCATCAGTTGCAGACAAATAAAGGCAATTTAAGAGGGAAGTAATAGGGCCCTTGTTGAGTTTCGTCTGATGCAGTGGCTCTCAGCCTAGCCGCTGTTGACATTTCGGGCCAGATCATGATGTGTTGTGGGGTTTGTCCCGTGTGTTGTAGGACGATGAGTAGCAACTCTGGCTTCCACCCCCAGATGCCACAGCACCCTCTCTCCAGTTGTGACATTGCCAAATGTCCTGGTGGGGGCAAACTTGACCCTGACTTAGAACCACTGTGCCAGACTGCCCAAAATCCTTTTTTTTTTTGATTAGTAGTCCCTTAAACTGCTTCTTTTATTTAAGTGCTATATAGATGTTTGCTGTTACTATTAATTGGGTTACAAATCAAGAGAGCTATACCAAGCCTAGGAGCTCAAAATGTTTTGAGTTCAACATAGACTGTTGTATTTCTCACTGTGTATTCCCACAGTTAGTATAAATAAATTAAGTGCCTTCATAATTCCAATTAGTTCATCTTTTCTACCAGGCACAGGACCACTGCTAACATAAATGGTATTTATGGTCAAAGAGTGTCCTTACCTCTAGGCACTTACAGCTCCATGTCAGTGTTGGGCAAGCAGAGTGGGCTAGATTGCATTCCCAGGCACCCACTGGGCAAGGTGCCTCTGTGTCGTGGTCAGTGAGCATGACTGTGCAGGGTCCTGATGGGGACATTATTCTTGCTGGGAAACCTGGCTCAGAAACTCAAATCTCCTACTCCAGGGTGAATTCTGTCAGCTGGATTGGGTTATTAGTAATCATGCCACTTACTGCCTCAATTTCTCTGCCCTCCCTTGCTGCTCTGAAGGGTGGAGGCGGAGTGTTGAGCCCATCGCTTGAGAAGCTTGGGAATGGGAGGGAATCCACAGATATGTTGTCAAACTGTTAGCATGGGGATGTTTTTAGAGCCTTGAAGTTGGATGGGATCACTTAGGCATAGTGAGAGGAGTAAGAAGACAAAGGGCCGAGGGCTGAGCCTCAGGGAACTCAAACTTTGAAGATCACATGAAAGTGTAGGAACAGGCAAAGGAGACTGAGAAGGAGAACTCAGACGAGGAGGAGGAAAGTGAGGGTGAGCTGTCAACGAAGGTAAAAGGAGAGAGTTAAAACCAAAGTCTATACTTTGTGAATGGATGGCGTAGGGGTAACTCTGTTGTACCAATCATGGTAGTAATTCATGGCCAACTGAAAAGTAATGCTAACATTTCCATTTCCTTACCGACCAACCTCTTGTCTTGTAGGTTAAAGCTTCTGATGCGGATGCAGGACTCTATGGCTTTGTGGAGTATTCTCTTTATGATGGATTCCAAAGCTATGACGCGTCCCCAGCGTTCCAGATCCACCCACATGATGGGCGAATCTGTGTTTCTCAAGATATTGATAGGGAAAGGGATCCAGCAACCTATGACCTCCTGGTGAAAGCTAAGGATGGGGTAAGTGGTCATGCATGAAATCTCAAGCATACTCCACAGTGAACCACTGTGTGCGTATCAGAGAGTATCACTGATTACCAATTAGCCAATCTTGTTTCATAAATCACTACCTCTTTCCTTTGCAAATACCAGACATTATTCTATATCATTTCATCCATAAATAGTTCAATAATATCTATAACAGATAATTACTTTTTTAAAAACATGACAATAAATTAACAATAATTCTTTAATAATATCTAATATGCAGTCCATTTAAAATTTTCTGGATTATCTAAAAATGTCTTTTAAAAGGTGACTTATTTGAATTAAGATCCAAACGAATTCAAAATTGATATGATTGTAATATCCCTTTGGTTTCAGTCCATACAGTCAGCTCCCGTCCCTTACCTTTTCTCCGATGGTATTTGTTTTTGGAAGAAATCACATTATTTGCCCTGTAAATGTTCCACCTTCTGAATGTAGCTGATTACATCCTTGGGATTCATTGAATGTCCTCTTTTATCATATTTCCTATGAACTGGCGTTCTGAGCCGGAAGCCGGTTTCGTTCTGGGTTCGTTTAGGTGGTGCTGTGTCCTTCTCGGTGTATCGCCAGACGCACGCCATTATTCCATTACGGGGTGCAATGCAGGGACTGCTGGGTTCTGTTATTCCTTTTGCATTTATTACCTGGAATTCTTCAACGAAGAATGTTCTCTTATCAGCTATTTGACTATCCTGAAATACAATTCCTAGAGGAGAGGCAGGATAGTGCTTGATTAGTTCCAGTTTATCAGTTTTTAGAATAACAAGTTGGTGCATTTACTATCTCCAAAGGGCGTGGATGATTTTTTTCTAGTGTGATTATAAATTCCGGGATTTTTATATATTTGATGTATTTCATACATTGCTGACATTATTCTCTCTGATGTTCATACTGACTCATCTTAAGTCAGTAGGGGCACCTTCAATTTGACTTTTATGTCTTTTTTTTTTTTTGGTTAACTTTTATTTATTTATTTTTTTATTTTATTTTTTTTAAAAGATTTTATTTATTTATTCGACAGAGATAGAGACAGCCAGCGAGAGAGGGAACACAAGCAGGGGGAGTGGGAGAGGAAGAAGCAGGCTCATAGCAGAAGAGCCTGATGTGGGGCTTGATCCCAGAACGCCGGGATCACGCCCTGAGCCGAAGGCAGACGCCCAACTGCTGTGCCACCCAGGCGCCCCTTTTTGGTTAACTTTTAAATTGACATATCAAATGCATGCATAAAGGTGCACAAATCATAGTACACTTTAGTGGATTTTTGCAAAATTAACACATGCATGGAAGCAGATGAAGAGACATTACCAGAACCCTGGAAGCCCCTCTCTTGGTCTCTTGCTTATCCCTTGCCCCTGCCTTTCAGATTAATCACTATTGACTTTTTTTTTAATTTAAGATTTTATTTATTTATTTGAGAGAGAGAGAGCGTGAGAGAGTGCATGAGCCGGGGGAGGGGCAGAGGGAGAGGGAGAAGCAGACTCCCCGCTGAGCAGGGAGTCTGATGCTGGGTCTTGATCCCAGGACCTTTGGATGATGACCTGAGCCAAAGGCGGACCTTTAACCTAGACACTCAGGCTCCCCCATCACTATTAACTTCTAACAACAAACATCATTTGCCTGTTTTTAAACTTTCAGGGAATTAGATTTGTACACTATGTGTTTTTATTTTTTCTTTTGCCAAACATTATTTCTAAGAATCATCCATACTGTTGTGTATAGCAATAGTTAGTTCATTCTCACTGGTTTGTAGTATTCTTTTATGGGAATTTTTTTATTATTATGTTCAGTTAGCCAGTGTATAGTACATCATTAGTTTTTGATGTAGTGTTCAATGATTCATTAGTTACGTATAACACCCAGTGCTCATCACCACATGTGCCCTCCTTAATACCCATCACTCTGTTACCCCATCCCCCCACCCCTCTCCCCTCTGAAACCCTCAGTTTGTTTCCTGGGGTCCATAGTCTCTCATGGTTCATCTCCCTCTCTGATTTCTCCCCCTTCGATTTCCCTCCCTTCCCCTGTGGTCCTCTGTGCTATGGCTTAAGTTCCACATATGGGTGAAACCGTATGGTAATTGTCTTTCTCTGCTTGACTGATTTCACTTAGCACAATCCCCTCTAGTTCCATCCATGTCGATGCAAATGGTGGGTATTCTTTTATGGGAATTTGTGATAATTTTTTATCAATTCTATAATTGATGGCATATATTTCAGGCTATTATAAGTAGTGCTTCTATTAACATTCTCATACATGTAATTTGGTGAAAAAAATACAAGCATTTCTTTTTTTTTTTAAGATTTTATTTATTTATTTATTTATTTATTTATTTATTTATTTATTTATTTATTTAGAGAGTAGGAGCAGGGAAGGGGCTGGGGTGGGGGTGTAGATGGGGAGAGAAAGAGAATCTCAAGCAGACTCCCTGCTGAGTGTGGAGCCCAACGTGGGGCTTGATTCCATGACCCTGAGATTGTGACCTGAGCTAAAATCAAGAGTCAGATACTTAACTGACTGAGCCCCCCAGGCCCCAAGCATTTCTATTGAGTATATATTTAGGAGTAGAGCTGCTAGATCGTAAGAAAGCCAAACAACTTTTCAAATGGTTGTACCAATTTATACTCCCACCAATAGGATATGAGAATTTCATTTGCTCCACATCCTCCCAGCAATTGATATTTAATGTCTTTTTAATTATAGCAATTCTGGTACGGGTACCGAGTCAGTGGTGTATCACCTTGGGGCTTTACCGTGCATTTCCTCGATGGCTAATGAATTGAGCACTATTTCATACGTTTATTGGCTGTTTGTAGAACTGGTTCTGTGAAGCATCTGTTCAATTCTTTACCATTTTCTATTGTATTATTGGGTTCCTTTCCTGTTGATTTGTATGGATTCTTATATTTTTGGCATTCAAGTCCTTTGTTGTATCTACTTACTGTGTGTATCTTCTTCCAGTCTGTGGCTTGCCTTTTTACTCCCTTAACGGTGTCTTTTGAGGAACAGAAGTTGTTAATTCTAATAAAACTTAGTTTATTCATTTGCTTACCTTTACAGCTAAATTTAGAAGTATTTGCTGTCCTTTTTAGAAGTAACTGCTTACCTTAGAGACATGAGGTGTTACCTTACATTTTCTTCTGAAAACTTTCTTTGTTTAACCTTTCATACTCATCATTTTTTCAGTCTAGTGGGAGGAAGGCTTGTTATTTATTTATTTTTCTAATATGGATACTGAGATGACCGTTCTTTCATCATTGCACCGGAGTATCACCTTTGTCATAAATCATGTAATTATGAATATATGTATTTATTTCTGGACACCCTATTTTTGACCTATTTGTCTACCTCTGTACTAGCACCATACTCTCTTAATTGTTTAAGCTCCATAATAGGTCATGATATTGTATATTCTTTTAGCTTTGTCCTTCATTTTCAAGATTGCCTTGGCTATTCATGGCTATTCCATTCACATTTTTAAGTACATTTCAGAAACAACTCGTTCAATTTCATTCCATTACAGCAAAGATTACCTACTATCTACACACTATTCTGCATTTTTATTTTTTCATTTAGGCTACTTTGGAGACTTTCCTTGTTTCTTTTTTATCTGCTTACTACTCCTTTGTTGGGTACTGCTAACACCTCTCTGTTCTAATCTTTCTCTTTTCAAAATAATAAGCAGACCTACCTACTTAAGATATGAGTTATTGGAAAAAATAAATCTAAATATATATACTACAAGTAAACATGTAGAAACTACCAAGAAAATGAAGTCATTTATATTCGATAAAACTAGCATGGTTTGATTAGATTTTATCAATCCCTGACTATGTGGTTTAGGAATTCTTGCTTCTTTGTAAGAAAAGATGTAGGAGACAAAAATAGGAATAAACAGAGGAATTTAGATCAATTCAAATCTACATGATTATTTAAAACTCAATATATGCACACACAAATATTAATGCAAGACTTCAGAAATATATTCTTTTTTTTTTTTGAGAGCGAGAGAGAGAGAGAGAGAGAGAGAGAGAGTGTGTGTGTGTGTGTGTGTGTGCACATATGCAGGAGCAAACCGCCAGGAGTGGCAGAGGGAGAGAGAGAAAGAATCTTAAGCAGGCTCCACGCTCAGCATGGAGCCCAAAGCGTGGCTTGATTCCATGACCTTGAGATCATGAACTGAGCCGAAATCAAGAGTCAGACACTTAACGGACTGAGCCACCCAGGTGCCCCACAGAAATTTATTCTTAATAGATTTTGAGACAGTTATAAAAGCCCATCCTAGAAGTGAATAACCCGTTTAAGTCCAATTCTTCAGTAGTTGAACATCTGTTTCTAATTAGTTCCTTTCAGATGCTCTCATAAAAGTGTATATAGAAATTATCTTAATAGAAGTAAGATCGTTTAATGCCGGAAATTTTTTATTCCCCAAAAACAGTGCAATTAATTAGGATTATTGGCAGTGGAATAAAAAATCAACCCATATATTTAATTTAAACCTCCTTGCTTTTGTCTGTTTTCATATTGAACCTACTCACCACAGTGATGAAGAATGCTTCCCCTGCCTCTCAGCTCACCAGACTCTGCTGCAACGTTCAAGTGCATCTTAAACCACGCCGTCTCTCCAGGCTCTGACAGACGGAACAGAAGGGACGTACTTTACTTCCCAGCCAAAAGATATTTTATTTTAAAGATAACCAAAAAAGTGTTTACAAACAGACTGTAGGCAGCTTTTCGCTAATTTTTAGAAATCAAAGAAGAGATGATCTCCAGGTTGATGACGCTACGGTCTGAATATTTATGCCCCCCCCCCATTCATATATTGAAAATCTAATACCCAGAGTGATGATAGTAGGAGGTGGGGCCTTTGGAAGGTGATTATGTCATGAGGGTGTAGCCCTTGTGAATGGGATTAGTGTTCTTACAAAAAAGGCCCCACGTAATCCCTTAGCCTCTTCTACCAGTTGAGGACACCAGGAGAAACTGGCAGGGCCCAGCCTTCTCCAGAACTTGGCTCTGCTGCCACCTGATCTTGGACTTCTGGCCTCCAGAAGTGTGAGAAATAAATCTGTGCTGTTCCTAAGCTACCCAGTCTGTGGTACTTAGAGCAGCCAGAATGGACTAGGACAATGTGTGTGCGTTACAACATTCTCTTTAAAAACTCCTTGTGCTGTACAAGGAAAACCCTCCAACAAGGTACAACATGTTTCAGTTTTGTTTGAACAGAAGCAACCTCCCTGTGGGTACTTCATACTCAACATCTCACCCTATCATTCGGGTGATTTCATCTTAAACCAGGCCCTGGCACAGACTGGAGCTGCTCCGTACCCTGAGTGGTTTAATATTGGTGTCATTGTTATTTAGCGATGGGCCAGGAGATGGCTGCCATTGAAAAAGGCAGTTGGTTATACTCACAGATTCAAGATGGGGTTGGGGCGGGGAGGGTAGCATATGCCACACCACAGTGTAGGGGTGGGTATGTGCACAATGGGAAGCACTGGGGTGGGTGAGGAGTCAGAGAGAGAGAGGGGGGAAACTGTGGGCAAGGGCCTTTATAGTGGTTTTCAAGGGAAGAAATGGGAAACGCAGATGAGGCAGGCTTAGGATTGGCTAGTTTGAGTACTTTCAACAAGCACTGGGGCATAGAGGCTGTCTCTAGCTGTCCTGGCACTTGACCCTGGGGTGATTGGGGCAGGTGAATAGCTGCCTAGAGGGGTGAAAGCACAGGAAAGGACGTGGTTGGGGTTTGGGCTCTAGATTGGTTGGTTTGCATTTGAAAAGCTTGCCCACTGGATCCTGGACAATCTTCCAGGATTGGCAAGGCCTGAGGTCAAAGCATCAGTACACAGAAAATAGAAGACGTGGCTAACTCACTGCCCTGGTGCTGCGTCCCCTCTTGGAGAAGGCAAAGGCTCACCAGAGCTCTTGGGATACTTCGGGCTCCGGAAAAGAAAATCTTTGCAGCTACCTTGTTTTACTCAGTGTATTGGAAATAGCACCCAGTGATACTGAGAGAATTCAGTATTCAGTTCAGCTTTTGTCCCCGCGTGGCATCTGAAATCATCAAAGACAGTTTCTGTCACGGCCTGGGCTACTTTCAGCACTTTGCTGTCTTTGCGTCAGGACCCATGTGGTCCCATGCCGGCGTCACTCACCACCGCGAGGTCCTGGGCCGATAGGCCACACGTGTTCTGTCAGGTGCCGCCAGTGAGCGCTCTTCCTCTTGCTCTTCCTCCCCACTTTCCTCTGGGCCTCCTCCTCCTCCTCATCTTCATCTCTCACTCTGCACCTTCTGCCTCATCTCTGTCCTCTTCCAAGTTTATCTCCTTTGGATGATCTTGAGCTTGTGAATCCGTCTGTGCTCAAGTCTTCCATTTTCCCATCCTGTGGGGATCGAAGTAGTACAAATCATTCAGGATAAACGGGCAGTCCCTTGTTTCAGACGTGCCCCCCTAAACAACAGAGCAGCTCATGCTTCTTGGTCAGCATGGCATTGGGGTAGGGACTTGGTTCTGGCAGAGGGCTACTGGCTTCAGCGGAACCGGCTGCCTGCTTCCTGCCTCCTGGGGCGGAGATCAATTGTTCAATGCTAATCATTGCCCCACCCTCTGTGATCACCTTTCTGACCACATGCAGGGACTCCTGGGTGCTGGCTTCCCCACATCCCTGCTTATTATCACTTTCAGGCTCTAGTATGATGATGATGATGGTGATGGCCTTGCCTACCTTTTTTCTTCTCTGACCCAGTGCCTTTAGCCATCCTGCAAACCAGAGGCTCTTTGTGGTGTTACAGAAGTATGAGTCATCAGAGAAGCCAACTTCCAGACTCTGTTCTTCTTCCTCACTACAGACACCCCCCAAAAAGCAATGTCTGATGATTCTATCAAAATGCTAGATCTAAGAGTGAGCTCTGTTCCCCAAGGGGTAATCTAGGTCCATACCCGTTTGCCTTCTTTTCCTTCCTCAGACTTTAGCAGGGCGTATCGGAATGTAGGGTGTGTTTGTCCACCTTTGTTGACTGTTTCCAATAGCTTCGATAGATGATTGTGCTCCCCTATGGAGTGACAGAAATTTGGCCGCCCAATTTGGGTGTGGGCCCTGTGCCTCACAGGACAGCTTGCTCCACGTCAGTGTGTCCAGGTTAAAGTCATGCCTGTCATAGTGATAGATGTGATCCCTTGTACCCTCATGGAAAACACCAAAAAGAATTGACTGTGTCTTCCAGGCTACCATCTGATACCCACTCTGACTTATTGATTTGACTTGGTCTCCAGCCTTGGTTGCCAAATGAAGGACCCAAACATCTGTGTGGTGAATATGGTCAAGTGATCTTTCTCAGGATGATCAGAGAAAAACACATTCAACGTTGGTGAAGGTGGGGGATGTGTGTTCCTACAATCTGAGGGTTTTCAGCAACTCGTGTCTGGAGGTGGGCTCTCAGAGCTTCACGGTCTCCTCCTCCCCCAGCTCTTGGATGTTTTCTTCTCCATCTTAGTGGCCTTCTCTCCTTCTCGTCCATCATGTGGGTCTGAAGCCACACAGGCAGACCCAAGGAGGGAGCTGCTTGTGCAGCCTGCCTAGAAGTGGATCCTCACGGGGGCAGTTCTCGTGATGCATTTTTAAAGACAAACCAGAAAATTTGTCCCCCTACCTCCCAATCATAAGCATTTAACAGTTTACTACTAAAGCACTTTGTTTGGACTTAAAATTGCCTCCAACTTTCCTGTTTGCCTCAGAACGTACAAGAGCAAGCAACATAAGGGCGTATGTGTGTCTACATGTATTATCCAGTGTGAAGTATTTATTCTGTCGCCTGCATGATCTTTATGCATTTTTTCTGTGATGAGCTGTGCGTTTCTACAGGGCAAAGCCTGCATCTGTCATAATTATTCTGTGTGACATCTACTCGCCACATATGTCCCTAATCAAAAAGGCTGGCAACAATGAAGATAACCATCTAGCTTGGATTTGAAGAATAAATGAACTCAGACAAGGTATTTTAGGTTCAAGATGTTGGATTCTAGGCCATAATGAATTTATTTAAAACCATGAACTGCACCTTGACAGAAGACCTTTAACTTTACATAATTACCTTCATAATCTGTGGTCTTTCCTCTGATAATTTCTCTTTCTAATACATATCCTGAAAGCTCTTTGGAAGAAAACTGCTAGGAACCCATTTGCTGGTGGTCACTAAGAGACTGTTATCTGTCGATAGAAAATTTTTTTCTTGTAAAATACCTGGATGTTCTGGGCTGCTTTGCTGCTGTTCTATTTATCCTTGTGTTGACTGTCAATATATTTCTTAGCATAATCACTTCTTCTATTCTACTGGTATTCTGAAATCATCTGTTTGCTGCTACTGCTGCTGCTGTGAATCTCATAGATAGAAGCCACGAGAATGCTGTAAAATTGCATAATGGAAACAAATAATTGGATTACATTGGAGAGCAAGTAGTTTTTCACAATATAGTGCTATAATTAAATTATTCAGTGCTTATCTCTAATTCCTTGTTCTCTTTCCCCATTTATTTTTGCCAAATGAATCTCTCTTTTTGGTATGTATTATTAACATTCTATCTCTATTTTTTGTGACATCTGAATTTGGGAGCTGAAATATGTGTCTGAGATAAGCTATTCCAACCTTATCTCGCCACTCCAGGCTTAGGGGAGAATTGTGTCAGACTAGCGATATAGAAAGTAAATTGAGTTAGCCCTTCACCGTTATATATATTCATGATAAAACTTGGCTATGGAAGTTGTGCTGCAGTTACGTGTAATGCAGATAGATCTCTAGAAGCAAACTTGCTGAGTAAAAGCACATACTCATCTTCCCCCAGCTTTACTGAAGTATAATTGATAAATTAAAATTATATTCATCCAGGTGTACAATATCATGTTTTATTTAAAAAAGATTTATAATTTATGTGAGAGAGAGAGTGCGGGGGGAGGGTCAGAGGGAGGAGAGAGATAATCCTGAGTAGACTCCCCCCTGAGCTGGGAGCCTGATGCGGGGCTGGATCTCAGTACCCTGAGATCACAGTGTGAGTTGAAAACAAGAGTTGGACGGATGCTCAATGCACTGGTCCACCCAGGTGCCCCAAAGTCAGGTTTTGATAGATGTGCACACTCTGAAGGGATTACCACAGTCAAGATAATTAGCATATCCATCACCTCTCATAGTAAGTGGTGAGAACACTGAAGATCTACTCTCGGCCAATTTCCTGTATACAGTACAGTAGAATTACCCATAATCACCACGCTGTACATTGCACTCCAGAGCTTACTCATCCTGCATCACTGAAACACAGAGTGCACGCATTTTAATTTTACTGGATTATGTTATCTCACTTTCCGATATTCGGTTTCTTTTTTCCTATCTTATATTTTACTGATGACCACCCCACTCACCCTGGTTTCAGGGATAAGCTGCTGCCCAGTTGCTCCTGTTTTCTAGCTAGATTGTCTGAACTGTATCTCAAACCGACTGCCTACCATTTTTTAAAATATACTACCAGGATTAATCCCTACATGTCTCAAATACCACTCTACCTCGTTCTTATCACTAGAAGTTTCAGCCTCCCAGCCATCCACTGTTCTCCCTATGCTCATCCCTGTCCCTCTCTGTTCGTCCTTTGATTTGAGACAGTCTCCTGCCACCCTGTCTGCTCTCCCAAATGCTTCTAGCATTCCCTCTGGAACTCAGGAGCCATCACTTAGCAAACTGCCTCATAAACTCAACCTGGTCTCTGACTGCTCCTTTATGGTCTTGCCCTGATTAGAATTCCTGCCCCCGGGGATACCGATTCCTCTCCAGCCTTTCACAGAGAAGCCCATATTCTGCTCATCACAAACCGGGAGGGAGCTGTTGAGGTGGGTGCCTGCCTAATTAATTGCCCATTGCCCCGTCCGGATCATTTCTTCCCCTTTCTCTGTTGAAAACCAATTCGCTTTTGAAGTTTATCTTGTCAGACTATACCATGGACATGCTTTCTTGCTGCTGCCATGTTCTAAGCCTCCTTGTCAGTTAGGACCTCTACACCTTACAGTCTTCCTCTCTACCACCGTGTTTATTGACCCATCCAACCCTGAGCCTCTCACTTCCTGGACTTTCTCACTTCCAAGGATCATCACCCGTAATTGCACCGCCTCTGATACCTTGATCGCAAGCCTGCTGTACTCTGATAAACATTCATTTTTTTAAAAAAAGATTTTATTTATTCATTTGAGAGAGAGAGCGCATAAGCCCGGGGGAAGGGGAGAAGCAGAGGGAGAGGGAAAAGCAGACTCCCTGCTGAGTGACACTGGGCACCACCCCAGGACCCTGAGAGGCAGACACTTAACTGACTGAGCCACCCAGGTGCCCCCTCTGATAAGCATTCTTATCTTTCTGTCTCACTTCCTGTAGCCTCTCCCTTCTAGCCAGTAATTCTCCTCCTAGGTTAAGATCTCTAGTTTAAGGGCCCATCATTAAAGTCATTCAGTTGCAAAATGCCTTTAGTTCCCTCACTCCATAGAACTCTCCAGAGAAAAACCCAGCACTGTCTAAACCCAACTCTGCCTTTTGTCCACAAAACTGCTTGAGGGAGAAGTCCTGAGCTTCCTGCCTACTATCAGCTCACATTCTTTGCTTTCTTTCCTATTAACTTGTTAAAGATGTCTGTTTGCATCAAAAGCAAATCTCTCTAATGTTTGGGGTCCCACCCATTGCAGCTTTCCTAAGGGCACCACTTTTGTTAAGTATTTTCTGTTTCCTGCATCACCAATACCTGAAATTCTATTGAATGTCTCCCATAAGCATACAAAACATAGTAACAGTTTTTATCTTTAAAAAAACCTCTTTTTTTAAATTTCATGTGCCATTTTAGAAAACCATTTTTTCCTTTTCTTTGACAGCAAATCTGCTTAAAATAGTTGTCTCTCCTTCCCTCACTTTGCAGTCTGTCTTTGACCCGTTCTTCCCATCCAGCCTCTCTAATACAAGCACTTTTATGAACACGATTTCTGTGTGCCACATCCTGGCCTTCTTTCTTTGTGTTCATTTTATTCAATAAATACATGAGTTTTCATTGTCAGTGACTTTTAATGACTCTTTGGATGCTGCTTCTCTTGACTTTAGAGACTTTGTTTTCCTTAACAATTCAGACCCTCATTTCCCTTCACCTTTGCTCACTGAATTATGAATTCTAGGACAAAATGCATGGACAAAGAAAACCGCAGCCCACAAGAACTCAGAGATATGAAGAGCAGATATTGACATTCTATGGTTCAAGAGCTCTAGAAGGCAAGAATAGAGACACTGGATAGTAGACGATGGCCGAAGTAGAAAGAGAAATAATGGCAGAAAGTTTTTCATACCTGCTGATTGCCTTAGACAACCAGCCTCCAACACCGTATGCTTTCAAGCTTGGTCCTTTCCCAAAATACTCCCAACTTTCAAGCATGCCTTGATGAGATTGGAATTCAGGTAGCTTGGTTGAGTCTCTGACTATAATTTTTTATTTATTTATTTATTTATTTATTTATTTATTTATTTATTTTAATGATTTTTTATTATATTATGTTAGTCACCATACAGTACATCCCTGGTTTCCGATGTAAAGTTCGATGATTCATTAGTTGCGTATAACACCCAGTGCACCATGCAATACGTGCCCTCCTTACTACCCATCACCGGCCTATCCCATTCCCCCACCCCCCTCCCCTCTGAGGCCCTCAGTTTGTTTCTCATAGTCCACAGTCTCTCATGTTTCATTCCCCCTTCTGATTACCCCCCTTTCTTTATCCCTTTCTTCCCCTACTGATCATCCTAGTTCTTATGTTCCATAGATGAGAGAAATCATATGATAGTTGTCTTTCTCTGCTTGACTTATTTCACTTAGCATTATCTCCTCCAGTGCCATCCATGTTGCAGCAAATGTTGAGAACTCGTTCTTTCTGATAGCTGAGTAATATTCCATTGTATATATGGACCACGACTTCTTAATCCAGTCCTCTGTTGAAGGGCATCTCGGCTCCTTCCACGATTTAGCTATTGTGGACAATGCTGCGATGAACATTGGGGTGCATATGGCCCTTCTCTTCACTACGTCTGTATCTTTGGGGTAAATACCCAGTAGTGCAATGGCTGGGTCATAGGGTAGCTCAATTTTTTAAAGGTTTTTATTTAAATTCCAGTTAGTTAACATACAGTGTAATATTAGTTTCAGGGGTACAATATAGTGATCCAACAATTCTCTACAACACCCAGTGCTCATCACAAGTGCCCTCCTTCATCGCCATCACCTGTTTCACCTATCCCCCCACCCACTTCCCTTCTGAGGGGATTCCCATTCGCATTTTAGTTTTAATCACTTAATCTTCAAAGATGTATTTATTTATTTTAGAGAGAGCATGAGCGGGAAAGGCAGAGGGAGACAAAGAGAGAACATCAAACAGACTCCCCAGTGAGCGCAGAGCCCCATGCGGGGCTCCATCCCAGGACCCATGAGATCAGGACCGGAGCCAAACTAAGAGTCAGATGCTTAACCGACTGAGCCACCTAGAGGCCCCTAATCACTTCATCTTTAAAATTATAGTGACAGACTTTTCTCTCTTACTACGATTTAAACAATTAAGTGATTAAAATTATGTCAAAACAAACCACGATTTGTTGATAGAGAAAGAATAAAACAAAGTTAAGAAATATTCATGGTTGGAATTTATGAGGTGTATTACCTGTTCCAAACTTAGCAGCTTAAAATAACAAACATTTACTCTCAACAATTTCTGAGGGTCAGGAATCTGGGAGCAGCCGTAGCTGTGTGGTTCTGACTCAGCGTGTCTCAGAGGCTGCAGAATCAGGATGGTCTTGACCAGGTAGACAGAAGATTAGTTACAGAGAGCTGGGAGGTGAACACTATGAGGGAAATGAAGAAAAATGAGTTCAGATCAGCTTTCTCCCCACTGTGTTCTGTGGGATACTTGTCTCCTGTTCCTTCCAAAGAGCGTTCTGTGGTCAAATAAGAATGGGGAACACCTCAGAACTCACCCCCCACCCCCGAAATGGGCATAGGAAAGGCCCTGGGAGAAGTCCCAAGGCACAAGACCCATTTGACTTGGTTATTTCAGGATTTGCCCAACTTTTTGACTAAGGGACCCCTTTATTTATTCATTTTTAAGACACATTTTTTAAAAGATTATTTATTTATTTTGAGAGAGAGAGGGAGAGTGTGGGTGTGTGCATGAGCGGGAGGGGAGGGGCAGAAGGAGAGGGAGATTCCCAAGCGGACTCTGCACTGAGCACAGAACGTGACAAGGGGCTCAATCCCAGAACCCTGAGATCAGGACCTGAGCCAAAACCAGGAGTCTCAGATGCTTAACTGACTATGCCACCCAGGCACCCCAAGACACATCTTTTAACTGTTACCTCAAATATCTTTCTGACACCTAGATTTGATCATGCCCCTTCATTAAGGACAGCAGTACTGTCCTTAATTTAAGGATTTGGGAAGAAAACAGAACCTTGAATTTTATCCTTTTTAACTTCATTTTTGTGATATTTTAATATAAATAATACAATTAATATAGTAAATGTAAAATAAATAAGTATGGACGGTGTACCTGCCATTTTTTATTGATAGAATCCACTGGCGTACAGAATAGAGTTATCCTACTTCGCATGTTAGTCAGATTCCATGAATTGGACTCTCCGGGCTTTTCTCTAGACCCTGCCCAAACTCTCCCTGGACTCCCCCATTCCTCTCTAGCCACGCTAGTATGCCGAGCCTTCTTCCAGCCTGGCAGAGAACTTGTTTAAATGCTATTACATTTTCTAGGATATTATTTTCACCTGAAATACCTGTTCGTCAAAAAATTTTTTAAAGAGTTTATTTGAGCAAAAATCGATTTGAATCTGGCAGCACCAAGTTAGAAGTGGTTAGCAGCACTTCGCCATCAGGAGCTGGGGGAAGACTTTTACAGAGAAGAAGCAGAAGCAAAGCTGGGAAATGATTTGATTGGCTATAGCTTAAGTGGTCAGATTCTATTTCTGTTCATTGTCTTTGAGCCTTTGTTATCTATCTGTAAACTGGACTGGATCCTAAACTCTTCCAGTTTCCTCAAATATCTGTCTATGACTCTTCAAACTGACATTTCCAATAATTTCCCAGCCTTCCGAGTTGGAATCACTAACAACAAAGACTGCCCTTGAACCTCTTTGGAAGAGACCATACCAGGTCCTTCTTGATTCCCGAATGGCAGCCAAACTTTAGGGCCTTGAACATTGGGTCCATATCTCCCAATTCCAGAAGGCTCCTCCAGACTCTTCGAACTGCACACCAGCTAGCGATCCAAAATCCCATTTGTTTCTGTGCACCCATCTCGAGGATTCCTTCCGCTGAGGTTTCTCCCCATTTAGTGTTCCAAGTGTGTGCCTACATCTGAATCATGGAGATCCATGATCCTTTATCTCTAGTTCTGAAGCCCCAAAGCTCTCAGATGGAAAGTTTGTTTTGTTTTATTGTTGTTCTTATTTCCATCAATAGCAATATTACATTAGCAATCACAAATAATAACTTAAAAATTTTGGTATAAACTGAAGAGAGCAGAGAGATTGATGATAGTTATGCATGAAGAGAGAATTATACAATACAATTTTGTAAGATTCCAAATGTAAAAGAAATAATAAGAGAGGACACGTAGTCCTGTAGTTGATTAAAACAGAAACCTGGGATGGCCGTTAGAATTGACCTAATTCAACATCCCTTCAAGATGGAAAGTTTTAAAACCTCATTTGGTCAGACACCTGATTTGAACTGACGTGAGGCCACTCATGTTTTTTAAACTCTTTCTAAATGTGTCTATTCATACATTTTGCTGCAGAATATTAAGTGTTTGCACAGTCCCGCCCCAGACCCGACTAGGTATATGCATTATATTGCCTTTCTAAATCTTGAAACATTCTGAGACAAATCTATCTGACCCCAAGTATTTAGGAAAAGGAGTCTGTGAAATCTTATAATTGGTAGCGATTAACCATTATAAATGCCTTCCTACGTATTTTATCTCCCCTTCCAGTAACAAGACTGCAAGGCAAGCAGGTCGCCTGCGTTACAGAAGAGGTAGCCCAGACTCAGGGACTATCTGATTTTCTCCAGTCTGTGGTCCCAGATGCAGGCGGGGCAGACATGAGACCCAGGTCGCTGGCTCCAGACTGTTCCATGGTGCCATAAGCCCAACCGTACGGTGTTTGTTGCACAGTCGCACAGTTTGCAAGTCCCTTGTCAACAGGGACTCTGCCTTCCTTTTTTCCTCTAAGGCTGAGTCCATGGTTGGCTTTGTCTTTCACATAGTGTTTAAACAACCCTTTCATGAAAGGTAGATTTATGCCATAGCAATACTTTAAAAGAAGTCGCCAGGGGCTTTAGGGAGAGATGAGTCTCTGGTCCCGTTCCAAATCTGCAATTTACAGTCTCATTTACCTTGGGCAAGTCACTTAGTTTCTCTGTGGTTTGGTTTTCTTAGCTGTAGAAATGAGGGAAACCATAAAAGTCTTAAAAAGGGGATTAGAGCAATTGAAGGACAAAAACCACGAAATACACCTAACACACATTCGCAAATGGCTATTATGAGAAAAAAGCACCCCCACTGCTGAATTGAGCAGATGACAACTAATTCCTACGACAGGAAACCTGAGATCTATAATAATGTCCCCGCAGAAGGATCCCCTGTCCTATGAGAACAAGCTCTTCGCTTTGTTCATCGGACCTTCCCTTGTTTTGGGCAGCGTCGCCGGCTCGAGGGTCTTCGTGGACAGCCTGGCAATGAACATCTTTGTTTTTAAAGTTCCTAAGGTGGAGTGACGCTCACTTCTTCCCAACTTTCTCATCACTTCTCTCACCTGCTTTCTCATCCCCTCCTCAAACCAAGGTAACTTCTAGAACCCAAGGAGAAATAAAAAAAAGGAAGAAGAAAGGAAAGGTCAAAGGAAAACAGAAAGGAGAAGGCAGGCAGGTTGGAGAAACAGTGGGGTCTCTGTGCGGTGCCCTGCAGGACTCTGTCTGTTGACCATCAGCCTGCAGCCCCTCTTGCTGTCCTCCTCTGCGGACCCGCAGGCCCTCCAGGGCTGCAGCAGACACAGTCCCAGGCTGCCTTGTAAGCACGTGGGCCTTGGGAGGGGGTGCGAGGGAGGGGTGGGGGTGCAGGAAACAACACTTACTTGTTTTCACCGCGGTCCCGGTCAGGCCCCATTTCTCCTGTTCTGGTTGCTAACTGACATGGCCCTGGCACTCTATTCAACTCAGAACATGGAAAACCACTCTGTTTTTGAAGGTGTATTTCCCAATTGTTTTTTAGTCCCCAGTGTCCTGGGTACTTGGGATCTCAGAGCGTGAGAGCCATTTCCAGGTTTGTTGTTAACCTCATCCCAAATGATGTTCTCTTTCTGCCCTCCCTCATTCTAAGTGTGTGCTTCTTCCACCGGCCTCTCTTTGCCTCCTGCCAAACCTTTCTTCTCCAGAATCCTCTTTCCTCAGTGCATCCCTGAATAGTAGGGGAGAGCGGGAGGGAGGGAGAGAGAGAGAAAGAGAGAGAGGGAAAGAGAGAGAGAAGTGAGTGAGAAAGCCCAGGCTCTTGTGACTTACCAAGGATTTTTGTCAAAGATGAAAGTATCCAAATGTACCAGACAGAAATGGAAAATGGTGCTTTGAAGTAGGAACACATGTTTTGCTTTAGAAAAGTAAAAATTGCAGAGGATTGTTTTCTTCTATTGTGTTCTCTCTCCTCTTGGTTTCTAGTTGGAGGCAACACAGAATAAACAGTATGGGATCTACTTCTCACTACTACCACTTACTACTAGTACTACTTTATGCCCTTTATTACCTTTCTAAAACTTGAATAATTCAGAATTCCAAAACAAATCTGGCCCCAGATATTTAGGAGAGTACCTTCACTGCCGCATCCACTCCAGACTTGATGATTCCGGTAGCCTCCCAACTGGTTTCCCTCCTTCCACCCTTGCCGCCCTCCAGTTTATTCTGAACGGTATAGCTAGAGTGACAGTTAAAATCTAAGTCAATTCAAGCCACTCCTCTGCTCAAAACTCTCCAGTAGGTCCTCCTTTCGGAGGCCCATAGAGCCCTCCATGACCTGCCCCTGCCATCCTGACATCACCCCATTGGCTTCTTCGCTGTTCCCTGAACAAGCCTGGGATCTACATTGTACTCCTGCCTCAGGGCCTTTGCACTTGCTCTTTTCTCTGTCTGTTATGCTTTTCCTCCAGATTACTGAAGTCTAGCTCCCTCATATAGGTCAGTCTTTACTCTGCCTTCCAAGTGAGACTCACTGACAACCTTTTCTAAATTACATCTTCCTCCAAAATTGCCTTACCCTTCCTCTTTAGCAGTTAAAAATTATCTTATGAATAAAAGTATTTGGGGGAGGGTGCCTGGGTGGCTCAGTCGGTTAAGTGTCTGCCTTCGGCTCAGGTCATGATCCCAGGGTCCTGGGATTGAGCCTCATGTTGGGCTCTCTGCTCAGCGGGGAGCCTGTTTCTCCCTCTCCCTGCAGCTCTCCCTGCTTGTGCTCGGTCTCTGCCAAATAAATAAATAAAACCTTAAAAAAAAAGAAAAAGGAATCAACGCTGAAGTACGGATACCATGCTATTACACATGAACTCATACCTCAAGGTTAAAAGTAAAATGAATGTGTATCTTTTTTGTTGTTTTAAAATTCTATTCTAGGATCTTTGTCAATTATTACGCATCTCAGTGTTCAGGAGAAATCCGTTTGTAATCACTTCTCATTTATCCAACAGGGTGGACTAAGCGCCCAAGCTTTTGTCCGTGTGGAAATGGAGGACGTGAATGATAATGAACCTGTCTTTAATCCGTCAACCTACGTGATGAGCATTAGCGGCCAGACCCAGCCAGGCACCGAGATCATCAACGTTCTTGCCACTGACAGGGATTCTGGGATATACGGAACAGTGGCTTATGAGCTCATTCCCGGAGACCTGTCATCCCTTTTCACCATCGACTCCACTTCAGGTGTGTGCTCTTGGAACAGTTTGCCTCTGAAATCAACACTTCCACTATACAGCCTGAAAATCGGCAAAAGTGGTTTTTTTATTAGCAGGGATGTTGCGGGACCCACTTCACCTTCCAGAAGGCAGCAAGGTATACTGTAAAGATCAAGGCTTCGTGATTATATGAGACCCGGATCTGAGTTTGAGCCTTGTATCCTACTGGTCTTATAATCCTTATTGGTCTCAGTCTCTTTACCTTAAAAGTAGCACTATCGCTATCAATCCCTGTGTTGCAAGGTTTTGTGAGGATTAGAGGCAGTAAATTATGAGAAACAGCTGGCCGATAATATTTATTTTGCAAATGTTCATTCACTCCGTTCAATGATCTTGCCATCTAAGGGTGATTTCCGTGATTTCAGTGTATTAATAGATAACCTAGTGCAAAGAGCATTGCGTGGACATCCAGAATAGTTCCCTTTCTTGTGCTTGGTCTGGCATTCCCTAGTCTCTTTGAGTCTTAGCTTCCTTGTTTTTATTTATTTATTTTTTTTTTAAAGATTTTATTTATTTATTCGACAGAGATAGAGACAGCCAGCTAGAGAGGGAACACAAGCAGGGGGGGTGGGAGAGGAAGAAGCAGGCTCATAGCGGAAGAGCCTGATGTGGGGCTCGATCCCAGAACGCTGGGATCACGCCCTGAGCCGAAGGCAGGTGCTTAACCGCTGTGCCACCCAGGCGCCCCAGCTTCCTTGTTTTTAAAATAATACCTAAAACTCCTTTTAGTTCTCTAATATGGTAATTGCATATCTGCCCAAGAAGTCCCGTGGACAAACCGAGTCTTTTAGAAATAATCAGAATTTAGGAAGTTATCATTCCCTTCTTATTGGTTTATTGTTAACAAAGTCATGTTTGAAATAGTTGATTACAGGAAAATCTTACATTTCAAGTATATAATATTACATTGTAATACTTTTGAGATATTGGAGATGTTTTTTTTTTTTTAAAGATTTTATTTATTTATTTATTCGACAGAGATAGAGACAGCCAGCGAGAGAGGGAACACAAGCAGGGGGAGTGGGAGAGGAAGAAGCAGGCTCATAGCGGAGGAGCCTGATGTGGGGCTGATCCCACAATACTGGGATCATGCCCTGAGCCGAAGGCAGACGCTTAACCGCTGTGCCACCCAGGCGCCCCTATATTGGAGATGTTCTGGTCCCAAAAATGATGCTGGAAAAAAAAAAAACTTTTTTTCTTTTACATTTCTCCTTCTTTTAAAAAAATTTAATTTGATTTTAGTTTATTGTAGTAAGAACACTTAAGACGAGCTCTGCCATCTTAACAAATGTTCCAGTGTACAGTACATTACTGTCGACTGCAGGTACAATGTACAGCCAATCTCTAGAACTTACTCATCTTGCTTAACTGAAACTTCGTGCTCATTGATTAGCAACTTCCCATCTCTCCCTCCTAGCTAGCCTCTCACAACCACCATTCCACTCTTCGATATTATGATTTTGACTATTTCAGAGACCTCATGTAGGTGGAATAATGTAGTATTTGTGCTTTTGTTACTGGCTTCTTTCATTCAACATAATATCTTCCAGGTTCATCCATTCTGTTGCATTTTGCAGGATATCCTTCTGTTTTAAGGCCAAATACTATTCTGTTGTAAGTATATACCACATTTTCTTTATCCATTCATCTGTTGATGGACATTTGTTTTTACAGCTTGGCTGTTATGAACCTGGGAATGCAGATATCTCTTTGACATTTTATTTCTTCTTAAAGCACCTGACCTCAGCATGGGTAGAATGTGTTTCTATTGTGATAAGGATAATGTCAGGTGCTACAATAGACATTTTCTGTACTTTGTCTTTATTGAATCTTCACGATACCCTCTGCAACAGCCATAGTCACTAGCAACAAACAATAATTTACACAGCAAATCTAATCTACCAAGTTAGTTTGGCTTCTCACCCGACCCCGGTGGGCAGGGAGTTACTGCTTCCTGCTTGGAAGGTGTGCTTGCATCCGATGTGTGTGACTGGCTGGGGGATTAGTTGTTTACAACGGCAGCCTTAATAAGGCAGAACTTTCCTTGCTCAAAATAATCCACTGACATGGCTCCTTTAACATTTCAAAGATCAGAAGAAAATACTTTTTTTTTTAGGAAATTAGTCTGCTTATCTTGGCTTTTTCAAAATCCGTCTAAACAGCTTGTCAAATTGTCAGGCCCTCCAGGTTGCTAAATATTGCCAAAAATATATAGGTCAGCCAGTAATCAGAGCACAGGATCTAAAAACATTTAGTAGATTGTTTTTAAAAGACATCAACATGCTCATCGTCTAGTTTTCCCTGGACGGTCTTGAAGGATGAGCTGTACTGCGTTCTGTTTTTAGAAGAGCTCTCTTGCTGCTGCGCTAGTTTCAGGAAGCCACAGGCTTCCATTCCTGGCACGGGCTGTAAGACAGATGCCATTGTTAATCAAAGAGAATGCTTTACGTGGGTCATTATCTAGGGAAGTATCACGGTATTTTTTTTTAAAGCAAAGACCAAATTGGTAATGGAAGTAGCCTTGGGTTATTATTGTTGGCAATTTTGATGCCCATTCATTTAGGTTGAAGTCATTTTTCTAACAGTGCTCAGATTTGGTTGTGCTTAAAAACAACTCATGAGAAATTCATGAGGCCTGGTAATGCTTTACTTTAACCTTTAGAAGAGAATTAAACAGCATCACGACTAGCTGTGGGAAAAAGTTGCCTAGTGAACAGGCAGTCTTCAGTTTGAACAGTTGAACTCAAGTTCATCTATTGGCTGACTGAAACTCCAAATACATTTTCTTTTCTTTTTTTTTTTTTTAAAGATTTTATTTATTTATTCAACAGAGAGAGAGACAGCCAGCGAGAGAGGGAGCACAAGCAGGGGGAGCGGAAGAGGAAGAAGTAGGCTCCTAGTGGAGAAGCCCAATGTGGGGCTCGATCCCATAACACCGGGATCACGCCCTGAGCCGAAGGCAGACGCTTAACCGCTGTGCCACCCAGGCGCCCCTCCAAATACATTTTCTATATAGTACGTAATAGTTAGGCTTCTAGGCCATGCCAAAAAAGCTAGTTGAACTGTTGATGTTTTCAAAGAGTAGAACAAGGACCTGTATTGGAATATGGTTTTCTTCTTCTGGATCTGTTTTGTTGTTGCTGTTGTTGTCGCTGTTGCTGTAATCTATATAAAGCTGGACTGTTTTGCTTCTGCCATAAGGTCTCTCTTTACTGAGGCTGCCAGTGTAAATGCCGTGTCAAGAAATTGCCTCTATCAATATATATTTGTAGAATGAATGAATAAATGACATCTAGAAATAATTGAAAAGTGATTTAAATCCTTTTACGTATTCTTAAGAAACTGCAAGGGAGTGTCATTGATAACACAGAGCAAAATTTCATTTAAAATCTTTCTGCATCCCAGTGTGGTAGGTAATGCTCTGGCCCACCCCCAATTTCCTCAAAATTCTCCCAAATTCTTTCCACGTGGCTCACACTTTTCTAGATATATATGCTAAGTATACTAAATGTATTTGCATTTATATATAGTTGTATAATTCGATAGATGTATAGCTGTATACTTTTATATTAAATGAGAAGAATATTGAGAATCGATGAGCTAATTTATACATTATTACTTCTTCGTGAATCACTCTAAGAATCTCTCTTAGAGACATTCATTCATTTGCTCACTGGTTCATTCATCCTTTCATTTTGATGCTTCCTCTATCAGACATGCTGTTTTCTAAGCTTGTACACTTTGTGCTGTAGGCTCGTGTTTTTCTGAAGACGGGAGATTGCCCATTGATCTCTTTGTGCCACAGTCAAGACTCATGCTTTAAAAATAGAGCTCTTTGACTTTCTGTGTTCATCTGGTAAGAAAAATGTTTTGGAGAAAACTGGAAGGGGGTGTGGTAATGTCATGGTTGTTTTCTCTTGTGGGTTTATCTTCCTGTTCTGTTTCTGGTTTTCTAAGTTTGTTGTTGGTTCAAAGAACATTTTTGTAAAATGTGTGTAGGCACCAGGAGAGAGATATTGAACTGAGCCTTCATCTCTCTTATTCTCAGTTAGTTGGGTTCCTTTGATGTGGGCACGAGGCAGACCACACTGTTTTGAGTTTTAAAAGAAGGAGACACAAGAGTCATATTTATTAATAGCTCTTTTTATGTTTTTAATCCCATTTTATGAATTGAATGTAGATGTTTTTCTTACGTCGTTTGAAGTATTCTCTTTAGTAGCATGAAAGGAGTAGTTCTTTAGCTTTCGTGTTTGTCCTATTTATTTAGTCATTTTGCACTGAGGCAAACGTTACTGCGAACTCAGATTATTTTAAGGTGTCACATTTCAGACATTCGTGTTGGTCGTTTACAGGAGCCCAACTCCCTCTTTTGTTAGGACTACCTTTGGTTAAATTCTTCTGGTGTGCCTCTCTTTATAGAAGCACGTTAATGCTATAAAGAAAAGTCAAAGTTCTAAAGAGTGTAGCTTATCTATTCAAGGCAGGAAATGGAAGCAAGTTCATCCTATCAAGACATATTCATTCAATGCCTGCAATGTACCAGGCACTGTTTGAAGTATTTGGGAAACATCAGTCAGTAAGACAGATAAAAATTCCCGTTCTCATAGAACTTACAATGAAAGTTGATGTTGCCTTGCCCATTGTCTGTTCTATGTTTAGTCGTGGCGTACACAAAATCCAAGTTTAGCATTACAGAAGAACAAGTAATTAAAAGGGTAACTGAGTGAGTTAAAGGCAGCTATGCCTCTTTGTTTGGTTGTAATCTTTTGTTTGTACAGGGTGCGTGGAGTTTAACCTTGTCTGTGAGTAATGTAGCACAGACTCCGTTTTTCTTTATTTCAAGGGCAGATCTTTTTCTAGTGTTAGTTTTAAGCTCACATTTCATATCATGTAATGATTCTCATAATTCTTCATGACTGCCACTTTCCTACATTTAGAACATTCTGATATGTAGCTAATAAATTAAAACCACATCTCATTCCATAAGGGATGTGAGCCTACTCATGCCAAAAAAAAAAAAAATAATAATGACTTCCTTTTATTTGTAAGACAGAGACTAAGATTAATCACGAACACCTAATCAGTACGTGTTGCTTTCGTGGGAAACAAAAGCATATTAGAGAGTTTTCTTATTAATTTTTCCAGTATAAGATCACAGATTCTTGGGGACCTTACGATTCATCTCCCTTATTTAGTGGAGGAAGAAATTGAGGCTGAAAGGGATTCAGTGACTTGCCTAAGGATACATGGTGAGTAAATGGCATAATCGGACTTAAACCCTCTCCTGGACCCATCATCTGCCCCTTATTGCTCAGTCTTGGATGATGACACCTTTCAATATCTTTGCCTATTTGAGCCTTACATCAACCTATGGCATAAGCAAAGCAGATGCTTTTGTGCCCATCTGCAAATTAAGGGAATAAAGGCCCTCAGAGTCTTAGTGACTTGCTGAGGGACACGGTAACAAACCTGACACTTGAATTTACTTCTTGGACTTCCCCCTTTCAAGGCTCTTTCCATTATTATGCCTTTTTTTCCCTTTTAAAATAAACACAAAGCTAAGATAAATAGAGGTTTCATTGTCTCAACGAAATAAGATAGAAAATTGATCTCTCATTGTGACTTCTTGTAGAAACCTATTTGAAATACCAAATTATCTCCTGATTTATTTGTTCTTTTCAACTGACTATATAGAATTCAGTGGAAACTTCTAAAATGGGTATGTTTTTCTTCAGAATCCTTTTCATTGTCGATAAGAGACAAACTTTTCAGTCCATTCCATTCCTTTGAGTCACTACAACTTAGTAACCCAGATTTGTGTGTGAAATAAATAGTGTAATGTCACCTATTTACTGAACACGTTTCTATAGTCTCACAAACTGAATATAGGAAAGGCATCATAAATACCAATAATCAATAAGATATTGGAATTGACATCCCATTGCTTTTGATCTGTCTCTGTTTTTGAGAAAACCACACATAGATTCCATGTTTGGTGATGGTCATGATTTTATGTTTGTTTGTTTGTGTGTTTGAAGTAGGCTCCTCACCCAGCATGGAGCCCAATGCAGGGCTTGAACTCAAGACCCTGAGATCAAGACCTGAGCTGAGATCAAGAGCTGGATGTTTAACCAGCTGAGCCACCAGATGCTCCTTGTACTTGTTTTTGTTCTTAACTATCCCATAGTTTATAAGTCTAGTAATGACCCACAGGTTATTTTCTGACTATAAGTGACCACCTTGGTTAAGAGCATCTCATCTTTTTCAGGAGTATGGATTTTGAAACTCGGTATTGCTTCATTAGTAGAATTATATGTATATTAGATTTTAATTAAAAGAGGACCTTTGTCTTTAGGTTCTTTTATTAGTCTATTAATTTAAAAATATTTCATCCCAACACTTTCCTCTATATAAATGAGAAGTGCCAAGATAAAGAGCATAGACAAATATTATTGCACATGATAATTGGTATGTAAAAATCCAAGCATTCAGTAATTCAGGCATGAAATAACCAGTGCTCATGAACAGCCAGTAAATGAATCAACTTCTGTTTTTCTAAAGTTAAAGTTTGTCCCCTGCACTGGTGGTTAATGATAATTTGCAAGTGTCATGAAAAAATGAGAGACAATCACTGTACTTTAAAATATGAAAATATAAATCCATAAATTCTAAGCTGACAAATATATAGGCAAACAGAGCTAATCATTTTATTGACCATCTTGTTATTTATTGCATATATAAATACGCATATTTATAAGTAATATATATTATAGAGCCATATATAATATTTTCTGGCCCCTCCACTTTTTTTTTTAAGATTTAATTATTAGAGAGAGAGCATGTGACTTGTAGGGAGGGGAGAAGGAGAGGGAGAGAGAATTTCAAGCAGAATCCAAGCAGAGCCTGACTTGGGGCTTGATCCCATGACTCTGAAATCACGACCTGAGCCAAAACGAAGAGTCAGATGCTTAACCGACTGCACAACCCAGGCACCCCTGGTCCCTCAACTTTTAATAGACACCTCAGTTTATTTAAAAATGTTGGATTCAGAAAGACCTAAATGTGGGACAGGAATTCCTCAAAATCCTAGAGGAGAACACAGACAGCAACCTCTTCGACCTTGGCCACAACAACTTCTTGCAAGACACATCTCTAAATGCAAGGGAAACAAAAGCAAAAATGAACTATTGAGACTTCGTCAAGATAAAAAGCTTCTGCACGGCAAGGGAAACAGTCAACAAAACTAAAAGTCAACTATGGAATGGGAGAAGATATTTGCAAATGACATATCAGATAAAGAGCTGGTGTCCAAGATTTAAAGGACTTATCAAACTCCACACCCAAAAAACAAATAAACCAGTCAAGAATGGGCAGAAGATATGAACAAACACTTCTCCAAAGAAGACAAACAAATGGCAAACAGACACATGAAAAAATGCTCAACATCACTTGTCACCAGGGAAATACAAATCAAAACCACAATGAGATACCACCTTACACCAGTAAGAATAGCTAAAATTAACAAGACAGGAAACAACAAATGTTGGTGAGGATGTGGAGAAAGGGGAACCCTCTTATGTTGTTGGTGGGAATGCAAGCTGGTATAGCCAGTCTGGAAAATAGTATAGAGGTTCCTCAACAAATTAAAAATAGAGCTATCCTACAACCCAGCAATTGCACTACTGGGTATTTACCCCAGAGATACAGATGTAGTGAAACGAAGGGGGACGTGCATCCCAATGTTCATAGCAGCAATGTCCACAACAGCCAAACTATGGAAGGAGCCGAGATGCCCTTCAACAGATGAATGGATAAAGAAGATGTGGTTCAAATATACAATGGACTATTACTCAGCCATCAGAAAGGATGAATCTCTACTATTTAAATCACGGTGGATGGAACTGGAGCAAAATAAGTCAATCAGAGAAAGACAATTATATGGTTTTACTTATATGTGGACTATGAGGAATAGCACAGAGGATCATAGGGGAAGGGAGAGAAAACTGAATGGGAAGAAATCAGAGAGGGAGACAAACCATGAGAGACTCTTAACTCTGGGAAACAAACTGAGGGTTGCTGGAAGGGAGTGGGTGGGGGGATGGGATAACTGTGCGATGGGCATGAAGGAGGGCATGTGATGGGATGAGCACTGGGTGTTATATGCAACTGGTGAATTATTGAACACTGCACCTGAAACTAATGATGTACTACATGATGGCTAATTGAATTTAAATAATAATAAAAAAGAAGGACTTCAAAAGCATGACAGAGAAATTCAAACTTGATTGTAACAGGGAATAAGGAATTACTTGAGAGTTTTGAGCGCTAGCCTGTCGTGGCCATGTTTAAGGAAATTTACCCTGGGAATGGTGTGCTGGGTGGATTATAGGACAGGAAAATTTGAACAGGAAATATATATTAATTAAAAAGGTCTATACGATAATATATTATTGTAATAATCCAGGGATAAACAAATGAGGTTTTACTAAGGAAATAGTAAACAGAAAGGCAGGCACTAATCTGAGGATATTTTAAGAGGAAAATAATATAGAAATCGTGACTAATTTGATTTATTAATGGAAGAGGATGAGTCATACGTATTTTAACTAAATGATGATGCAACTGATGTCAAAATGACAAATGCCCCAGGGAACAAATGCCACCTAGAAAGAGGTGCAGAACTTAATTCCGGTGAGAACGCATGGGGAGATACTAGGATAAAGAAACTATTGAAGCCACAAAAACATATGAATACTTTGATGAAAATCATATGCAGCAGCAGTTTTCAAACATTCTAAAGTATAGAAGACTTACTGGTGGAGATAGTTTAAAATGCAATTCCTGAATCCTTCCCCACATTTACAGATCAGAATATCTAAGAGCCTGAAATGTTTGTTTTTAGAAGTAGCCCTGGTGATTGTGATGCAGGTGGCCAGAGGATACCTTTGGAGACCCTCTACAGAATAAAACAAAGGGCCTAGTACTTAGTAGAGAAATCTTAAAAGTCTGAAGAGGGCAGACCACTGTTGAAATCCAAGCAATTGTTAGGATAGGCAAACAAACCAGCAAACACTGTAATATAACCAAGGGAAGGAACCCAAGAGCAATCAAGGAGCATCATGTAGCAGGTAGATTGTAGGAGTCAAGGAGCATGAGGATGGAGATGACATTCCGTTGCTTATCTTTCATCTGGGGGTGGGGATTATTAAATACTAGATGGTTCTTACCAGAGATAATATGCTTTTAAATAGCAGTGTGACCGTAGTACAGTTATTTATTTTATTAGATTTCACAATTTACTATATGTTATTGTGGTACATTTTGCTAATAGTTTGAGTATTTGTAACATTTTTTTTGTTGTTGTTTGTATCTTGGGAATCACGTGTTCAAGCAGTTTTATATAGATAATTTCTATAGAGCATGATTTAACTTAACTTCAGCAATTCATTGAATCGAATACAGGTCTCCTAAATATATTCATCTGATGGTTCTAAAATTTTAATTGATACATATCCTTGAAACTTTTTATATAATAAGAACCCCATGTTTAGAGAAGAGTTTTGAGCAGTTATTTTTCAAGACACACATTTTAATGTCCAGTCTAAATCTTCACTATTTATCCATTTTCTATATAGGAAGGTAGTAGATATATTTTTATAACAAATATATCTTCTTTTCCTGGATATTTTAATATTTTAATATATATATACATATATATATTTCTAATTACAAAGTTAACATATTGTCTTCGTCCACTCAGGCTGACATAACAAAATACCACAGACGGGGTGGCTTAATAACAGAAATTTATTTCTCACAGTTCTGGAAGCTACAAGTCTGATATCAAAGTACTGGCCAATTTGATTCCTGGTAGGAGGACAGTTGCCTCCTCTCTATTTTCACATGTTTCCTCTTATGAGGACACTAATCCTATAGGATCAGGTCTCCACCCATATGACCCCATTTAACCTCAATTATTTACTCCAAATGCAGCCATATTGGGGCTTAGGACTTCAACATATGAATATTTAAGGGACACAATTCAGTCCACAGCACACATGTTCATTAAAACTATAAGAATTTAAGAGGTAGAAAATGAACTGTCCTGTAATCTCAAACCATAGGAGATGACCTCTCTTTATCATTGTTCAGATGCTTCCATGTTTTTCCAACATACATATTTGTGTGTGTGGGGGGGTGCAAATAAAGTATGTATTAGTATTTATGATTGTATTTTACATATTCTGTATTTTTCCTATATAAAATACAGCATGTAAAGTCTTTCTTGATAAAAACGTGTATATTCATTTTTTTAGATGCCACATTAATGTTCTATTGTATGAATCTACCACAGTGAATTGAACCATTCATTTTCTTTTTGTGCTGTCTCTTTAAGCGGGGGGGGGGGGGGGGGACTCAGTTTCCCCTCACCCTCCCACCTCTCCCAGATCCCAGCTGGCTAATTTTTTAAAATCCAGGTTTCAAGTCCCACTGGTTATAAGAACTCACGAAGTTCAGCCCCTCTGGTTTTCAAAGCCACGTGTTATGGGGATTCATCCCCCCCATGTGGGCTGCCTGGTGTGCGGGTCTATTGCTCTGCCTTCTCTTTGTGGGACTGCCCCCCCTCCTGCATACAGTCTGTGAGTCTGTTTACCTCCAGACCATGTCTCAACCCTTCCAGCCACATCTCTTATTATTAGGATACTAATTTGTTGTTTATATATTTCAAAATGTTATCTTTTGATTTTATTTATAAATCATTAAGTACATTGAAGAATACATGAATGAATAAGAGAGATCAAAACTGTTAATTAAAATACGTGTTAAATTTATGAAAAGCTTGTGTACACAGGCCGCTGTGGGATCACAGAAGGTGGATCTAAAGTGATGTGGAGGGTCTATGAAGGTCACCTGCACCAGGCGAGACTTGAGCTGTGCTTTAAAATGTGACCAGAAATCAGAGAAGATGAAGAAATTGTTCTAGGAAGAGGATACGGCAGTCCAAATGGAAAAGAGCAAGATCTATCCCGGAAGTTATAAATAGTTCACTGTGTCTGGAGCAAAAAGGACTGCACAGAGATGGGCTACAGAGTGAAAAGGGCTTATTTACCAACGACTTGGTCAATATAGATGCAGCATTTGAACTTCACCCTGAAAACCTGGGGAGACACCGACATGTCTAGTCTTGGATTTTAGGAAGAATATTCTAATACAAATGTGAAACATTGTTCAGAAGGAGTCCTCTGGAGTCAGGAAAACCAAGTTGTGGTCTAGTTGACGCAGACATTAATCTTTTCATTGTCATAATTGTCAAGAGTGGAAAATGAAATTTAAAAATTTCTCTGTAATTGGGGCGCCTGGGTGGCTCAGTCCTTAAGCATCTGCCTTCAGCTCAGGGCATGATCCCAGAGTTCTGAGATCAAGCCCCACATCAGGCTTCACCGCTGGGAGCCTGCTTCTTCCTCTCCCACTCCCCCTGCTTGTGTTCCCTCTCTCACTGTCTGTCTGTCTCTCTCTCTCTGTCAAATACATAAATAAAATCTTTAAAAAAAATTTCTCTGTAATTGGAACTGAGTCTACTCTGGGAGGATATGTACCCAGGGAGCGGGGATGACTGGGAGTAGAGGGACTTTTCATTTATTTCTGGAGGCAGAAACTTTTGTATTATTTGAGTTCTTTTTTTAACCAAGCATAGACTTTAATAATAAATAATTTTTAAAGCTCATCAATAACAGATGGGAGCGATCTAATGTAGAAATTGATGTGATAATTATTGAGTGCTTTGGTGGGTCACCAAATCAGTATGAAGCCAAATTTTAATATGGGTGCTATAGCTGGTGTAATAATACTTGGTTACACTAATATTTTATAAGTATTCTAATGAAGAGTGTTTATACTATTTTTTGTAGTAGTCAGATTTTAGCTGGAACCATGTGTTCACCAATCAACTTGGAGCATGTTCAGGAGAAATGAACCATGAGTGAAAGGACTTAAAATCATTTTAGATAAGGAACTGCTACAGAAATTGGGGACGCTCTGCCTGGAGTGGGTCAGACAAGATATTTGACCTCAGTTATTGATGATGAGTTATGCCAAAGAGAAGTAAAAACATATTTCATTACATTTCTAAAAAAATAGAAACAAGGAATTGGGGTTGTAAGAGGACAGATTTAAGAAAGAAATTGAATGGATGTCATCTTTTTTATGCCTAGAAAGCTGACTATTCAGGTATTTTGGCCAGCTTCTCATAAACTGACAAAAACTGCGCTAGTCCTTCATTTAACTTAGACTTAGAGCCAATTGTGTTGTGATAGATTTCACAAAGTTCAGTTCCATTTATTTGTATGTAAATTCATGTGATAAGTTTGCGTGTTTTTTCCTTTCTCATTAAAAAAACTAACATGTTCATTTCTGAAGTTGGTTATATCTGTTTTCAAACTAGCACGTGAAAGGGTGGTGTTAATAATACTAAATAACTGGTTTTCTCAGCATTACTGCATCTTCCCCAACTTAACCATTCACACCTCCTGTCACCCACACTATGTACACAAGCCTAACTTGCCACTCTTGTCCCCATGGTTTTAACACTTTTTTAAGAAGTTTTTTTATTTATTAGAGAGAGAGAGCCTGATGAGTACGGGAGGGGCAGAGGGAGGGAGAGAAGCAGACTCCCCGCTGAGCAGGGAGCCCGATACGGGGCTTAATCCCAGGACCCCGAGATCATAACCTGAGCTGAAGTCAGATGCTTAACCAACTGAGCCACCCAGCACCCCCCTCCATGTATTAACACTGATTCAAGTTTTCTTACCCACAGCCTTCAACATTATACCTTCTTCTTTTTTTTTTTTAATGTTTTTTATTATATTATGTTAGTCACCATACAGTACATCCCTGGTTTTCAGTGCAAAGTTCAATGATTCATTAGTTGCGTATAACACCCAGTGCACCATGCAATACGTGCCCTCCTTACTACCCATCACCAGCCTATCCCATTCCCCCACCCCCCTCCCCTCTGAAGCCCTCAGTTTGTTTCTCAGAGTCCTTCTAACCAACAAAGATAAAGCCAGTTGAAAAAGAGAGCTGCCCTACCATTTAGTTCAGGTCAGGTGTCAAAAACCTCGGAATATGAAATTTGAGTTTCATTCTGTAGATTTAGGATCCTGATACCCGGGCCGATTGGGATCACCATCCAATCCTCCATTAGCTGCGATTACTTTGGGTTATGGGGTCATGCTGCGCTAGCCCACCATCCTGGGCGGGTGATATGGTTGTAAGGCCTAACAAAGGCAACACAATTTATGTTTACTGCTGAACTGATAGACTTCCAAGATATCTAATGTTTAAGCTCTAGGAAAATATTGCTTACCTGACAGAATTTGGACAATCATTTTGCAAATATGCTCAAGTTCTTGGATTGGCAAGTAGATGGGTTAGTTAGGGTTCTCCAGAGAAATGGAACCAATAAGAGAGCTATCTAGCTAGATAGATGTACATATAAAGAGATTTATTATAAGGAATTAGTTCATGTGATTATGGAGGCAAACAAGTCCCTAGATCTGGAGTGAGTTGGTGAACTGGAGATCCAGGAGAACTGATGGTATAGTTCCAGTCTGATGCTTGTAGTCTCAAGACTTAGGAGGAGCTGGTGTTTCACTATAATTCTGAAAGCAGGAAAAAACTAATGTCTCACTTCGAAGGCAATCAGGCATGAGGAACTGCCGTTACTCAGGGAAGTATCAGTCTTTCTGTTGTATGTGGGCCTTCAACTGGTTTAGTGAGGCCCACCCTCATCAGGGAGGATAATCCGCCTGAATTAGTCTACCCCTTTAAGTATTAATCTCACCCAAAACACCATGACAGTAACATGCAGCATAATGTTTGACCAGATGTGTTGGGCACCCCATGGCCCAGTCAAGTTGACATAAAATTAACCATCACAGTAGAGTTAGCAGATCCAGTATTACTGGTCCTCATCAGTATTTATTGCATGGTCTCTGTTTTTCAATTCTTTCTCCCTCCTACCCAGGAATTATTTACTTAACGTCAACTCTTAGCCATTTGGAATCTACTACACTTTTGTTGATGGTCTGTGCTCGAGATGGTGGTGGGCTCACATCTGTCGTCAATGCTGACATCACTATACACATTCTTCAGACAACACTGGCACCGGCTGAATTTGAAAGGCCTAAGTATACTTTCTCAGTTTATGAAGATGTACCTGAAAACAGTCCTGTGGGAACAGTGAAAGCAAAAGAGTCCTTGAGTAAGTACTTACTTCTTATGCCTTGTTAAAATCCATTACTAGAACATTGCCTGTGTTTTCTTCGGCTGTGTAATCTTAAATAAATCTTTTCCTTTCTCCATGCGAGAAGAATGGAGACCACACAATCTGTGGTTTGCTCTTTGTTCTTTCAACATTATTTCTATCCACCAATTTTTCCTGGTCAAAAAAGTAATAGATACTTTTGAAAGTTTAGAACAATACAGAATGACTATAATATAGAAAGTATACATCTATAACCCATTCCTCAAACAGACATATGTGCATGCATACACACACACACACACACACACACACACACACACTCTCTTTTAAATTTTTTGTATGCAAATACATCCTGATGTATTTGTTGTTTTAAAATTACCCTTTACCCTCCACTTTATATATTGAGGACAGTTTTCCAAGTAACTGGACATCATTTTGTCTCATTAAAAAAAGGTTGCATAGTATTTTGACTTAGATATAAACATGTTTTCTTGAAACATTTCTCTTTTTCTATTAAGTTAAATGATTTATAGTCATTTTTTGCTGGTCCAAATAATACTCCAGCAAATATCCATGTATGACTTAGAAAGGTTTCTCTGCAGGGTAGATTCCTAGAAGTGAATTATTTGTCCAAAGATCTTGTTCTGGTCACAGTCCACTTCTTCTCTGTCCTCTTTCCCTTCCCTTAACCTTTGTGGGGAATATTTGCCCATTCACAGGTAGATATCATAGAGAAGTATTAAGCATAACCTTAACTTGGCTTCCCCAAATATGTAAAACAGGCATCTGAATTATTTTCTGAATATCTTTCCGTTTTACTTAATGCAGGATGATTGAAAGGAAGATGGTGAGACCTGTAGCTAGCTCCTTGTCCATTGGACATTACCTTTGCCATCTAATACATCTTACTACTATGGTGCCCACTTTTCAGTAGATTTTGGAGAGCTGAGGAAGATATAAGACATTGCATTGTGTTTTCCATGGATGTAGTATATATCCGTAGAATGTATATGTGTATATACGTGTATGTATATATTAATGCTGTAAGTTTTCAGCTTTTCCAGTAGGTGCATTCCAGTCGGTGCATATGGTGATTGCTTTTTGTTTCTCTCTTTTCTACCCCCCCCCACCCTTTTTTTTAGATTCCTCAGAACCAATTTTTTATAGAATCTCCTCTGGTGATTTGGACAGAAAGTTCTCTATTCACCCTTGGCTGGGCGTCATTCAAACCCAGAAGCCTCTGGATCATGAAACACAGCCCGTGGTTGTGCTCACAGTGCAGGCTCAGCTTGGCAGCCTCCCCGCCTACAGCAGTACAGAGGTCAACATAACTGTGATTGATGTCAATGACAACCATCCGGTATTTCCCAAAGCCTCTGATGAGGTTCAGATTCCTCAGACCACATTGCCTGGCACAGCCCTGTACCTCGCCCGAGCACAAGACAAAGACAGTGGGAAGAATGGATTCATCAGATATACGATCGCAAGCCAGAATCCAAGCATCTTTGCTATCGACTCAGGGCTCGGGGCGGTGTTCCTCAATGAGAGTCTGGGAAGTCACGTGCCCCGGAAATGCACGCTAACTCTCGCGGCCCAGGATCTGGGCGTTCCTTCTCGGGCATCCCTGTTAGTGCTGACAGTTGCCATTGAAGAGCAGGAGCAAAGCCCATCTTTGGCTTTTGAAAACTTGATCTATCAAGTGGAAGTTAGCGAGTGTCTCTCGTTGATGACCCAAATCCTGCAAATACAGGCCTACCCGCTTGGCCCACAGCGCCCAAGCTCGCGGCTCCTGTACTCGCTGGAGCCCAGCACGGACTCCACTGTGTTTGGCGTCCGCCCTGACACAGGCTGGATTTATTTGCGGCGACAGCTAGACTATGAATCCACACAGACATATAATTTTAGAGCGTTTGCCTGGATCCCGGAGGACAGATTGTCGCAAAATGTGAGCACTTCAGTAATTGTTCATGTCCTGGATGAGAATGACAATTCCCCTACCTTCTTGCATGATGTGTTGTTTTTGAAAGTCGAGGAGAGCCCTGTTCCCCAAGGGGTAATAGGCAAAATTACAGCCATTGACAGAGACTCGGGAAAGAATGGACAGCTGTCATATTTCCTTTTGTCTGATGGAAAATTCTTCAAGATGAATCCTAATACAGGTAGCATTTTGTAGCTTCCACTTATTCCTTTAAAATTGAAATGAATAAACCTCAAGTCTTTTAGTGATAACATTACAAACATAAAATTAGTGTCTAGTAGATACCTTATTCAATTAGAGAATTGTGATTTTAAAATGGAGTCAAAATCGAGTAGAATTTTACCTGTAATGACTCATACTTCTCTTGCCTCCCACCCACATATTGCCAATATATGGTTCTTATTCTGAATTAGAGCTACCGTCAGAATTGGATTGAATAGATCCCTGTGCAAAGCCTAATTTTTCCTCCAACCATTCTTTTTCACTTGTGTTTTTTTTAAAAAAAAAGGCCAAATAATATTTTATAAAATATAAATGTCATAGATGTACAGCTAGAAAAAAATCCATTAGGTAAGATTGCAAAATCACTCTCTTGATGTATTTCCCCATTTTCATTCTGTTGGGAAACATGGTGAAAAAGGCAAATATTTCCACTGAGTTTTGGTGTTGTTTTTTTTTTTCAAGTCTTCATTATGAAGTTAAGTATTAAAATGCTATTATATTTTAAAATTTATATTGCAGAAATTTACAAAGATTTTATTTAATTCTGCAACCACCTACAAATGAAATATGTTCATATGGCAACCATAGCATAGTTGAAGAAACTGAGACTCAGAGAGCTCAAAGAACATGCCCTAGGTTAGGGAGCTGGAAGGAAGTAAGAGGAAATCACCACTTGCACAACTCCAGAAGGCACCGTTTATGTTGTAGCCTTTGTAACTGGTACCCCCTGCCCTATAGTGGCATAGAATTTGAATTCAGTTCTGAACTTCAAGCCTTTCCTCTCATAAAGGGCCTGTTGTGTGAATGAGGAACAGGTGCCTCTTCCTCCAGCAGATGGAGCTTTGCACCAGGGCACAGGACTTGCCAGGAAGGCTGCAAAGTGGATTTCAGCTCCCGTTCACGCCCAAGCTAGGCCGCCCTCTGCAGGACACAAACGGCACAGCACTACAGGAAGATCGTTGCTGGTGCCTTCCAGATGCTTGGTAGTTTAGTAGATCTTCTATTTCACTTGGTACTTAAAAAAAAATTAATTAAAGTATATAGTTGGTTCCCCCATGGTTTTCTCTCTCCTATAATTAGTCCAGCACCCAGCTTCAGAAGACCGGGTGTCCTTTCCTAGAGTTGTTGTATGGCTTGAAGCCAGTAGCTTAACCTCAGAACTCAGTTTCCTTAGCAGGAATAGAGGAGATAATTCCTGATGTGCTCCGTGTCCTGCTCGGAGGGGGAAAGAGTTAAAGTCTGTGAAGGGGCTTGCAAGACTACCTTCTCGCAAAAGATTCCCATTCCCCAGGGCTGGGTACAGTGTGGCCACACAGGGGTAGAGGGCACCCTTCAGAGCGTGGCAGGCGTGCCTGTCTTCCACATCTGCACATCCTGGTGCTCTGAGCCATTTGTTGGGACTGGGACTAGCTCCCATGGAGGCCTGCATTGGCGTCCCTTGTACCCAGTTCCAGGCTGAGCTTCACAGTCTTTTCCCCACTGACTTTCCAACTGCTGCTTGTCAATCAGAGTTGGTTCATCAGATAAAAATCTGCTTGCCATTCAGGATTTGGGGTTTTCAGAGCAGAATTATGGTTTGGAGCTTTAAAAATGCAGTTGTTGGGTATGTGAGTTTTGTTAAAAATCACACTTCTCGTAAACCCTGTATAAATGTAGTTTATATAGTAGATGGATATAGTAAACACTGCATTTCAGCTCAACAATTCCGCAACTTCTTACCCAAACGTGAATTTTCCTTTCTGTTCCTGATTTCACTCTTTGTTTTGTTCCACACACCGTCATTTCATTTGGATGAAGAGGGCAAAACCAGTCTTAGAAATGGTCATGTTAGCTGGAAGTTGCTTCGTATTGACTTTCTCACAAATAGATATTTCCATAAATAGTGAGGCAAGTAATGGCTGGTGGAGCTCTGCACCAGGAGCTGGGCTACCCTGAGAGAGCATGTGGCCTCCAGTGGTCCTTGGCATCAGGTAGAAGCAGCTATGATTTTATGCCAGAGTCTCCCTGGCTTGAACCATGAGAGAAGTTGCTAGTAAACAGTTCTGAGGAAGAACATGGAAAATAAAGCTTGTAAAGCATTGAGTTATTTGGGAAGTCACTATCCATTGCTATACATCTGTTTTATGACACAACAATAAAGAACTATTTACATAGAAGATAAACCATTGCCTACAGAATGTATTTGATTTTCAGGAAGGTATTTTGGCATTATTTTAAAGTAACGATAACAACTGTCACATTTGTGATAATTTACAGCTTACAAAATACTTTTAAATTTATGATTGCATTTGTTTCTGGTAGCCCTAGGAGGCAGGCTAGGGAGAGGTCCTTTCACGTCTGAGCTGGGAAAACTGGGACCCAAACCCAGAACTTGTAATGTCAGAGCTGAGGTGCTTTCCGTTATACTATGTGGCAATATGAAGAGAGATATGCTGTAATTTTAAATCTTCTAAATTACTACTGAATTCCCACAGAGTATTTTAACATTTATTTTTATGAATTCATTGTTTTAGTTCAGATGGTGGTTGGTAGATAGTTTGAAATACAAAGAAAGACAAATTGAAAGTGGCGTTTTCAGGAGAAACTTCAGAAAATTTCACAGTAGAGCCAGACTACTATCGTACGTCATCTTAGAAATGGTGCATTTACCCTGAGCTTTATATCCTTTCTGGGAATTCGCTTGGATGGGGTCATTCTAATACACAGTGACCGCCTGTTGGTTCTCCTTCGTGTTCCTTAGGTGAATTTATCAGTTGGGTGGCGCTGGATCACGAGCTTCAGGGGCACCACCAGGTGACTGTCCTGGTGACTGATCATGGCTCCCCACCACGGAACGCCACCATGGTGGTTTACGTCTCTGTGACTGACATCAATGATAACAGCCCATATTTCCCACAGTGTCTCCCTGGAGAGGAATTACACGTCAAGGTTTGTGGAGTGAAGTAGCCTTGCAAGCATTTTGTGATAGTCTTAGTCGTTTGTTTTGAGCACCATCTTGTGGTAAAAAGTGTGAATTTATCAAATCCGTCTCAAGTTGTGGCAATGCATACGTTTCCAGGAGATTTAGAAATTGTGTACATGTCAAAACAAAACAAAAAATGAAAAACCCAAACTCCACAAATTAAAAAAAAATAAAATGGTTTTATGTGCTATTTGGGATCACACCTCTAGTTTTATGGTAATGTAGTTTTGCCTGTTGCATATAAACAAAATGGAGCCCCACTATCAGTAATGCTGAGATAGGGATTGTTTTCCCAGTAATTTGCATGCATCTCTTTGTGCAGAGCTCCTTATGAGCAACTGGTGCACGTCTTGAAGCTGGTGAGTTAAATATAAGGGAACAATCTGTATGTAGCTGTCAAGCAGAAAGATGTGCAACCAGAGACGGTAACATTTGATCTTTGGTAGCGCCGGCAGAAATTTCTAACTATGTGTATATGATTTTATCTTTTTCATTTCCATGTTTCGTATGTTTTATACTATACGTAATAAATTAGAATATTTGTTCATGTACCTAATTAATAAATAGATCTTGGAGGTATTTATACTTTTTTTAATGAATGGGTTATATGAATAAACAGTTGGGAAGCTGGTGCTCCAAAGCGCCTGAATTGGACGTTCAAATTGTGCTCCGATGTGCGCCTTGAACACCTCAGAAAGGTACTGAGACAGTTAATAACTTCAAACTCATCTTCCAAAGCTGTATTTAAAGAAAATCCTGCCAAAGCAAAGCATTATTATAGTATCATTTCAATTTTAATCATATCATGAAAACATCCTATGGCAGGACTTTACCCTTGGAGTTCAGCTCCACATGTACATTTCAATATTCCATGAAAATTTCTGTTAACTAATGAGGTATGTTACCTGGATCAGGTGTGTTTCCTGAAATAAAGGTTTGTATTTATTTTTAGCATATTTTGGACCTTTTAAAAAATGAAGAGATGCTAGAATCCTTAAAATATATCCAAAATCTACGTTTATTTACTCAATCGGATTTTTTTTCTCAAAATTAGTTCAAATGCTGCAGAAAATTTGTTCAAATTGAATTTGTTCAAATTTGGAGTATTGTTTCTTTTCATGGATTTGCACTTACATAACTTTTATGTGGTAGACGTTTGAGTTATAGGTGGATTTTAACATAGTTTAAAAAATGTTTAGTAGTAATGTGTTCTTTCACTTAAAGGTTCATAGTTTTTTCTAAAATTTCACTAATTTTTAAGCCATTTGTTTTAATGACAGGTTCTGGAAGGTCAACCAGTAAATATGTTGGTTACAACTGTGTTTGCAAAGGATTTTGACGAAGGAAACAATGCGGAAGTTGTATATTCAGTATCTTCAGGTAAAAGTCACCCTTCATAAAGGATTAGGAGCTTTTAGATTTTCCTCTTTTGTCTACCAGCTATCTACCTTCTTCTGGGAAAATGGTTAATGTTGAAAATAACACCAGGTACAAACAAAATACATTTGTGATTATCTAGAATCGCCTACATTTAAAAAAATAACTCAAAAGTTTAATGTAAAATCATTGTCATTTTTCTATGTCCTAAATAGAAACCAACCAACCATCCACCTTAAATGGATAATTTTCAATAATCTGAAATGCAAATCAGCTTCTATTGAAAGTAAATTAGTAGTGAAGCAAAATTGGTATTAAGTATAAAGAAATATGATTATGAATGCCAAACATGTATGAATCTCTTGAAGACTAAGAATTCCTAAGGTCAAAGTAAATAATACTTAGAAAATGTCACAGTACATATATATGCGTGTGTGTTGGAACTTCATTGAGAATGGCTCATGTTTATGTATTTCTTTTAGAATGCACAGGTCTCAGATTTGTTCTGGTGATTAGTTTTAGTTGGCACTGCATTTTATACTATTTTTAAAGGTATTTGTTGCTTTGTCATGTTTGTCACAAAATGAGACATAATGTTATTTCTTGCTACTAATGTTATCTCTTTTTCTCAAGAAAGAAAGAAAAAGAAAGAAAGAAAATCTTTTTAAAAATCACCAGCATTTTATTTATTTTTAAAGGTTTATTTATTTATTTGAGAGAGAGAGAGAGTGGGGGAAGGGGGAGGAGGGAGAGGGAGAGAGAGAATCTCAAGGAGACACCCTGTCGAGCACCAAACCCAACAGAGGGCTGGATCTCAGCACCCAGAGATCATGACCTTAGCCGAAACCAAGAGTCCATCACTCAACCGACTGAGCCACCCAGGCACCCCCCAAAAATCACTAGCATTTTAAAAACTAATCAGATTTTCAAAGACCTTGCTCACCATAACAGAGAAAACCATAGGATGTTGGGGCAGATATACTGTGAAGTAATGAAGTTTAAGTTTCAGGTCCCTTCGCTTGAAGGGCTCTCTGGGATGGGGCTAAGGAGCTGTGGACAATTTATATTTGTAATATTGTCCTATTTTTCTTAAACACAATCCCTCACATTATATATTTCAAAACCCCCAAATCAGGAGCATACTGATAGGAGCATAGGAAGGAAAATTTCAATAAAAGACATTCAACACCTTTATGTAGGAAACTACAAATTATTAAAGGAAGACCTTAAAGAAGAATGAAATGAAAAGGCATATCATATTCATGCTTGGGCAAGTTCAAGGTCCTAAAGTGATAATGAGCCTGCTGTGCACACACATACACACACAAACACACACAGAAATTACTATATTCAACTATAATCCTGCTATCATACCATTATCTAGAAAGAAATGAAACCAGGCTATATATTATTCACGAGTATGTGGACTGGAAAGATAAACCACCACTTTAGAAAAGAGGCTAGTTACAGGGAAAAAGGAGGGGAACGAGCTTGGGAGGTATACCCAGGTCCTCTGCCGTAGTGATACTTAATGTATTTATTTAAAGCTTTTGAAGAAATTTTGGGAATTGGCTAATTTGGGAATGTTTACATGGGTGTTCATCATATATTTCCAAATGTTTGAAATATTGATTTTTTTTTAAATTAGCTTCTAAAATGATATTTGGGTGTAGCAATATAAAAAATACAATGGTGTATATTATGTTATTCATACCTTTGCTTTTACTTCATCCAATTGCTAAATAGAGGCAACTACAAAATATAAGAAAAAATAGCAAGATAAAAATAAATATAATGTAGGGTGCCTGGTTGGCTCGGTCAGTTAAGCTTCAGACTCTTAATTTTGGCTCAGGTTGTGATCTCAGGGTTGCGAGATGGAGCCCCCAGTCAGGCTCCACACTGAGCATGGAGTCCGTTTGGGATTCTCTCTCTCCTTTCTCTGCCCCTCCCCCCCACCACTCATGCTCTGTCTCTCTAAAAAAAAAAAAAAAAAAAGAGGGAGAGAGAAAGAAAAGATAATGCAAACAAAAACATGTGTAACATTTGTGAAAATTTCATACGGTATTCATGTAAGAATGAATAAATGGATCAAAGCATAGAAATCACAATTAATAGATGTTACATAATTTCCTGCTGTACCCTCTAACTTTCTTAAGGGCAAGAGTTCTTTTTTATTTGTCTTTATATCTCCTAGGACTGATAAAATATCTGTTCTGTGATAATGACTCATCAAAATGGAACACAAGAATGAAAGAAAGCCACTAACTCAGGCTTTGTCGAGAGTTTTTTGGTTTGTTTGAAATGTTTAAATTTTACTAAAGAATAGAAATCTGTTATTTAACAAAAAACCTATATAATCAATTTGATTAGAAGTACCAGTATGAACTTATGACATATTTTAGTTTGTGCGTGTGTATTCTCTGTCCACTGAAAAAAGCCTAGAAACGATGACTGGCCTGGAAGCAATACGCACCCCCTCACATTCAGAATATAGCCTCCCAATACCATGTTCTCCAAAGGGAATCAGGAGTCCTTGAAAAAATGGCTGACTCCATGTCTTGGACAGGAAATCTTTACAAGATGAGTCTGTGCCATTTTGTCATACCAGATACAAGGAGGTTACTAAAGATGACTAGGATCATATTAGAAAAGTTCAGGAATCAACTTTAAAAGAATCCCAATGTTCAAAGACGGGACAATCTGAACATAGATAAGAATAATAATGGCAATAGATTGAAACCCTGCTGATGTGTTTAAATTCATGCTTAATGAGTCTTAAAACAGAGGCAAAGCAAACTTCTAATTATCACAGTTGGAGCCCAGGAGGGGGATGTTAGTAACCAATCCATTATTTTGAACGTTGTTAAATAAAAGCTTAGCATCAAGTTTTTACCCTGACTTTCCTATAATGACTTGTTACCCTGGGTTACCAATAAGTAGAGATGCATGTTGAAATATATCCAGAAGAAATAACAGGATTTCTGGGATTTTCTTCCAAAGATGATGGTAAAGGGGAATATATGAGTAGGGAAGAAAGATTGGTCATGAGTTGCTAATTATTGAAGCTAGATGACAGGCACAGTCATCATCTCAGTGCAGTCTCAATATAAGGTCAAAGTCATCTTTGTGCGGAGCTCAGTATAGCATTCTGTCTACTTTTACATACATTTGAAAATTTCCATAATAAAACATTTAAAAATCTGTTATGTTTCTTGTCTATATTTTAATATTATTTTATGTTCATACACTCTCAGAGCTTAAAACAAACAAATCTTCCAAATTATCACAGATGTATGTACATTCATTAATTCTGTTTTCTGCATTGTCAGTTAACATTGATTTCTTAATTTCTGTGTGTGTGTGTATAGAAGACAGTTCTGATCACTTCAAGATTGATGCCAACAGTGGTGAAATAAGAACAACCACCATGCTTTCATATGACCGTAGACCTTCCTACAGGATGACCGTCATTGCCAGTGACCAGGGAGTGCCTCCTCTTCAAGGCCAGGCAGTCATTAATATCCAGGTAATGTTTTGAAAAAAATGCTCAGCATCACTCGGCATCAGAGAAATACAAATCGAAACCGCAATGAGATACCACTTCCCACCAGTCAGAATGGCTGAAATTAACAAGACGGGAAACAACAAATGTTGGAGAGGATGAGGAGAAAGGGGAACCCTTTTACAATGCTGGTGGGAATGCAAGCTGGTGCAGCCACTCTGGAAAACAGTACGGAGGTTCCTCAAGAAGTTAAAAATAGAGCTACCTTACGACCCAGCAATTGCACTACTAGGTATTTACCCCAAAGATACAGATGTCGTGATCCAAAGGGGCGCCTGTACCCCAGTGTTTATAGCAGCAGTGTCCACAATAGCCTAACTATGAAAAGGGCCCAGATGTCCATCGACAGATGAACAGGTAAAGAAGATGTGGTCCATATATACAATCGAATATTACTCAGCCATCAAAAGGATAAAATATTACCATTTACATCAACTGGAACTGGAGAGTGTTATGCTGAGCAGAATAAGTCAATCAGAGAAAGACAATAATTGTCATATGGTTTCACTCATATGTAGAATATTAGAAACAGTGCAGAGGATCATAGGGGAAGGGAGAGAAAACGGAATGGGAAGAAATCAGAGAGGGAAACAAATCACAAGAGACTCTTAACTATGGGAAACAAACTGAGGGTTATTTGGAGAGGGATGGGTAACTGGGTGATGGGCATTAAGGAGGGCACGTGATGTGAAGAGCACTGAGTGTCTTATGCAACCGATGAATAACTGAGTTCCACATCTGAAACTAATGATATACTACATATTGGCTAATTGAACTAAAAGATATCCAGGTAATGTCCCGTCATCACGATAAAGTGTGAAAAGTTGTTCAGAAGGTTTTTGTTAGATTTTTATACAAATGTGTACAGTGAAGATACCTTAAATACATGAATACTATTTTTAGAGAGCATTGCAGATTTATGTGTGTCTTTTTATTATCACTTGAGAAATGATTAGACCCAAGTAACTCTTACTTTTAACTTTGTACAGTTCCTGACAAGATAGTTATCTTTATCACTACATAGGCGTTTATGTTGCTTTGCTTACGAAGAACAAATTGTCTTGTCTTTTACTTGTTCCTAATTGCAAGGACCTCGTAAATTTGCGGGAGAAACTTGTATGTAAACAAGTGGCCAATAATATATCACATAGTTCTATGTAATTGTTTTTAAATTTAGAAAAGTCACTTGAGAACCATATTTTAAGGCTTTTCTTTAATCATAATGAGCAAACAACTTGTGGGAAGTCTTCATTGTAGGAAAAATTCACACTAGCCAGTTAAAAATGAGATCATTGTGCATAACTAGATTTCTTCGTTCCTGAGCATGACAATCACTAATATTAATACAGATATGTACAATAATCAAGAATATATATCCCTAAGAATTCTGTTTCTAAATTATATTCTTTATTGATTGAGAATATGCGGGTTAGTAGAAAATTCTATATCGTAATATTTCCAAGTCTCTGGTTTCAGATAAACAAAGACACATGATACATAAATGTGCACAGATGTTGTCATTATGGATATATTGGTCTCTAGGATTTAGAGTAATTTGGAGAACTATCTATTTCACATTCTCATTGAAGAATCACAAAGCTACAATTCAGTTTAACTATAGAGTGGTCTCACCAAACCTCATTTCACGCATTAGAACAAACAGGGAAATGGAAAATTCCGTACTTTCTTATCTCCTGGATGTTACGAAATTTTCAATCTTCAGAGACGTATTGGAATTATATACTAGAAAAAGACATTTTCTCACCAATTAACATATGTGTATCATACAAATGGAAGGAATTAGCTTCAAAGTAGTATCATCACACCTATTGAGTCAACTGTTAAAAAGGACCCCAAATTAACAGCTCCTTTTCATTCTTTCAGGTGATACCACTATCTAAAGGGAGAGCTATCATTTCTCAGAATATTAGACACTTAGTTTTACCCGAAAACTTGAAGCCTGCAAAAATAATGAGCTTGATAAAGTCACCCGATCACCTTCAACAACATCATAATGGAAAGTTACATTTTAGTATTGCTGAAGACGACAAGGATGGTCACTTCGAAATCGACAGTTCAACAGGGGACTTGTTCCTTTCTAAGGAACTTGATTATGAAATGACATCTCATTACCTTTTCAGGGTGGTTACTAAAGACCACAGCAAAACCCCTCCCCTAAATAGCACAGTCTTCCTTAGTATTGATGTGGAGGATCAGAATGACCATTCCCCATTTTTCCAAGAAGAGTTCGTTGTGATAAGTGTCGAAGAGAATGTCCCTATAGGGACTCTGGTGCATATCTTCAATGCCAAAGATGGGGATGGCAGTTTTTTGAACAGTAGAATTCAATACTTCATTGAATCCCACCACCCTGGAATGAGTCCATTTCTCATCCACCCCTCATTTGGCACATTAGTCACTGCATCCCCCCTTGACAGAGAGAGGGTTCCAGCTGTCATCCTGACAATAACTGCATCGGATCAGGCTGCGAATGTGACAGACCGGCGATTGAGATCACTGATGGCAAAGGTCGTGATTTTGGATGTAAATGACCACAGCCCCACTTTTATGTCTTTCCCCATTGCCCACATCAAAGAGGATGCCACGGTGGGCTCCTTGGTGCACCACGTAAGTGCTCAAGATCCAGATGAAGGAAGGAATGGACGAGTGACATACAGCATCATCTCAGGAAATGAAAACATGGCCTTTATGCTAGACAAGTCATCAGGTACTGTCTGTCATCAGTTAAAGTCTCTGATCACTTGCTCACATTTGTCTTTTCATTTTTGCCCCTAAAATGACAGTTCTCAAGATGAATAAGCTTTAAAGAAATGTGACTTGATTTACTGTGTAACTTACATCTATGAAAGGCCCAGAGGTTGTACTCAGACAGCCACCTGTGATTGGCCTGTTGGTTAGCATCGACAATGCTTTGTTGCTAGCTCACATTTCACAAGATGAATATGCAGTAGCGAACTTCCTTCCTGCTTTGCACTGTGGATCCTCACAGGGTAGGAGATGGTACCAAAGTGCATCAAGACGGAGTATACTAATCATCAGCATTATTCAAAGACTTTAGAAGGGAAACTTATCTTTAAGATCGTACAAATATTCATTTGGAAATAGCTGGAAATACTGTATTTTTAAATGGTTCGATTGATTTGGGGCATTAAGACCTTTACTTCTCACATCAGCTGTAACATTTTATTTTTTGCAGAAGCATTTATTCACTGTCCACTCTGCAGAAATGTCACTCACTGTCACTTCGCTTGTCTTGCTGTCACCATGTTGCCAGATAACATCTCCTAAAAGTTTTGATGCAGTTTGATGGAAGGCTACATGCATAAAGTGTCATTCTTGTGAAATTGGAAATGAACACCCCTCAACCTGATTTTCAGGAGATATTGAAGAGATGGACTACCATCTCATTCTCTAAAAAATAAAGTCATTTTGCATGAGTCTTAGAAAAAACATCTCAGATGTATACCAGTTGGCCCAACTGTTCGTTAAGAACATTCTTTGGAATGGGACTGAATGTGTAGGATTTGGAATCATGATTATAGGCCGGCTATATACTGTTGGAAAATTTCATCAAAATATTTATTAAATCCTGTACATATGGTTCCATTCTGAGTCATGCATGACCACCACCAAAAAGCCCAACTGACAGAGAGATAGTCCAGACCCAGCTGCTGATTTCTGTGAGAGCTGGGGTCTCCAAGGACCTGTTTCAACGATACTTAAAATGTTTTCCAACATGGCTAAGGAAGGTCTATTTCAGATTGTTAAAGAGGATGGATAAAATTAGAATCGCGCCTCAGTAATATAGGTGTCATGACTCTTAAACAATTTTACTGGCTGTTTCAGTTGAGGTATTTTTCAAAGACATAAATGATCATAGCTGAATGCATTCAGAGGAGAAGGGCTATTTTCCTTCACAAAGCTCACATTTATTATGAAGAAGACACAGTTTTGCAATGGCTTTGGCTCTGAAATACAGAGGGATAAGTAATGATTGAAAAACTACCTTATAAAATCTGAATCAATAAGCTTCTTTGATTATTTGAAAGTAAGTTCTCATAGGATGAGCATGTGTTAGAGAAGCAAACAGCAATCCTCAAAGAAAAAATGTGACGATTGGCATCATGTGACAGCTCTATGTGTGCAAGACTTTATTTTATCACACTTTGTTTAGACGAGTTACGTGCTTAAATGGCAGTCCGATGGAGACTATTTGTTCTATTTGTGAAGTTTATTTCCTGAGTTATAGAGCTTTTCTATTTTTTGTTTGGAAATAAAGATCGTTAACTGAGATATATAAAGAGACTATAACTCTTTATCTTAAGGAATGTAGCCAAACTCACCTTTTTGTAAATGACATGAAATGTCATTTGACATGGAGGTGTTTACTGTTATAACCTAGATTTTTTGTTTGTTTTTGTTTTGTTTTTTAAGTAGGCTCCATGCCCAGCATGGAGCTTGAGCTCATGGCCCTGAGATCAAGAGTTGCATGCTCTACCGACTGAGCCAGGCAGGTGCCCCTAACCTAGATTTTGTTTTTAAATGAAGGTAGAAAAATAATTTGGTGTAATCATCTCCGTAGGTAATGGGATATAATAGATTATTTCTGAATTCTCATTCATCTTTATAATTTAAACCAGAATGAATCTTTTAACTAAAAAGTTATGATAATACATAAACTTCACATTGATTTAATGATTTATTCTTTAACAAAGAAAGCTTCTAGATCTTTAGCAAGTTCAGTACGATAGACAAAGGTAGAGTAACCACAACTTCTCTAGAAAATGTTTATTCTCTATTGCTCTTCTCCTCTTTCAAATCAGGCTTACTCACAACCACCTGTCCTTTGGACTATGAAATAAAAGCTCAGCACATACTGACCCTTCTGGCCCTGGATGACGGCATACCAGCACTTTCTTCATCCCAGACTTTGACGATTACTGTTCTCGACGTTAATGATGAGGCACCTGTGTTTCAGCAGAAGCTGTATGAAGCTTCAGTTAAAGAAAACCAAAATCCAGGGCAGTTTGTCACAAGGGTTGAAGCTATGGACAAAGATTCAGGTAATTTCAAAATATGGAAACTTGGTAATTAATGCTAAAAACAAAAATTCGCATACATGAAGCCAATTATGGCCCAAGAAAATGAAGACGATTGCTAGTTATTTCAAATTTCTAATACCTCTGTAATTAGCATACACATAAAAACATACACATGTGAAGGTAATGTGTGCTTTTTTAAAAAAAAAGATCTATTTGTTTATTTTAGAGACAGAGAGACAGAGAATATGCAGTGGGGGGAGGCAAAGGTAAAGGGAGAGAGAGAATCTCAAGCAGACCCCCCACTGAGCGAGGAGCCTCAAGCCTTAACCGACCCACTGAGCCCCCCAGGCACCCCTCGATAATGTGTGCTTTTATATGACATTTGTTTCTCTTGATTTATATTATTATTTATGGTAGAGTGATACCTAATTAACATAATTTTTTATTTGATCTTGATAGTAAACTGCAGTATAGACAAAGCATCACATTTTTTTCAGAGTGCGATGGTTGGATGCATCCCATACAAAAAGGTCAATGGATCCGTATTTCTTCTCTGTAGAGCGCAACGGAAGAGAGAGGAAGCTGGGCGTCAGATTGCCTTGGTTTGAATCCTAGAAGTACCCTTTACTTCAACTGTGTAACTTTGAACAAGTAGCTAATTCTCTCTCTTCCTCTGTTTGCTTATCTGGAAAATGGGCATAACGATAGGGCCTAAGTTCTAGTTATGTTATGAGGATGAATGAGTTATTATGTGTAAAGAGCTAAGACCAGTGACCGGCACAATAAGTGGTCAATAAAGGTCAACTTCTATCATTACTATTATTACTCTTATTAATGTCAGCCACTATGTCCAGACAAATAACTGTGAAGTGAATAGTTACTATAGCTGGGAATATGTAAATGTCTTAGAGTTGCTTTTCAATATCACGGTGACTTTTTTGGTTTAGTAATTTAATAATATTTTTTATATTTTAAACAAAATAATTCTAAAAATTACGTGAAAGAGCATATGCCAGTTGTTTCCATCTGAGTTAATATGAATAGTTTAGTAAGTCAGTCTTTTTACCTCATGTATATATATTCTTTTTATTGTATGAGTTTCAGGTGTACATTATACTCTGACATCAGTATACACTACAAAGTGATTACCCCCCAAAATCTAGTTACTATAAGTCACTTGACAATTGACCTTGTTTACCCTTTTCACACACACACCCACCCCCATTCTCTGTATCTATGAGTTTCTCTTTGGTTCATTGTATTGGTTTGTTGTCAGATTCCACATACGACTGAATCATATCCATCTTTCTCCTTCTGACTTATTTCACTTAGCATAGTATCCTCAAGGTCCATCCATGTTGCTGCAAATGGCAAGATTTCATTCTTTCTTATGGCTGAGTAATATTCCATTTCACATTCCACATCTTCTTTATCCATTCATCTATTGATGGACATTTAGGTGTTTTGTACATATCTTGATTATTGTAAATAATGCTGCAGTGAACATAGGGGTACATCTGTCTTTTTGCATTATTTTCATTATCTTCGGATAAAACCCAGTAGTGGAATAACTAGATCATATGGTAGTTCTGTTTTTAATTTTTTGAGGAATCTCCGTACTGTTTTCCACAGTGGCTGCCCCAGTTTGCATTCCCACCAACAGTGCACAAGGGTTTTCTTCTCTCCACATCTTCGCCAACACTTGTTATTTTTTGTCTTTTTGATAATAGCCATTCTCATAGATGTGAAGTGACATATCATTGTGGTTTTGGTTTGCATTTCCCTAATAATTAGTGATGTTGAACATTTTTTCATGTGCCTCTTGGCATCTGTATGTTTTCTTTGGAAAAATGTTTATTCAGATCCTCTGCCCTTTTTCAAATCAGGTTGTTTGGGTTTTTTTTGTTGAATTGTATGAGATTATTTTTAAAGATTATTTATTTATTTTAGAGAGAGAGAGAGAGAAAGAGAGAGCACAAGCAAGGGGAGGGGCAGAGGGAGAGGGAAAGAGAGAATCTTGAGCAGACTCCCCACTGAGTGGGGAGCTGGATGCAGGGCTCGATCTCATGACCCTGAGATCTCAACCTGAGCCAAAACCAAAAGTCAGACACTCAACAGACTGTGCCACCAAGGCATCCCTGTATGAGTTCTCTATATATCTTGGATATTAACCTCTATCAAATGCATAATTTGCAAATATCATCTCCTATTCTGGAGGGGCTTTTTTGATGAGGGTTTCCTTTGATATGCAGAAGCATTTTGGTTTGATATATTCCCATTTGTTCATATTTGCTTTTGTTTCCCTTGACTTTGGAGTCTGATTCACAAAAACATGACTAGGACCAATGTCACAAAGCTTATCGCCTGTGTTTTCTTCTAGGAATGTTATGGTTTCGGGTTTTATATTCAACTATTTAATTCATTTTGAATTAATTTTTGTGTATGGTGTCAAATAGTGGTTCAATTTCATTCTTTTGCATGTGACTGACCAGTTTTCTCAACACCATTTATTGAAGAAACTGTTCTTTGTCCGGTGTATGTTCTCATAAAGTAATTGTCCATATATGTGTGGGTTTATTTCTGGGATCTCAATTTTGTTCCATTGATCTGTGTGTCCGTTTTTATCCTGGTACTATATTGTTTTGATAATTATAGCTTTGTAGTATAGTTTGAAATCAGGGGGCATGATACCTTCAGCTTTGTTCTTTCTGAAAATTGCTTTAGCTATTTAGGATCTTTTGTGATTCCTTACAAATTTTAGAATTATTTGTTCTAGATCTGTGAAATATACTGTTGGCATTTTGATAGGGATTGCGTTGAATCTGTGGATTGTTTTGGATAGTATAGCCATAGTAACAATATTAATTCTTCCAATCCATGAATAAGCCAGTCTTTTTAAATTCACATTCATATATAGCAAGTAGCATTACATAATCATTATAATTTTTCTTTACAAGAATTGTAATAGATGTGTCTATGGAAATAATAGTATTAACAGTAGCATTTTCTTCCTAAATTGTTCATCTAGGGGATAATAGATTTCCTTGAGCTTTTAAACTACGTTATATGCCATTTTAGATGCTTTGTCCTTTTGGAAAACATCATCTTCTAATGAAATGCATTTTACATACATTCGTATATGATGCTACAAAAATTTTCTTTTCAAAGACTAACCTAATTTTCTCTCTTTTCACCAGAATGGGGCAGTATGATCACAAAATTTTTCTTACTATGCTCAAAGACACATGACTGGAGTGTGGTAACAATCGCTCCTCCCAACTTGTACTTACAGAATTTATTTAGCACATTTCTGGCAGTACAGTTTTAAGGGCCGTAGAAACAATGGAGAATATACATCAGCTTTGTGTTTCACAGTAGTTCAATGAAGTTCTCTTAGAGTACTCTCTGGTGTAAACTGAGCAACATAGGGCTCTGGGCAACACAGAAGCTACTTCTCCAAGTTCACGGACAGACGCTGAAGCTGCCACTGATCAGTGCAATAGTTACTCATTAGCAATTATTAAAATTTGTGAAATACTTCCTCCGCTTGACCTGACTTTATCTTACTAATTTTATTTTTTGGTAATGGACACTCCTACGGAATCTCTCATTTTAATGTCTGAAGAGAGAAACGCATTTCTCTCAAATTTTTGCATGTATCAACAAAAGATGATTGCTGTAGATATGCATTCGATTTTTACAGTCAAGGTGCCCCTAGTGTCAGTGTTATTTTCTTTTAGAATGACCGGTCTGCGACCTGTTAGTTAGATTGAATTGAAGAGTTTATTATTCTAGAGATTATGGTTTGCCTGATGGAGCGTTTAGATGCAAAATTATGGTTTTGCTGGCTTTGCATTTATGGATGTTGGAAATACGCACCAGCATCTTCAAGGGTCTCAGGCACCTCCACACGTTGTGGAGACAATCTGGGTTTACTGTTAATCTCAGTGTTTTACTGTTTTCGTGAGGCCAGATCTGTTAAGCAAGTGCTTTCGCATACATTTTCCCTCAATCTTTTTGTTGTTGTCGTTGTTTTGTTTTTTATAATTGCTTGTTGGGTTGAAACAATGGAAAAGAATTATGCATAAGAATTAAATGTCATCATCAAGATTTTAACATAACTGGCATCACACTGGAATTTATGAATGGTTTACTTTATAGTCATGTATTTTTAAAAATACTATAGCATTACTTAATATTAGAAAGCTGAACATATGTTTTCTAGCATTCTACAACGCAGTTTTTAAAATCGTAAGCCTACACTGTTGTTTGGCATTCAAAACCCGTGGGACTTCGAACACTGCATGTTTATGATGTATGACTCACACTAGTTCTAGCAGGAGTTTTTTCATGTATTAAAAGAGAAAAACAACTACCAGGTTTTAACTAAGATATTAAAACTGCTACAGCTTTTGGTAGTACCAACAAGAGTTCTATTGTTAGGGAGAAAAGATTTACCCCCAGGGTGCTCCTCCCCCAGTCCCAGGAGAAAGGGCGCCTCACCAGGGAAGATGACTCACTCCCTGCTGATATATTTGCTCAGTGGTGGTGAATACAAAATAATTTAACAGCACATTGCCCTGCAAAAATGCAAATTCTATAATGAGATCTTGTTGTCTATTCCATAAAAAAATGTACAGTTGACCCTTGAACAACCTGGGGTTTAGGGGAGCTGACTGCCCCTCCCACAGTCAAAAATCCATGTTTAACTTTTGACTCCCCAAAAACTTAACCACTGATAGCCTACAGTTGGCCAGAAGACATAAGGATAACATAAACAGTCAATGAACACATATTTTGTATGTTATATGTATTATATATTGTATTCTCTTTTTAGATACAGAAAGAGAGAATGAGTGGGGGAGTGGCAGAGGGAGAGAGAGAGAATCTCAAGCAAACTCTACACTGAGTGCAGAAGGGGGTGGGGGTCTTGACCTCACCACCCGGAGATCATGACCTGAGTTGAAATCGAGAGTCAGACACTTAATCAACTGCACCACCCAGGTGCCCCTCTATACTGTATTCTTACAATAAAGTAAGCTAGAGAAAAGAAAAAGGTTTTAAGAAAATAGAAAGAAGAGAAAATACATTTACAGTGCTGTACCATATTCACTGAAAAGAATCCACGTGTTAAGTGGACTTGTGCAGTCCAAATCATGTTGTTCAAGGGTCAGTTGTATTCTCTATCTGGGTTTATTTTGAATTCACTCCAGATCTGATTGCCTGGAAAATGTCCTGTGCCGGATTACAACTGCGCACAACAGCCTACACTTGAAGCAAGGGAGAAACACTGCCGTGACACTATTTCATCTGTTCGATTGACTCTAAAACGCTAGCAATTGTAAAATGCATCGAACTTCAGAAATGTTAAAATGCAGGGGAGATGTGTCTTAGAATTAATGAAATAGCATGAAAAATAAAAGAAGAACCACTTAACAATTTCACTCGCCCAGAGACAATCACTATTAAAACTTTGATTTAGTCTTACTTCATGTAATATAGGGTACTGTAATTGTTTCATTGTTCGCCTGTCTGCCTGCCCTGTAGGCAGTGAACTTCTCAGGGATTCAGAGCATGTTTTACTTACTGTTATCCCAGGTCCCTAAGACAGTGCAAGCTAAGACATAGGAGCTCGGTAAATATTTTTGATTCTGTGATCTGAGAGATTGAAGCTGTTTCAAGCTGCCTTCGCTCTTCAGAATTCATTCATTTATTTATTTGCTCATTCAATCAGTCAGGCATGGGCCTGTTTTTGCCTTAGAACTTTCTGAGTCGTGTGAGCATTGTACAGTTGAGGAATTCATGAGAAATGATCTTCCTAAAAAGTAAATCTGAAAATAACACTCCCATGGTCAGAATTCTTTATTAATTCCTCATGGTTTCAAGGATGAAGTTTTATTTTCTTTTGCTTAACAGCCAGGCACTTTATGAAGTGACTCTAGCTTTCCTCTCTATCCATAACTGCTATCACTCTCCCACCCTTGACTCTGGCTCTGCAAATGTTTCTCTGTCGGCAAGATAGTGAATATTTTAGGCTTTGCGGCCCATACAATTTGTTACTCAATTATGACTTTGTACCAAGACAGCAGCAATAGATAATACATAAAGAAATGAGTGTGGGTGTGTTTCAGTAAAACTTTACACAAGTGGGGGCATGCAGGATTTGGCCAGTGGGCTGTAATTTGCCAACAGATGGTCTAATACATACATGTAATTAAGATATCTAAGTTCCTTGCTACTCTCTGCGCATTAGCTCCAATTATGATGTCATCGAAACAGTGGGTCAGTATGACGTTCTGTTGGATGCCAAGATGAGCAATATCTCTGCCGAGCAGATGATGGCCAATAGTGGAAGAGTTTCCCTAAAGATGTATTCTGTTGTTTCTGCTGGATAAAAGCAAATCACTTCTGATTATTTTTTCAAGTTGGTATAGAGTGTTTGATCTCAAAAGGTGGTCTCCAGGACCAGTGGCACCATCATTCATAGCCTCCAGAGGCCAGCTAGCAGAGGGCTTTTAAAGGATCCTCTAACCAGTGTCTTCCCCAGGGTTTTTATAAGTAGAGTCTCCTGAACTCCTGGGAACTGTCATTGGGGGAAGGTGGTGGGCGTGTCCCACATGAGGTAAACTCATCTTAACATTTCTGGCTCTTCAAACTTTTGGGTTCTTCCTGTACAGTATGCAAGCGATCTGGCATCTCAACCTTAGTGAGGCTAGACCACTATTGAATGAGTCCATCGAAGAAACTGTTGAGAGACATAGCCAATAGTCAGTTCAGAATCTCTGCTAGGCACATGACACCAATAATTCCAGCCTAAACCAAAGTTCTATTTTCCAGTTCTCACATCCTTAGAAATGACATCCACACAGATTCCCTTGGTTTATTCCAATATAACTTAGAAAAATACTGCCATTCTTTAGAAGGAGAGTCAGATTTGTCCATGGCTGCCTGCAAACTGTTGGGATGACTCTAGTTATGGGTCTTCTTGTGAGTAAACATATCCTTGCTAGAAGTTACCTGTTGTATCTGCCATTTGGCTTGGGTCTGATCTTCAAGATTAATTTTCAGGCTCAGATAGAAGCTTTCTGGTTTTTAACTATGACTGAACTGCAAGCTCCAGCTTCAGCTTATAGTTTTCTTTCTGCAAGTTCCTAGCACATCCAGAAACAGCCATCTGCCATCACAATCCCTTTTACTCACCTACGGCCAGAGTCATTTGGTCCTCTACGGAACTTGAGTCCTTTGATAGTGACTTCCTCACAATCAAACACAGGTGATAACTTAATCGATTATGATATCACTGCCAGTCATCAATTACTGGTATTCCATTTCCCATGGTCAAAGAACTCAGCACTGCATGCAAGACCAAGACACAACCAAACCCAGAATCTCTGATACCTGAGACCCACTCCTGCTGCCAAGTGCTCCATCAGTCAGGAAAACCAGAGATTATAATATAGGTGTTGGAAGGCTGAGTAAGCAAAAAGGGAATCCCGAAGCAACCCACGAAAAATTACCATAGGAACAGCTACCACCCCTAACACTGGGGAACAGAAGAGGTCAAGGTTATCTGAATCTAAAAAAAAGGGAACCAAAAGAGAAAATGAGAGGTTGGGCCTTGCCGAACCTGGTTCAGGGGGTTCTAGAAGATTGAGAGCCATGAGCGAGCTGCAGCAGGTGCAATGACAGTGCTGACAAGGACAGTAAGCAAACAGAAGGGGGTCCTATCTCCTCTCCTTCTGACTTTCACTATCTCCTGGGGTCCCCTTGCAGCAGACTCAAGGAGAGAGGAGTTGGCGAGAGAGAAATGTGGCTTGCAGATGCTTGGCCCCAACATCACAGGGCAGAGCAAAACAGAATAGATTTAGATCCGAGACCAATAGTTGCATAACTGGGCACCATGGAAAGAACTGAGGGAGGAGCAGCCAGAGGAAAGAGCAACTACTCAGACCCCAACAGAAGGAAACGTGGCACGTTCAAGACACAGAAGGGAAGCCAGCAGGTGGACTGGGAGCCTAGCGAGCTAGCAAGTATATGAGAAGAGGTTGGGGAAATCACCAGAGCCCATATCATATGGGACTTTGTAGACTGTATTAAGTGTTTGGATTTTACTTTTTTTTTTTTTAATGATTTTATTTGTTTACTTGACGGAGAGCACAAGCAGGCAGAGCGGCAGGCAGAGGGAGAAGCAGACTCCCAACTGAGTGGAGAGCCCAATGCAGGGCTCGATCCCAGGAACCTGGAATCATGACCTGAGCTGAAGGCAGATGCTTAACCGACTGAGCCACCCTGGTGCTCCTGGATCTTTCTTTTAATGCATTCAAGCATTCTTCTTTCTTACTTGTTAAATCCTATTCATCTTTAGAGGCTCAGCTTATACAGAAGGCAACCATAGTTTACCAGTGATGTCTTATATGGAATCATAATTGCTGGCTTACTTCTCCGTGTGCAGTGCGATACTGCAAGCACTGTGAGGGTAGAGAATTTGTCTTTCTGCCAGCAGTTATATTCTTAGCACCTGGCATGGTACCTTGGCGCCTGCTCTCACTTTCTCTATATGTTTATTTAATGAGGTGATCAATGAACAGACCATCTACTGGGGTAGATCTTCCCTGGTCCACTTCCTCAGTGAGTTAATGTATTCGACCACACTGTTTACAATTCATTGATTTAATTGTCTCCCCACTAAAGGTGAACTTTGAGGATCAAGATAATTACTTATTACTCGAGGGTACCTTTCTAGTGCCTGGTGCTCAGTATATGTGCATTGCATGAATGAACACGTGAATGAATGAACACATGAATGAATGAATGAATGAATGAATGAATGAATGAATGAAAGAAAGAAAGAAAGAAACAAACAACCAAATAACTGGAGCTCAATGCAGACACATGGGTGTTATCTGCAAATGGATAGAAACTGAAAACAGTGAATCGGGAAGGAGACAGAATGAATCCCCCCCCTGCCCACCTCCTTCCTTCTCTCCTTTCTTTTCTCTCTCCCTCCCACCTCTCTCCCTTTGTTCCTTCCTTCCCATCTTTTTAAGCATCAGTCATCAATATCTGAAGCCACAGAGAAGACAAATCAGATAAAAACAAAAATGACCAGTAAATTCTATAAACAGAAAGAGTAGCTAGGTATGACAGTTTCAAGCTCAAGCTGGCTGCGGAGAATGGATGGCATTTTTAAAAGAAGCTTGGCTATAAAGAGAAGGAAAAAACATTGATTCCTATAGCTAGAGAAGAATGTAATTTAAGGGAAAAAATTAATAGAAAGGCTAGATATAACAGGAAAATTCCAAGAGGGAGCACCTGAAGAATTACTTTTGCCACCAAAACAGAAACCAGGAGTTAGAATTGAATGTAGACACAAAGTTGAGGGAATGCTTTCCATGCCTTCATTTCCTCCAGGGAATAGGAATGAAAACAATCTGCAAGAGTGAGCCAGGAGGGCTGGGTGGGACACATGAATGGGAGAGGGATGACACAGGAAAGCTGGAAAGACTGCCAGATGACAATGACATTTCCGTGGCCCCAGTCTATGATGTTGTGACATCTTCTCCAGCCCCAGTTATCGGCTGGATATCCTGGAAGGGCAGAGAGATGGGTTGAGGTTTTGCTGGACGTCTTTGGCAAAAAGCCACAGGACTGACAAAAGTTGCACAGTTGCAAAAGTGATCATTCATGGGGCTGGACTGGAGAGGGACAGAAGGGAATTGAGAAGGGTGTCCTAAAGAGGAACAAATTAAGAGGTCATAAGTTGTAGGTCTTGAGGTCTAAGAGCAAACCAGTATGTGTATCCATACCCCTTCACTAGGTGTGTGTCGTATCACTGAATATCTTCAGATCCCAGTTTCCACTGTGCTTAGGAAGGTGATGAAATTAGACTAAATAATCTCTATTTTATTTTTATTTTCTTGGTTTCACATCTCATATGCTGTTTGTCCTGGATGATTGTAGGTTGTGAGGAGAAAGAAGCAGGACACTAATTAAATTCTAAAAGAGCCATTGTAAAATATTTTAAAGTTATTTCACATAACTTAAGTTATGAAGTTACGAAGCCATTGTAAAATATTTTAAAGTTATTTCACGTAATCTAAGTTAAGAAGTAAAGTTTGGAGTGTGAAAATGTATGTAAAAAATGTATGCATGCAAACTATGGCATAATTGAGAATCTTATTTATTCTTAATATACCAGGGGCGTTGAAGGTGAATGGCTTATTATCTCAGGAATAAAAGCTGTACAGCATAATGGAAATAATAAAATCTGAAAGTTTCTAAAAAGTCAGGCACATATTGGGTAGAAGGTTAAAAGCACATGACAGAATAATGGGAACAGTGGGAGGAAGGGAAAACATAAAGATTTGAGTTTATGTTTAAACATTTCCTAGGTTTGACAGGTATTGGGAATTAAAATATTAAATATTTTAAATAAATATTAAAATTATATATAATGTAATATATAAAATATAACATCATGTATAATGTATGATAAAATCATATAATAAATGAGTCCGTTGATTTAAAAAATAAAGGGTCCAAAATTAAAAGGTGCTATTTTCTGTGTAAGGTCCCTGAAGGTTAAGGCCATATCCATATGATTCACCACTGTCTCTTGGGCGAATAACTCTGTGCTTGACATCTAATTTTGCTCACCAAATATTTGAGGAACGGGAAAGTAGATGTAAGATGGTATTGTTCCCATTTTCCTCAGGTACAAAGAGATACACAGGAATAACAAATTTAACCTGGAATTTTTAGAATTTGTCTTGGCTATAGAAGAGAGTATGTGATCATTATGAGACCAAAGTAATCACTATGATTATTAGATAATCACTAATGGAATAATATGCCTAATGTCTACTGATAGAACGGTATTTTTTGGTGACCTCTGACCACACCATAATCTTATTAGACTTTTTTTTTTCTCTTAAGGTCCTTAAAATGCCTGCCGACTATGTTAAAATATCCTTTCTCTTTCAAGGACATAGTAAGAAGGCAAAAATATTTATCCTTACATAAAATTAGACTTATGTTACACTCCCTCCAGCACTCAGGCTTATATTATATCCAGTAAATGTGGAATAAAAATTTTTAAGACTGGCAAGATGGAATTTGTAATTGAAGTTGTTGGTTTTTGTTTGTTGTTGTTGTTGTTAAGACCAAAAATAGTATTTCACCTTCTATTGACGTATACAATCATATGTTCTAAGTACTATGTCTGTTCATAAATTCTTGTCAGTTAAAAAAGAAGATGGAAAATAATTGAAAGGAACTTGCGTAAGGTGCAAATGAAGTACCACGGCATGGGATAAACTCATTAAGTTAATGATATGAATGATCTTCAGAATCAGTGATGGAAATGACATGGTGCTTTTCTCAGGAAAGAAATGAAACCACAGAAAAATGGGAAGCATTGTTTTCAAAATGCATGCTAATGTGGTACCACATTTGTCACTCCAGATAAGAGACTAAATACTAAGTAGAAAATAAAACAAAAATATGCATATAAGCAAGTCTATGTGCTTGTCTCCTGCGCTGGAGAATAAACAGAATACCGTAACTGAGCACAAGCTTTTAAATAGGGAGTTGATCTGCAGAAATTGTCATTTGCCCCATAAGCTCACAATTATGTCATTAAATCACAATCAAGGGTGTTAGAAGGAGTAATTAGGAATATATTGTAGGGTTGCGCACTCATAAGAAATTTTTTATGGGAGGGAAAAAATCTTAAGCATTCACTGTGGGGAAGTCTCCTAAGACTTTTGAAAATCAAGCATTTCAGCCCATGAGGCTTTTATTTAGCAAGAACAGCCAAAAGAGGTGTGTGTGTGTGTGTGTGTGTGTGTGTGTGTGTGTGTGTGTGTGTGTTTTACCTTAATTTGAAGGTTGTTTAAGCACCTTGCTGTTTTCATCTCTGGCCTAACATGTTCATAAGAGAAAGAATAGGAAAACGGACAAATGTTTTCCAAAGGGATAATTACTAAGTTTTTCCTTCTATGTTTCTTAAGGAATCAATTCCAAGTTTCAGTTTGAAATCATGCCAGGTGCTTCATCTGGGTTCTTCAAGATAAATCCTGACACCGGAGAGGTAGTGACCACCACCGCACTTGACAGAGAAGTTCGGGAAGTTTTCAGCCTTCGAGGTAAGGGATGCCTGACAATGCTAACAAATGAAAGTAGGCAGCAGGAGGTTAGTGGTGAAATTTTATATTTCTGTGGCGTGTCTTTACGTAAACTGTTACTGACCCAGTGCTACCCAGTTAGTTGGGTCTGGTGCAGCCTAGTTGGGGCAATATATTTTAGGCATGAATTCATGGCCAAGGTCTGTGCCATCTTTTATGTCTCATCAGTACTTGTACGAGATGGAGGAGTCCCTTCGTTATCTGGCACTGCGACAATTCTCTGTACCGTAGAAGATGAAAATGATCACGCACCAGAGATTATTGTCCCTGGTCATGACATCGAGGTTCTGGAAAACCAGGGGCCAGGGGTTGTCTACACTGTTTTGGCTTCTGATATGGACGCTGGCAATAATGGAGCTGTCAGGTATCGCGTAATTGGTGAGTACTTTCGCCACTAAAATTCTCCTCGGGACACTAAGTTGACACACTGGTGATGATTCTAAGTATTTGGTGTCTGTTGCAGTGTCTACAGAATACACACTCAGTAAGAGCTGTTTGGTGCCATGTGTGTCCTTTCCACAGATGGCCTGAGCCACTGGCCTCCAGATTCTTAAATCTCCCCTCAGCAATTCCTGTGAAGTTCTCTGTGGTAACATTAGTGGGTGTGCAGATGGAACACATAAATTTTTTCTACTTTTGTGTCTTTCATTTGATCCCTAATATTCTTATTATTTTAGGCCAACAAGACTTCTGTCAGTCTTTTTTTCTTTTTTAAAGATTTCATTTATTTATTTGACAGAGACAGTGAGAGAGGAAACACAAGCAAGGGGAGTGTGACAGGGAGAAGCAGGCTTCTCGCCAAGCAGGGAGCCCGATGCAGGGCTTGATCCCAGGACCCTGGGATCGTGACCTGAGCCAAAGGCAGACGCTTAAAGGTTGAGCCACCCAGGTGCCTGTCAGTCTTTTCCTAAATGGAATCTAGAGGATGAAGAGATAGACAGTTCCCAGAACTGAATACCAATGTAACACTTAAGAACTACAACCATACCCCACCCTTGATCGGAATCTGTAGGAACTTCTACCCAGAAGATAATTTTGTGATATGGCTCCCTTTGGATCAGAGGCATAAAAATTTCTGGCAGAATAATGTTAGCATTCATATGGAGAGAGCCACATTTTCTTCTTCATCTAAAAGAAAAAGTGATTTTTGGTATATATCGGCATGCACATAGAATGATAGGAGTTGAGGAGAGAGTAATGCTTCAGAGACTGCTTCTGATGGGGAGAAGTTGCTTTTAGATCTTCTAAGAATGGTTTTGGGACTAGCTTCTGGAAGCTATCACTTTCTGTTTGCTAAAAATTCTATAACCAGTGGCATTTTCTGTGTGCCATCCATTTTACTCCAAAATGAGAATAGCCTTATTGCCTTTTTGCCCAGTTATAAAAGTGATATATAATTGGTGTAGAATAGGTACAGGTTTATGAAGAACAAAAGCAGTAACATAAAAATTTATATCTTGCAGAGGTAACTCATTCATTAGTTTGAAAAACACTTCTCCATTACCTTGGTGAATGGAGACGTCAATTTTACATATATTGGACAATTTATATATGCTACTTTGTTACCTCATTTTTCAAACTCATTTTTTATTTATTTTTATTGTTTATTTATTTTTTTAATCAGAGAGAGCACACAAGTGGGGGGAGTGGCAGGCAGAGGGAGAAACAGGCTCCCTGCTGAGCAAGGAGTCCAATGTGGGACTCGATCCCAGGACCTTAGGATCATGACCTGAGCTGAAGGCAGCTGCTTAACCAATTGAGCCACCCAGGCATCCCTAAACTCATTATTAAATATACTATGTGAGTCTTTCATATCAGTACATATACATATATGTTAGCATTTCTAATATTGTCTCTTCTTACTGCATATATAAAATATCGCTTATTTCATCCATCCCCTTTTATGGTCTTTTAAATATTGACTGTAATAGCAGTCTTACAATTATAAAAGTGCTGCAGTTGAACACTTACCCAATTATTTCCTTATGATAAACGTAAGTGAAGTTCTCATGTCCAAGGGCATACATATCTTAATTATTTATGTGTATTGCCATACTTTCATCCAGAAGAATGATACCCTTTCAAACTAACTTGTATAAGCAAGCCCAATTTTACTTCTTTTCTACCTGTTGCATTGGGTACTTTCCTTTGTAAACTCCACTTGTTTTCTAGAACTTTCCAAACAATCTGTGATTAAGGACCAGGGTTTGAATTTTTTTTTTTTAATTTTCAATCTGTTGTGCACTAAAACTTTTGTAAAATACAATAAATATGAATTACTGTAAGGAAAAAAACAAAGGCATACAAAATGCAAGCCCCAGTTATTTAAATCTATTATGGTATTATTCAGGCATAAAATTATTGTCAAGTCTCTGTAAGATTTTCTAAATGCTCACTTTCAAATTCTGTGTTTATCTTGTTGAGCACCGATTACAAACAATCCCCAGAGTGCCACCCACTCCCCTTCACTGCATCAGGGTTTGCTCTTTCACTTCTTTTTCCCATACTGTCCAAGTTTCGCCTTCTGTTGGTTTTACTCATCAATATTCACCAATCCTTCCCATCTTGAAAAAAGTCTTCCCTCAGATGCATCCCTTCACTGTCTCTTTACCTTCACAATCAAGCTGCTTAAAAATCATTGTGTACATTCTGGTTTCTGTGTCTTTGCCTTAGTTCCATTTCTTAGCCTGCTACAATATGTATTCACTGAAACTACACTTGCAGAAAGACACTTAGGATCTTGTTGTTGCTAAATCCACTGGATCCCTGTGACTTCTTAATTTAATTGTACTGCTTTATGCCTTTGTGCACCATGCCCTGGACACTTGGTTCCACCTTGACTTCAGAGAGTCACTTTCTCCTGATCCTTCATCTGCCTTTGTAGACAAGCCTTCCCAATGTCCTTGTTCTGTGTGTGGTCCTCGAGTTTCCAGGGTGTTTTGTGCTTAATTTTTTTTTTTTTACTTTGCTCATGGATGCACTCTTACTGCATCATTTCATCCAGTCCTCATCTTCAGCTACCGCTGACACCCCTATATCTCCCTGTCTTTATCTGCATCTGAGATCTAAGTCCCATTAAAGGACATTTTTTAAAAGTAAAATAATGACTTTCATACAAATACAAAATTAACAACTGCCAAAGATTTTTTATTTAAGTCATTAATTAATGAGCAAACCAAAAAGATGTTAAAATTGGTCCAAGGAGAATTCTAAGACATGCACGCGCACACACACAAACACACACACACACACACACACACACACACACGGGAAATAAGGAGCTCTGAAATGCAGGTGAGGTCTCTCTGCAGGACAATAACCAATGATATTTCACTAGACATAATAATTTGCAATTCTGTGGACAAGAATCACCATTATCAATTTTCAACAATTTACAGAGTGATAAAATAGATGGAGCACGGTGGAAAGCCAATTCAAATGGCAAGTCCAGACCCGATATTCACTACTCATTTTTTTTTTTCACCCTAGCACATCCACTTATCTTTCCCTCACATTTCAGATTGTCCCACCTCAAGGACCCTGTTGTTATGCCCAACAGCTTTGCATTACCAATGTGTCCCCAACTGCATTCAGAATCACTTCTCACTACCCCCCATCACAGTCCAGCTTCTCCTAGAGTTTCTCCGGTGACTTCACTCAACTTACCCTTAGTGGAATCTTGAAAAACCATGTACTCCCAACACACATATTTTTAAGTAACTGACTAAAAATTTTTATTAGGAGTTTAACTAGTGTCTCTCAGAACGTCATAAATATTGACACATCACAATAAAGGCTATACCACCTTTTAAAAATATCAAATATAATTAAAAAATACTTTTTGAAAATATATGCAAACAACTTCCCAGGCAAGGGAAGGCTCCCATTCAAGGCAAAGCCAGGTTCCTTACCTGCCCTCAGTCCCATGGGTGCTGCCCAAGCCGAGGACACCTGCGGGATCAGGCCCACAGCTTGGAGTCCTGTGTCCTCAGACACTGAGAGACTCAGAAATCTTTCTGGAAGCACTCTGGACCTGCAAAGCCACCTGTCAAGGCACCATACTTAAGAGAGAGATTAGAGAGGATGCTAAAGGTAACAATGTTAAGGAATGTGGAGGGGCACCTGGGTGGCTCAGTCGGTTAAGCGTCTGCCTTCGGCTCATGTCATGATCACAAGGTCCTGGGATTGAGTCCCTGCATCAGGCTTTCTGCCCAGCAGGGAACTTGCTTCTCCCTCTCTCTCTGCCTTCTGCTCCCCCTGCTTGTGCTCCCTCCCTCTTTTGCTCTCAAATAAATAAAATCTAAAAAAAAAAAAAAAAAAAAGAATGTAGAAAAGACAAAGCCACATGATATTAGGTGATTTCTCAGGCAGAACAATTTTAGGAATAAGAATATGTCAACTGAGCTTCTGGAAATTACCTTAAAACTACCAGTTTCCAAACACTTCTTAGAAAACTTCATATAACCCCAGGGGTACTCTGACCTCATTTTAAACACGACTGTTCTAAACACCCTTCACTCTTTCACCTAAGCCCCATCATGAATCCTTCATCCCCTCCTCCTTACTTTTCTCCTTAATATCTTTGGGATGTGTCCACTTCCTCTATGCCTGTATTCATTTAGAACCTCCCGGTTGCTCAAGCAGATTACTGTATTAACCTCCTAACTTTCCTGTATTCTTACCAAGCTTTGACATTGCCACCCACCCCTCTTCCTAAAACAGAAATGAGATTCAGGACCCTTTCCCTTCTAAAATCCTTCAGGAGCTCCCAGTGGATGTTAAGGCAGACTCTTGAGCAGTATACACAGGGTGCTTCAAGATTTAACACCCTGCTTATCTCCTAAATTCACGTCTTCCCAGCTGCCAACCCTTTCCCTGCCTCTCCACGCAAACCCCCAGGGAACCCCGTGTTGTAGTTACACTAAAACATTTGCAGCCGTTAAGTCCTCGTATTTCTAAGGCTTACTTCCCTCAGGCTCTGCCCTCTGCCTAGAACACACTTTTCAAAACTTTTAGCCTGTCTCCCTCTGCTTTAGGAACCAGTTTTGATGTCACTCTTTCTAATAAGCATTCCTGCCCATCCTAACACAGGACTGTGTGTCCTTCCTCCATGCTTCTGGGCGCCCCGTGCCTATGATTTTCACACCACACTTTAATGTCGTGGTACTGACCCAAATTCCTCCTGGACTGTAAATGCTTGGAGGCTGGGATCATGCCTGACTGTCCTCATATTCCCTGCATCCCGCACACCCTCGGCATGTGGCAGGTTCTCCTTAAATGTCTGCTGAGCGAATGAGTCATTTTATCAACGACAAATGCCACAGAAATGTAGGTTTGTCTGATCACCCCTATATTTGGTACAAATTAATTGTGTTTTATGAACAAAATCCAAATGCAAGTCCCTTGTCCTCAGCCCCGAAAGCTACTTATGGCTGTTGTTTTTTGAACGCTGTTCTACTTCTTCCCCACATGCTGTTGGCAGACTCCAGTAAATTCCCACTCTGTTTTTTGTTTTTTGGGGTGGGTTTTTTTTTTATATATATTTTATTTATTTATTTGATAGAGAGCGAGAAATAGCAGGGGGCAGCAACAGGAGAGGGAGAAGGAGGCTCCCCTCTGAGCAGGGAGCCCGATACCGGGCTTGATCCCAGGATCCTGAGATCATGACCTGAGCCAAAGGCAGACGTTTAACTGACTGAGCCACCCAGGCGCCCCGATCCCACTGTTTGGAATAGTGTGCTTCATCCAAGAATATGCCCCTCATCCAAAATATGCCCAAAAGGTCATTGAACTATATTTTTCCTGACTAATTTTTAGGATGACTTTAAGATATCTTTGAAGGCTTTTTGTCTCTGTGTTCAGGTTTAACTTTTCTTCTGCTTGGTACCATGGGCAAGAGTAAAGTGAAGATTTTTTTTGGAGTATACGGAGAAGAATAAAACCTCATCATTCCTTAAGTTAGGGAAGAAACAGACCAGTGTTCCCCTATCTCTTACAGAAGTGTTATGATTCATGCACAAGGTTCACGGGGCTGTGGAAGAGAATCTCACTGCATCCACAATACCACTATCAACCTGTCAGTTTTTTATTGATACCTAAAAATGGACGTTATATCCTGTTTCTTATTCCTGCCACCAGGAATTTTATTGCAAATAAAACATACATTTTAATCATCTCAAGAGGAAAAATATATGAATATAAAAAGTTGTAAATGCAGACACAAAAATCCATACTGCTGCAAATCAGTCAAAGCAAGTGTTCTGATTATTCGAATTAAGAGAACTATTGAATTATATTATTTTGTGTATCCCTGATAATAGAGGCTTCATGAGGGCAGGGACTTCATCATGTTCACTGTTATATCCTCAATACTTACAAAAGTGCTAGGATGCAATAATCATGAAATAAATCTTTGTTGAATGAATGAATCCTGTGTATGTGTGTATATATATATGTATAGGTATATATCTCATATACACATATATATGTATATATCTCAACACATGTATGACTATACATAGCACATACACATATATAATGAATCATATATATATGTATATATAGCTAGCAAAGGGCTGCCACTTCTTCAATTCGAATGAATTTTGAATTTGAATTTGTTTTCTTTAACAGATGGAAATACGGACGGATACTTTGCTATTAATGAAACTTCAGGAGAACTCTCAACCACTCACGCTTTGGACCGGGAGCAAATCAGCAATTTTACCCTAGTCATCCTGTGCTCTGATCTGGGGGATCCGCCGAGGAACTCTCTAGTGCAGCTGCAGGTCAGAGTTTTGGACGACAATGACCACGGCCCGTCCTTCCCCACGCTGCTTTACCAGGCCTCCGTGAGAGAAGATGCTCAAGTGGGCACAGTGGTTCTTGCGCTGTCTGCCGTGGACAGGGATGAGGGTCTGAATGGACAAACTGAGTATTTTCTGGTGGATGAGACTTCCGGTGCATTCACCATTGATGCCGTGGCAGGTACGTTGAGAACCCGCCACACCCTGGACCGAGAAGCCAGATCTCAGCATACGTTCAGGGCTGCGGCCAGAGACTGTAGTGTCCAGGGCTCAAGAAGCACCACTGTCATTATAAAAGTACACGTCACGGATGTCAATGACAATGACCCAGTTTGGGAGCAGAACCCCTTTGAAATTTTTCTTTCCCCCCAGTCACCTACTAACCAGACAACTGCTGTTCTGACAGCCAGCGACCCTGACTTGGGACCCAATGGAACTGTCATTTTTAGTTTTGCAGAGACCCAGTCCATGTTTTCTATTGATAAATATACAGGAGAAGTCCGACTTCGGCACCGCCCATCTTCGGAATATTTTCCAATCTGGCTGCAGTTACAAGTTAGGGACCAAGGGGTCCCAGCTAGGATGACCACTGGCCTCTTAGTTGTTCACATGGAGGGAGAAGATGTAAAGATTTCCTTCAGCCACCATCTGTATAAAGGGACTGTGACCGAAAATTGTGATACAGGTGAGTGTCCCCTCAAATTTTTATATATTGTACCTGTTTGGGCAAAAGACATAAAACTAAGGATTATACAGCAAGAGTGCTATTGCAGATTCAGTCACAAATTTCTGAGTTCAGCCAATGTTTGGTAGGCTGACGCTCACCCATCATATAGTATTAGAACAGGACCTTCAAATATGGTAAAACACACATACACACACGCACACAACCCTTTAAAGACAACAAAGAGTAAAAATACTGAAAAATAAATCATTTAGGGCTTTTGAAGTTTCAGTTAATTTAAGTTTACAACCTCAAAAAAAAAAAACCACCTTAATTTAAATGTATCTGAATTCCTTAACAAGTGTACATTTCCTAAAGTGCTTTCTTAGAAGTACAATAAAAGAGGAGGTCTGTTGTGGTTAAATGCCTGGGCTCTGCCTGAGTTTAAATCCGACGTAAGTTCACCGCACCTCCTTGGGCAGCGGTATCTGTCTGAGCCTCAGTTTCCTAATCCATAAGTTGGGGGTAAGAATCATGCCTACCTCATTAGGCTTGGGGGCTGAATAAGCCAGTTTCATGTACAGCACTTAACACAGCGTCTGACACAGAGTAAGCATGTCCTAAATAGAAACTACGAATACTAGTATCTTTATTCATCTTGATATGGTCAGCAGGGACTTTCAAACAGTGCAGTCATAGCTGATCCTCGAAGGATTCAGGGCAGCTCAGTCCAGGCTTCTGTGAACAGTAACTATTTTTCCTCATAACGCTAAATTCTTTTCCAATTACTACCTTACCTTTATGTCATAATGGGAAACGTAAATAAAAAATCAGTTTTAATTGTCTTTCTAACCCAAAAGTGAAAAACCTTCTATATAGATACTTGTAAATTGAAAGACATTTGACCTGGGTGATTCAAGCTAACTAGAGAGCGGAGCAATGAATCTACTGACTCTTTCCGCCCACCAGGCAAAGCACATGGACTCGAAGAGGAGGCACTTGGTTGCTAAAGGTGTGCTGTGCCCTGTGCACCTGCTTGTGGCATTCTTTTGTCTGTATTTTGTCATTTTGTCATGATGCAATTTCACTTTCCCCATACCTACAGAAGCCATTATTTAAAAGACAACCGGCATTTTTCTGAAATTGTCTTATTCATTTCATAGTGAAAATATCTATGTTACACGTTTTATACTGCCTTCTCTATGAAAAGAGAATATTCAATTTAATACTGAATATTAAATGAGGGTTATTTTCAGCTGCAGATTATTAACTTGACATTGACCCTTTGTGAAATTATGGGTATCCCGTAAGTTGCTTCCTCAGAAGGCCTCTCATTATTCTAAACATTATTAAGAGTGAATTGTAGTTATCTGCATTAAATGAAATAATAGTGACTTCCAAACTAAGTCAGAAATTTCCAACTTATATTCTTACAGGTAATGAGACTTCCACAGAAGCGTTACATGTTAAACAAATGTTAAACAAATGAGATACTCCTTAAAGCTCTATTTCTATTACTCTTAGGAGGGATACATTCCAACACCAGAGCAGAGCCTGATGGAAAGTCAAGTTAACATTTTCTAAATAATATAGCACAAAATGCAGTATAGTAATCAATCTTGAAATTGATCTGATACAATTAGAGAATCTTTGAGCCCAGCCTTCATCTGCAGTGCAAATATGAACATTTCTCGAAACGTCCTTGACACTTGGTCTTTCTGTCTCTCCTTGAATATTTTGGTGACTGAGTTTAGAAGGGTGGTTCTAGAAATTGGGTGTGAAACAAATGATCTGTAACCCACCCGTGAAGGTTCTGCCTCATTAGATCCGGAGTCCAGGAATGGTTTTTAACAAGCTCTGCGGGTGATTTGACTGCAGGGCAAAGCTGGAAAATCTCTTTATTTGGAAAGTCATTCATATGTTGAACCCAGCCCTGCCCCCTTTCTGTCTCTCCATAAATCTAGCTCTGCCTTCTGGGGCCCTCCACTGCTCTACACAGTCACTCTTCAGGTATTTTCTTTGCTCTTACCACGCATTTTTCTTTAATGAGTATTAAGTATCAGGTACTTTACTTTTCTGGTGGGATGTATTAGTGAACTTGTCCTTGTGAGGCTTACGTTCTAGCATGGATAGAGGGACAGTGTTCAATGAACCTAATAAACAACTATAGCCTATTTAGATGGTGACAAGAGCTGGCAAGTAAAGAAAAAGCAGAGCAAGGGAAGAGGGCATTGGGAGGTCTGGGCTGGGGGAAATATTGCAGTTTCAAAGAGTAGGTAAGAGCGGACATCGTGGAGCAGGCACATTTGGGCAAAGACCTCAAGAGAGGAGACAGTATATTTGGGGTAGAACATTTCAGAAAAAAGGGGAAAAGGTAGTGGGAACCTGCCTGGTTTGTTCAATGAACAGCAAAGAGGACTGTGTAACCGGAACAGAGTAAGCAAGGGCAAGGATAGTAGGAAAAGAGGTCCGAGGACCAACAGACCACGTGGGGCCCTGTCAACCACTGGGGAGACTTTGACTTTTCCTCAAGTAGTTTCCCCTTCTTTAATTCATTCAGTTGTCCTTCACCTTAGAGGGTTTCCAACCACTGCTAGTGAACATTCACATCCAGTATAAATCCGGCAGAGTAATAGGCATTAAATATATTAGTCCTCAAAAGAATTAGCATGGACGTCATCATTGTTACCATGCTTTGTGACGTTAGCGAATGACATTTCTGAATATTAAGTAACGTGTCTGGGCTTCCCCTAATTGTTAGAAGAGGATCAGTTTGTTTGCAGAATTAAACCTAAGTAAAAGTCATTATCTAAGGCACCCCAAAGAAGACATTCCAATATGAAATTAAGTTATGGCTTAGTAAGTATAATATTTGTGGTTGAATTCAGAAGTGAATTAAAGTCACACTAATAAAAACTGCCATGGGAGTGCAAGATTTGCACCTGTTTTCATTTTTGCCATGTGCCATTCATTGGGATGTCGTAGGTTCACTCGGCTGATAGGAGAAAACCATTATGGCAGGAAGCGACCTTGATTTTAGCCCATTGCCCATCGCTCAGGCAGCGTCTCATCATATCTGTACACCTTCCATCTACTCACAGCCATTACAATTGGATTAATCAATACAGTTAAGAGTAACCTAGTCTGAGATAAAAAGTGAGGGCAGAAGACAGTGAAAACCAAATTACTTTCTCACCTCTGAAGGCGGGCCTCTTGTTTGGGATTCAATCAGGAAAGCTAATGAGTAAATGGATGGGAAGCCTTCATCCTCCTGTCCACGTCACTCTGTCTTCTTTCACCCCTGATCAGAGTTGTCCTTCTTAATCCTCTTGTATTCAGAATTACGGAGTTAAATTTGACTGTTACCTTTTAATAGAACTTAAGGCTCTAAAAATCTCGTTATTAAATCTTACCCATAAAGACGACTAGAAATACTTGTGGCAGTACTACGAGCATACAGAATTCATAAACATTCAGGTAAGTATACATTTCAAGACATCTGAAGCAACAGGTTGGGGCCTCGCTGTGAAGAGTGACCATGACGTGTATGAAGGGCATAAAGTCTACACTGAGAGAGAAGCTAAACTTTGGCATCAGGTAGGAAGGAGAAAGAGAGAAGGCAAAGATGACAGTTAAGGAGACCCTTGAATTTGATTAGATTCAACTAACCTACACCTGGCTCGGCAGGATTTCCTAACCTCCTATGAAAACAGTGACACGACGCATAGCATATTGATTGACATTTCAAGCTGGCCAAAACTTGGCCCCCACCCGAATTCACAGACCACCAGATCATATCCTAGACACCAGAAGGTGATTTTTTTTTTTTTTTGCTTTTAAATTCCAGTGGTTTTAAAAGACTGTAAATCCATCGATTAGTGCTAGAATGGTGTTGATATAAATTATTTAATAACATTTTATGGCTTCCAGGATTGCTTCCTCCCAAAATATGTCTTCAATTTTTATTTTCAAATGAAAAATATGTGCTTATTGGAAGTTTACATTTTCTGTGGGTTACTCAAATACCCTATCACTAGGTATCGCTTGACATCCTGAATGAATTCTTTTTTGTATTATCATAAATTTTCATCACCCCAAATTAATTTTAACATTTCAATATTCTTTTAAGAAAATGAAAAGTTAAAACAAATAACTCTAATCTATTTATATTTGTTTCACATTTCTTTCTTGGAAAGCTCACAGGTTTGAGTCTTGATTAACACTGCATTCATCTGGGGGGCCTGGGGGGCTCAGTCGGCTAAGTCTCAGGTCATGGGCTTAGGTCATGATCCCAGGGTCCTGGGATCCTGTCCCATGTCAGGCTCCCTGCTCAATGGGGAGTCTGCTTCTCCCTCTGTCTGCTGCTCCCCCTGCTTGTGTGCTTTCTCTCTGACAAATACATAAATAAAAATCTTTGAAAAAAAAAACAACATTGCATTCATCTATTGACAACATTAAACTTAACATCAACTGTTTAAAACGATAAATAGTTCAGTATATAGTTACCTTTGAAAAGCAGCTCTTTGATAGGTAAAATCTTTTTAAGAGTTGGTCATGATAGGGGCACCTGGGTCGCTCAGTCATTAAGCATCTGCCTTCGGCTCAGGGAGTGATCCTGGGATCCAGGATCGAGCCCCGCATCGGGCTCCCTGCTCTGCTATGAGCCTGCTTCTTCCTCTCCCACTCTCCCTGCTTGTGTCTCTCGCTGGCTGTCTCTCTCTGTCAAATGAAGAAATAAAACCTTTTTTAAAAAAAAAAGAGTTGGTCATGATAGGTTCATTTACTCACAGAAAGCCACTCCCCGGATACCATTTGCCTCTACAAGAGAGGCTGCCGATACAGCAACAGGAGAGAGAGTTGAAATCCAAGTGATTCCCCTCTCTTTACTTTTACCACTCTTCCTCTTTAACCCAGATGAGAAGAAATCGAACTTTCCTGAATTTTTTGAAGTAAAAGATAAACTATGGTTGTCTGAGGTGTTTCAATCTGTTAAACAATTTAAATGAACCTTCTAGAAGCCAGCATTTATTTCTTGTTTCACTCCCAATGCTTTGGATATCCTGATGAGGCTGAATCACCAGTCACAGTCCCCGGTGTGGACTATTCACAACTCCATGCATTTCTTTTGGTCACCATGAAGGCGAAAAATGAAATTATGAATTGTATAGATGCTGCGGTTGAAAGTAAATACTCAGACCTTAAAAATCTTGAAATAAAATGAAAACATGATGACCCATGGGGTCATTCTAACTAGTTATTATGTATATTTAATTTTGTATCCTAAACAAACCTGATCTTGGTGGTTCAGAAGACAGCCCCTTCTTCTGGACCTTTGGCAGTCGGTCCAGTAAATTTTGGTTCTTACTCTTGGTAAGCTGGGCACATGGATGTGGAGTATGGTGTGAGAGAAAGTAGTGTAGCTGGGCGGGTCCCACTCACAGTGAACAAGCTCTCTTTCTCCTTCTATAAAGAGGACAGGATAATGATTTCCTCAGAGGGCTACTGTAAGGATTAACTGAGGTCATATAGTGTGCTGGTCATTGTTTTTATTCTTATTGCTGTCCTCCTCTGTCTCAAATCCTTCATCGAAATCTCTCAAGTTCACTGGGTATAAATTCCTGCCAGAGCAACCAGTTATTACACAGCAATTCTATAACAACAGTGAAATACTTGCAGTGTTTAAACCTTATTATTGCATTCTGCCCCCATTCTGTGTCCAAACAAGATAACAATTATACTTTTTAAGGTGAAAGTCCCCATAACGATGGAAGTGATGGGAAGAGTTCCCATAATCTGTGTTACCCACAAACTTGGAACAGGGCCCAACATACACATTTTTATGATCATGAAAAAAAGAGAAGCAATTATTACTCATCATCCCCTTTTCATTATTTTATTTAAAGCCAGTCTCATATTTGGAATGAAACTCATTGACGTGAGTGCTATCTAGCCAGCTGTTTACAAACAGAATGGAATTTCTTCACCTTCCTACCACTGTGATAGCTCTGGAGGAGATAGAGAAGAATGCCTTAGGTGGGGGTCAGCCTGTCTCAGGAGAAAATAAATACTTTGGGGTGCCTGAGTGGCTCAGTCGGTTAAGCCTGGACTCTTGGTTTCAGCTCAGATCATCATCTCAGGGTCCTGAGATCAAGCCCCACATCGGGCTCCCTGCTCAGCTGGGAGTCTACTTGAGATTCTCTCCCTCTCCCTCTGCCCCTTCCCTCATGCTCTGTTTGTATCTCTCTAAAATAAATAAAAATTTTAAGAAAGAGAATAAGGCACCTCTCATCTTTGCAAATTAACCCCAGTCTCACATCCGGGCCTCAGCCATTATAAGTTCAAGACTCATCTTATTAACAAGCCGGGGAGTCTTCCCCTGGGTTGGGACTTACTAACCAATATGAAAGAGCCTGATATGTAGACCGGGCTGTCAGTTTTCATGTATATGAAGAACTATGATTGCCATGTGGATTACAACCGTCATGCCAAGATGACCGGTCTCTCTTTCTAGGAGAAAAGACACAGGAAGCCAAGCTCATAATCAGATAGTCGCTCATTAATCCTAAACAGTTGAAGCGGCTCTTGTGAGCTTTCTAGTGTGATGTTGACAGCCTCGAAATTACCAAAAGAGTGACAAAACATCTTTTATATCTAGCTGACTTTGGAGGTCTCATCAAGGACTGAGGAGAGATCTGAGTTAGGAGGGTGATATGGTAATACACATGGTAAATCACCATAGAGACACCAGGGGAGCTTTTAAAAATTACTGCTACCTAGACATCCACAACCCCCAACCAATTAAATGAGATTTTTGAAGATAGACCAGACTTTGTGAATTGGTAGAAACTCCCATGTAACTATGCATGCAGGCCAAGGGTAGGGGTTGAGAGAGAGCCTAGAAGAAATCTAAAGTAATGGCAATATTTTATAGGTGTTGAAGTAATGAATCTATCAGAGAGACTGAGGTGGAGGGGCTTGCAGGGGCACCACTGACAATTCCTGGGAGGGTGGTGTTAGAGGGACAGGAAAGCGATACATTCAAGAAGCAGGAAGTGGTCAGCAGCTTTTAATTTGCAGCAGAGATTAGTTAAGATAAGGACTGAAAGGCGACAGCTCCGTTGGAGGCCTGTCCCCAAAGCGGAAGTACATGAAGTGATGGGCTGTCACCCACTACTCAAAGAACCTCTCATCCATGGAGGTGAGGAGTGTTGCCTGAGATGGTCTGAGGATGCCATCTTGGTGTCAGGAGATAAGAACATGGTAGAAAGGAAGGCATGTCTAAAAAGATAAGTCCATGCATCAAATATAAAGGATAAGAGAAAATGACACAATTAGCCACACCAGGGGCTGGGAGAGTCCAGAAAGGAAGGTCTGAAGAATAAGTTTGCTCTGGTAAAACGGTTCAGTATTTGGCCAAGAATAGAGACCAGGAGCTGAGACCACCTAAATGCACTCCAGAGGCAGCTGTGGCTGCTTCCAGAGACTGTGTGCCCCCAAATAGAATTTAGCAACTTTGGAGAGGATTGGGAACAGTAGGGAGAATGAAGTGTCTAGAAATTTGTTTTAGAAGCCGAAGTACAGGGAAGTGCAGAGCAAAGTGGGGGTGGGGAATTCTGTTTTCACAAAGCTCTGCTGTGAAGGGTGACAAAGGAACGTGGCGATGGCTTGGGAGTCCTGAAGATCAGAGGGGCATTTTGTTCTGTATTTGGAAGTTGGAAGAGATTTGGACATTTGTGATTGATAGCACTGTAAAGTTTACCAAGAAATGTCATTTATCTTTCAGCAAGAAACAGAATAAAAGGCTTAGAAATATCAGGATTTCCTCTCTTTCCTTTTTGTTTTCAATTAGTATCTGTTATTTCTGGATGTTGGACCCTGGTTTCAGATTTATCTATTTTAAGGACAGCAATGCATCTCCCTAAAACTGTGACAATAAAATGGAATCATTGAAATAGTTTAGTGTAGTACTCATTATGTGGCATCTCAAAACATCTTAAAAGGCATTTCTTTAATCTAAGTAAAGCATATTTTTAAGATTTTTTTGGAGACATTTTCATTGTTTCTTGAAGTAATTGGAAACGTGCTGGGTATCTAACAACCAAAATCGAGAATCACTCGTATAGAAAAATTGTGCAACCTTTCTTTCTGGACACAGGTAGGCTCTGGGTTCTGGCTGCCTTGGGAGCTGCAAAGGAGAAAAAGGATAGTTCTTGCAAATGAAAGAAATTTGAAGTCTGGTCATCAGCCTAGGGATGCAGACTAGACAGGGGATCACCTGCAAATGAGGGGAGACTAGCAGCATCGGGTCCACAGACAAGACTTAGAGTCTGATCCAACATTGAAGCAACACTGACAATTCTCAAGCTCATGCTTTAAATATGGTCTTCTGTAAATCACAAAATTAGAGAGGTAGTAGGAACATCAAGGGATCACTTTAGCACCTGCTTTTCTCTACGTTGTTATGAGTGAATTTCAAAGGATTGAATCCATTTATAGATAATCCTCCTTTTAAAAAATCTGGCCACTAATATCTGTAATCCCATTAAAAATAACATTTCAGATAATTTTGTTTACTCCTTATTTCATGTACTCTATATTGGTTTTCTTCCACATCTCTCTTTTCCTAAAGCTCAGAAAAGGTCAATAAGCACTTTGTCTAGCTTCCTCTATTATTCCCTTAGGTGTTCACAAAAGCAAATGTGTTCAAGATTGCATGCCATTTATGTTTTAAAACATGGTTTTCATCTGTTCACAAATTATGGAAAATTATTTGTTTTGAGATTTTCCATGCTTTGTCTCATCCCAGGGGTGAATTTTTTGGAAAGCTTTAGTAACATATGTTCAGTCATTTTTGATGATGGGAAGGTGGGAGGGAAAAATCAACTTTTCTTCCTTTTTTTATTGTGGTAAGAAACACATAACATAAAATTTACCATCATAAATAATCATTTTTAAGTGCACAGTACAGTAGTGATAACGCTGGCCCATCATTGTGCAATGGATTTCTAGAATATTTTCATCTTTTAAAACTAAAACTCTATTCTCATTGGACAACAAATCATTTTGATCCTTCCAGCCCCTAACAAGCACCATTTTATTTTCAACTTCTACCTCATATAAGTGGAGTCATAAATTATTTGCCTTTTTGTGACTGCTTTATTTATGAAATGAAGGTTCATCAGTGCCTATGACAGGATTTCCTTCTTAAAAAAAAAAAAAGATTTCTTTGAGAGAGAGAGACTGCATGAGCTGAGGGGTGGGGTGGGGAGGACAGAGGGAAAAGGAGAGAATCTCAAGCAGACTCCCCACTGAGGACAGAGACCAAGACCCTGAGATCATGACCTGAACCAAAACCAAGAGTTGGTCGCCCAACCAACTGAGCCATCCAGGCGCCCCAGGATTTCCTTCTTTTAAAGGCTGAATAATACTTTACTGTATGTGTATACTACATTTCTTTATCCACTCATCCACTGAAGGACATTTAGGTTGTTTCTATCTCTTGGCTGTTGTAAATAACGTTGCAGGGAACATGGCTGTGCAGACACCTCTCTGAGATCCTGTTTTCAGTTCTCTGGATATACACCCAGTGGGATTTCTGGATCATATGACAGCTCTAATTTTAATTTTAATTTTTATTTTATTTTAAAGATTTTATTTATTTATTCGACAGAGATAGAGACAGCCAGCGAGAGAGGGAACACAAGCAGGGGGAGTGGGAGAGGAAGAAGCAGGCTCATAGCAGAGGAGCCTGATGTGGGGCTCGATCCCATAACGCCGGGATCACGCCCTGAGCCGAAGGCAGACGCTTAACCGCTGTGCCACCCAAGCGCCCCTAATTTTAATTTTTAGAGGAACATTTATAGTGTGTTCCATAGTGGCTACACCATTTTGTAACATCACCAACAGTATCCTAGGATTCCAATGTCTTTGTATCTTCACCAACACTTGTTATTTTCTGGTTTGTGTTTTGGTTTTATAGCAACCATCCTACCTGGTGTGAGGTGATATCTCACTGTGGTTTTGATTTGCATCTCCCTGATGATCAGTGATGTTGAGCATCTTTTTAAAACTCTGTTGGTCATTTTTACGTTTTCTTTGGAGAAATGTCTACTCAAGTCCTTTGTTCATTAAAAAATTTTTTTTTTTCGGCTCTTGAGTTGAAGGAGTACCTTATATATTTTGGAGATTAACTCATTACCAAGTACAGGGTTTGCAAATATTTTCTCCCTTTCCATAGGTGGCCTTTTCACTCTGTTCATGGTTACTTTTGTTGTGTAGAAGCTTTTCATTTTGATGTAGTCCCATTCATCTATTTTTTGCTTTTGTTGCTTGTATTTTTACTCTCATATCCAAGAAATCGTTGCCAAATCCAAAGTCATGAAGCATTCCCCCTAAAAGTTTTCTTCTAGGAGATTTACAGTTTCATGTCTTACATTTAGGTCTTTAATCCATTTTGACTTAATTTTTGAATGTGTGGTAAGGTAAAGGTCCAAACACATTCTTTTGCACGTGGATATCCAACACCATTTGTTTAAGAGACTAACCTACTCCCATTGTGTAGCATTGGCACCTTTGCCAGGATCCTTTGAAAATATGCATGAGGGTTTGTTTGTTTTTTTCTGGAATCTCTGTTCTCTACCATTGGTCTCTATGTATCTATCTTTATGCCATTACCATACTGTTTTGATTACTGTAGCTCTGTACTGTTGAAGTTAGTAAGTGTGAAGCCACCAGCATTTTTTCCCCTCAAGATTGTTTTGGCTCTTTGGAGTCATTTAAGATTCCATATGCATTTTAAAATTCTTTTTTTCTATTTCTGTAAAAAATGCCATTGGGATTTTGATATGGATTGCATTGATTCTGCAGATTTTTTTTGTAGTAAGCCTTCCATTCCATGAACACAGAATATTTTCCCACTTATTTGTGTCTTCTATAATTTATTTGAGCAATATTTTGTAGTTTTTAGTGAACAAGATTTTCACCTCCTTGGTTAAGTTTATTCTATTTTTTTCATGCTATTGTAAATGGGATTGTTTTCCTAATTTCTTTTTCAGATCGTGCACTGTTAGTGCATAGAAACACAGCTGATTTTTGTGTGGTGATTTTGTATTCTACGACTTTGCTGAATCCATTTATCAGTTCCAACTGGGTGTGTGTGTCATCTATAGGGTTTTCTATATATAAGATCATGTCACTAAATACAACATTCATTTTATTCTCCCCCCCTCCCCGATTTTGATGCTTTTAATTTCAAAGTCTCACTTCTCTGGCTAGGACTTTCAGTACTATGTTGCACAGAAGTAGTGAGAGTGGGCATTCTCATCTTATTCCTGGCTAAGAAGCTTTTTGATTTCACTGTTGAATAGGATGTTAGAGCTATGGGCTTTTCTTCTATGGCCTTTATTATGTATGATAATTTCCTTATGTTCCTAGTTTATTGAGTGTGTTTATCATGCATGCGTGTGTTGAATTTTGCCAAATGCTTTTTCTGCCTGTATTGAGGTGATCACGTGATTTTTATTCTTTATTTTGTTAAGGTGGTGTATCACATTGATTTTCATACATTGAACCATCATTGCATCCCAGGGATAAATCCCACATTGTTATAACATATGATCCTTTGAATGTGCTGTTGCATTCAGTTTGCTGGTATTGTATTGAGGACCTTGGCATCTAGATTCATCAGGGATATTAGTCTGTAGTTTCCTTGTGGTGTCTCTGGTTTTGGTATCACAGTAATGCTGGCTTATAAAATAAGTTTGCAAGTGTTGTCTTCAATTTTTTTGGGAGAGTTTGAGAAAGATTGGTGTTAATTCTTCTTTCAATGTTTGGTAGAATTCACCAGTGAAACCATCTGGTCCTCTTTGTGGGAAGGTTTTTGATTATTGATTCAATATCCTGACTAGATATACATCTATTCAGAATTTTTTCTTTCTTCAGATTCAATTTTGATAGAGTGTATGTTTCTAGAAATGTATTCTTTTCTCCTAGGTTATCTTATTTTGGGGTGTGTCATTGTTCATAGTAGTATCTTATGATACCTTTTGTTTCTGTGGCATCATTCATAATATCTCCTTTTTCATTTCTGATTTTTGTTATTTGAGGCTTGCCTAGGATTTGTCAATTTTGCTGATATTTTTTTAAAAAGCTTAGTTTGATTTTCCTCTTGTTTTTTTACTCTGTATTCCACTTATTTCTGTTCTAATATTTATTATTTCTTTCTTTCTGCCCACTTTGCTTTTAGTTTGTTCCTTTTTCTAGTTCCTTGAGATGTAAAGTTAGGTTGTTGATTTGCAGTCTTTCTTCTTCTTCTTTTTTAAAGATTTATTTAAAGGTGGTGGAAGGGAGGGAGGGAGGGGCAAAGGAAGAGGGAGAGAGAGATTCTTCAAGCAGACTCCCCGCTGAGCACAGAGCTGGAATCAGGCCCAAACCCAGACCCTGAGATCATGACCTGAGCCGAAATCAAGAGTTGTCTGCTTAACCAACTGAGCCACCCAGGTGCCCCTCTTTCTTCTTTTTTTAATGTAGACATTTATTGCTGTAAAATTCCCTCTTAGTATTGCCTTTGCTACAGCCCATGTTTGGTATGTTGTGCTTTTGTTTCATTTGTCTCAAGGTATTATCTAATTACCCTTTAGATTTCTTCCTTGACCTATTAGTTGTTCAAGAGTGTATTATTTCATTTCCATGTGTTTATGAATATTCCAGTTTTCCTTTGCTATTGATTTCTACTTTCATTCCATGGTAGTCAGAAAAGATATTTGGTATGATTTTAATATTCTTAAAGATGTTAACCCTAGTCCTGTGCCCTAACATGTGATCTGTCCTGGAGAATGTTCCATGTGCACTTGAGTGTATATATGGGAATGTGTAATATACTTGAGAATGTGTATTCTGCTGTTGTTGGTTGGAGGGTTCTGTGTATGTGTCTTAGGTGCAATTAGTCTATAATGTTATTCAAGTCCTCTGTTTCCCTATTGATTTTCTATCCGTTTGCTCTATCCATTATTGAAAGTGAAGTATTGAAATCGCCTACTATTATTGTGTTACTATCTGTTTCTCCCTTCAAGTCTGTCGGTGTTTTCTTCATATATTTAGGTGCTCTGCTGTTCAGTACACGTATATTTATAATTGCTTTATCTTCCTGATGAATAGAACTTTATATGTAGCATCCTTCTTTGTCCCGTGACAGTTTTTGACTTCAGCTCTATTTTGTCTGATGTAGGTATAACTACCCTTCTTGCCTTTTGGATACTATTTGCATGGAATATCTCTTTATCTTCCCCCCTGCAGCCTGTATTTGTCTGTATATCTAAAGCGAGTTTCTTGGTGGCGGTCTATACTTGGATCTTGTTTGTTGTTGTTTTTAAACCCATTCAGCTATTCCATGTTTCTTGATTGGAGAGATTCATCCGTTTACGTTTTGAAAAATTACCGATGGGGAAGGACTTAGTACTGCCATTTTTAAGTTATTTTCTGTATGTTTTTCATTTTGTTCTTCTTTTCTTCTCTTGCTGCCTTCCCTTGTGTTTCACTGGGTTTTTTGTAGTGACATGTTTTGAGTCCCTTCTTATTTCCTTTTGCGTTTCTTCCATAGATACTTTCTTTGTGGTTACTGTGGGGAGTATGTAACACATCTTATAGTTTTAACCGTCTGTTTTAAGCTAGTAACAACTTCCGTCACATCCAAAAATCGGTTCCTTTACTTCTCCTTCCCACTTTATGTTATTGATTTCATAAATTACATCTTTTTATATTTTTATCCATTCACATAGTTTTGTTTTCATTATTTTTTATGTTTTTATCTCTTAAATTTTATACCGAGATTAAGTGATTAATGCATCACCACTACAGTGTTATGAGATTTGGTGTTTGTCTATATATTTACCTTTACCAGAGAGCATCATATTTTCATATGCTTTCACATTGCTGTCTAGTGTCCTTCCATCTCAACTGGAAGCATTTAGCATTTCTTGTCAGGCAGGGTTAGTGGTGGTGAACTCCCTCAGCTTTTGTTTATCTGAGAAGATCTTTATTTCTCTCTCATCTCTAAAAGGCAGTTTTGCTGGATATAATATTCTTGGTGGCAGTTTTTTTTTCTTTCAGCCCTTTGAATATATCATACCACTCCATTCTGGCCTGGAGTTTTCATAAAAGGTTTTTGGATCATATACTGTTGTTGTTCATTCAGTGTCTCTACAGGGGATGAGGTTTCAGGCTTTATTCAGCCATCTTGCTGACCTCACTCCTGACTTTTTTAAATGACTGAAATATGTTCAGCATTCCAGTGGCTGGATGATTAAGCTGATGGACAATTCAAAATCATCCAAATGTTTAAAAAAAATCTCAAGTCGGACATCAATAAGAAAATACTTGCGTTGCTTAGAAATGACAAAAATAAAACTCTAGAAATATTTACTCATGAACAGCTCTGAATAAAATGTCTTTTTTATTATTATACCTAAATACTTCCATGAATATTGATTTTTCTAGTCACATAACATTAATTGTTCCATAATCCTGCTTTTAAATAGTTCACTGCTGCTGTAGATGGTTTTAGTTTTTTAACTGTATTTTTGTAAAGAAGAAGAAAACAAGAACATTGAATGTATTATACTTTTTGATGCAATGTTAGACTGAAAGTGAAATTCATAAAAGCTGAAAATGTAAATTTTTCTGTATGTTTCACTTGCCTCATGGGAATTAAAGATACAGTGTTGGTTTTCATTTTGTCATTTCTACCTTGCTGTGAAATGGACAATAATTGTAAATCTTCTTTAGATGCCCAGAGACAGATTTTTATCTAAAATGTGCATTGGGTGCCTGGGTGGCTCAGTCGACAGAGTGTCTGCCTCTTGATTTTAGCTCAGATCATAATCTCAGGGTTGTGAGGTCAAGCCCCATGACAGGCTCCATGCTCAGTGGGAAGTCGGTTTGAAATTCTCTCTGTCCCTCTCCCTCTGCTCCTCCCCCAGCAAGCATGCTTTCTCTCTCTCTCTCTCTTTCAAATAAATAAATAAAGAAACAAACAAACAAATAAAATGTGCACAGTAAGCTGGGGTGTCTGGCTGACTCATTTGGTGGAGTGTGCAACTCTTGATCTCAGGGTTGTGAGTTCGAGGCCCTTGTTGGGTGCAGAGATTACTTAAAAAATAAAATCTTCAAAAAATAAATTAAGTAAATTAAGTAAAATATGCACAGATAAGCCAAGACCTAGAAGGATTCATGGTCCTTTAGTTATTTCCTCTTTTTTGGGAGCAGTCTCCAATTTAAACTTCATCTGAGGAAGAACATATACAAATATTTGCAGCTCTTTGCAGACTTTAGCATCTAGTTTGAAATATTTTGAATGAAATTCTTTGTGTGCTACAATTTCATTTGATATTATGAACATTTTATTTGCAATAAAAAGATGATTGTTCCTTTATGAGGGAGTACATATGTGATTCTTATTTACAATTCTGTGCTTGTCTTTGTTTTCTTGCTTGCAAAGGATCTCCATGTTTTGTTTTGTAATCAGGCGTATAATTAAAGCATCCTAAGCCGTGGAGAAAAGGCCGTCAGCAAGACCGTACGTCTTGCCTGCATAGCTGTTTCTCTTCTTACTGCCATTCTTAAGAGCATATGACAAGCCAGTGGAAATAAAATTTCCTGTGTTTAAAAACTAAATTGTATCAGGAAGCACAGAATTGTGATTGAGTGCTAAAGATAAAACATACTGCATTACTGTTAAGGCATAGTCCTACTGAAAATGGAAGGCATTTTTATATTAGCAGTATGTCTCCTAAAAATGTAAAAAATAAGCCTCAGACTATAATGCAATTTGAGAGATTCTCAACATGTGCAGCCACTCGATTCCACGATGATTAATTAAAACCCTTTACATTGTCACTAAATGACTTCATAACTGGCTTGAAAAGAACCACCTTTTGGAAGCCTCGATAAATGATTTTAAAACCTTGTTACAGTTTGTATTAAACATAACATTTTTAAAGAGAGTAATATATCTAGTTGTGGTTTTCCTGTTCTTTCTCCATAATGAGTCTATTTTATGCCTTTTCTCAATGACTTTCCAGTTTTGAGAACAATACCACATACTTGTTTCCTTTAATATGTCCAGTGATCATTGCATTTGTCTTTGAATGTTGTGTTGAGAAGGCTCCTGGGGAAAATATTATGTGTTCCATGGCATTTTCTTTCTTCTCTTCTTTTTAGTGGAACCCTTTTAAGTATCCAGGAAAAAAAAAATGTATGTATTGATTTTGGCTGGCTTAGGGATTTTTTTTTTACTGTAACCTGTAGCAAGATGGCTTTTGAGCTTGTTTCTTGGGGCCTGCACAGTAGGAATCAATGTGGAAGCCCAGCAGAAGTCTTGAATAAGTGTCATTTTTTTTTAACTACTGCAAATCCCACTATCAGAAAGTGTATTATAGCAGTGAGTGATTTTTTTATTTAGTTAATTTATTTTTTTAAAGATTTATTTATTTATTTCAGTGAGAGAGAGAAAGAGAGAGCACAGTGGGGAGGGACAGAGGAAGAGGGAGAGAATAATTCAAGCAGACCCCAAGCTGAGCATGGATCCCGAGGTGAGGCTCAATCTCACCACCCTGAGATCAGACCTGAGCAGAAACCAAGAGTTCGAGGCTTAACCAACTGCATCACCCAGGTGCCTCTGATTTTTTTTTAAATAATTGCTTTTAAATAATTATTTTTTAAATAATGGCATTCTTTGAGACTCTCAGGCTAGAATACTTCAGTGAGCATCTTCATCCCATACTTCCTCTGTCTCCTCTATTACCTCCTCTCTTCCCACACTTATTGAGCACCTACCATGCACAAAGGAATAAACTTTTGATATAAAGAACAATATGATTGATTCTCAAAAGAGCATGCTAAGCAGAAGAAGGCAGCCACTCTGTGATTTATCAAGTATATGAAATTTTAGAAGCAAATCTAATCTGGAGTTGCAGAAATATATAGAAAACCTCTTGTGCTCTCAATGAACTTAGTCCAATTTAGTGGAAAGATAAGATCAGTCTACAGCTTTGTTCAGTACAAGTCCATGGATGACAAATCAGTACCATAATCTAAATGCTAGAAGGGCTCATAACAAAAAGGAGAGATTCGTCTTCTCTATCAGGGATGGCATGAGCAGACTCAGACCTGTAGTTAGACGACAGCTGTGTTTTGTTCAACCCATATGATGGCTTATGGTTCTCCCCCAAATTAAATTATTTTCTGACACTTATGAATTGGGAGATTTCACGGGAAAATAAATATGAATTTTTGAGCTTCTCTTTTTAAAAAGACCAGAATTTCAAGCATCCTAAAGCCTGCTTTCTCTTCCCTACTGGCTGTGATGAGTTGAAGCTGAGTGTTTTAGGCACATCAGACAGTCTCTGGCTTCCTCCACCCACCTGGCTCCTTCGTTTGTCCACACTTCTTACTTTTACCCCAAAACTTCGGAGTTAATGATCCCTGCTCTGTTCTCATCTCTGACAGCACGTCAACACTTGTGTTTTTATCAAATGTTTCCTTTGACTTTTCCTCTTGTGCCTTGATGACACCATCCTAAATCAGGCCCCCCCTTGCTGCACACTTAGCAGGCCGAGAGCATCTTGCAGAGCCCGCCCTTTTCCCATCTCCCAGTCAGTACAACATGCATACCTTCGCCAATAGGTGACATCCTGCCAGGCAGCATGGAAGTGAGAGGAGAGGCAGGGGTCACTGCCCGAGTGGGCATCCAAAGACGATGCTGTATGTTACAGGCCAAAAAAAGAGGACTAGAACCAATAAAGAACTATGAAAAAGTTTCTCAGAAGTGGTGGGTAAATAGAGAACAAAAGCCAAAAAACAAAGACGAATCTTAAAAAAGGGTGAAAATGACCAATAAGCACATGAAAAGATTCACAACATCATCAGATATCAGGGAAATTGAAATTAAAACCACAGTGAGATAACTAGCACACAACCACTAGAATGACTAAAATTAAAAAGACTGGCAATACCAGTGATATGGAACAACTAGCATTCTCGTATGTTGCTAGCAGGAATGTAAAATGGTATAGCACCACTTTGGAAAATAGTTTGTCAGTTTTTTATAAAGTTAAACATGCACTCACTGTAGGTGTTTACCCATGAAGAATGAAAACATGTGTCCACACAAACACTATTACATGGATGTTCATAGCAGCTTTATTCATAATAAAACTGAAAACCATCCAAATGTCTATATATGGAAAAATGGATCAACACATTGTGGTATGTCCATTCAGTAGATTACACTCTACAATAAAAATGGAATGAACTCTTAATACTCAGAATAACATGTTTGATTCCTAAAAAAAAAAAAAATGCTGATCAAAAGAAGAGAGATACTATATAATTTTTATGTGCATAAAATTTTAGAGGCAAAACAAAGTGAAAGAAAGTAAATCAGTGATTGCCTGGGACCAGAAGTAAGAGAAAACTGACTGCAAAAGGTCAAGGGGGAATTTTTTGGAGTGATGGAAATATTCTACATCTGGATTCTGATGGTGGTTACGCAGGTGTATATAGTTGTTAAAACTATATACATATATAACTGTATACATATGTATGTATATATGTGTATACATGTAGCTATTATACTTAAAATATGTGTGTGTTATTGTATGTAAATGTTACCTTAATAAAGTTGATTAAATAAAAATATAATTTAAAAGGACAGGCAGTTAAAGGTGGTGGACAAATGGGCAACCAGGATAGGAAGTAAAACAGAGGTGAACAGCAAAGGGCATGAGATATTACACGTGAAGACAACAAAAAGCTAACTTGAGGCCGGACTGGACTCTTGAGAACCTTCCAGTGAAATCCCAGTTCTAATCACACCAATTGTCTCATTGCCTCTATCAGTGCTTGCTAATTCTTCTTTCATGCTGGTAATCAGTTTGTTCCCTATATCTTGAAATGTTATATGTCTGCCCCCCACCCCCATAAAAAAGTGTTTTCTATCACGTTACATTGGGTTTTTTTTATTCCAGGGAACCTAGCACATCTGAAATCTACTTTGATTATGTATTTGTTTAATGGTTTATTGTCTATCTCCTTCCTTTAGTTAATAATCAGCATAAAGATAGAGATCTTTCCTAACTTGTCACTCTGTCTCCAGCACCTAGCATGGGATCTGGCTTATTGAAGACACTCAATAACGAATCATTGAATGAATGAACAAATGAAAATGTAGTAAGCAAACAAGAAATACCCAGTGTTTGCTCTTGTTTTTCCCTGAAATTTTCTTTTCCTAAAGTTCTTTCTTTTTTTTTACTTAATTTTTACAGGTACTTCTATTGTGACTGTAGAAGCTGTTGCTCCCGACCCAATACAAGACAGCATTAAATATTCCATTTTTAGTGGAAATGAAGATGGGGCTTTTTCCCTGTGCTCCAACTCAGGTGATCCTTCTCTCTCCTGTCATAGCTTTATTTTCTGCTCCATTTAATGTTACTAGTAAGAAATCCTTCTGCAAAGGAAACTCAAAATTTGAAAGATAGAAAAATTAGAGGTAAATAATTTAAAAGGTAAATAAGAAACCATTTTTTATAGTAGCTGATGAGAAATTGTGGGAAATCAAGACTACTTGTCTGTTTACATGTACTCACTACGAATCCTGTTCTTCAGATTTCCAAATTAGGCAGTACCTAGCCTACCCCTTGAATTTTTGAAGATAAATTGGTTTCTACTTATAATTTACTCATCTCCTTGGGAAAATGGGAGGTAGAGTAGGGAGACCATCAATATTGAGTTTGAATTGAAAATAACCACACATGTCTAGCCGTAGGGCATTTTCATCACGAGATTCTTCTAATTCGCCACTGAATGTCAACAATGCAACAAAAAAGGACAGCTGGAAAGGTTTCTATGTGGTGGTAAAGAAATTACTTCCAAATACAGCATGTATTGAATTTAACTTTAATAAGACCATTATTGTGTTTTAAATGAATACCAATTGATTATTTGAAACATACTCTTTGAGTAACAACTATGTAGTAGATACAGATCTGCTGCTGCATTGTCAAACCTCAAGAAGACTGTTTTTAATAATTTCTGTATGACCATAACTGCCTTATGTAATCTGTACTACAGGCACATGGGAAGAATGGAGAGGGAGTAGTTTCTTAAGCAAAGGCCTTCTCATCCCAGGTACCGTTGCCACTCTTTGGTCTGCACCATCTTTGGTCAGCAGCCTTTCTGAGGTAGCCTGCCAGGTCTTTACCTCTTCACCCCACCATTTGGTTAAAGGATGATGGGGGAAGCCTGTTGACAAGAGAGCGATTTGTGAACATCATCCAGCCTTAAGCTTCTAGAAGTCCAAGTGTGTGAAGGTCCTGGGAAAGGAGCTGAGATTAGAACATTGAGAAAGAAGGAGCGTAGCAGAGCTTGTACGATTTCCCAGGCTCCCCACATCCTCCTGCCACCTCACCTTAACACGGCCCAGGTTTGGCCTTATTTTTTCTGGAGTCTCTCATTAAAATTCAGGTAAAAAATGCCTAGGGTTAGTCCAAAGGGGACGTCCACAGAAAACTCTTCACTTTTCAATTAAGTATTTATTTATGTTGAAATTTATTTCACAAGTTTATTGTGAAACAGCTGCAAGATGATATGCTAAAACATAGAAAGCTGTTTAATGGACATGTACTTGCTATCCATCTCCAGAGATGAGACACTACTAGAACCTCAGGAAGTCCCCGTGTGTCTCGCCCCTCTCACGTCTCTCTTTTTTGACCCAGGGCAATCCATAACCAGGCGTCTGACTTTGGCATTGATCACTGCCTTTCCTTCTTGATAATTTTCCAACTGTGTCTGACTCTCTAAATCATGTGTTATGTCATTTTACCTTGATTTAAACATCATGATAGAATCATGCTAATGGCCTCTCGTCCATGACTTAATTCTTTTGCTCGACATTTTGGCTGTGCTTTGTAGTGCATAAGTTGTTATGCACACATTAAAGAGGAACAGCAAAGAAGGTGTGTCCCTGCCGCCGAGGTTATAAACCAGAACACAGCCACTATCATCAACGCTCCCTCTGAGCCCTTTTCCCATCGCTTCCTTTCTGTCCACTGCTGCAGGCTGACTAATGTCCCTACTTCAGGAATAATCGTTCCCTTGTGACTTACAGCAAATGCATTTCTATACAATAAAACTGTTCAATTTGGTTTATTTTTGCATTTTATATAAATGGATTCATAGTGTCTGTATTTTAATGGGATTCAATGTTTTTATTCAGAATTAGAATCTTTCATGTTAATGCGTGCAGATGGGTCTCTTTCATTTTCAGTTCTTTATGGCCTTCTGTTTTAAGTCGATGTCATAACTTATTTATCCATCCCACCGTTGATGGTCAGGGAGGTTTTCCCATCTGGGGGTATAATAACAAGTGCTGGGAGGAGCAACCCCATGCGTGTCTTCTGGTGCATATGTGAGGAGTTCTCCCGGCCCCAGAGCCTAGGCTGGGCGTATACATCAGAGGCTGCGTATGTTCAGCATTACAGATGGTGCAAAATTGTTTTATGAAGTGGTTTGTCCCACTTCACATTCCACCAGCCCTGAATGAGAGCTATCGCGGTTGTTTACGCCCTGTTTTCTATTGCCAGTCTGGTGGGTGTGAAATGGTATCTCACTGCAGTTGTAATTTGCATGTCTTTATTGCTAATGAATGTGAGCATTTTTTGCATAGTGGATTGACCATTCTTGTTTTCTTCCACGTGAAATGCGCATTGATACACGTTGCCTATTTTTCTACTGGTTGTTTGTGTTTCTCTTTCTGAAGTGTTAAGGATTGTTCATATATTTTCGTTAGCATGTCTCCTTTGATTGTTTTTGGTTGCAAATATTTTTTACAGTTTGTGACTCGTCTTGCCCTCTCTCACTGGTACATTTTCATTTTGATGAGTTAGAATTAACCAGTCGTTTTACTTTATGATTTTCCCATTTTGTAAGTGAAGAGTCTCTTCCCGATCCTGAGATCAAGAAAATATCGTTACATTCTCTTTTAAAATTTTTAAGTTTTCCTGTGTTTCATATTTACATCTATTGTGCATCTAGAATTTATTTTCCTGTTTTACAAGAGTGTAGGGATAACTTTCCTTTTCCTTCTTTTTTTTTCTTTTTTAAGGATTACCAGTAATTTCAGTAGCAGTGACCTTGCTATGTGACCTGAAATACCCCCTCTGTCATACGTTGTTTCCATAACTCTTTACAGGATCCTTGACTCCTCTGCATTCATCTCTTTGTCTATCCACACACCAGTACCACTCTCCCTTAATCACATAGACGTTATAATCAATCTTCATACCAAGGAAGCAGCCCCATTCTCATGTTCTTTATATTAGCTGTTATTGACCCTTTGCTCTAATATGAATCATTATATCCACTTGCCAAGTTTTCACACATGTGTACACACACATGCACACAGACACACACAAACATATGTACATACATACTTACACACACACACACACACACACACACACACACACACACACACACAAGCCTATTGGGATTTTTTTCCCAAGGAAAGGAGATTTGTTCATAAGTCTTTGGGTGACGTAAGAGCTGCCCACACTTTTCATGCATGAAACCCAGGTAATCGTGACATGCACATTTGCTTTCAGGTGAAACCTCACTCGAATTAACAAAGAAAATGTCCAGAACAATTGCATAGCCTCGATCTAGAATTTAAGGCACTAAATCATCAGGCCAAAGTATCCTCCTCACAAAGCCCGTAGAGCGGTGCACTGTAACTAATAATCATTTGCCAATACTCTTCTTTCCTTTTTAACCGTGGTAAAAACATTTAACATGAGATCTACTCTTTTAGCAAAATTGTAAGTGTGTACAATACAGTATTGCTAACTCTAGGCACAGTGCTGTCCAGCAGGTTTCTAGAACTTATGCATTTTGCATAAGTGAAACTTCATACGCACGGAACAGCACCTCCCCATTGCCATCGCCCCTCCCCTATCGCACCTGGCAGCCGCCATTCTACGCCCTGCCTCTAGGAGTTTGGTTATTTTAGATACATCATATAAGTGGAATCATGCCATGTTTATCTTTCTGTGACTGGCTTATTCCACTCAACATAGTGTTCTCGGGGTTTGTCCATGTTGTCACATATGGCGGCATTCTCTTTGTTGAGACTGAATAATATGCCGTTGTGTGTATATGCTACACTTTCTTTGTCCATTCATCCATCAACAGACATTTAGGTTACTAGGATTTTTTGTTGGAATTGTATTAATTCTAAACATCAGTTTGGGAAAAACCTATATCTTTATAGTATTGTCTTCTAATTCAGGATGATATAGAAAATCACACCAATTGTTTCCTTAAATATATTTTAATAAATTTTTAATTTTTTGTAGCAGGCTTACAGGGTTTTTGTTAGATTTGGTCTAAATCCTTTATACTTTTTCTTGCTAAGGTAAGTGAAAAAAATGTTTTTTTCTGACAGTGCTATTAGGTATACTTGAAAATGGCTTTCATATTTTGATTTTGTATCTAGCAAACCTGTAAACTCCTATTGATTATAATATTTTTCTGAGCATTCAGCATATACGATCATTACCTGAAGATGGCCATTTTCCCCTGTGTTTGTTGGAATTATATAGCTATTTATTTTCTTTTAGTGGTTAGCCTGGTTATTTTAACATATATAATTGAAGTCTAACATTAATCAATATCCTTCTTCTGAATAATATAAGAGACTTAGAAGTCTTATCACCAAATATCCCTTTTTCAGCTTATAAGCTCCTGTGGGCCACAATTATAGTTTTTTCAAATCAGACATTATTAATTTTTTTTTAAAGATTTTATTTATTTGACAGAGATAGAGACAGCCAGTGAGAGAGGGAACACAAGCAGGGGGAATGGGAGAGGAAGAAGCAGGCTCATAGCGGAGGAGCCTGATGTGGGGCTTGATCCCATAACGCCAGGATCACGCCCTGAGCTGAAGGCAGGCGCTTAACCGCTGTGCCACCCAGGTGCCCCCAGACATTATTAATATTTTAAAATAGATTTCTGTGCTTCTTTGCTAACTGTTCTTTCTTACATCTCGGACTTGCCTCTGGTGTCATTTTCCTTCTCCCTGAAGTACATCTTGTAGTGAGGGTCTATCGTAGTAAACTCGTTCAGGTTTTGGTTGTCTGCAAATGTCTTTATTTAATTCTTATTTTTTAAAAATATGTTTGCCGGTCTTAGAATTCTAAGTTCACAGTTATTTTCTCTCGTCACATTGAAGATATTATCCCAGTGCTTTCTGGTTTCCTATTGTCGCATTAAGAAGTCAGCTGTTGATCTCAAGGTCTTTTTAGAAGTCTGGTGAGACAAGTATTGAGCCAGGCACTCTCTCCTACCTCGCTTTTGCACATTTTTCATCTCCTTCACTTTTCCTTCAATCTAGGGAACTATATTTTTTATTTCCAGAAGTTCCCTTGGGTTCTTTGTCAGCAATTCCTGGTCTTGTAAAAAAATCATCTTTTTTAAGAAAATTGAAGTATAGTTGACTTACAATGCTATATTAATTTCAGATACAACATAGTGGTTTGGCAGCTCTGTATGTTATGCTGCTCTCTCCACGAGTCTAGCTACCATCTGTCACCATACAATGTTATTATAGCTTCATTGACTATATTCCCTATGTTGTACCTTTTAACCCCGTGGTGATTTATTTATTCCATAACTAGTTGCTTGTAAAAAAGTAATCTCTTCTTCCTTGCTCATGTTTCTAAACTTCTTTTTTATATATTTAAACATATGTAATAATTACACAGCCTGTGTCCAATAACCCAGCATTTTAAGTCTTTGAAGATTTATTCAGCTTTCTCTAGATTTGCCAGCTCTCATTCATGGTGCCTTGTTTCTCTGTGATTTTCATGCTTGTTAACTATGAGCTGCTCATTGTCCTTACAACTTTTTCTCTGAGGGTTCTTTGAAGACTGGATTGAACTCGTGCCCTTTAGAGAGGATTTATTTTTCCTTCTGCAGATCACCTGGGTACATCATCAAGCAAAGACTAGCTTAAATAATTATTGAGGATTTTAAAAACACATAGATGTGATAGTATGGCTACCATAAATTCAGGCTTACATCAATGAATCCACAGCAGAGACTTTTTCTCCCTTCCAACCAACACCAAGGTCAAGAAAAGCCGGTTTCTGTGCATCCATTTTGAACTTGTTTTTGTTTTTTGAATATTGATCACTCACTTGGAACATATGTAGCCTTTGGATTTATAGCTTCATGCTGGTTTTCCTATTAGATTCTGCATCTTTTGTGGGTTCAGTTTTCTTCCCTTGTTTCTCATACTCGGTGCAGCTATCAGAGATGAATTGCAAGGAAGAAGGTTGTGTTAGAGACCTTTGGAACAAAAATGGGCTTTTAGTGTTTGCTTACCTTCCTGGATTACTGTTTTCAGTTCTTTTTTGTCCTCTCAAGATTCCTTACTAGTATACCAACTCAATCATGCATTTCAACACACACACAAGTTAGAAAGCATTTTAGTTGTTTTTGTTATGAGGTTTTCCATACTGCTGTCAAGAAACCTTTTTAAAAACCTTTAATTATGATATTAAACTCATCTTTCACATCACCTTTGGCACATAACCTTCAAGCTTATGTGTAAAGTTACCTAACATAGGTTTTATGAATATATGTATTTTAAGCCATATAACAGTTAAAACAGAAAGCTGGTGTGTGTGACAAATCAGTAAAGATCTCTAAGGTTATGGTTACTCTTCTTAAGGGTAAAAATGTGAGAAGGCCATTTTATTAGTTACTGACTTAAAAGTTCTGATAAGAAAGATCTTTGATGAGAACCTTATATTCTGTCCATTTGTGCCAGTCTTTGCTCTGTCCCATAGTCACAAACCAAAGGTTTATGTTTGTGTTCAAACTGCTTGTCACATCAGCCTAAAAACATCTACTACTCACTCTACACCAGCAGGAGTGTTGGAGTTTTACTCACATCGTCTATGTAAATAAATGGTAGTATTCGTCCATGATTTGGTAGGTTGACATAAAACAAAAATGATCAAACTTGCCATGTGTGAGGTATGTTGTTTTAGCAGGAGACGGTTTCAGAGCTGTTGGGTAACATAAATATTTATCACATTCTGCTTCGGGTACATTCATATGCACGTGCACAGTTTGTAATGGATTGACATTACCTGATTGTGCTGTCGAGCAGTTAGCATTTGAAGAATCTGCATCTCATTTTGCTGTGTGTTTTATAACGTGGGCAAAAGCTACATGTGTACATATATGAGAAAGAAAATAGTACTGCAGTTTCATTCTCAAGCTATTCTAGAACTTGCGCGCTAATGCGTAAGAATGAACATGAAGTCGATACCCGTGAGGCTTGTACTGGAAGGAAAACGTGGACTTCTGCCCAGACTGAGAGCTCAGTAGTTCTTGCATCTCACCGGTGATGATAAATCCTTGATATCTCTGAGAAAAATATGCGTATAGCATCCCAGGCAAATGTGGGTCTGGTAGGTGTGCCAGCCTTGAGTCATCTCAGAGATGGGTTATTGTCTTTCCTACTTACACAACTTTCTCAGCATATGCCAGTTATTATGCCAAAAATAAAAGCCAAGCAAGGAAAGCATTAGAACTGCAGAGCCATTCCAAGTGCAAAATTCCAATTATCAAAGCCTAAACACAAGCCTTTTATTAAAAAATCCACTTTGATCTGTGCTATAATTGGCACACTTTCTACCAAGTGACACTGGCAATTTAGTGTTGCGTTTCTATGTTATTTTTCTTTGGCTAAGAGTAACAGAACATGATAGCAAGGGGAGTGCTCTGCTCGGTGGAGACGGAGTGCTGGATGAGAGCTTGGAACTACCTCGGCCTGGGGCTTCTCTGCCCTTTGGGGGTGCCGGCTTAGCCTTTGTTTCACAGAGGTTTCTGAAGACCAGTTTGTTTCATTACTAGTTCATCAAAATGCATCTTAATGAGTTTTCCAGCTACCAATGGTCAGATCTATCCTAAATTTTCTGCCAGGGGTGTCGGTCACATCAGACTGTGGCCCGTCGAAGTAATCTGGTTTTCTGAATTGATAACTGATGACAATAAATGAAAGTGAGTTTATGGAAATTTTACATTTTGTGGTATAGTGAGTTCCTCATAGAAAATATATTTAGTTGCTCTTAATAACAGAAGAGAAGCTATAAAAATCTGAAAACACTCAGTACCGAAGTTAGAACACTAGAGCAGGGCATGATTCCTGTTAACTTCCAGGTAAGTATGCAAGAGCCTGACATTTTCTTGGACCAAGATGGTTGTCTAAGGAAACTGGTTCAGATAGAACAGTAAGAACTGTGGCTTCCAGGCCTTATTTCTGGAAGCAGTACAGGTTCTTCGCCTGAAGATCAAGCTTTGATTAGTCCATGGCAATTAAATGTTTTCTTTCTAAATTCAGAGCTTTTGTAGCTCTTCAATCTATACCTGATGATGAAAGGGAAGAGGATCATGAATGGGGCACTGGAATCTGTATCAGGTTCCTACACAGGAACATTCGAAATATGCATTAGAGTCCTTCTCCTGCAACTCGACAAAGTCATTACTAATATCCCCATTTTACAGAAGAGGAGGCTCAGCTCTGTAGAACCTGATAACTTCCCCTGGGTCACAAATGTAGTGGTGGTAGAGCCAGGTAATTTCCCTAAACTAAGTAGCCAGGGCTAGGATTTTACATGGTTTCAGGTGTCTCAGCCTCCCAATCAGTGTTCCTTCAGTGAATCTCTATTCGATGGAATTTCTGACAGTGAAGCAAAGTAAATAATAAGATAATAATAATAAATTCAGTAAGAAATTTGACAGTAAAAGGGAGAACAAAAACAGAACAGAAAGTAGAGAAGGAAATTAAATCAGGAGGAATTTTCTTAATTTGGGGGAGAAAACTCGTACAAGGCATAAACCCCAAAAGTCAGTTTCCCTAATCTGTTACTACTTTGTAAATGAGGGTATAACATGTATTAATGGATGCCTTCTGTAGGCTAGACCCTGAGCTAGGCACTGGGAACATGACCGTTGGTGTAAGAGATAGGCACCCATCCACACCTTGTAAGCTTCTAAACCAAGAGGAAGAACCAGTCTGAAATAGGTGAGCACAGTACACGCGGGTGCTCTGTGAGAGTCTGTTACAGGCTGACCACAGTGACGGTATGGGGCTGGTTGGTCTGGAAAGATCCCTGAGGAAGCACAGAGGTAGAGACCATGCCAGGCAGATGGAAAAGCATGCATGGTGACTCTAAAATGAGCCTTTGAGGAACAGAACATTTATGAGTGTTCTGAGCACAGCAGAGAGAGCAATGTGGGGAAGGGCAGGAATGAGACTCCCGAGGCAGGAGAGGCCCAAGCACGTCCATCCTATGGAGGTTAAAAATGCTGAACTTCGTCATAATCATCATGGAAAGCCATGGAAGAGGTTTCTGTAGGACAATGACAGTGTCCATTTTTATGATTTAGTTCAGAATGGGAACTGGATTAGTAGGGAGACCAGATGAGTGATGCCATGGGGCCCTTCATGCAGGGGAGAAGGTGGGAAATGCTGGTGGCTCGGAGGAGGATAGCAGCAGTGACGATGGAGGGCGGATTCAAGAGATGTTTGAAAGGTAGACTTTGCAGACATAGGGATGGACTAAATATGGAGAGAGAAGGGTGATTTCAGAGACAGCTTCCACATTTCAGCTATTTCATAGTTTCTTTCCCTCCTACATGTTGGAACCTTGCAAATACCCCCACATTCTCAACTTTTTTCCCAACGACCCCAGTGAAGAGGGAAGGGCAGCCAGCCAGCGGGAGACTTTGAGGGACAGACGAGCTTGAGAGCATAGGAGTGAAAGATGATTTGCTTTTTAAATAATGAGTACCACACCATTTTCTTTTATTCTTTTCTCCCTCGGAATCAAAATAGGAGAACTCACTGTGAAAGAACCCAAGTTTCTCGATTTTGAAGTCAGACATGAAGTACAACTCATCATTTTAGCGGAAAGCAGGGGGCACAGAGCCTACAGCAAAGTAGCAGTCCTGATACAAGATGTGAATGATAACTTACCATGCTTTGAGCAAAGCGTTTACCACGTGTCAGTGTCTGAAGGCCAGTTCCACAATGCTCCCATCATACAGGTAACAGAAATGGGTTTTGTGTATGTGTATGTGTGAGTGTGTGGGAATTATCATCAGTCTAAAGCCTTTTTCTAGGACATAAATTAAATGTTTCTAGGGCATGTACAATGTTTAATGAACTGGTTGAAACCTTAGTTCGAAGGACGTCTGGAGTTTCTGAGCTCACTCTTCTTCCTCTCTTCATCCGGTGCTGTTAGTGCCCCCCTGCTTCCTCTCGGGACTAGGGACTCTGGTGTCCAACACTAGCAGCGAATCCGTAGGGGCACAGAAGTCAGCTCAGCTTATCATGTATACAGCTAAGAGGGGAAGTCAGAAAGTAAACATAAAATTTAAATGCATGTAAGTCATGTTAAATGGAAGTGCCCATTTAATGTCATGAGAGAAAAGAGGAGATACAGACTTTTCCTGGAGGAAAAGCGTAAGACTTCACAAAAGAACGGTATTTGCACTTGGTCTCCAAGGGCGAGCAGGCACTCGCCAGGTGGAGCTGCAGCCAGACGAGTAAGGATAGAGGCACGGGCCCATGGAAGAGCTCCCTGCGTTCAAAATTTGCAGACATTTCACTCGAAAGACACAGATCCACTGTTCCTGGGCCTTACCCCATCTCAGCAAAAAGGCCTAAGCCATGAAAACGAAGATCTGTTTTGAAGGCAGTCTCATTCAGGCTCTAACACCCACTCACCCTTGATAGTCTCTCTACCTGCTTCAGGACTTGGACCCAGTTCTACCTTTCCCTTCACAGTTGAATTGCTATTTTGTCTTCAAGACCCTGGACATTAGGAAATGGACAACCTCTTGAGATCCACACAGGAAATCTGTACAAAAACCCCTTCCTGGCAAAGTCAGCAGCACACCGGGGCTTTCCCTCTGGCCTCTGTAACCCCACTGCTGCGATCCAACACCTAGTGATGATTACCCCCCTTCCTCTCCGGGCGATGGGGTCGGGGAGCCAGATGACATGTTAGTACACCTTCCGGCCCAGACCTCCCACAGTGCTCCACTCTGCAGCTACCTCCACCTGCATCTTCAGAGACACGTTCCTTTGACCTTCAGTCCAGTTCCCAGATGCACAAGTTCCCCTCTGTTGGTGCTGACAAGACCAGTGAAGTCTCGGCCATCTTGGAGTCTTGGCTCTGTGTCCCTGCCACACTCCCCCCCCCCCCTCCGCACAGTCCAGGATCCCTAGGATTTCCTCCGCTGTTCTTGCAGACTTGTGTTGTATGACAGGGCCTTGATCGCTCCAGTCTCCAGCCTGTTGCAGAAATGCTGTCTTGACTTTCGTTTCAGCCATGACTGAGAAGAAGGGGAGGGCATTCACTTGCCCCATCTGTATCACTCTGCACAATGATACCTGTTTAGGAGGGGATGGCAGAGGCCTCCAGTGCCACTGTGGGGCCTGCTTTGTCACAGAGGACCCCTGCACCCGGGCTCTTTATTGTTCATGCTCACTTGGAGAGAGCTAGGCTGCTCCATATGGAACACAAGACGGGGAAGACACCCCTTCCAGATAAAACAAATGGAAAGGAGCCTGGCCCATCACTGTGTCAAATTAGGTCAAACTTTAAGAAGGCTGAGGCAGGAACAGATACAACGAACTTTGTTCTTCACGTCTTTAGATCTTTTCATTTTTTCCAGGAAACCAAAACTGCCATTTTCCTGTGTTCTGTTCAGATAAACAGGAATGTCGAAGGCTCTGGAGTTCTGGCACTTGTGGTGGTTCTTGCTTTTGCCACCACACTGCCCATGCTCCCCGCTTTTGGTGACAGCCCCGTCAGCTTCCTTTAGGGACTGCCCATCCTCTGTCAGCTACAGTCTTGGTGAGACTGTCAGTCAAGGTGGTGACCTGTCCTCTGCCCCCTGCCAAAGTCGTTGCCATTTGCCTCAGTCTCGTGTAGGCTTTCTCTCCCTAGGATTTGAATCTCGAGTGGTAAGACACCAGCACAGAAGCACATTCAGCTGATTCGTCTTGGTGGCAACAACTCAAAAGAAACTGTGCCCCTGGGTGGCCCAAGTTCTTGGCCTTCACCCAGGCACTATCTTTTTGATACGTTTTTCCTGGTTAAGTGAGCCATTGTGGATATGGGCTGCTGGCATCCTAAAACCCTAACGGATCCACCTCCTGGGAGACCTGCTCTTGGTAACACTTTGAAGCATGTGGACCCAGGGGACATGATGGATCTTATTCTGTCCAGATGCAGATGAGTTTCCTTTCCGGGTGACCTCCAAGGAACTGTGTATTGCTGCCTGTCTTTACTAAGTAGCTGGTTTGTGTGCCCTCCCGATGAGGTCCTCGATGTCCCACTTGGGCCACTCAGGATCCCCTGAGATCTGGCAATAGCGCAAAGGATAGATTGAGAGCGGAGGGAGTTCAAGGCCTACACCCATCAGGACATCGGTGTTGGGACAGGACAGAGGATGATGGGAATGTGAGGTCAGGCCAAGGCTGAGGGGCACAGAGGATGAAAATAAGTAGAGGGGCGCCTGGGTGGCACAGCGGTTAGGCGTCTGCCTTCGGCTCAGGGCGTGATCCCGGCGTTCTGGGATCGAGCCCCACATCAGGCTCCTCTGCTATGAGCCTGCTTCTTCCTCTCCCACTCCCCCTGCTTGTGTTCCCTCTCTCGCTGGCTGTCTCTATCTCTGTCAAATAAATAAAGAAAATCTTAAAAAAAAAAAAGAAAATAAGTAGAAAAAATTGTAATTAATCCATCGACTTACTCTTAAGTAAGATCTTAAAATCACTAATAGAATTAGTTTTTGATTAAAATGTAATGCAGCCTAAATAATAGATCTCCATGGAGAGTGATGCAAAACTTTTGTCTCATCCTCAACACTACTTTGATAATTTACCAAATAAATGATCAGGATCTAAATCTGTTAGCACTAAATCTAGGCTGTTTTATTAATTAAAAATCCTTGTAAAATGAGACTTTCAATAAGATATTTAAAAAATCCACATACGGCCTATTTCACAGGCAATACTTTCAGCAGGAAAAACAACAAATTAAAGATCACCATTCACTCTGCAGAGATTTCTTTCCTTTTCTGGTACTGGCATGAATCTAAATATAGCTGGAAATCTATTCAAGCAAATTAGAATTTTTTTCAAGTACAGCACCTCATTTTATTTTACTTTATTTTATTGCACTTCACAAATATTGCTTTTTTTTTTTTTTTTTACAAACTGAAGATCTGTGGTAAACACGCATCAAACAAGTCTATAGGCACCATTTTTTCAACAGCATTTGCTCACTTTGTATCTGTGTCACAGTTTGGTAATTCCTGCAATATTCACACTTTTTCATTATTATTTTACTTGTGATGGGGATCACCAGATCAGTGGTTTCTTGAGATGGAATCTCTACCTGGTGAAGTTGCTGTGAAAATTGTTGAAACGACAGCAAATGATTTAGAGTATTCCATAAACTTCGTTGATAAGGCAGCAGCAGTAGGGCGTGAGAGGACTGGCTCCAATTCTGAAAGAAGTTCTACTGTGGGTAAAATGATATTACCCAGCATCACACGCTACAGAAAAATCGTTCATAAAAGGAACAGTCAATCAATGTGGCAAACTTCATTGTTGTCTAATTTTTACAAATTGCCACAGCCACCCCAGCCTTCAGCAGCCACCACCCTGAGCAGTCAGCAGCCATGACCCTCCAGGCCAGACCCTCCACCAGCAAAAAGATTACGACTCACTGAAACTCAGATGATGGTTAGCATTTTTTAGCGATCAAGTATTTTTAAATTGAGGTATGGACATGGTTTTTTTAGATATAATGCTATGCTTGTTGCACAATTAATAGACTCCAGTATAGTGTAAAAACTTTTATATGCACTGGGAAGCCAAAAATTCCTTTGACTTGCTTTATTACAATATTTGTCTGATTTTGGTGGTCTGGAACTGAACCCTCAATATCTCTGAGGTATCGCTGTGTTTTCACCTCTTGCCTAAAATTGTAGTTCAAAACATGTGCTACGCCGACTGAACATTATTTGCAAGTCCTTTGAGTGAGACTGCAGAACACTTTGCCTGCCCATTACCTACTATATTATAAATGTGAGCCTTGGCCATTTGTTGCCATCACATTGATGACTGTTCTTAAAGTGCGTGTGACAATCGGTGATTCTTTCATGGTGCATTTGTCTGAAAAACAGCCCTTTTTTTTTAATAGCATTTTTTTATTATATTATGTTAGTCACCATACAGTACATCCTTAGTTTTTGATGTAATGTTCCATGATTCATTAATTGCATATAACACCCAGTGCACCATGCAATATGTGCCCTCCTTAACACCCATCACCGGCCTATCCCAATCCCCCACCCCCCTCCCTCTGAAGCCCTCAGTTGGTTTCCCAGAGTCCATGGTCTCTCATGGTTCATTCCCCCTTCTGTTTACCCCCCCTTTTCTTCTTCCCTTTCTTCTCCTACTGATCTTCCTACTTCTTATGTTCCATAAATGAGTGAAACCATATGATAATTGTCTTTCTCTGCTTGACTTATTTCACTTAGCATAATCTCCTCCAGTCCCGTCCATGTTGCTGCAAATGTTGTGTAATCATTCTTTCTGATGGCTGAGTAATATTCCATTGTATATATGGACCACAACTTCTTAATCCAGTCATCTGTTGAAGGGCATCTCTGCTCCTTCCACGATTTAGCTATTGTGGACAATATTGCTATGAACATTGGGGTGCATAGGGCCCTTCTCTTCACTACGTCTGTATCTTTGGGGTAAAACAGTCTTAACCCATCTTGCAGATTAAATCCTGACCTAATGGAAGAGCTGCTTCCTCACAGGTTTTTGCAGCAGACCCGGACAGTGGGATGAACGGCCGCCCTGAGTATTCCATTCTGTCTGGCAACCAAGGGGAAGCGTTCCGCATCGACACGCTGAGCGGTATGATCACAGCAAATGCGCTTCTAGATTACGAACTCACCAGCTCTTACAGGTCTGTCCCAGGTTTAGATCCGTTCACTTCTGTATTCTGCTTATTTCTGATAGAATTGTTGCTTTGGCCATGACTTCCTGTTATGTAAGCTTCATTGTAAAATGTGATTCCCTTTGATCGAATCTACGATCACCCTTTTGATATGCTGAAGGAGTCTTAGAAAGTATTTGCTATTTGGAAAAGGTGATTAGACTAGAAGAACTTTAGGGTTCCTTGTAGTTCTTAGCTTTTATGAATTTTTGCTGCTATTAAGTACTAAATGAGAGACGTTAAAAAAGACCGTATTTGCAAAATGCCTACTGACCGACACAGCACTCCGCAACTGGTTTTGGTTCTTGTTTTTAAAAATAGTGAAGACTGAGTGACATTTCTCTTTTTAATTCTTTACTCGGTTTCATGGACGAAAGTACAACCCCGTCATCAGGTCCTTGTTGCAGTACTGTGTTCTAATAGAAGTGATCTGATGAAACACACATTCAACATTGAGTATATTTTGTGTAGAGTTCCAGGTGTACAGAATTATGCAGAATCTATAAAAGAGAATAACGGTGTCTCAGGTCTTCTAGTTATTTTAAAAAGTCAGTGCTACAGAAGTCTAGCTATACTTACAGATATATTTATGGCATCACAGTCTATTAAAAAAAAAAAAAAAAGGAAAGACTCTAAGGAACCAAACATGTCCGGGCGTGGGGATTGCCTCAAACATGGTGGCTCAGCCTTCCATGGAGTTCCACCCTTTGACAAGAGAAGGTGGTTTCCCTGTGAGTGCCACTGAGGACACAGCCCTAGCTATAGGGCTGAGTGGGGGAAATAACAAGGTGCATGCGCTACAGGGTTTATTCTCAGGGTCTGTTGGAGTCAAGGCACACTCATGTACTGAGACGACTTTAGGAAGAAAACCTCAGAAATTTAACCTTGTCGCTCTCTGGAGAAGTGGTCGCAGCGGGGGTAGGGGGGCCAACTGGGGTCAGAGGCTTGGCTTTCTCATTGTGCGTTTTAGTATATTCATGTCATATTTTTGTATGTTCTTCCAAAAGGCCTTGCACATACAGTGTTTCCTTTAATGCTTCCGGTCTCCTCCCGAGGAAGCCCACTTAGGCATTCTCTCCTCCACTGCTAAGACAACTGACACCCGGGGCCTTGCGGGGCGGCAGATCCATTTAGTGATCCAACAGGGTCAGGCCCCAGGGCTCTGATGGTGACTCACCCTGTTTCCCCTGTGCAAGCTACGGAGCAGACCTTCCACACGGGGAAAAGCAGGCAGACCAAAGACCTGAGTGCCAGCGTTCTCTTAGGTCAGACTGCTTTCACGCGTAATGAAGGAAAGTGGGTAGATCCCTGTGGTTGAGCCGTGAGAGCCGATTACAACGGGATCTGTTACAGGGCGGACTGGACTAATTAACCTCTGAAAACCTTCCCGGCTCTCAGAAGTTGATTGTTTCATTCTTTTTGTTTAATATATTTCAAAATATTACTTCAAAAGCATTTAAAAAGTTTAAGACCTTACCCTGTATTAAAGAGTAGGATTTTTTCAGTAATATTTTAATGTAATCAATTGTTATGATGCTTATTGTATGAATATATTAAAACCGGCTGTCTAAATATGTTAAAGCCCACTGCGGCTACGTTGTTTCTACAGCCATCTTAAGCATCAAGCGTTTTCCTCTCTCTCTAGATGACTGCAGGTCAGTCTCAGCCTAGTGGCACCTGCGTGATCACAGATTCAGAGGTTATGGAAGGTCTGCTGCGTCCCAGGGACTAAGCACTTCGGGATTGTAACGGCTTTCCGTCCTAATGTTCTTCTTACTCAATGGAGCTTAATTAGCAATTAAACCAGACTCCTTTAAGCTTTTTCCTATTTGCGTCATCGTTTCAATGTTCCCAACATCTAAATTGGTCCCAATATTTAAAAGTGTCCCTTTCCAATTCCCCCTGAGGAAGAGAAGCAGGAGCTGAGAGAATTTTAACTATATGCACTCTGCCACAGGGAGATACAGACACACACACACACACACACACACACACACACACACACACACACTCTCACACTCATAGTCTCCACCATCACCAAAGTGAGGAACTATTTTAAACCTCCCCCCTGTTCAGGTTCTCCCCTTCCTCCACTCTTCCACTCCCTGGAGGCTTCTCCTCCTCTTTAGTGCTTTCTCTAATACTTCAAGTAGTGGGGAATACAGGATGATTGTCTCCTAGTCTGCTCCATTGTTAGCGGATGCTTTGGAAATGGTAGCATTCTGTTTTTAACTTTACTTTTGAAGTATTGCTATTTTGTCCAATTGAAGAAAATATTCCCAATTCTAACCCTCTGTTTTACAATATAAAATGGGGGGGGGGAGATATTCTCAGTTATGATTATAGTCAATATACAACAAATAAAAAGTTAAATAATCTTTGGGCCTCATATTAAGCTATGTATAAGAAAACTCAGTGGAGAGGTGATGGCCAGCTGTAAAACAGACCCTAAGTTCTGTCTGGCTGACATTTCTGAATTTTAAAAACTACTTGTGAAGCCTGAGGCTGGAGATGTGGAGACACATGCAACTTTCCTGTTTTTAGGGAACACAAAAATCAAGCCCCATTATAACCCATGGCAGGAGGCATATTAATAATCACAGTAGTTGCCATTTATGGAGCTGCTTTATATGTCGAATTCTCATAACAGATTAAGATTTACAGAAAGAGGAAATTAAAGTTCAGAGGATAAAGTTGTTCGCCAAGAATACACAGCTAGTGAACGGTAAAACTGATGGGATTCTTGCCCGGGTGAGTGGTCCTAGTAGGGCTTCATAGTGTATTATGTGGATGCATCTGCAAAGTGCATACCTGTGTATTAACGAAATGCAAAACAGGAAAGAAAAACTTTAGGCAAATAAGAGTTAATTTAAAGGTTTAAATATTCAATTTCTGTAGCGTAAATATTCAAGTTCAAAGAGCACTGTATTGCCAGGAGCAACGCTAAACTCATACTCTCCACTGAGAGCTCATTATGACCGTGAGAGAAATACTGAGAAACAATTATGTATACAAGGTAGGAAGTTGACTGAGATGTTCATTATTTTTTCCAAAATACATGACTCATAAACAGCAGAGCTGGGATTGCAACCCCGTTCTGTTGACTCTCCATGAAAAGAATAAAAGACATTTCAGGCAAAAAGCAGGAAAGTCATGGATATGCAAAAGTATTTATATGGTATGTTTGGAAGTAACAAGTGGTACAGTGCACCCGAGAAGCACCTGAGTGTGGGGTAGTGAAAAAGAGATGGGGATGTGGAGGAAGAGGAGGAACGCGGCCAAAGGTACAAAGTGTCAGTTACAAGATAAATAAATACTGGGGATGTGACCCACAAAATGATGACGTCGTTAACACTGCAGTGTGGTATAGTTGAGAGTTGATAAGAGAGTAGTTTTAAGGGGCACCTGGGTGGCTCAGTCAGTTAAGCATCTGCCATCAGCTCAGGTCATCAACCCAGGGTCCTGGGTTTGAGCCCCGTGATGGGCTCCCTGCTCAATGGGGAGTCTGCTTCTCCCTCTCCTTCTGCCCCCTGCTCATGCTCTTTCTCTCTCACTTTTTCTCTACCTCAAATAAATAAATAAAATCTTAAAAATAGAGTAGTTTTAAGAGCTCTCATCACAAGAAAAATCATTTCTCTCCTTTTTTGGTATCTATATGAAATGATGGATGTCAACTAAATTATTGTGACAATAATTTCACAATATATGTAAGTCAAATCATTATGTTATCCACCTTAAACTTACACAGTGATGTATGTCAATTATACCTTAGTAAAACTGGAAACAAACTTATGATGATCTGAAAAACAAAACAAAACAACAACAAAAAAGAGGCTGGTAGGTCGCAGACAAGTTTCGAGGGACTTTATATCCCATATAATGGAAATTGTACTTGATTCGGCAGGCCATATAAAAGTCTAAGCAATTGAGTGCATGTATTTTTAAAAGACATCTGGTAACAGATGCATTGCCAGACAGAGGACCAGCAGCAAACAGATTAGTTAAGCTAGATGATGGCTCTGAAGGGTCTGCTAAGGAGGACGAAGCAGTGGGGATGGTAGGAGGGAACATACTTACTACGTGATTCAGGTATGGAATCCATAGGAACATGGTCAACAGTTGAGTTTATTCAACAAGGAAAGAGATAGAAAATGATTCTGAAATTTCTTCATAGGAAAGGCAGGAATTAGAATTGGGGTTGGAATGGGGTTTGGGATTGGGATTGGGATTTTTTTTCTGGGTATTTTGAGTTTGAAGGGCTAGTGCAAGAACGAAAGTTCAGACATTCCTTAGGCGTTTAAGATACTGATCTGGAGCCCGGGGAAGAGGTCTTCATCCACGATTTAGATTTCAGATTCATCCAGGGAAAATATGTAAAATGGAATTACCCAGGGAAAGTCTGCAAGATGAGAATGTGGGGGATTCACACTACTTGAGGATCAAGCAGACAAATAGAAGCCGGTGGAATAGAGTCAGGGTATAAAAGGAACAGAACCTGGAAAAGACGGTCATGGAAACCACAGGGAGAGGTTGGACTCCATAAAAGAGAAAGGTTTCAAATGTGTTTGGATTAGAATCAACTAGAAGTGTTCCTTATTTTAAGGAATTTAAGGAGATGTTATATATATATATATATATATATATATCTTATTTCCACGAGCTCTTTCTTGATCTTTCTGCTTTTCCATAGCATCCTGTTCTTGTTTCATGCCTGCATTGCCTTCTGATATCTCTCCAAGGACATTAATTAGAATTTTTATATTTTCTTTTGTTCTTTCAAGATCTTCATTTCTGTCAGGTTTATTTCTTCTCCTTGTCTGTTCTCCACTCTCCTTTTCATGTTGGAGAATTTCTGTAAGTAACTAACGATCTTCGGTTCTGAGTGAGGCAAAGCAAAGTCGTCAGAATCTCTGAGTGGGCTGGCAGAGCTGATCGACCAGCACACTTCACTTTCAAGATGAACCAGAGAGGAAGCTGACTACTTTGCAGGACAACATACAAATGACAGTATAGAGAGTTCTTTTTTTTTTCTTTGGGGTGGGGGGGCTTTCATTTCTCCAGGGACAGATCCTCAATATTATTTACTTTGAGGATGAAAATCAGACATCTTTTTCCTGGGAGTGAAGAGAAATGGGCAAGGGGACTTGATTGTTCTGTATTTTGAGTTTACAAGAATCATCAACCTATTTTTAGCTCAATATCTCACTCCACCCCTTGTCATGTCTTGTGTCTGTCATGGTTAGGTGGGGGCAAATCTGTTCCCCACTCATCCTTATCTCCCTCCAAATATATTTCACTCTGTGGTTTCCTGTAACCACTCCCAAATCTGCTTGCATTTTCCAGAAATTTGTTGAAACATCTCACTACTTCATCCACCAAAATCTTCTTTCATTTTCTGGTAGCCTTATGGACATATACCTTATTTGACATTCTCTGCTATCATTATTGTAGACTCTCAGGAGGAAAAGAGATAAACCTGTGTAGTTCTAACCAGAAGTCGTAGCTCTTCTTTTCATAGGTGTTTCTGATGTTGGCTGATATTTTTGTTTTTCGTAGAATTTCAGAAAGAACATGTAATTCTGGGTAGACACTTAAGATGCTGTTGAGAGGGACTTTTGAAAAATCACCTACCACCTTCAGTATTTGTTAAGACAATCAGTAAGGATACTGCCTTGTCAAGGTCCCATCTAAAGCTTAAGGTGATAAAAGAAGCTTCCCGTGGTTGGTAGAATAGGAGAAATATGCTCTGAATTAGAATGGGCCGGTTCTAAATCTGGTCAGTTTCATTTATAATCTCTGCTGATGTACTAATCAGGGCAGCAGTTCTCAAACCTGGAGCCAGTTGGACTGGTTACAACCAATAGTTTTACAAAGACTGCCAAGGAGCCATCACAGAAAACTTGAGGTCTCCCAGAAGTCATGCGTAGAATCTTGGTGGATCTGCCTTCGTAATTTTCATCTGTTCTTCAAGCTATTGATGAACTGTTTACTCATCTTTTTTATCTTGAAACTGAATTGTATATTTTCCTCCATAGCAAAGATTCTCATTTTTTTTCAGTTGACATATGCATTATAGAGAACCCTTGACACTGTAGCGTTGTAAAAATCAGGGTGGTTGCAGCTATAGTAGAAGCATTGACAGAGCCATAACTTTGATGTTGTCTTGGCTGAGCTTTTGGTATGACACTGGGGAAGGGCAAGCCACAGAGGCAGAGAACATTATGATTTGTTTATTTTTAGTAAAATATTTCCATATGTACCTGACTTATGTTCATGCTAACAAATTTTCCACATGGAATGATTCCTAAGCTCCAGAAGTGTGAAATTCAAGTAGTTGTTTTGCTGATGTCCCAGCTCTGATAGCATGGAAGGCAGCCTGTGTACTTCACGAATAGTAGACAAACAGTGATTATTTGCTATTAAGTGGGATTGAAGCCAAGACACAGTTGATGCTTATTTTACATCATTTTCAAATGCAAGATTGGAAAGATAGAACACTCATCAGGTAAGCTAAGGAAAAAGAAAGTAGAAATGGGTCAACTTCCAAGACTCAGTTTCTCAAAGGGTAGTCTCAACCACAGGCTAAGACTCACACCACTTCTGAGGTAAGGATTGTCTTCTGATTGACAACTCGCATCATTCCTCAGCTACCCTCCTGGCTTCATAGTGTTTAGAGGGGAGTGAAACGCTAATGATTATACATTAGGGTGGAATAGATGCAAGGTAAGAGAGGCATATTGAAAATATATAGTGGAGCTCAGACAGAACACAGGCTTTCCAGTCAGTCAAGACCTGGGCTTGAATCTTGGCTCTGTCCTATAATACATTCATAATCTTAGACAAATCTTGAGAAACCAGCCTTCAACCTATATTTTTAAAAAATCAAGTAAGATAGCTCACCTGCCCTCAAGCAACTTACAGGAGAGGCAGATAATCAATCAGTAAGAACAAAGGGTGAGGACTACTGTGTCAGGAGAATGTACAGGGTGCTGTGGGATAGAGAAAGGGGCATCCAAATCAGACCGGAAGTCAGGGAAAGCTTCCCAGAGATGTGAGCTTTGGAAGATCAAGAGGGTAGTATAGGGACAGGAATTCCAGGCAGAAGCCAAGTCATTGGAGGTCATGTGTACGTGCTCAAGACCTGGACTGCATCTTCTAGACATGGAGAGCCAAGGGAAATTTTCAATAAGGAAGTCAGGGTTTCAATTCAGGATGTTGGATGGAGCAGTTGAGTGGCAGCGTGGGGAATCGACAGGGGCAGATGAGACTTGCAGTAGGAAGATTGATGAACAAACAAGTACGCCAGGTGGGAAAGGATACAATGAAGATGGAACATTCCAGGTAAAGATGATGAGGGGTTGAGGATACAGAGACCAACTTGTCTTGGTTTGCCCAGGACTGTCCTGGTTTAAAAAAAACAAAAACCTGAAAGTCCCATGTCCCAGGAAACCCTTCAGTCCAGGAGGGTTGATCAGCCTACCTGAGCTCGGAAGGCAGGACAGAAATGGTTGGGAACACTGAGCCAAGTGTATTCAGGAGGTAAAATCGGTAAGACTCACAATTAGCTGGGTTTTGGAAGGTTGGTGACAGAAATGGAGAAGTTGAAGACACTGAGAAGGTTTTGAATTTAGTTACAGGAGAGAGTTGTACCATCATCTAAGAGAGAGAAAATCACTGTGTATAAATTCTTTCAGCTTGTCGACTTTTCCCCCTACTCTGTAGTTCTAACCAATCATGCATTTTTGTATGTGTATTAATCATGCTGCATCCTCTCGTAATTCTACAGTTTCTATTGATTTTGAATTTGGATCTAAAAAAAAATAGAAATGCAAAGCAATCTCTTAGTGGCTCTATCTTTTGTTGGTACAGTAAAATGGACACGTTGTAATATCCAGGCCATGCATGGTAGGGTGGAGGGAATCTACTTAACCAAATAACACGTATTGGTGTTTGTGCTTTTTAGGTTGTCCTTGGTAGGAAAGGACTGAATTCTACAGTCTGTCTCCAGAAATGGCTCATTTGTTTTAAATGCCACATGACCCCTCCCCCCCGGTGGCTTGCTGGATTTGATGCTCTAAACCCATCAAAAATAAATAAATTTCAGGCTACCATTCTTTTTTTTTTTTATTTTTTTTTAAAGATTTTATTTATTTATTAGACAGAGATAGAGACAGCCAGTGAGAGAGGGAACACAAACAGGGGGAGTGGGAGAGGAAGAAGCAGGCTCATAGTGGAGAAGCCTGACGTGGGGCTCGATCCCATAACGCCGGGATCACGCCCTGAGCCGAAGGCAGACGCTTAACCGCTGTGCCACCCAGGCGCCCCCCCCCTTTTTTTTTTAAGATTTTATTTATTTATTTGAGAGAGAGAGAGTGAACAAGAGAGCACAAGCTGGGGGGCGGGGGAGGCAGAGGGACAAGCAGACTCCTTGCTGAGTAGGGAGCCCGACACAGGGCTTGATCCCAGGAGCCAAAAGCAGCCATTTAACTGACTGAGCCACCCAGGCACCACCAGGCTACAATTCTGATGAAGTAAAATTTTAAATGATGCTGTTTAGAAAAAGCTAGGGGGAGAAATAAAAGTAGCTAGTCAGCTCATTTTTACGTTTTCAACAGGATATTTGATATTTATGTTGTTTTTCTAATTCTCTGGATAATGGATTACATTTCTTGATTCTTTTCCAAACCAGCTTGACTGTGCAAGCCACAGATAAAGGGATGCCCAGGCTTTCTAGTACAAGTGTGATCAAGATACAGGTGACTGATATAAATGACAACGCCCCAGCTTTTCTCCCCTCTGAAGCAGTGGAAATTGCAGAAAGTAAGTGTGCCGATCTGGAATCATGGTTTTAGCTTGTGTGATATCATCTAGGCAGGCATTCTATTCACTATGAGGGCTAATCCTCAAGAACCGTGCAACATGGACAGCTTCTGTCTTCGTTTTACGGAATAGAAAATGGACGGCCAGAAGTTAAATATCAGATGTCAAAGACGCTAAATGTTGAGGCTGGGATTTGCCTTTAAGTCGTCAGGAGCCCAGTTCCCCCGCTCAACCTGCCATTCCACACCGATGCTTTTGTGTGTGCCAACATTTCTCAAAAGCAAAATCTACTCCATGGAGGAGCACACTTTATTGACTGTGACGATCATTCTAAAGCTCCTCTGAGAAGAAGCGATGTCCTTAGACTGACAATTTTGGCAGTCTTTGCAGTGAACGAATGGCAAGTGATAAGTGAAGGGATGTGCATTTCAGAGTCATCACTTTCCTCTAGTGTAAACTCAACTTCAGCATTGACAGAAAAATTTTACCCACATTCATGGAAGGGGTAGAAAATACAAAAGTTTACGCGATATGCTAATTAACCCCAGTTGTTTGGGTCCCTGGGTTCTGTGACCCCATAGTATGCAGTCCCGAAGCTTGTCCATGGTCAGTGGCTGTAATGGTAAATCCGACCCAACTCTATCATTGAAATTGCAAAAAGTGCGGGCACCTCTCTTGCCTCTCTCCTTTCACTCTTAGTATCCAACTCATTCTTAAGATGTTTTTAACATTTTAGATGTTCAGTTTCCAAGCAAATTACCACTCACCGAGAGATATATTTGTAGATGTATAGGGATGCTTACAAACACTCTAAAATAGTCTACAAAGAAAACATTCTCCAGTTCTGCCGCCTCTCACCCATTCGATATGCTTCCATTTGTTTTTACTGAAGGTCCTATTCTTAAGTATGTGCATTAGCCTCAAAATGCAGCAATGTGCCCATTATAAACACATCGCAAGAACAAATGGCACAAATCAACACATATACTGAATAGTGTAAGGAGTGGTTGATGCCCGTCGGAGTGTTCAAGCCTGAAATATGAAAATTACAGGAGTCTCATATATAGGGGAACTATTCTGAGTAGCTTGGCATCCTCTTTCTACCTGCACCGTACTCGTAAGCTTAAAGACGAGGTCCCTTTTATGACAGTTTAGACTAAAAGAACAGATGTCGTGTGTTAGGCATTTAGCATGCCATCTATTTTGTGATATTAGAGATTTGCTTTTATCACTAGCACGACGTATATTTTGTCTTTCCATAGTCTGGATAATTTTGAGAGTCAGATTTTAAGAGAAGGAAGCGCACATGTGCCACTCCAAAAGCAGTAGTTTTATAAAAATACGTATAAGGAACTAAGTATTTCTAACTTAGTATACACGTATTGTCATTTACTGTTTCAAAATTGTATGCTTTGTATTAACGTTCTGAGTAATAACCTTCTTCCCATCCATATCCCCCATGAATACATGATTTTAATACAGAAACTACATAAGACAAATAAGTGGCTGAGAATGTTTCTTGGTCCGGAATTGTGTTGCACGCATATGATAAAAAAATGCAATATAAAAATCGAATATACTCTACCTCCTCAATTCCCTACTCAGTGGTAAATTTGCACTTTATTGGGCTCATAAATTCTTCAGAGTTTTTGTTCAGCTCGTAATGAGCTTTGTATGAGAAATCATGCCAAGAAATAGCAAATCATGTTGGACTTAAAGTAAAAATGTTTGGGTTGAGCTATTAAAGAAAAGTATTTCAAAGGATGAATTTTAATGGAGGCTGACATTGGTCATGACTATTGCAGATTCTTTGCCTGGTGTAGTTGTGACTCAGATATCAGTTCATGATGTGGATTTGAATCCAGCTTTCATCTTCAATTTCGCCAAAGAGAGTAATCCTGGAACCAAGTTTGCTATTGATCGAAATACTGGAACAGTGGTGCTAGTGAAAACATTGGATTTTGAAGAAACTTCCGAATATGAGCTGTTCATCCAAATTTCGGATACCATGCATGAAACAGAGGGAATGCTCATTGTCCGTGTGGTGGACGTCAATGATAACCCACCTGTATTTTCTCAAGATTCTTACCAGGTAAAGAGCTGAAGGAGATCCTGAAAGCAGAGCCAAAGTGGAAAAGAATAAGGAATAATGTAAGCTTACCGGTGTTGACAGACTGATGTAGGCAGACAGTATCCATAGGTTTTAGTGCCTTAGTTGTTGCTGAGGGCTGGATATTCAATATCCTGGAAGCTCATATGGAATTGAAGAGCTCATTCAGTTCGGTTTCTTAGGGACTTATCGCTTTTTTTTTTTTTTTTTTTTTTTTTTTTTTTAGTTTGTAGGGATTAGAGTCCAGTTGTTCATAACAATCAGAACTGGCCTAATATTTGCAAAGGTATCAGACAGTACGGTGGTTTGGATTATCAGCACTTAATTTGGGAAAACTCTCTCTTTCCTAGGCATATTTTTGGAATATACTGATGAACATTTTGCAGAAACAAATCATGAACAAAACTGTGAAGTGGAAATTTTATTTTTTTTAAAGCTTTGTATATGTTTAGAGAAGTAAGGACAATAATAGCATTCAACTAAACCCTTGGAAGTGGGCTTCAGGACTTCTGAGTTAGCAATGCATGGTTTAAGCGTAAACACAGAAGGGAAACTAACCTAAGTAATGGTCTTCTGTATGTAATACGACAGTAGTGGTTTTATTAACTATCCTCTACCACGCAGAAATAATTTAGATGGATTTTTTTTCATAATAAAAAAATCAAAACTAAATGAAATTTTTAAATTGTTGTGTTTTTGAATTCTGAAACTATAAAACAATATCCTTAATATATCAACCCTATGAATTACTATTTGTGTTTTCCATAAATAAAAGGACTGCAAGGATTTTACTCTCGGGCCCTGTTCATGAAAATAGCTCTAGCTTGTAAGCACAAGGCTCATTTCTCTCTTTTTCCTTCAGGTCACTGTTCCCGAATTGGTGCCTGTGGGATACTCAGTGCTGACCGTGGCAGCCACGGACCTAGAAAGCAATGAGAACATTACTTACAGAATCCTTTCCTCTTCTAGGGAATTTTCAATCGATCCAATGAATGGTGAGTTATTTATTGTGGCTTTAGTGTTCACGGGTTTGAGTTACAGGGTAGAAGCCTGAAATAATCTTTTCCAAATGCTCCTAAAATGTTTCCACCTCACCCCCCTGATATTATAGATGCCACCCTTCTTATTTCTCTTCACATCAAATGCTGTGGTAGCAAATGCTGCTGTTATTTCTCTTCTCCAACATCTCAATGGTTGGAAAGCAAAAGGAAATGATTACATGCTGGCAAAGGCGCAGAACTTCAGAGACCCCAATGTAGTAAACACCCAGCTCATCAGTCCAACCAAGGACAGTTTAGGTAATTATCCTGGGCCTCGACAAGCATCAGAACGAAAGCAAAGGGATTAATTTGGTACTGAGGACTTCGTGTTGCGAGAGTGTGGAGGTTTTTTTCCCAAGCCAAGTACATGCAGTTCAGTAATAACATAATACATTCAATAAGGATAAGAAATTTAAAAAATTATTTGAGCATCTCTACTGAGAACAATTATTGCGGTATTTCAGTTTATTTGATGCCTTCCAAGGTTCCTTATATTGGTATCAGAGAGCAAGTAGTTTGTGGTCATGACATGCATTCAGGGAAGTGATTTCAGATTAGAACAGTTAAGAATTATATAGCGGAAGCATAACAATGGGTAGACAGTAAAAATTAAATTTGATGTGATATTATGATTACCAAAACATTGTCCCTAGCAGAGCACACTCTAGAAAAGAGCAGGGCCTGGGACGTGTTACACCAAGTGTTCCGCGTCTCTACACACCGCTGCATTATTTCATAAGTGGGAGCTGATTTAACAATGAACCTCAGTTTGACGGATGGTAAGTAAACTTATTGTGGGGATCACTTTGCAATATATACAGATATCAAATCATTAGGCTGTACACCTGAAACTAGCGCAATGTTATATGTTAATTATATCTCAATTAAAAAAAAATTAACCTCGGAATTGCCCCAAAGAAGAATTTAATCACAAAATGGCAGTATGAGGCCCATGGAGTGTTGTAACAGGGAGAAGTAGGTCATGTTGCCACACAGCCTGTGGAATGTTACTGTACGGATATAAACATGTCAGAAACTTGGCTCTTCTTTTCTCCTCTCTCTCTTTTTTTGGGGGTGGGGGATGCACAGTGCTCAGATGACATCCACTGCTGTCCTGGCCACAACACATCACAGTGTGTGAGGTGGTCCCTCTGAGCACTTAATCCCAGCAACATTTTGCTTGCATGCATGACCAACAAGCTTTGCAATACTGATTAGAATGTTTTTAAAACATTAAATGGGGGCTTCTGGGTGGTGCAGTCGATTAAGAGTGATTTCAGCTCAGGTCACGATCTTCGGGTCGTGAGACCGAGCCCACGTCGGGCTCCGTGCTCAGTGTGGAGTCTGCTTGAGATTCTCTCCCTTTCTGCCCTTTCCCCTTCCCTTTCTCCCTCTCTTTCTCTCTAAAAATAAATAAATCTTTAAAAAACATTAAATTTTACCAGATCAATTTAGTTCCTGGTGAAACTCTAACTACATATTTCTATATTAAAAATAATAAAATGCATTAAATGTATTTCATCAATAAGAGGGAAATCCACTTGCTGAATTAATGAAGAGCTTTAGGAAAGACACTCCATAAGTAAGCAATAGTTGTAACTCTATACTCACTCTATACTACTACTAGAGGTAGTAACTCTGTATACTACCTCCGTTTGACTAGAGTGAATGTCAACCAGTGTTTCCAGAATCAATATCTTTATACTAGAATGTCTCTATACATGTGTCTATGAATAGTAGAATGGGATATAGATTTTTCAAATAAGAATACATTTTCTTAAAAAAATGGTAACAAGGCAGCTTATTATACAAAAATAAAGTTAAGAGACATTTTCGGCAAAGTCATCTTCAAGTGGCACATATATTTAATAGAGTGAATGCCAGGAGACTATTACTTCTGGATCTTAAGTGTTACCAAAAAATAAATATAAAAATTTAAAATTTCTGTTTGGATTTACTCTTAGTTGTACCTTGAATCAACAAATCTAGCAAATAACTAAACTCATTAGTAAATATTTGATAAATGTTTACTGACAACTGGATCCTGAAAATTTAATTTCACAGCGTTAAAATGCTATGTCTTGTTTTTCAGGCACAATATTTACTATCAATCCTATATTACTTCTGGATAAAAAATCAACAGTTCAGTTTCTTGTTGAAGCCAGTGATGGTGGAATTCCTGACCTGAGGGCTCTCACCTTAGTAGAGGTAGAAATACAAGATATGAACAATTATGCTCCTGAGTTTGCAGTAGAATATTATAATCTCAGCTTGAGGGAAGATGCTCAAATTGGAGGCACGCTTGTCACATTTTCCACCATTGACCATGACTGGACCCGTGAAAACACACATGCTGATTATTCCATCATCAGTGGTAATTCACAGAACAATTTCCATGTGGAAACTAGTTTCATTCATTCAGAATATCCTTATAAGCAAGTTGGTTACCTGGTGTTGCTTCATAGTCTGGATAGAGAAGCAGCTGCCAGTCACAAGCTTGTCATTCTGGCATCTGACCATGGCTTCCCTCCATTGAGCTCCACAGCCACTGTAGCAATAGAAGTCCTTGATGTCAATGATAATCCTCCGAAATTCCACGGTCTGAAATACCACGCCCATGTCAAGGAAAGCACCCCCCTGGGGAGTCACATCACTGTGGTCTCTGCAACTGACCGTGACGTGGGTTCACATGCAGAAATCATCTACCACATAATCTCTGGAAATGAGAAGGGGCATTTTCACTTGGAAGAAACAACTGGGGTTCTTTATTTGATTAAACCTCTGGATTATGAAGAAACGACAAAATTCACTTTAACTGTTCAAGCTTCAGACGAAGGAAAGAAGCATTTTTCTTTCGCAGTTGTGTTCATCAATGTCCTGGATGATAATGACCACGCACCCCAGTTTATGTTCTCAAGCTTAACTTGTGCCGTTCCTGAAAATGTGCCTGTTTTCTCCACTGTATGTTCCGTACGTGCTTCGGATTCTGACGCGGGTCCTTACGGAGAACTGGTCTATTCTGTGTTGTCGCCCTGTTCCGTCCTTCGTGGGCTGCCTCGTGATCGTGATCCCTTCCTCATTGACCCTTTAACAGGAGATATTCACACTCAGCAAGTCCTTGACTATGAAAATGACAGTAAGTACTGTCTCACAGTGCAGGCAAAAGACAAAGGGGACTCAACAGCCACTTTAATGGTTTGGCTGGATATCGAAGGGATAGATGAGTTTGAACCCATTTTTACTCAAGAGGAGTATTTTTTCAACCTTCCAGAGAAGAATAAAGCCAGAGAGCTGATTGGCAGAGTGGAAGCGTCAGATGCAGACGCGGGTATGGATGGAGTTGTTCTCTACTCTTTGGAGACTCCATTGCCTTTCTTTCTAGTGAATAAAACTAACGGAAATATCTATTTGACTGGAGCACCTCCCCTAATAAGAAGTCAGTTCCATGAACAAGACGCCATTGAAATGAAAATCATCGCTCATAGCCCCAAACCAGAGTCCAAGTTCACACTCTGTACTGTTTTCGTGAACATGTCTTCTTTCTCAGAAGGACAACACTCAGTCGTATCGGGCAGTGGCTTTTCAGTCAGCCTCATGGTCTCCTTTTTAGTGTTTCTGATACTCATCTTCATTCTGATTGTACTGATTTTAAGACATAAGCAAAAAGACGCAGCAAGCAATTACGAAGAAAAGAAAACATCGTCATCCTTAGATATCAGTTTGAGACTGACCACAGACGGCAGCACGCTCAAGACCTTCCAGAAAACTAACGAGGGCAGTAACGAGGCAGTGCCTGCGGCCTCCCTGCCTGAGTGGTTGAGCTTAATAAGTATCATGGAGAAGGACATTGTGAATCTGTACAGGCACTCAAACTCCAGTGGCCACTGTTCTGTGGAAGGAGAAACTGCAGAAGATAAGGAAATCCAGAGGATAAACGAGCATCCTTACAGAAAAGATGCTGGCTCAGCTCTGAGCGACCGGGAGTCCAGGGTCCCAGATTCTGGAATCCCAAGGGACTCGGACCAGCTCTCCTGCTTGTCTGGAGAAACCGATGTGGTGCTCATTGCTGAAAGAGCAGAAACCAGCCACGCATTTGAGGAAGAAGATCGAGAAGGCTGTGGCACAACTTATGTTCAAAGTAATGTGTTAACCCAGACATTAAAGAGGAGAGAGATAAAAGAGAGCATCCAGGCTGATGTCAGGAGAGCGTCTGTCTTTATTTCAGAAGATCAGGAAGCAAGGTGCGTGGCTCCTTCTACCCAGAGAACCTCTAATCACGATGTGAGAGGCAACTACCACTGGGATTATCTCCTCAGCTGGGAACCCAAGTTCCAGCCTCTCGCCTTGGTATTTAACGATATTGCAAAACTAAAGGACGAACATTTACAGACACCTGGCATTCCTAAAGAGAAGTCTTTGGTTTTCCCACCACCTTTGATTACCGCAGTCGCCCAGCCCGGGATTAAAGCACTTCCACCACGAATGCCAGCCAGAATCCCAGGGCAAGTGTTTCACAAATACCCACACTCCCCACTTCCCTACCATCTCACTTCTCTGCCCGAAGCCATGACTCCCAGCTTTTCTCCATCTCTTTTCCTGCTGACCGCACAGACCCCTGCCGTGACCCCACGGTCGTCACGTGGGGAATCATCGGGAACACATCTGAGTGGTACATGCCATGAACTTAAAGCAGAAGATGAAGTTGAAATATAACATGATTGTGATGTCAGAGCAGCTGCCCACCATTGGTCGTGAATGGTTGAACAAGACATTCTTAAGCTAGCTCTTCAAGATGGGTTAAAATGCAGTCAGGGTTTTAATATCTCCTCATTTAAGTTTCTCAAATTTCGTCCAGCCTTAATGAGAAGTTACCCCCTCTTTTAACCTTTCTGTTTGCTCTCAGGACTCAAGTTTGTATATATAAGTGGTGTATATCCTGTCATACCTGGTTTTCTGTATGATTAAATCTCCAAAGGACACCATGAGCTAGACTGACTGCCAAAATGTTTCCAGGAAAATAAATGGAAAATAAGTATAGTGCAGTCACATTACTGCTGATTACACTGCTATATTTAAAATAGATTAGCAAAGACTGAGTAAGGAGTGAATGTAGGACAGAAAATAATGGAGAGGGGAAATGGGAAACAATAAACTTAAATGTTAAAATGAAGTGATTTTTCTGTAGATCTGGTGTGTTTAGAGATATATTTCTCTCCTTTCCCCATATGCCACACTTAGGGAGTTTTGCCATAATTTCAATTTTAATATGGTGTCTTTTGGAAATCTAATGAGAAATTAAGAATGAAGTCTATCATAACTGTGCCAAATAAGAAAATTATTCCTGATTAAGTGAACCAGAAATGCATGTTCTTGACAGAGGGCCAGGATTGATAGAAGCAATAAGTACATGGTTGACGGCCGCCCAGGACATATTTGCTTGGCCTTCATTATAAGCAGAATGATGGTTTGTTTGTTTGTTTTTCAATGCCCTGTCTTATAACATGGTACAGACACAGGCATTAAGTTTTAAAGATTAATTTGTAGGTATTCTTCATTTATTTCCTTCTAGAAACAGTAATTTTGGGTGTGAAATAATTTATCCATTCAAAAATCAAAGTTTGCCTAGATAAAATTATGTTATTAGCTAATAATAAATTTCATAGAGTAATTTAGCACTATATTTTTAAATGAAGATTTTTTATATAAATATTTCTACTATAAAAATTAAGAATGGATGTCAGGAGTCTCTCTTCCATTTGTTCATACTCACCTTTAGCTTTAACTGTCATTAGATGGGGCAATTTGGCACCATGGTTAAAATAATTGTTTTGTACAGTTACCGTTTCAGATATATAGTGGTGTTGTGTGGTGCTTACATGCAATGCTAGATCCTTCTCTCTGGTGAGCTTGAGAATCCACCGAAGATTCTTATCCCTTCCAGGAAAGCAGAGCGCATGATGCTGCTGATGGTCCAGAAGTCATCCGTGGTAGGCAACATGGCCAGGATTTGGGATAAGAGTATAGGATTCTAATGTCAAGTCTAGAAGGCATCTGACATGGTTTTCGTAATAGTTAGTGTGAGCTGCTGCTGTAGAAATATTTCCTTTATTTTTTTTTTCAATAGGCCTCATCTGTAAAATTATGTGAGGTACCTAATTTCTCTTAACTAGAAAACCTTGCAGGGTGTCGTGTTTCATATCTGGTTTTGTAGATAAATAATTCTAAGGCTTCCTGTGATGATTTTATTAATTATGTATCTGCTGATTCTTAGATTGGGAACAAGTATATAAAACCACATCAGAAATTGTATGAAACATGAAGGCTTTCGGACGAGCTTAGAAGCCTAAGGAAAGTCATTTAGTCATGGAACACTTAAATATTAAAGGATAGATGCGTGTCTTTCCTTTTTTTTCATGGCATACAGGGAAGAAGATTTCATGGTTTTCCTAAAAAAATTAATCATTTTAGTGTTCCAATATTTATTCTCTCTTTGACTTCCTTCAAAAAATTACTTAGAGCCTAAAAGAAAACCTGTACTGACTTTTTTTTTCCTAATTATATATGGAAGTCTTGTTTTGCAACAGATTGATTTCTAAGAACCGAAAACATTTTGTTGTTTTTAATTAAACAGGTTCTTCATTTACTTATGTTTAAAAAAGAGTCATCCATCTCATTCTCCCCTGAGTTATTGGCCTGTGATTTATTACCCATTCCAGACACAATTCTGCATTTTTCTCGAAGTTTAATAAAAACAGAAGACATGAAGTATTTAGAGCTCTTCCTTACCAATATCTGGTGGATTTTTAATTGATGACTTTATTATACTGTATGCAGTGTTCCCCCACCACCGAACAACTGCAGCTAGTGGGGTTGAAACTGAAAATGTGAACCCACTGGCTAAGTGTTTGCAGTCAATCCTATGGCGGCCCTTTCAACTAGAGTGCTTTTTTCCCTAAGTAAACAATTTAATTCGTATAGTTTTCCTTCAAGTTTAATATTAACTTGCCTCATATGTTCTGTGTTACTTTGCTGATCTACACACCGGCTTTAGCACTCTGGAGGGGGTACAGAACTTGTTAGTGGAAAATCATATTAAGCCCCAAATTCATAAGCTATAAAATAAAAGACAGTTGTCTCTTGCGGAATTTTGGCTGCCTGAAATTCTGGACTTTCTTGTTGGCAGCCTTAAAAATACTGGTGTAAATCATTACCAAATGTATATCAAAATTCCATCTCCTAGTCGTAATCATTGAATTGGCTTCCAAAACAGATTCTTGGGCAAAGAAAGGGGGGAAAATGCTGTATCTTTAGGGATTTGGTCATTTAACTGTTCTTTAAGAATATTAAAACGTCCTACAAACTACTGGCTGCCTGCACGTACTCATAGCTCGTCTGGGATCGCTGTCCACTTGGGACAGGAGCTGCGCTTCTCTGCACCTCCAGCCGCAGCTTCACAGCCCCCCTTGCTGTGTTTTCCACAAGTTCTGGACATGAAAATGAATTATTGATTTTAAAACTATTTCCGTCAAACGTATGTTTTGTTCCTCTTGTTTTGCCATTTTATGCATACCCTAACTTTAGCTAAAAAACACAAAACCTAATTAAAAGGATCTAAGCTGACGATCCACCTCAAAGCAGTGAGGTACATGGAGTGAGTACGGTTGGCGGATTCTCACAGGATAGTACGGATAAACACGTTGGGTTTATCTTCATGTGTCGGTTGAGCTCCTGAGTCTATGGCGCCATCTGTTTGGTCACAGCGTCAGGGTGAGGAGACTTAGGAAGAGAGTTAGGCTGGAAAAATCATTCTGTCCAAGAGGAATATCAAGATCAGTGAAGCTTCAGAAGCTTGGTTTATGACCAAAACTGGGCATCCAGCCCGAGTCACTGAAGGTAGGTTTCACCCATTATGGAGGTGGAGGGAGAGAAGGAGGGAAGGCTGGAAGAGGAAATAGAAGAGTCAATCTGAAAAAGAAGAGTTTAGGGCACAGGTAGAGAAATGCAAGAAGGCAAAAGGTTAGGACTTGTAGAAACTATTTTCAAGTGTAAAGATTTTGCTGAGTCATTTGTCCTTCATAGGATCATAGGAATTTTTTTTTTTTTTGAATCTCTTTTCTCTTTCTTCCTTTCCGTTCCTTTCAAGTATCTCCCTTCATTATCTGAAAATTTAGGTTTATCAAGTTGTGAACCGAAAGCTATGTGACAATGACCAAGAATACATTCTACCATGAAAAGGTGAATTTGTTGTGGTTTTGTTTGGGGGTTCTGGAGTGTGTGTGTGTCTGTGTGTGCGTGTGTGTGTGAATTATAGTATAAAAAATTGGGAATGATTACTTTACCTGCTCACACCACATAACTTTTTTAGTAGGTGACTTTACACGTATACCAAGTAATGGATAGTTTAAAAAGCAGAAAGCAGTTGGAACAGAATATAGAATTTTAGTACCTAGTCTTTTTTTCTGATAGCTCATCCTTTTTAAAAATGCGTGCTTGCCTGATAGCTGTGATTTATATTAAAATATCATGTTTTATATAACTTAAAACCACAGATTAACACACAGACATGGTCGATAGTGTTCGAATATTGTGAATTCTATTTGAGTTCTGGTGGTATACATTATTTTGATTCCACATAGGTCAAAGAAATGTGTCTCTTAGAAACAAAATTATGGCGGTCTTAGTCCGATCCAGCCCAGCGTGGCTGGAGTGTCAGACTATACCTTTCACTTATAAACTCAGAACTTGGCTATTTGATGACAATTTAGCACTTCCTACTGTTTGGGCTACATAATTTTTCTCATTTCACCCAATATATTTGCGAAACCAAAACTGTGAAGTGAGTAATAGAGAGGGAGAAAGCATACCAAATAAATAACAGATGCACGAGTGCATCTCTTGAATGCGAAAGCATTATTTTGGTTAGAAAGCTAAATACATGGATTTCGTTGTTAGATAGTAAACCCTCAGGGCAAAGGCCTGGTCTCCACTTGTATTATGAAATACAGATGTTTCTTAGAATGAATGAGTACATATGTGAATGGGTACAGGGGGTGCTGTAAGGTGAGGGTGTGATACATAGGCCTTGAACCCATTAAGTGAGAATTCAAACCTAGTTCTGTGATTTAGCCAATCAAAAGGCAGAAAGAAAGTAACTGTACGATCTTGTCAAAATATTATAGAATATTTTAGAGAAAATCAAGTGACTAGAAATTTTTTCTGTTATCTGGTTTGTTTTCTCTTTCTTTCTCCCTTCCTCACAATATTCCTACGTTTCTTGGGAGTTTTAGATCTAATAGATGACATTATTGATGACATTAAAAACATATTGTTTGAGACAGCAACATTACATGACCAAACTCTTGGTTTCATTTAATTTCAGATCCTGTAATAACCATGGCTGCCCTATGGCTGACAGAATCAAGTTCTGTCAATATGAAAAGAGAGTGCAGTTCTGTAGAAATGCCTAGAATGTTTAAATCAAAATTTATTGATATTTAAAGTAAAAACAATATGAGGAGTTAATGAAGGGTATGCTATATGTGCTGAAAGTGATATTTTAAACAGGTACAAGGTATTTAATAAATGTATACTAAGGAGGAGGTAAATATGAAGTTATTTATCCTCATACCATAAACAAAAATTACTTCTAGTCAGATTAATGAGTAAAAATTAAAATGAAACCATAAGAACTGGAAGAAAAGCACAGAATAAAATTGAGAAAGATCTTTTTTAAATATAAAAGCAAAGGTAGAGTACTAAATTTGAACTTAGGACAATAGAAAGCACTGTAACAAGTTATAAGAAATAAAAACTGAGAATGTTTCATGAATTTAATCAACAAGTATGTACTTAGTACCTCTTGTGGACAAGGTATGGATCTGGGCTCCAGGAATACAGGAATCAAAAGAACAGAAAAAGCCAGTGTATTTACAGTGCTTACATTTTACTGAGGGAGACAACAATAAAAATATGCTTTCAAGTACTATTAAGTGTTATGATATGAAGAAAACTAAAGAAGGGTATAGGGAAAAGCAAAGAAGAGGTTGACAAGGTGGTAGGGGAATAGAGCAGTACTATTTTGATTGAATGTTCTGGAGAGATGTCTCTGATATGATGCTATTTGAGATGAATGAAGTGAATGAGCCATCTAAAGATCCAAGGGGAAAGCAGTGAAGGTACACGTGTCAGCAAGTACGGAAGCCCTGAGGTCAGAGCCATGTGGAGTGTTTGGGAAAGTATAAGCCAGCATGGCCTAAAACCTAGTGGGAGGAAGAGTAGTAGGCAGTGAGGTCATGGAGGAAACTAGAGTTCAGATCCTTTTGGACCCTATCAGTAGGCATGGGAGAAGTTTAGTGCAATAATAGTACCCCTGTTAATTGGTTATTGCAGTAATCTCAGCTAGTGATGATTGTAGCTCAGCATGGGCATTATAATGGAGGTGAACAGAGTCAAGTTATATATTGAAAGTAGTGTTGCTAACTCTTCATAATGAATTGAATGTGAGGTTCAGAGAAAATCAGACATGAGTCTAGGGTTTAAGAGAATTTAGGGCTGTAGAAAAAACTTTTGGAATCATCAGACTATGGATAGTAAAGTCATGGGATTGGATGAGATCACTGAGGAGTAAGTGTAAATAGAGAAAAGATCCCAGGACTGACTCCTGAAGCACTAAACAAAAAGTCAAAAAAAGAAAGAAGAGCGGCATCTGTGTGGCACAATCAGTTGGGCATCCGACTTTGGTTTTGACTGGGTTGTAATCTCAGGGTCATGGGATCCAGTCCTGCACTGGGCTCTGCACTCGGGGGGAGAGACTGCTTGGATTCTCTCTCCCTCTCACTCTGCCCCTCCTCCCCTAAAATAAATAAATAAATCTTAAAAAAGAGAGAAAGAAAGACCCAGCAAATAATTCTCAGGCAAAACTAACTTTTGAAGAAAGATAGAAAAGCAGGGTAGTCCAATATCCCAAAAGCCAAGTAGAGAAAGAGGTTTAGATTGTAGTTGGGGCAACATGCCAACATTAGTATAGATTTTAAATCTTCCCAATCACCTTACCAAATAGAGAATCTAGAACAGTAAAAGTAAAAACTCATGGACATCATCTTTAACAAAAAGTGAAATCATTTCTACAAATTCTAGAATATGAGCAGGTAAGTAAACGCACCAACTATTAGCAGTAACAGAGGGGAGAAAGTAGGAATTTCTAACTTTCTTTCAGCCTGAAAACAAAGAATCACCAAAAGTACTTACCTACTTAAGGAAAGGTCTATTCTTGGAGAAGAAACCTAGCAGGCTGGTCTGAGAATAATTATCAAAACTGGGAAAGGGCTACAGAGCTCCCACTTAACTACGGATGAATGTAGAAAGACTAAAGTATAAACTATATTATGCTGATATGTCCAAGTTTCCAGAATTTCCAGAAATACACAACCAAAACTTCTAGAAGAACAGAATCCCACACCAAGTAAAGTCTACTGAAAGTAGAATTTAAATTTATATGATTAGTAAAGGGAGGGAAATCCTAGATACAAAACAGAAAAGGGGACCAGAGAAAGTAGAAGATACAGTGAGGTCCTACTTATAAATACTTCGCAAGAACAAGAGAAGAGGGACTCTAGAGCGACGAATCTAGGAAAGATTCATGTTCTGCCACCACCCCACATGCTAACTTCCTAAAACAGGAAGTCCCATCTCAGTAAAGCATGGGGAACAGAAAATAACTTCAATATAAAATATGTTATAAGCGAAAAGACTAATTCTCTGAATGATGTGCCAATGTACAGTGAAGACATATCAGAAAATATGGCAAAAAAGGTCAAAGACAATTGTGACAATATGTCAAAACTAGCTAAAGGAAATTAAGAAAACAATAAAAACTATAAAGTTTGTATAATCAGTCAGAAAAGTTCGGAGATAAAAAGACTAGCTAAGAAGAGGACATTAAGTGAAAAACAGTTCAATGAATAATTAAAAAAAATTCAGAAGACTACACTAGAAAGAAAAAAGTTAATAGACATTAATGAAATTATAGTAAGTGAAATAAAAAATGGAAAGCAAAAATGAAAAACATTAAATGGAATTGAAAAACTGATAAAAGTTTTAGAGTTGATAGATTTAGCAGGATGGAAAAAAAAAGATTTAACACATGTCTAAATGTAATTCCTAAAGGAGGGAACTAAAGAAATGAAACAGAACAAATATAAAAACTGTAATTCAATAAAGCTTTCCAGACAAAAATCCAAAATTTGAATTTACATATTAAAAAGGTATACAAATCAACAGACAGCAGTTAATACCAAGATATATTTTAAAAATCTATTGGCTTCAAAGAGAAAGAATATATCCTTTGGACCTCCAGATAAAAAAGCCATGTTACAGGAAAGGAATGTAAAATTGACTTGCTTTTCAATAGCAGTATTTTAAGCCAGAAAACTGTAGGGTACTATTTTTAAGATACTTGAAGATAATGGAAGCCAAAAATGTGTATCTACCTAAACTTATCTTTATCTGTCATGAGTGAGGCTATGAATATGTAAAACCTCAAGGAAAATTCCTGAAGAATCAACTAGAGAATGAATTCAGACAACTGAGAAATACTGGGAAAGGTTCACCATAAGGACATTAAATATACTCAACTGTAGAGTCAATGGTAGATGTAAAGGTAATAGAATAGTATATATTTAGTATATGTCCTCACAATAGGAATAAATTACAAGAAAACGGAGGCAGAAAAAAAAAGTATATGGAAATAGAATACTTGCTAATTGCCTTATAGATACAAGATGGGGTAAAAGTTATTAAAATTAGAAAGCAGCTAAAATTTAAAAGAAAAAAATTAAAGGTTAAAACAAATTAGTGAGTTAAAAAAAAACAAGTAAAAAGAAATCCACAGAGCTTATGAATAAATAAATTGGTTCTTTAAAAATCAATTAAATTAAATCAGTTACACAAATGTGAGAAAAATACAAAACAGTAAAATAGTATATGAAATAAAATAATATACAAAATAAGAAATAGCAAAGGGGAATAATGATAGCTGTCAACAGAAAGGAAGTTAAATCAAAAGACACTTTTCTGCCCAACTCTATACAAATTTATTTGAAACCCTAAAGGAAATAGCTAATTTTCTAGGAAAATATGATTTACCAAAGTTGACCCTAGTAAACGTAGAGAATCTAAACAAAATAAATTTAAAAGATAAAATAAAGGTATAAAGAATCTTCCCACAGATAGCTCTATAGTGAAATTTTACCAAACCTTTAAAGATTAGATCACACAAATACTATTTAAACTATTCCAAAGCATGGAAAAGTAAGGAAAATAATAAATATAGAATTGATATCAAAACCTAAAAATATTGCACAAAACAGAAAACTATAGCCTATTCCCACTTATAAACAAGTATGAAAAATTCTTAAATAAAACATTAGCCAAAGGTTAACACAACATTAAAAAATAATGCATCATAACATAAAGAATTTATTTCAAGAAAGACAAAGATAATTAAATTTTAAGAAATTTTCATGTTCTAATTGCTTTCATGTTTATTTTATTTTATTTTATTCTATTATAATAATTTTTTATTATGTTAGTCACCATACAGTACATCCTTAGGTTTTGATGTAATGTTCCATGATTCATTATTTGCGTACAACACCCAGTGCACCGTGCAATATGTGCCCTCCTTAATACCCATCACTGGCCTACCCAATCCCCCATCCCCCCTCCCTCTGAAGCCCTCAGTTTGTTTCCCAGAGCCCATAGTCTCTCATGGTTCATTCCCCCTTCTGTTTACCCCCCCTTTCATTCTTCCCTTCCTTCTCTTACCGATCTCCCTGCTATTTCTTATGTTCCATAAATGAGTGAAACCATATGATAATTGTCTTTCTCTGCTTGACTTATTTCACTTAGCATAATCTCCTCCAGTCCCGTCCATGTTGCTGCAAATGTTGGGTAATCATTCTTTCTGATGGCTGAGTAATATTCCATTGTATATGTGGACCACATCTTCTTAATCCAGTCATCTGTTGAAGGGCATCTTGGCTCCTTCCACAATTTAGCTATTGTGGACAATGCTGTTATGAACACTGGGGTGCACATGGCCCTTCTCTTCACTATGTCTGTATCTTTGGGGTAAATACCCAATAGTGCAATTGCTGAATCATAGGGTAGCTCTATTTTTAACTTTTTAAGGGACCTCCACACTGTTTTCCAAAGTGGCTGTACCAACTTGCATTCCCACCAACAGTGTAAGAGGGATCCCCTTTCTCCACATCCTCTCCGACATTTGTTGTTTCTTGCCTTGTCAATTTTTGCCATTCTAACTGGTGTAAGGTGGTATCTCAATGTGGTTTTGATTTGAATTTCCCTGATGGCTAATGATTTTGAACGTTTTTTCATGTGTCTGTTAACCATTTGTATGTCTTCATTGGAAAAGTGTCTGTTCATATCTCCTGCCCATTTTTTGATTTGACTGTTTTTCGTGTATTGAGTTTGAGAAGTTCTTCATAGATCTTTTATCTGTAGTGTCATTTGCAAATATCTTCTCCATTCTGTAGGCTGCCTTTTAGTGAATTAGAAACCAGGAGCACAGTAGAGCAGATCAACAAAACTAGAAGCTGGTTCTTTGAAAGAATAAATAAGATCGATAAGCCACTGGCCAGACTTATTCAAAAAACAGAAAACGGACCCAAACTAATAAAATTATGAATGAAAGGGGAGAGATCACAACCAACACCAATGAAATAGGAAGGATCATTAGAAACTTTTATCAACAATTTTATGACAATAAATTAAACAACCTGGAAGAAATGGATGCCTTCCTGGAAACCTATAAACTACCAAGACTGAAACAGGGAGGAATTGATTATTTAAACAGACTGATTAATTATGAAGAGATTGAAGCAGTGATAAAAAACCTCCCCAAAAACAAGAGTCCAGGGCATAACGGATTCCCAGGGGAATTCTACCAAACATTCAAAGAAGAAATAATACCTATTCTTCTGAAGCTGTTTCAAAAAATAGAAACAGAAGGAAAACTACCAAACTCATTCTATGAAGCCAGTATTACCTTGATCCCCAAACCAGGCAAAGACCCCATCAAAAAGGAGAATTACAGACCGATATCCCTGATGAATATGGACGCCAAAATTCTCAACAGGATCCTAGCTAATAGGATCCAACAGTACATTAAAAGGATTATCCATTATGACCAAGTGGGATTCATCCCTGGGATGCAAGGGTTGTTCAACATTAGCAAATCAATCAGTGTGATAGATCATATCAACAAGAAAAGAGTCAAGAACCATATGATCCTCTCAATAGATGCAGAAAAAGCATCTGACAAAATACAGCATCCTTTCCTGATTAAAACCCTTCAGAGTGTAGGGATAGAGGGTAAATTCCTCAATTTCATAAAAACCATCTATGAAAAGCCTACAGCGAATATCATTCTCAATGGAAGCCTTTCCCTTAAGATCAGGAACACGACAAAGATGTCTACACTCGCCATTATTATTCAACATAGTACTAGAAGTCCTTGCAACAGCAATCAGACAGCAAAAGGGGATAAAAGGTATTCAAATTGGCAAAGAAGAAGTCAAACTGTCTCTCTTCGCAGATGACATGATACTCTATATGGAAAACCCAAAAGACTCCACACCCAAATTACTAGAACCTGTAGAGCAATTCAATAATGTGGCGGGATACAAAATCAATGCTCAGAGATCAGTTGCATTTCTATACACGAACAATGAGACTGAAGAAAGAGAAATTAGGGAATCCATTCCATTTACAATAGCACCAAAAATCATACGTTATCTTGGAATTAACTTAACCAGAGACGTAAAGGATCTATATTCTAGAAACTACAAATCACTCTTGAAAGACATTGAAGAAGACACAAAATGATGGAAAAATATTCCATGCTCATGGATCGGAAGAATTAACATAGTTAAAATGTCCATGCTACCCAGAGCAATCTATGCTTTCAATGCTATCCAGATCAAAATACCAATGACATTTTTCAAGGAACTGGAACAAACAGCCCTTAAATTTGTATGGAACCAGAAAAGGCCCCAAATCACCAAGGAATTGTTGAAAAGGAAAAACAAAGCTGGGGGCATCACGTTGCCGAATTTCAAGCTATACTACAAAGCTGTGATCACAAAGACAGCATGGTACTGGCACAAAAACAGACACACAGACCAATGGAACATAATAGAGAACCCAGAAATGGACTCTCGGATCTTTGGGCAACTAATCTTTGACAAAGCAGGAAAAAACATCCAATGGAAAAAAGACAGTCTCTTCAATAAATGGTGCTGGGAAAATTGGAGAGCTATATGCAAAAGATGAAACTTGACCACTCTCTCACACCATATACAAAGATAAACTCCAAATGGATGAAAGACCGCAATGTGAGACAGGAATCCATCAAAATCCTAGAGGAGAACATGGGCTGCAACCTCTTCGACATCAGCCACAGCAACTTTTTCATGACACATCTCCAAAGGCAAGAGAAAGAAAAGAAAAAATGAGCTTGTGGGACTTCATCAAGACAAAAAGCTTCTGCACAGCCAAGGAAACAGTCAAAAAAACTAAGAGGCAGCCTGTGGAATGGGAGAAGATATTTGTAATTATTTTCATGTTTAATTGTACAGACTGATTTCTACAATATTAGATTATGGTGGAGATATGAGGCATATTGTCTTTTTCTTGGCTTTTGCTGCAAAGAATAAATATAATTCATCAAATTAATAGAGCTATGAAGAAAAAATAATACAAAAATGTTCTTTAATGGCAAAAGGTGCTTAACAAAAGTATGTAAAGTAATCAGTAGTCATTAATGGTTACGTTCTTAGATACTTCCTTAAAATGATACAATGATATGTAACCCAAAAAGCCAGTATCTTCCCCAAAAGGGATACGTTTGACCCTTTGCTGCAAAAGCCATGAACAAGACAATATGCCTAGTATCTCCACCAAAATCTAATATTGCAGAAATTAGAAATTAATCTGAACAACTAAACAAGAAAACAGTTAAAAACATAAGAATTTGGAAAGAACAAGGTTAAATCTATTTTATTTGTATATACTACATTACTGTCTTTCTGAAAAACTTAAAGTAATTGATGGAAAACTATATTGACAATGAAAGAATTCAGTGAAGTTGGAAGATACAACATTACTATGCAAAAATAAAATCAATATTCTTCGCATATATGAAAATATCAATTAGAAGATGAACGGAAACAAATTTCATTTACATCAGAAAAAAAAATCTAAGTAAAGCCTTAACAATACCTAATATCCACATGAAGCAAGTTATAATATCTCCTGAAGGACACAGAGGAGACTTAAATAGATGTTTTTGGGTTTTTTTCTGGTTTTGGTTTTTGTTTTTTAAATATTTTATTTATTTATTTATTTATTTATGAGAGAGAGCAAGAGAACACAAACAGGGAGAGTGGCAGGCAGAGGGAGAAGCAGACTCCCCACCAAGCAAGGAACCTGATGCAGGGTTCGATCCCAGGACCTTGGGATTATGACCTGAGCCAAAGGCAGATGCTTAACCGACTGAGTCACCCAGGCGTCCCTAAATAGATGCTTCTGAATAGACTCAATGCTAAAAAGATGTTGAATGTTCCTAAGTAAATTTACAAATTTAACCAGATCCTAAAACAGACACCAAATTTTTCTGGAATTAAGTAACTTGATTATACAGTTTATTTGGAAGAATAAACAAGAAAGCAAACAAGAATAGCTAGGAAACCCTGAAAGAAATATGAGCTCTGTGTGTATGTGTGTGTGTGTGTGTGTCTGTGTCTGTGTCTGTGCATGCAAGTGTGCATGCATGCACTAACCCTATCAGATATAAAATTATATCATAAAGTTTATAATTAAATGGGGTGGTATTGATGCATGATTAGATAGACTAATAGAACAGAATAGAAAATCCAAGAATCCAAGTGCAAGTAAAGGCTTCCTGTAATGATGGATTAGTTTGTTATATAGCAACTGTCCTGTAAAGAATAAGTAAAAAGCTGAGTAATATAAGAAGGAAAAGAAAAAGAAGCAGTTTTGTGTTTCATGTGTGTAAGAAGCATCAGAGAACTGCCAAGGTAGTGAAGACTTGAGAAACCATGACTCTGGAGAGAACAGAAACACAGAGAGGTATACCTGATATACTGTGTCTCAGACCCCCTTGAGGCTGAGTGGAAAATGTCAACTGCAAGGTTGAAAGACTAAAAAGAGCTCCTGTCAATTTTATGGGGACAAAAATTAGAGTTAAAGTCCTATCATGGAGGACAGGCTCTGATAAATACACCAGCCTATTATAAATTGGAACTCACAGACCGCTACCCCAGGAGTAAGAGTAAACCAGAAAAGACAAGCCCTCATTTAGTCTATAGCCAAGCTTTGAATAAAATCAATTACATATTTGCATATGGTGATCTGCCCCTACTCTCAGTGCTTGTCAAAAGTAATATTTAGTCCTCTACAGAGAATAAAATTTTTCCGAACCTTTGTCATTATTCATAACAATATCTGTCACTGAATCAAAATGGTTAGGCGTACTGAGGAAAAGGAGATATGACCAAGGCTAAAGAAAAATATGATAGAAACAGACACACAGGAGATTCATATATTGGCATTATCCTATGTGGACTTTAAAATAAGTTTTCAAGAAATTGGATGCCATATGGAGAACTTCAGGAGATAATTGAACTATAAAAAGTATAAAACAGAAAAAAAATACAGAAAACTATTTTTAAACTATAAAAAAAGGAAAAGGAAATTCTAAAGTATGAAATACCACTGCCATTCATGATCTTTAGGGTGGCTATAATAAAAGATACAGATAATAATAAGTGTTGGTGAGGATGTGGAGAAATTGGAATTCTCATAGCCTACTGATAGTGATATAAAATAAGGCAGTCTCTATGAAAAACAGTCCAGGAGTTCCTCAAAAGTTAAATATACATAAAGTTACCATAATGACCCAGCAATCCCACTCCTAGGTATATACCTAAGAGAAATGAAAGTTATGTTCATACAAAAACTCAACTGTGAATGTTCATAGCAACATTATTCATAATAGCCAAAATGTAGAAATAACCTGTGTCAGTTAATTGATAGATAAACCAAATGTATAGCCACACAACAGAATATTATTTAGCAACTAAAAGGAACTAACTACTGACATATGCTACAGCACAGAAGAATTTGAAAATGTTATGCTAAGTGAATGGATTCAGTCACAGACCACATATTGTATGATTCTGTTCATATGAAATGTTCAGAATAGGCAAATACATACAGACAGAAACCAGAATAGTAGGGCCTAGGGCTAGGAGTATTTGGAGAAGATGGGGAGAGTCTACTAATGGGCGTGAGGTTTCTTTTTGGAGTCAAAAATGTCCTAAACTTGATTGTGGTAATAATTGTACAACTCTGTGAATGTACTAAAAACTATTGTATTGTCCATTTTAAATAGGTGGATTATATAGTACATCAGTTATATCCATAAAGATTGATACAGTAATTATTAAATACAGTAACTTAATTATTAAAAATTATAAAAATACAGTAATCTAAATAAAGAACTCAGCAAATAGGTTTAACAGATGAAGAGAAGATGAATAAATTAGAAGATTAGACACAGATGAAGAGAAGATGAATAAATTAGAAGATAAATTGAAAGAACATATACAGACTAAAACCTAGGGAAGTGTTTGGGAAATACTGAATAGAGATTAAGACATGTATGGAACATGGTTTAAAAGTTCTAACGTGTGTAATTGGAATCCCAAAAGAATGGAGCAAATAAGCCAGGAACAATATTTAAAAAGATGGTGGCTGAGAATCTTCCAAAACTGACATTAAATAACAATTCAGAATGTGCTACAAACCCCAAACATGATAGAAGAAGAAAAGAAGAAGAAGAAGAAGAAGAAGAAGAAGAAGAAGAAGAAGAAGAAGAAGAAGAAGAAGAAGAAGAAGGAGAAGAAGAAGAAGAAGGGGAAAAAACAACTATGACCAGATACATCACAGAAAAATTTCTGTAAAACAAAAGGAAAAATATTTAAAAGATTCAGAGAAATGACACATTATCTTGAAAGAATAAGTGCATATGGAAATATAACACAATCAAGACAGCACATCAGATTAATGAAGAAAGGGAAGAATTTCTTGGTAAGTATGGTGGGGAGAACTGGAGAACCACGTCAAATTGATCTATTCTTCATACTACACACCAAGATAAGCCATACAAATAAATACAAGTAAACACAAAAAGGAAACTTGAGTGTATAGTTTTATAAACTAAGAATGGAAAAATCTCCAAGAGTCAAAATCCAGAAGCAAGAAGGGAAGTGAGTGATAAATTTGACTAAACAATTTGCACGGCCAAAAAACTCTCTGAACCAATCACAATGTTCAGGAGGATGAATTCTCTGGCTCCATGTTCAATCTTGTGGTAAGAGAGATAATGCCATGTGATTGGTAAGCACTTGACAGAGAAAGGCCAGTTCCTGAAATGAACAGAAGTCTATCACCATTACACCATGAATTAGATGCTGTTTTTCACATTGCATGTTCCCTCTGCAAATGTAGTTTTTTGGCTAAACCATGAATAGGCCAGTTTCAAGTGGTATTTCACAGGGTAGAGTTTGCTTGTATACTAAGGCAAAGGTAAAAAAAAAAAACAACTTATAATGTTAGTAACTGAATCTTTATTTGGTGTTTAAAACTGATTTCTCTTCTTCATTTTTAATTACCTTCTTTCCTTTCCTGTCATTTCTAATCTGTCACTTATTTTTTCTCTTCAGATAATGTAATAGACATAATTTGCCTAGTGTTAGAATACTAAAGTAATTCTCAACAATGAGACAAAACTCATTGGACTTTATTTTATAAAGTTTTACTTTTTCTGATTTAATTTATTTAAAAATATAGATTCTGCTTCCTATCTAAAAACTCTGAGAAATCCCTGTACTACATGCTAATTACCTAAAGCATATGTGCTTAATTTTATGAAATGGACAAATTGAAAGTAATGAAAATAAAAGGCTTCAGATTATTGTCAGATGATATGTCATATAAAAGGGAACTATATTAACCTTTGTGAACTTAAATAAATAATAGCCAAATTTTATTGAGTGTTCATTATGTGCCAAACATTTTGCTAAATGTTTTATGTGTGCTCTCTTTTGTTTAATCTTCAAAATAACCCTTTAGGGTAGAGACTAATATGGTCCCTTTTTACCAATAAGGAAACAATGGTTTAAAGAATTAGTAATTGGTGGAGCTTGGAATGCAACTCACTGGTGTTACTAGAAGTTCTTCTCTTAGCCCCTTCACTACATTGCCTCATACTTTAAAGTTCCTTAAAAATGTCTACGTTTGTTTGTCTGTTTTAATTTTTAATTTAAATTCAATTTAGGTAACGTATATTGTATTACTAGTTTCAGGGATAGAATTAAGTGATTGTCTAAGGTTTTTTTTTTTTTAATCATAAACTTCTATTGGCTCCATTTTAAAAATCCTTTAATATGTGCAGATCATGTTCAACAAACAACAAATAAGCCATATGGCAACTGGACAGGTAGTTTTCCTATATTGGAATCTGCAGGCAATTTGTAATTTAGGAATTATTTTGCTAGACACATAATAAGTATAATTTTTCTGATTCTCACTTTTTGTTACGTACCAAGGAAATTATTTTAAAAATAGGGCCAATAATATTTCTGAACAAATGGCTGTGAATGTTTGCACATTGTTTCAGTCTCCACTGCAAGCAAATGGCAACAAGAGATAAAATGTTTTAAGCAAAAATAAAAGGAAAAATGACAGAGGTTCAAAAACAAGATAATCATCTCCATGGCAATATCTAGTAAAGCTGAACATATTTCATCCTACAAGTTGGTTCATTCCACTTCTAGGTGTATATGCTAGAGACAAATCTCCCAAGATACTGAACAAGCATAAAACATAAGCTCAACAGAATGGGTGTGGCAGATGTTGGGGCTTGCTCTACTCCAGGAAGTAGGCATTACTAGACATGGGCATTCAGGAAAGTGCTATAAAAGGTCTATGTGAGTTGAGAATCATTACTAGACTTAGTGCTTAATGCCAGGGGCTGCGTCAGGCTGCTGAGCTCCCTCACCCCATAAAAGGATGGACAAAGATAGGTTGCTGATAGCCTGGGATTTTGGCTGTTAGTACATTGGAGAACTTGAGAACCTGAAGGTAAGTACTCAATCTCATGAGGAAGAACTAAACCAATCTGCCCACAACTCCGTGATTACTCTACAACATCCCATTATTACTGACAGTAGTACTACTTTGAAAGCCACAGAGGATCTGGTTCTGGAATTAGCATTCCCATTAATGTCAAGAATAATAGATCTCTTACATGACTATTTCGAAGTGTACCTGTAGTGGTATGTAATGCAATAGGACTAGAGAAAAGAAATAAGAAGTACGTGTTTGGAAAGAAAAAGACAAAACAATCTTTATCTACAGACAATACCACTCTCCAAACAGGGATTCTATATGTTAATTATTAGAACTACTAGAGAATTCAGCAAGTTTGTGAATACGAGATCAGCATCAAATATCATTAACATCCTTATATGCTGTCAATAATTGTCTGAAACATGTAATAGAAAAAATCTCACTCATAATAACAATGAAGACGATACAATACCCAAGAATAAATCTCACAACATCTTGAAGACATTTTGAAAAATTTTAACAATATTGTTGTAGGAAATAAAAGACCTAATTAAATCAAGGCATGAGTGAAAGGGGAGACTCCATAATTTGAAGATGGTAATTCCCTGTGAATTCATCTACAAACTCAATGCAATTCAATCAAAAGGCCAGTGTGCATTTCTGTAGAACTGGACAGTGCAATTTAAAAATTCATACAGAAGAGAAAAGACTCAAGAATAACGGAGATAACACTGAAGAAAAAGAGAGGATGGGGAGGAAGGAGTCACTTTTCCTATCAGATATAAAGAGATGGAATAGAATGGAGAGTCCTAGAAATAAAAAATATGTATGGACATCTCATATGAAGATGGCTTACAAAATTAGGAAAGGTTGGATAATTTAATACATGGTGCTAAATTAATAAGTTATTTGTATAAGGGGCAACTGGGTGGCACAGTTAATTGTCTGACTCTGGATTTCAGCTCAGATCTTGGTCTCAGTGTTGTGAGTTCAAGCCCCTCGATGCACTCACTAAAAAAAAAAAAAAAAAAAAAGGCAAGTTATTTGTATAAAAATGACATTGAATCTCATCCTCTTACATACAAAATTAAAGTAAAAATTAAAACTTTGAAACTTTGAAAAGAAAATATAGGAGAATATGACTAGAGTAGAGAAGACTTCATTAAACAAGATATAAAATGAGTATTGAAAAAAAGACACATGATCGAAGTTATAAAAGAATCCATAATACAGAAGAAGGCATTTACAATCTATATTATGAAAACAAGCTTAATATCCATAACTTTTAACATTAATAAGAAAGTGGTAGTTTAATAGAAAAAATGGGCAAGGACAGGAAGCTTGTATGGTCAATAAACATATATATGCTCAATGAGATATACTATTACACACCTATCAGATTGGCAAAAGCAAAAAAATCTGACAGTAGTAAATGTTAGCAAGATTGCAGAGAATCAGGAACTTTCATATGATGCTTGTGGAAATTTTATAGTTTTCATATTCCGTTAGTTGTCATAACCATTTTGTGAAGAGCAATTTGGCAATATTTAGTAAAGTTGGAGATCTTCTCTCTGACAATATAGTTAATTCCATTTCTAGGTACAAACTCTCTATGCATTGTCTAGAGACAATCTCTTTTATGCATGTAAGGAGACACATAATGTTTATCGCAGAGCTGTTTCTAAAAGCAAAAACTGGAAACGACATAATTGTCCTACAAAAGGAGTATTGACAAATATTTGTGGTATATTCATAATGCTAGAGTGAGCTAGAATAATTTGTTTCAATATGAATAAGTCTCTAAAACCTTGTACTGCAGAGTAAAAAATACCAGATGATACACTTACATAAAGTTCAAAACATGAAAAAACAGTGCTATAGAAATTCTCTATCGCTGTATACATGCGTAGTGTATGTGTAGCATTAGTACAAATACATGCTTAGGCAAATAAACAAATTCACCATGATGCTTACCATTGGAAGAGAGGGGCACTGGGTCTTCAATTGTGTTTGTAATATTTTACCACTTTGAAAAGTCTGAAGCAGAATCTGGCAAAATATTAAAACTTTCCCAGGGCTGGGTTGTTAGTAAGATTTTTTAAATTGAAAACATATAGCACGGGTTACAGATATCAACATCACATAAAAGGCTTTTCCTTTAAAAGCATGGCTTTATCTAAGTTCGCACGTTTGAACTTGCAAAACATGGATTTGTCTTCTCAAGGACACTGCTTTCCCCACACAAACTGCAGCAATGAATCCAAGCATTCAAGCGCTGTGGAAAATTTTTTAGGCAGTATGCTTTAATCAGCATCTTCTGCCAATGATTTTTCTTTTCTTTCCCATTACAAAGGATGCCAGTAGAGCGAATGCAATCATGTAACTGCACAACATTACTAGGGGCGAACCACAGAACCTGAGAACTGCCGGGGGGGTTTAAATACACATTTTAATTTTGAGTAAAAGGGTCCCTTGTTTCCCTGATGAATGTGATGTGGCGTTTTCTGATTGGCAAGTGACCCATAGAAAGCACCCAGGGAATAATCATGTCACAGTCCAATTTCGTAATTAAGTGTAGTTTTGTTTGCGGCCTTAATTGCATTTGTTGGAAGCTGCGTCCTTGATTTCCCAATCATGTCTGTGTTTTTACTTGCCCCATGTAAAAAATGAACAAGAGGAGTTGGTCTCCAAAGCAATCCGGATCTGGGAGATTTGTTTGGTAGGGACAGCAGTAGCATGTTTGTCTCATTATGTAGCGGCCGTCGTGCTCCCGGGAAAAAGCTGAGGCTTCAGATCATGTGGGCCTTTTTACTATAACGGGGAATGCGTCCTGTCCGCTAAATGCGGCTCACCTGATACGTCTCCCTAAATTCTGTCACCTCCATTAATAAATGGGCTGGCGTAAGGGGCTAGCTCCTTTGTCGAGCTTTATAGAGAGAGAGAGGTTTCCTCCCAGCACGACCCTCACTTTCACCTTCCCTCCGGAATGACAGAAGAAAGTTGAAAAATATGAGAATGCCTACGAAAGTGCTTTGTATGCTGGAAACTGTTTTACAAGTGTAGTAACACCATCCTGGATGTAGGGAAGCGGCACGTTTGCGGAACTCCATGTCCCTTTCCCTCTAAAGGAAAAGGGATACCTACTGGCTCTTTTGAGCACGAGGTTTCCTTCAAGGAGAGGTGGGTGGAAAGAAAGGGTATGGTATTCACCATGCCCAAGCAAGCCCCAATTTTCTCACGAGGATGAACCATCCCAAGCCCGCAATCAGTGTCTGGCAAGCAGCGGGGTCCCAGCGTACCCGCGCTGATTCCAAAAGCATTGTGCGCGCTCCCGAAGCGAGGACACGGGCGGAGCGCAGAACAGCCCATCCGCCGCTGAGCCGGCCAGACTGGGTGCAGAGACAGCTGGGCTCCCCCTGCAAACCGCTTTGTGTGCACTTTTCACAAGCAGCTCTGCGGCATGAGGTGCCCCCCGCCCAGCCCCCGCCCCACACACCTCCCCACCCCCACATTAGCCTTTCCGAAGCTCTTTTCTAAGCCGGAAACAGATTGTTTTGAGCAAGAGAAGGAAAACAAATGATAAACAGCACAACCTTCTGCCATCCCAGGAAGACAGTGCAGCTAGAGGAAAAGAGGTAATACTGGTTCAGCATTAAGTTGCCAGTGGCGGAGGAGGGTCGGAGTCGAAAAGGAAATGTTTGTTCACCTCTGTACCCTGTGAAGTGTGTTGTGATGCCATTTGACAAGCCAGTTCAATCATGTAAGTTCATTTACTTAATTAACTCCTCAAGAGTACCCGTTCTCGAAAGTGATGTCATTCTCCCTTAATTGAGACATGAATGAATGCATCAGGATTCAGGGGAGGCCGCCCTTCTGAAATGCTGGTACCTAAGAGGACACAGGAAAGGCCCCCTTTAAGTCAAGGGGAAGACCACAGAGTGTCCCCTGAGTGACGGTGGCTATTGTCGATGCACTCACTCTGAATTTCTTCTAGGACAGTACCTTTGGACAATAGTAGGTAGTAGTTAGTATTCATTTCCATTTCTTCAAGACTTATGTGGCCAAGCAGAGCCATAAAAGAGGCACCCCTCCTGGCCAATCCTCCCTCTAGAAGGCACTCACCTTCCTTCCCACCTGCCTTTGCTCTTTCCTCCACCAGAGACAACCCTTCCTCTGGCATTCCGTTTGCAACGTGTGAATTGGGCGGGGGGGGGGGGGGGGGGGAGGGGGGGCAGGGGCAGGGCGCAGACCACAGCAACAGTGTTGACAATTTATTTTCACTGAAAATAAAAGATCATTTAAAAGTCCAGAATGATCATAACGGTTGTCACTGCTAGCCTTGTTCATTGCAAGGGGACAATTTGAGATAATAAGTTGATATAAGATAATTTAAGGATTCACATTTTCTTCATTTAGTAGAATATTAGTTAATCTAAAATGGTTATCTCTTAGGAACAAAGATAATAAGCATGAAATTTTTCAGACGAAAGGCAGTATTATATAAAAGAGCAAACTCTGGACCCAGACTTCCTTATGAGCTGTGTCACCCAAGCAAGTTCTTAACCTGCTTTGCCTTAATTCCCTCAGTAGTATAATCAGGACAGCAATAATGCCATCCTCGTAAGGTTGTTAATCCATATAAAACACTTAGGACAGCATCTTGCTCATTAAGTGCTCCATCAACATTAGTGCTATTTTCTTTAAAAGAGCATTAACTTTATCTATTTTTTAAGATTTTATTTATTTATTTATTTATTTATTTATTTATTTTATTTATTCCAAAGAGAGAGAGAGAGCACGTGCATGTGTAGGGGGAGGAGCAGAGGGAGAGGGAGAAGCAGACTCTTGCACTGAGCACAGAGCCCAGTGCAGGGCTCCATCCCCGGACCCTGAGATCATGACCTGAGCCAAAAACAAGAGTCTGACGCTTAACCGACTGAGCCACCCAGGTGCCTCTAACTTAAGTTTAGAAGTAAAAACAGCTCAGAATCTATAGGAACACTGACCACATATGCCTGATATCTTTCTCTCATGGGAGTCAAGTCACTTTAGAAGTCGATGGTTTCTGTGGGGTCTGAAGTTTGGCATTTAATAATGTCAAGTGGCTTCCTATCAAAAGACTCTCCACGGTATTTGTCACTAGAATTTGCACACAACTGGTAACACATGAGCACTCCACTAGCAAATATATTTACAGAGGAAGCATGATATATTGAATTTTTTCTTTCATCTAGGGAGACCACTTCCCTAGATTTAATCAGTTTTAACCAGAAACTACAGACATTCACGTAGAGATGTAAGGAAAATTTTTATGCGAATTCCTCAAGGAACAGAAATGGTATATTATTTGAAATATAATCAAAAGCTAATTTTGCCACAATTTGAACCTCATCAATATATTATAATACTGCCTAAGAGAGTTTTAAAATACTCATCCTGGGCTTGACCCTATAAGAAAAGTAACAAAATTTAGAAAGAAACACAGTTTTAAAATTGATTTTGTTCACATTTTTATGTTTTTGATCTGTCAGCTTTTTCCATCCCCAAAATACTACTATCAAGAACTTTCCTTTTCCTTAGGAAAAAAAAAACAAAGAATGCTATGGGAGTAAATAAATAAGGTGGTCAATAGAAACAGCTAGAAATTCTAGATGCCAATTTTTATTAGGGAATTTTAAAATAGATTTTTTTCCTACAGTTTCCCCATATTACAAAATTACTTCTTCTATTTGGTGGACATTCTGAAGAAACAATCTATGCATCTCTCCTCCTGGCCCCACCCATTCCCTTCCCCTGGCCAGGAGACTGCTGGAAGGAGCACAGTTTGAGAGCACAGCTAGGAACTTCAGTTCCGGTCCCATCATCTAACATCATGGCCTTAAGCACTCACTCAACCTGTAAACCCGATTCTTCAACTTAAAATTAGCAGTTGGAGAGTAATGATCTTCAGGAGCCCTTCCAAATGCTCACATTCTATAAACGTAGCTTTTAGGAGATATCATTAGCTGTTCTACGTCTGCTAACATAGGAATATTTGTCCTTGAAAGTTTTTTTTTGTTCTTGTAACTGAACCTACATGAGACGGAGCCCAGCCTACACAATGAGAGGCCCCTCTTGTGGGTCTTCCTTTCCAAATACTCCCCAGCTTCTTAGAATAACGGAGCATAATACCCCCATGAGAGCAGTAGCCTTTGAGGGCAGATACCACATGGAAGGACAAAGAAGGATAAACAACATTTTGATATCATCAATTTGTGGTTTTAACAATTATTTTTATTTACAGAGTTTTATATTTTCAGCACAAAATTTCAGCCCAGCATAAGGTAGAAGCACTTGAACCTAAGAAGCTGCTTGATACTTACAAACCTCTAAAAGTGTGCCCGAGAATGTTCTGGAAACTGACAAGCTCCCAGCACAGCCTCAGAGAACTGAGTGACCCACTCAAGTCCCAGGCACAGTGAAGGGGAGAGCCTTCTGCTGTGACTCCTCTGTCCCCAGTCCCTGCATTCCTCTATTCTGGGGGGCTGGGAACACCGAGGTTCTATGACTTGTACTTGTTTTCTGTAACTGGACTCTCCTTGGCCTTCCCTTGGTCATACTCATCTTGTACTCCAGCTCTAATGACATTATATAGATCTTGTCCTCAGGTGCTCTCCTGAATCCTAGCTGGCTCTTAGGTGTGTCCCTGCCCGCCACTGTTTCATAGCTTCCTGGAAAAAAATGGTGTCCATTCCCAGAAGTTTGGGTAACTGTGCTTTTACCGTGGCTGTCAAACCATTCAGCTATTGTAACCCTCCCTTTGAGGCTTTGGTCTGAAGCTGTCTGGTTCTTGAAGTCTATGCCACTCTGTTAAAAGAGCATGAATCACACTGAGTGTAGCCCCACAAATTGTAGTGTGGCTATGAGATAACTGGCTCCGTGTGAGGCCTAGGGGTACAGTAACAAGAAGGAAAGTGTTCTTGTCTGAAGTTGCTAACAGTCTAGGGCCGGCGTTCTCAGTCTGCGGCTTCAAAGTCGTCAGAGTCTCCTAACAAGCCACATGGACTCCTGGCCTTTTCAACCAACATTTCAGGAATTTGAGGGGTTTTGTTTGTTTGTTTGTTTGTTTTTGCCTGTGTCTGTTTAGCATCTTTTTTGGGAACATAGCACACACACTGTCTGCTTACCAAATGTAATTCAATGATAAATTGAGATTGGAGTTTTGTCTAACTTCACTGGAGAAGATTCCACTGTTAAACGAAGGCATGGTCATTTTCATTTCTTTTTAATCTGTCACCCTTTAAAAAAAATACTGTTAACAGTAGACTTGCATTACATGATTAAAATGTTGTAAGCCATTTGATACATTGTCCCCAGATGGGAGATGCAAAATAGGGTGTTTGCCTGCAACTCCTCTTCCAAAGCTTAGCCGACAAATTGGGTAGAAAAGAGTGAAAGAGTCTTCCAATTCTCTGGGTGTATTTAACTCATCTGCTTGCAAAATATTTCTGTATCTCATTTTTAAAAATATTATCCCAGGAAGAGAGTGACAAAGAGAGTTACAAAATTACCACTTTATACATGAAGAAACTAAGGATAGGTAAGTCAGAGGGTCTCCTGGGAGGAACAGGTTCATGAGCCGTGGTGTCGAGCCCAGGAATGGGAACTCTGGCATGGATGAGAGAGGTGTGACGGGTGTCTTTCCAGTTCTGCTTCTTGATTCCGCCCATTTTTTACTCGTCGCATCCCATGGGCTTAGTGATCTGAATGGCCCTTTGTCTCCTGGGTCCGTCATCTAGATGTCCATACAATAAGGCTCTTGTTCATTTTTCATCACATCTGCCAGCGTCTATGTGCAGCCCCAAGGGTACATTGATCATTAGGCCCTCCCCATTCCCTGAGAAGGTGGTCAGACCCAAGGGATAGCTCCCAGAGATGCTCTGAAACTCTGTCCCTAACATTATTCTCAGGGACCTCGGGGATGGGGGAAGTCCATAGAACTTGGAGTTTCTGTGCCTGTAAGTACAGGTAAACTCAGGAAAGCTCACTTACCTCAAAGCCAGACAAAATTCTTACCTTCAGGAGAGAACCCAACAAGGATCTGGGACAGGGCAGTCCTAGATGGGCACAGTTATGTCCGTCTCCCTTGGGACCAGTGAATTTACCGGCTACTGCCCTCCTGAATGCTCAGCCCCTATCTATTGCACCTTCATCCCTGGTTGCCCCGGGGGAGGAGTGGTGGAGAGGATAGGCATAGAAACAGGTCTGGTGCTGACCACAGGACATAGCATCCAGAAAGAAAAAATAATCTGGATTGTGGGGGGATGTAACAAAGCAAAAGAAGGATTAATTGATCTAATTATTACCTAAAATATCACAGGATCTCACAAAAGATTTCTTTGTTCATTGCTTACTTGGGGTTCAGGGACCCAAGAGTAAATGACAAATATATCACAGTCTGACAGAGTCCAACCCACCATCTGATAGAAGTGAGTGTCTTTGCTCACAATGCTTGCACTGTTTAACATCGAAATGAATATATTTTGCTCTTAACATAAAAAATTTTCTTCACCTTCCTTTGCCCTTTGTCATTGTGGTAGTGGAAAGTAGAGGTGGGAAAAGGACAATTAGAGGGCACAGGAGGACAGGGAAACCATCCAGAGTCTAGGCTGGCATCCTTCAGCTCCTAGATCCATTCCTAACAGAGGTCACCCTATATTTCCTTTGCCTGCTCCCCAGGGCTGAGATAGGGACAGGATCCCATGTGGAAGCCAGCTAGGGGGTCCCTGCCACCCCGTGTAAGAAAATAAACCACAAATCAACAGCAGGAGATTTGCATTCAAGAAAGGAGATTCTTCGAATAGTTCCCAGTCCCATTATGGAACCAAGTACGTCAAAACCAGATGATTTCGTTTGTGCTGATCTCTGGAGGAGAGGGAGGAGAAAACATGTGACTTACCACATTCTGAGGGATTTGCCAAAGCTTCTTTATCAACCATGCATGTATTGCATGACTCTTTTTAAAAAGTCTGCAAACCCTTTAAACGGTATGACAAGGGCAACATCAACACTGACCAGTAACTTCATCCTTTTAACCCACTAGACACTATACAATGCAACTTCCAAACATTTCTACTGAAGGAATTGCTTAAACAATGGGCAAAACTCTGAAAGAGCAAGAGTTGCTAGTTTTAGTAAGCACAAGTGTCCAGGATCTGGCTGGCTGTGTGTGAGCTTGGGTCTATTTTTTCTTCTCTCCATTCCAAGTATCTATCACTCCTGGGCACACAGCCCACTGCGTCTGGGAAGTACTTCAAGGGATCACGTTCTGTGATCATCCTCACCCTCACACCAATTTTTCCAAGGAATGGTAGCCAAGGAGATTTTAAAAGCATCTCAGTGGAGGGGCCACATAAACTCAACTCTCGAGGCAGATGGCCACCATAGTGAGAATTAGCTTCTCAAGGGCAGAAAATGCAAGACAGTCACACAGCTCCACAATCCTGTAGACTGTTCCCTACAAAGTCAGAATTACAGAGAGGAAGGGCTGGGTTTCTCTGCAGCTCTCCCCGGGAGTGCACTATCAAAAGGGACCGGAGTCTTCTTGGGTTGAAATGGGGATTTAGTCGAAAGACTGGATGGTAAGAAAGCCTAGAAGTGGAAAGGAAGCTACCATCTGGTGATGGTGTGACTAAGGTCGAGGTATCTAGAAAGTGTGGTGGTATGACAGGATTATGTTTGCTAACTGATTGCTGCCTGGTGAGTTGTGAGAAGGTCTCACATTTATTTTCCTGTAGTAGTCGCTTGGTAAGAGTGAAGAGGAAATGAGTGGCAGAGTCCTACAATAGTAGTGGGTCCTAAAGGGCTCTCTACTCTAAGCCATTCTTTAAAAAGACAAAACATAGTGGTGATTTTTGGTCAACTCCAAGTGCTGAATGTCACTGAATTGTACACTTAAAAATGGTTAAAATGGATTAAGAAGACGTGGTCCATATATACAATGGAATATTACTCAGCCATCAGAAAGAACAATTACCCAACATTTGTAGCAACATGGACGGGACTGGAGGAGATTATGCTAAGTGAAATAAGTTAAGCAGAGAAAGGTAATTATCATAGGTTTCACTCATTTATGGAACATAAGAAATAGCAGGGAGATCAGTAGGAGAAGGAGGGGAAGAATGAAGGGGGGTAAACAGAAGGGGGAATGAACCACGAGAGACTATGGACTCTGGGAAACAAACTGAGGGCTTCGGGGAAGGGGGAGTGGGGGATTGGGATAGGCCGGTGATGGGTGTTAAGGAGGGCACGTATTGCATGGAGCACTGGGTGTTACACGCAAATAATGAATCATGGAACATTACATCAAAAACTAAGGATGTACTGTATGGTGACTAACATAACATAATAAAAAATTATTTTAAAAAATGGTTAAAATGGTAAATGTTATGTACATCTTACCACAATAAAATAAAAACACACAAGTATGTAGAAATGAGACTATCTCAGGCAAAGCATGAGATGTTTTAGAGACCAAATGAGAGAACCAGAGGGTTCCGTTCAGTTTGACTCTGGGAGCTGGACCAGAACACAGAAGAGCTCATCCTGGAGTCACAGTACTTGTAGGAGATGAACACTTTTTTTTTTTTATGTGATACAAATCATTCCCTTTGGGTTTTGCTATGATAGAGATGGAAGATAGAATTAGGGCCTAGGATTCAGAGCCATCATTGGAGGCAGATTGGGCTGCCCAGATGTCTTCAAAAGAGTTCACCTGCTCTTTACTAAATTATAAAACAGAGGTAAATCCAAAGCTATTTCCTCTGCTTAGCAGGAGTTCCCTGGGTAGCCTTTATACTTCATTTTCTATTATTTCTATTATTCTATTATTCAAGGATGCCTGCTATCTGGTAGACTGGGCTGGCTGAGGAACCAAGAAGCTTGTTCTAAGAGCAGGAATACCAGGAGACTGGACCCAGGCACAGCAAGCGAGCCTAGACAAACACATCACCTGGGAGTCATGGGTCCAGAAAGCAGGGCCATGAATATCAGGAAAGGGGGCATAGCTGAAGCGGGAAAGTCACAGTGGAACAGGGTTCCCAAACCAAAGCCTGTTGCCCAGGAAAGGGTCAAGAGCATCAGTCCACCTTACTGAGAAGGCAATTCTCAAGTCCTGGAAAAATTGTAAGGGAGACTGAGAGTTAAGAGAAAAAGGACAAAGGAAGTATATGTGCTAGTTAATAGTAGCAAAGATTACATCCGTATATGGAGCAACAACGATGTGCCATACTGAGTGCTGAGCAAGGACACATAAGTCTATTTAACCTTCAAAGCACTTCAGGGAAGGTGTCACTGCTCCTATTTTGCACATAAAAACAGGTTCAAATTAAGAGAAGATGCAACTTGATTGGTAGGACCTCTCATAGTTTTATTCGAGGGAGAAGCAACCTTATCCTATCCTACTTAGTGATTTTCAATGGGTGGCGAGAGTGAGACCCCTTCGGCATTTGACCTGGACAACCCTTTCCTACATAGGACTGTTCCATAATTACACGGTACTTAGCAGCCATGGTTCCCATTCATTAGATGCCAATGCATTCCTATCTCTACATTGTCAATTCTGTCACCAGTGAATACAAACAGTCTTACTTATTTTCAAATGTATATGAATTTTCTTTTGTTTTGTTTTTGTTTTTCCCTGTTTTGTTTTTGCTTTATTGCACTAACCAGAGCCTCTAATACAAAGCTGTTTAGAAATGATGAGAGGGAACCTTCTTGCTTTGTTACTGATCTTAAAAGGAAAGCATTCAGTCTTTCACTATACGGTATGATGTCAGCTGCAAATATTTTTAGGTGTCCATTTATCAGATTAAGAATGTCTTCTTCTATACTTAGTTTGCTGACAGTTTTTTAGTCATAAGTGGGTGTTAAATTTTATCAAAGCTTTTCCTGAATCTGTTAACTGTATGGTTTTCTGTTTTAGTCTGTTTATGTGGTACATTACACTGATTGATTTATAAAGTTAAACCAAAGTTGTGTTCCTAGGATAAATCCCACTGATCATAATGTATTATCATTTTTTTATATCTGGCTAGACTTAGTATGTTAAATTTTCACAAGAAAGTTTGAGTCTGCATTCATATAAGAGATTCGTTTTTGTTTAGTGTATATCTCTGGTTTTAGTATCATAGTACTGATATTCATAAAATGTTTCTTCTTCCTTTTACTTGTCAAAGAGTTTAAATATAAATCTGGCATTATTTCTTCTTTTAATATTTGATAGGATTCACCAGTTTAGCAATATGAGCATGAAGTTTTCTTTATGGAAAGTTTTTAAGCTATGAATTTAATTCCTTTAGTTCTGTCAAGCATATCTATTTCTTTTAAATAGAGCCTCAGAGCCTTAGTAGTTCTTTCCTTCTTTTAAGAAATTTGTCCATTTTGGGGCGCCTGGGTGGCACAGCGGTTAAGCGTCTGCCTTCGGCTCAGGGCGTGATCCCGGTGCCTTATGGGATCGAGCCCCACATCAGGCTCTTCCGCTATGAGCCTGCTTCTTCCTCTCCCGCTCCCCCTGCTTGTGTTCCCTCTCTCGCTGTCTCTATCTCTGTTGAATAAATAAATAAAATCTTTAAAAAAAAAAAAAAGAAATTTGTCCATTTCATCTAAGTTATTTAATTTATTTGGTTTAAAGTTGTTAATAACATTTCTTTAATATTAATGCCTGTAGGATTTGTAGTGATGTCTACTCTCTCATTCTTGACATTGGTAATTATTGCCCCTCTCTCTGTCTTTTTCCCTTGAACAACGTGAATAAAGCAGAGTTTCTCACCTTTGGTGCTGTTGACATTTTGGTCAAACAATTCTTAGCTGTGCGGAGCTGTCCTGTGCATAGCAGAGTGTTAGCAGCGTCCCTGGCTTTTACCCACTAGATGCCAGTAGCAACTTCAGCCCTCCTAATCCTGTTGATCCAAGATGTCTCCAGACATTGCCAAACGTCCCCTGGTGTGGGAGTAATCACCCTTTGTTAAGGACCACTGGGCTACAGGTTTGTAGATTTTTGTCACATTAATTTTTTAAAATGTATCTTCTGGTTTTTTATTTCATTATTTTCTGCTCTTTATAATTATCTTCCTCTTATTTACCCCATGTTTCATTTTTCCAGCTTCATTAATTTAAAATCTTCCTTTTTAATACAAGCATTTGGTGTATATGTCTCTCTTTGCACTGCTTTCGCTGTCTTATAAATCTTACATATTATGTTTTTTGTTTTCATACAGTTCATGTTATTTTATAATTTCTCCTTGGATTTCTTTAACCTAGGGGTCTCAGTCTGTTCTGGCTGCTACAACAACATACCACAGATTGGTGTCTTATAAACAACAGAATTTGTTTCTCACAGTTCTGGATGCTGGAAGCCCAAGATCAGGGAGCAAGTATTGTCAGGTTCTGATAAAGGCCCTCTATTACTAACTCTCTATGTTCTCTCAGGGCTGAAGGATCTAGGGATCTCTCTGGAATTTTTTTCTAAGGGCACTAGTCCCATAGATGAGGACACTGCCCTCATGACGTGATCACCTCCCAAAGGCTCCACCTCCTAATACTATCACATTGGGCATTAGGTTTTCAACATATGAATTTTAAGGCAACACAAACATTCAGACCATAGCACGGGGGTTATTTTCAAATATTTGGAAACAATGACCGATATCTTCCTGTTATTGATTTTTAAATTCATTGTGACAGCCATATTTTTTATTATTTCAAAGTTTAAAAAGTCCTTGAGACTTGTTTTTATCTCAAAATATATAGTCTATTTTAGTGAGTGCTCCATGTGCACTTGAAAAATTGTGTATTCTGCTGGTGTTTGGTGGAATGTTCTACAAATGCCTGGTCAGTTTGGTTGTATTTTTAAAGTCTTCTGTAATGCTACAGATTTTCTTTTTAACTCTTCTATTAATTAACAAGTGAGAATTGTTATAATCTCTGTATAATTGTGGACTCATCTATATCCCTTTCTAGTTCTACCAATTTTTGTTTCATATATTTTAAATTTTTGTTATTATGTAGATACACATTTGGAACTCATCACCTTGATGAATTTACCTTACTAAGCATTATGACCTTTACCTTGATAATAGTTTTAGTTCTGAAGAAGTCTACTTTGTTAGATATTTCCACAGCCAGTACAGTTTTCTATAATTAGGTTTGCATTTTATAGCTTTTCTCCATCTCTTTATTTTTAAACTATGTGTGCCTTTATATTTTCAGTGGGTTTCTTACAGACTGCATATGTTTGGGTCATGCTTTTTTAAAAATCAAAACAGACAATCTGTGCCTTTTAATTGGAGTGTTTGGGACATTGACATTTAATGGAATTATTAATATAGTTGGTTTTGAATCTACCATCTTGCTATCCTTTTCTGCTACTGCCACCATCTTATTCATTTGTGATTTGTTTCTATTGGTCAATTTTTCTCCTGCTTATGGGTCATATTTTCCTTTTTTCATCCTTGCTAATTTTTGATTGGCTTCTGGACACTGAATCTGAAGGATTTTACGTTGTAGGAAGCTAGACTTTGCCATATTCCTTTAAGTAGGATTAAACTTTGTTGTAGTGTGCAGATAAGTTACTTGAGATAAGTTTGATCATTTTGAGACTCACTTTCAGATTGTATTGGAGTAGATAGAGAGCAGCCTTTACTCTGGGCCTAATTTATCTCCACTGTTTTGGTAGTGCCTTTCTGAGGACTCCACACAATGCCTTTTGCATTATGATGTCTCTCCACTCTGTCTGTTGGGAGTATTCTTAGCCCTCAGTTACAGGAATTGTTTAGCTACTGCTTCGAACTTTCTTTCCTGCACCTTGAGTAATTTCCTCTCACTCATGTGCAGATTAGGGTTTAGCCAAAGATTCAAAAAGATTCTTCTGCAGAGTTCATTTTGTGTTGGGGGGAGGATGGAGGCTGGGTGGGTAATGTGTGTCTAGCAACTTCGTCTATGATACTCTTACCCCAAAAATTCTAGCTGACTTGTCCTTCCTGAAATCCAATCTCCAATCTTTCTCTCCTGAACTCAATGAAACTGAGGGGTTCCTTTTTAGTTTCCCTGCCTGCCATGGTCCTGCCCCTCAAAACTCCCTTTGGCCATTAACTGGGGCAGTTGTAGGGCCCACCTTATTGTGTTTCTTTTCTTTCAGAAATCGCAATTCTGCACTGCCTGATTTACAAATGTTTGAAAACTGGTATTTCATATATTTAGACCAATTTTCTAGTTGTTTAAAGCAAGAAGGTAAATCCAGGGCCTGTTACTGTATTATGACTGAGTGTGGAAATCTGCCACCTTCATTTTTACAGGTTATTTTCATTAAATATACAGTTCTGGTGGTAACTTTTTTTTCTTTCTGATTTTAAAGATGTCTTTTTACTGTCTTCTAGATTCTGTTGTTTCAAGTGAGAAAAGAGTGCACATTTGTATCATTGTTCCCTTGTGCATAGTATGAAAATTTTCTTGGGCTGCTTTCAAAATGTCTTTATCTTTGATTTCAGGCAGTTCGATTATGATATTTGTAGGCAAACTGCTCTTTGTATTTGTCTTGTTCCTGTTTTGCTGAGTATCTTGAATTGTAAATTTATGTTGTTCCCTAAATTGGCAGAGGTTTTAGTCATTATTTCTTCTAATTTCTCTCTTTTACTTCTGGGGTTCTAAGTTCATGTATGTTTTGATATTGTCCAAAAGTCACTGAGCTTTGCACATTTTTCTGCAATTTTTTTCCTCTCTGTTCCTCAGATGGTCTACTTTATATGACACTTTATTCAAGTTCACTAGCACTTTCTTCTGTTATCTCCAATCTCCTGTTTAGTCTATCCAGTGGATATTTTATTTCAGATATTAATGTTTTAGTTCTATGATTTTAATTGTTATTTTTAACATTTTTTATTTCTCCTCTGACATTCTCTATTTATTCATTTACTTGAACATATTTTCCTTTACGGCATTAAGCAGTTAGGAAGTTGCTTTAAAGTCTTTGTTAATTTCAACATCTGGGTCATCTTTGAGTTTGTCTTCATTGGTTGGCTTTATTTGAGCAATGGTCACATGTTCTTATTTTTCACGGGTCTACTAATTTTGGATTATATCCCAGACATTCAAATGATATGTTGTAGAGGTTTCAGATTCCCATAATCCTTCTTTAGAATATTGAATTTTGCTTTAACAGGCAATTTTCTTGACTGCCCTCAAACTATAAATTCTGTCTTCCCTATTGCGTGAAGCAGCAGAAATCTAGTTATTTTGTTAAGCCTTTGTTGGGCTGCTTGGAGCATACCCTATGCATGTGTAGTTCAGGGATCAATCAGGGATTTAAGCAAAACTTTAATATACAAAATACAGGGCTCCTCCTCCAGGTTTCTCCTTTCTGAGGTTTCCTCTTCAATTTCTAGCTGCTACAGTGCCCCTGAAATTTGTCCTCTGATTCTTCATGCCAGTAGGACTATGGATTTTCTGGCCAAATTTTAGCCACCCTATCTGGACGGGACTTCAGGAAAAAAGTTAAGAAAAAATGAGAAACTTATCCTATAATAGTTCTTCCTTCTGTTATCAAGCTTCTACCTGCTTTTTGCTTGCTTTCCAGTGCTTCCAGGTAGTTGTTATATTGTCTCTACAGTTCATAGTTATCTAAAGAGTACTCGGTCCAATCGTAGCTATTCTTCCATTACCAGCAAATAGAAACCCATTGCTCTCCCTCAGATTCTTTTTTTTTTAATTTTTTTAATATACAAATAAAATGCCTTATACTTGTCCATCATAAACAGTTTTTTTGTTCATTCTCACAGATAAATCCAACCTTTCATAAATCCATCTATTCTTCCCTCACCCACCCAAAATGATATTATGATCCCGAAATACAAATATTTTGCTGTGTTGTCTCTTCTTTGAATCCTTTAATTCATTAAGTCCTTACAGAACTCTCCTATTTACTGATTTCTACTCAGAGAAACATTCATTTATCTGCACGCTTTGTTCCTGCCGCTAAACTTTATACAAGATAAAATAGCCTCCTCACTACACCATGGACAGATTTTGAAAGCAGCTTGTATGGAATTTTGTCAGAGGTCTTTTGAAATTCTCACTCAATTATATTAACTCACACCTTTTTAGCTCTTTAAGAATACCAGTAAATTATTAACAATTTTTTTAATGTTCCTTTGGAGAACCCATGTTGCCTTACAGGTTATTTTATTTTAAGAGTTTGATAGTCCAATCTTTTATTAATTATAGCCTAATATCAGTTTATCTGGATTGGAAATCAATGTAATAATTTAAAGCCCTTGGATTCGCCCTGGATTTTTTTTTTTTTTTTTAACTAAGATAACATTTGTAACTCTCTAGTCTTCTGGCAGGAGAGTCATAACATGTCAAACTTTACATTTTGGCCACCCATCCTTGTTGTGATACCTCAGTTACTCTAAGAGTGGGATCTGAATTTGGTGATTAAACTAAATTTATTTTGCTTATAATAACAACTAATATTTATTGTGCATCTATTACATGCCAGACGATGTTCTAAGTGTATGATCTCATTTTCTCCTCCAGAAACCCTATAAATTGACTACATTCCTATTTAGAGATATAAATCTATTGGAACACATCTTGGGTTTGACCACCATTTGGTCTAATGCTTCCAATTTTTTTTCAACATGGAGGAAATTTTGGAACTGCTCCTCTTGTTTTCCAGCATACCTTCAACACACAAGCTTTCATGATACATTGTTTAAACTGACTCTGTAAGAATACTTCGTTTCCCCCCCCCGGGGCAGGAAGGACTTTAAATAGTAGGAGAAATGGTGAACACAAGAGGTTGTCGACCAAAAAGGTGCAAGCGCTGAAGCTGCCAGTAGAGCTAGACTAGCATGTTGTAGGATAAGAAAACACATCTTATAACTCTCACAGCCTCCCTCTTTCTTTAGTATTTGAATACAACAGTCATGTTTTATAACACTTTCTTTTGCGTGTGTATTTCTTACTCAATTTACCCGCCCCAGACAGACAGATAGAAAGTCTGTCTCTTTCTATCCCCATTTGGGGCTATAGTTTTTCTTCCTTCGTCATTCAGTTTGAGACATCCCCTTGGGCGCCTTCTCACTCTTGAGAGATCGCATTTTTTTAAAACCTCACTTTTTGTTGAGTTTTTTCCTCTATCACTGTCTCTTTAAAAAAAAAAAATGCTTTCTTTTTCCCATTCTTCACTTTTCACATTGCTTAGTCAACTGAACTCGTTTTCACTCTTTGTGTTTTTAATGGCAAGCTTCTACCCACAGTGCTCTTTCTCTGTTCCCCTCGTAATTTTCCTTTATCTTTTCACAATTTATTTTTAATTTCCGCAATTAGCTGGCTTGTTTAATTGCCCCAGCATTTATGATTTCTCCATAGAGACATCCTTTTCCTTTCTTCTTTCCTTAAACTTGTCTTCCAGCACTCAATCTGGTCCTGCACTGAGTTGAAACAGGAATCCATGCTTTTCCACTGCTTCAGTCATTGCCCTGCTTTTCAAAAACAGGTCCTTCAAATTACCTGCTCTATTTTATTTTCAGACTATAGTCCTCCCTTCAGCATAGGTACAAATGTGACAGGCACAGCTAGAAGAGACAGTCCGGAGCTGCCTACAGCAATCACGTAGACTCTCTGTAACAAAAGCACATCTGAACGTGCGGAGGGGAGTGCAGGTGCTCCTACCGATGAAAGCCATGTACCTACGTGTTAGCAAGGAGCGGAAAATAGTTCCCTTAATCAAGGATATGAAAAATGAGGTGCGGTTGTTTTCGTTCTCGGTGTCCTGGAGTTATAATCCACTGAAAACAAAAGCAATGTTGAAAATGTTGTTAAAAAAATTTTTTTAGAAAAAAAATTGTTTGTTAGAGTCGTACTCCCTTCCTTTGGAGGTGGCATTTTACACTACTTTATATTTACTTGGTTCTTATTTCCAAAGTGTTTTTAATATCATCTAAATTAATTCTGGTAATTACTCTGAGAGAAAAGGACTGCAAGGAAAGGTATGGAATTTCACTCATCTGACATGTAACTATTAAAAACAAACAAGGATTGAAATGTATGTCTGTTGAGTTGTGTACTTTCTCGACTTTCATTTCCCTGACACTGTCCCCACCCTACCTCGGCACCTTCTGGTTATATACTCCTCTTTTTCTCTCCTTTTGTAACTCCTAAGATCTTTGACATCATTGCTAGGAGAGCTGGGATGGCTTGTAACTGAGGGAGAAGAAAGTGGCCATCATTTTCCTATACTCAAATGAAGTTGACCATATATACTCTGTGTAGTTAAATCTCATCTGGTAATTATTCAGGTTCAAAGCTAATTCCTATCCCAGAAGGATTCCTTAATGAAAATTCAGCAGAGAGAAAGGACAGAAGAGTCAAGGGTGGAAATGACAAGGAAGGCAGTTTAGTAGGGAGGAAGGCTAAGAGCCCCACATGAGTAGGAGGCTGAGGGGCAGAAAACGTTTCGCCATCTTGTTTTTACCTCCTTGGCCTCCTGTAGTGTCAGTGACAGCTGTGACCTTCCCCGGTTCTAGACTATCCAGGAGTCCAACTTGTGCTTCCCTTTGCTTCCTCATGGAGGGAAAAACAACTGAATGTTCCCAAAAGGCTTATTTTCTTTATCACAAGCATTCAAAAATTCTTTCAAAGTGCTTGCAAGGTATTCTTGGTGTTGCCTTGTTTACTTTCTACAAAGCCTCACAGGACTGAGACCTTGTGTTTTCATGAAAATACTCACCACCCATTTTTCCCTACCACTATCAGGTTTATGCCCAAGGTTACCCATTTCATGGCTCACATTTGCTTCCACTGGACCTGATGGTAGTGCTGATGGGGTATAAGGAAGCTCTGGGCTTGCCCGCAGGTAAAGCAGGCCGAATTCTGTTGCAGAGCAAGATGCCGCTTAGCTTCCCAGAAGTCTTTTGTCATCTGGTAGTCTTCCTCACTAAAACTTCAATTGCAGGCATTTGCTTAAGAGGCTCTGGTGGTCGGTGTGAGGGTGAGGCAGTGTGGGAAGTGGGTAGGAATAGAGGCACAACGAAGCACATACACCCTCTGTCTACCTAATCCTGCAAGAAATGCGATAGCCCCATTGCACTAATTAATAGGAGAAGCCAGCTGGATAGTCGAGGGTCTGTGGTCTGTGGTCACAATTCTCGGTCCAATAGAAGTTGATGAAAACTTCTCTTAAAAATATTTGGTTCTAAAACTAACTTGAATAACAAATCTGGTGTGAAATAGATCTTATCCTGTTTCCCTGCCATCAGTCACTTTTCAGATTTCATCCTGGAATACAAACATGCCGATAAATTTAGTCTCTCTAAGGAGAAGCACTATGTGTTTGTAATGGCCAATAGCACTTTATCAGGAACAATCTATTTTCCACCTCTGTAGCCCCGTAAAGGCTAAGTGAGCTGCCTTTTCCATAGCCAACAACTCTTGCTGATGCTTTTCCAAAGAGCCACATAAAACAAGAAAAGTATGTTGTGAACGTTATTGAAAATAAACTGGCTTTTAAGACAATGAAAACATTTTATTTATTTAGATTAAAGCAGATGGGGAGTGGCCTGCTGTTAAACCATGTGGTCTATGAAACTGAAGCAATGCACTTATCTTGATTTCTCATGTCCATTGTCCCTGTTTGAAAACAGTTAGCGTCAACAACTGCCTGGTATTTGCTTGTTTAACTTTGAGTCTGTTTGGGCCCATAATTAACCAAGTGCATTGAAATGGGATCACTTACATGTAGCCAAGCCGCTTGACTTGGCGGAGTATTCAGAGCTCAGAAGATGCGGGATTCTCTTTGATAATGAAGCCATGGTGCGCTCTGGGATTTGGTACGGGGAAGAAAGTATTTGCTAGGATCGAAGCTAAAATGGAGAAACTTCTCATGAAAGAGTTAGAAGTCAGGCTGTGTGCTACCTTCGAGTCCAGTGTGTACGTACATCCCATAATCTCCAGAAACAGCCTGACCATGAACAAGAAATGACTGATTCACACAGGTGCCAAGTAGTTTTGTAACCTGATACGATCATCTCTAAAATCATTTGTCACCTCCCCGAGTCTGAGATGTGCAAAAAGTCATACAGAGACATCTTCAAGATAAAAAACTTAGCACTACTTGTTGTTGTTGTTGTTTTTTAAAGATTTTATTTATTTATTCGATAGAGATAGAGACAGCCAGCAAGAGAGGGAACACAAGCAGGGGGAGTGGGAGAGGAAGAAGCAGGCTCACAACGGAGGAGCCCGATGTGGGGCTTGATCCCATAACGCTGGGATCACACCCTGAGCCGAAGGCAGACGCTTAACCACTGTGCCACCCAGGCGCCCCAAAATATATTAATCTTTAAACACTCATGAAATTATGGGGCGCCTGGGTGGCACAGCGGTTAAGCATCTGCCTCCGGCTCAGGGCGTGATCCCGGTGTTCTGGAACCAAGCCCCACATCGGGCTTCTCCGCTAGGAGCCTGCTTCTTCCTCTCCCACTCCCCCTGCTTGTGTTCCCTCTCTCGCTGGCTGTCTCTCTCTGTCAAATAAATAAATTAAAATATTTTTAAAAATAATAAAAAATAAAGTTTTAAAAAATAAATAAGTAAAAAAAAAACTCATGAAATTAAACTGATGGCTTACTTTAAAGTGTCAGCTTTGCAACTGGCACAAAATGTAAAAGTGTTCTAAATATCTATAGAGATATCTAAATATCTAAATATTCTAAATCTAGTTCAAAGGAAGTGACTATGTAAGAAACACTGTACCTCAGAGATGAAGATGGAAACATTTATTTGGGCCCCCTCATCAGGGATGTGCAGATATATTTTCTAGGTGTTCCTTGGGTTGTACATATCAGCATCATTATTCATTTGTAATTATTTCTAATTCAGTAATTATAAGCAACATTCACACACACCTTTTTCTTTTCTTTTTGAAAAAGATCATCAAATCACACAATTAGATGACGAAGAATTTAATTTACATAGTGTTTCTTAAAGAAATCTGATCTTTTTCATTTACAAAGTGCATTTAAATCATATTGAATATTGATAAATGAAATGAGGTGGAGAAATTATGGTTCTCAACAGGCTTACACAAAAAATCCAAAAGACCTTTATAAGAGAGGAATTGTTAGACCAGGAAATGAAAGGAAAACTGAAGAATCTTTAATCTTTCGGCTCTCATTTTGAAAAAGTAAAAAATTGCTTTGAAATTCAAATATCTTGTTCTTAAGAGTCCAAAACATTTTCAGTAAGGAAATAATTTTCAATTTTCTATTAAGTAAGAATTGTAGGAGTAGTGTTTAACTTATGTAAAATTCTGGATTAGTGAAGTACAAATTAAAGAGGAATTAAAGTAAAATAGAAACAGATTGGACAAGTTTAGTTTTAGAGGTACTTCAAAACTTCAGCCGCAGAGCAGGATTTTGGAACACACTGTGATTATTGACTACGCGGGTAGCGGCTGTCTTCTGAGTTGGAAGGGGCTAAACGTCTGAGTTGCCAGCATTTCATTTCTCATAGTATGCCGTATTGCAACGGCTTAGCAATCTTTCCCCAGAATTTAGTTTGAGAGGAAGATAAATTGGAACTTCAGAGCAAAAGTGAGCAGCTGAGCTTTCGTCATGGGAGAAAGAGAAGATTTATAACTGGACACAGATGATAGTCATTCACTTTGTTATTAATGGTTTTGAACCTAACTGCATCTAGCATTACAGATATCACACGAGGAAGAGGCCATTCTTTGGGCTGAAATGAGCTCAGAGAAAGAATCCAAGGATTTCTCTGGTGGACCTGAATACTCTGGGCAAGTTTTTCCCATCACTCTTTGTTTATTGCCACTTTGGCCTTTATTATTTCTATTATGAGCTTCATATAGTCGCTGATACATAGAGGCTCATATTGCGGATTTAGGGGGGAAAGTTGGAGCTCTCACCTGACTGAAAAATAGGATAGGACTCATGTGGATAGAGATCGAAAGATCTCATTTAGTAATAATAAAGCTATTTGTTCAGTAGTGTTTAGGTGTAGTCAAAAATGAGCTTAATCACATTTTCTGAATTAAACATTCACCCCAGAACATAAGCTTTCAGCAGGCAGGCATTTCGTCAAAAAGAAAGTAGAAGCTCAGTTTGCTTCCTAAGCTCATCCATCACCATAAAATATAAAGGAGACCTCAGGAATATTACTTTACTGTGGTGGTTTTCAAATGTGTTCCAGGGCCTGCGGACTCCACACACCTTTTCAGGAATCCACAAGGCTCCTTTTACTTATTAAAATACATTCATGCTTTTCCATGAATCAATTGTTCATTGTTTTGTTTTTGTTTTTTTAATAGTTTGCTGTTTTTAATGAAGAGTTTTTCACTGTGTGGAGGTATCACAGTTTCTTTATTCATCCACCCATTGAGAGACATCTGGGTTGATTCCAGGTCTGGGCAATTATGAAGAAAGCTCCTATGGACATTCACATACGGGGTTTGTGTAAGCCCAGTTTATCATTGTTTTTCTTCTTTGCACCGTGCTTTGGTGATGTATTTAAAACTCTTAGTCAAACCCAATGTCACATAAATTCTTTTCCTATGATTTCTCCCAGAGGTTTTAGAATTTTGGACTTTACATTTATGTATATGGTCTAGTTTGTGTTCCTTTTTAGATAAGGTATTAATTAGAAGTCAGTCTGGCCCTTTTTCATGACAGGAATGGGAGTATGTTTCTTGCAGTTGATTGTATCTTACTGTGAAAACAGAACTCTACCAAATCAGGGGGTTTTGTCCAGGAAAATACAATCATTTTCTTTTCTTACCACTTGCTTGGGTTTTTCTAAAATAAATTTATTGAGACAACTTTGACATATGAAAATTAAATATATTTAAGGTATACAAGCTAATGTCTTGATACATATATGCATTGTGAAATGATCACCACAGTCAAGCTAAATAACTTATCCACCATCTCTAGATATCATTATGCATATGTGTGTTTAGAGGATTTAATTTAAGATCCATAAATTTTTGTTATTTATGTTAGTAGGCAACAGGTATATTATTTTTATATTCAAGTAACAAATAAACATTTCAGATCATTCATTTTTAATTTTTTAGAAGATTTTGTTTATTTATTTGAGAAAGAGAAAGTGCACGAGTTGGGGGAGGAGCAGAGGGAGAAAGGAAGTAGACTCCCGTTGAGGCTGAGCCGAGAGCCCTACCTGGGGGTGGGGCTCGATCCCAGGACCCCCAGATCATGACCTGAGCTGAAGGCAGATGCTTAACCAACTGAGCCACCCAGGCGCCCCTCGTTCATTTTTAATTTCTATGTGGGGTGACTTCATTTCCTTCCAGGTTGAAGTAACAGAGATATATATAACCTCCTACATTAAACAACTAAAAAAGAAAGAACATATGAAACAATAGCTTTAGACACTGGGCAGCACCTAACACATGACTTTGACTGAAAGAGAGGGGAAACCAACAAAGAGAGTCCAACAGTTGCTTCAGCTCACTTCCTTGAGCATTTCCAGGCCTCCAGAGGGAGAGGGAGAAACCTACATGAAGTGTTGCCATCTTTTGGAGTTGAAAAAAGGCAGCTAGGAGTGTAGGAAGGCCAGGCAACTAGAGTTCACAGGAAAGAGTAATAGAGAGAGAGCTGCACACAGACTGAGCGAGCATTGGAAATGTGCAGAGAGCCCCCTCACGTCTTCAGCGGGGTGCTATCAGCGCGTGCATAAAAGGAAACTACACAACGCTGGGAAAGAACTACCTGAAAGGAACACCCAGAACAATCGGCTCACACGTGGCCAGGATAGTTTGGGCTCCCATGTGTCAGAGTGGGAAAGAAACCCTGTAATATATAAGGCCCTGGGTACTCAGAAGTGCATGGCCTTGGCAGTGAGGTGCTAAAATTAGCCCTGGACTAGAAGCTGTTTTAGTCCCACTAAACAAAGCTGAAAAATGCACCTCAAAAGGGTCAAACTGTTTATAAGCAACTTTGTCTCAAAATAAAGCTCAAAACATTTTAAAATGCATCAGACTATCCAGCACCCAAAAAAGGTAAAATTCATAATTTCTGCATCTAATAATAAATGACTGGGCATGCAATGAATCAGGATAATCTGACCCCTTTTGGCGATGACAGCATATTTCTCATCAGAAATAATGCAACCTCGAATTCTATACTGAGAGAAAATATCTTTTAAAAGTAAGGGCAGAATAAAGACTTTCTCAGATATACAAAACCTGAAAACATTCATCATCAGCACACCTGCATTGGAGAAGACAATAAAGTCCTTCAGGCAGAGGTAAAGTAATACCAGAGGGAAATATGGATCTACATGGAAGAGTGACTAGCACTGAACGAAGCAAAGATGTGGGTATAATAGGTATATATTTTTTTCAAAACTTCAACATCATGTTAAAGTAAAAATAATGACAATGCATGGTGGGATTTGTAACAAAGAGAAAATTAAAATGCATGAGCTGGGGGATGGGTGGTAGAGATAAGGGGATTCAAGAAGTACACTTATCCTGACGAGCACGGAGTAATGTACAGAATTGTTGAATCATTATGCTGTACACCTGAAACTAATATAACACTGTGTGTTCATTATAATTCAGTAAAAGAAATCTTTTTAATTTCTAAAGCTAACCTATCATTAAGAATAGCTGGTTTCAGGGCGCCTGGGTGGCTCATTCGTTAAGCGTCTGCCTTCGGCTCATGGCGTGATCCCGGCGTTCTGGGATCGAGCCCCACATCAGGCTTCTCCACTAGGAGCCTGCTTCTTCCTCTCCCACTCCCCCCTGCTTGTGTTCCCTCTCTCTCTGGCTGTCTCTCTCTGTCAAATAAATAAATAAAATCTTAAAAAAAAAAAAAAAGAATAGCTGGTTTCATATTGCATGGTGCACTGGGCAAGTAATGGATCATGGAACTTTACATAAAAAACTAGGGATGTACTGTATGGTGACTAACATAATATAATAAAAGAATATTATTTTTAAAAAAGAGTAGCTGTTTTCATGAAGTAGTGAACCAACTGAACCTGGAATATTCAAATGAGGGCTACAGCAAAAATTTATCAAATAGTTATTCAGCACATGGAGTATAGAGCACCTAGTGCTAATAGAAGGGAGTTTGGGATTAGAAGAAAACTGGGTTGGATATACTATGTATTTGTCACTTCAAATTATGTGCAATGGTCTGAATAGTTCATTCTTAAAATCAGCAAAATATTTTAGGTACGTGTCAGAGGATTTAATGTTGACTTCACTAACACTTGAAGTTTTTAAAAGCATTCATGAGGAAAGAAAATGCATGACACCACTAAGACACAGACTGGGACAGAGAAATGGACGTGTACAGCTTAAGGGTCTTATCACGTACATGAGTTTACCTAATATTACTTGAAGGTAGAGGATAATGAATTACAGACATATACTATCAATCCTAAAGCAACCATTGGAAAAACAGAAAAGGTATAGCCAATGTATTCATTTCCTATGAATAGGTAATACCACAGATTACCACAAACTTAGTGGCTTAAAATAACAAGAATGTGTTCTTTTACAGTTCTGGAGGTCAGAATTCTAAAATGGGTCTGCAGTGATGAGTTTCCTCTGGTGGCTTTCGGGGAGAATCTCTCCCCTTGCATTTTCTGGCTTCTAGAGTCAGCCTACATTCCCTGACCCATGTCCTCTCTTCCATTTCCAAAGCCAGCAGCATTGTTACCTGTCTCTGACCTGCCCCCCTCTTACTAGGAACTCTCGTGATTACCCCAGGCTCACCGAGATAATCCAGGACAAGCTCTCCATCTTCAAGATCCTCAATCACACCTGCAAAGTCCCTTTTGCCACATCAAGTAGCATATTCGCAGCTGAGGGTGAGGACGTGGACATCTTCATGATTCCGGGTCACTAGTAGCATAGAACAGCTGAACAACCAACAAAGTAGACCAAAAATTCTACTAATCCAAAAAGGCAAGAAAAAAGGAAGAAAAGTAAACAAAGGCCAGTTGGGGGAAATACAGATTTTATTTATTTATTTGACAGAGAGAGAGAGAGAGAGAGCACAAGCAGGGGGAGAGGCAGGCAGACGGAGAGGGAGAAGCAGGCTCCCCGCTGAGCAGAGAGCCTGATGTGGGGCTCGATCCCAGGACCCTGGGATCATGACCTGAGCGGAAGGAAGACACTTAATCAACTGAGCCACTCAGGTGCTCCAGTTGGGGGAAATATAAAACAATATCAAAATTGTAGATTTAAACCCAACCATGACAATGGCATTAAACATCAACACTACCTGTTGAAAGGCAGAGATTTTCAGATTAGATAAAAAATCAAGTTACAACTATATGCTGCCTATAAGAATCTCACTTGAGGGGCGCCTGGGTGGCACAGCGGTTAAGCGTCTGCCTTCGGCTCAGGGCGTGATCCCGGCGTTATGGGATCGAGCCCCACATCAGGCTTCTCCGCTATGAGCCTGCTTCTTCCTCTCCCACTCCCCCTGCTTGTGTTCCCTCTCTCGCTGGCTGTCTCTGTCAAATAAATAAATAAAATCTTAAAAAAAAAAAAGAGTCTCACTTGAAGGGTAAAGACACACACAGATTCAAAGTAACAGGACAGAAGAAGATCTATTGTGTTAGTACGAGTCATAAGAAAGCATTCTCATTTCATAATGAGAAAGAGATCACTTCCTCAAAAGGGTATAATAATTCTAAATGTCTATGTATCTAATAAAGTTTCAAAACATATAAAGTAAAAAACTGTTAGAAAGAAAAAAGAGGTAGACTAATCTACAGTTATAGACAGAAATATCAATATCCCTCTCTCAATATTCAATAAAAAATAAGGGGATAGAAAATCAGAAAGGAGAGAAAAGACTTGAAGAACACTATAAACCAACTTGACCTAAGCAACATGTATGGAATACTCTACTTAAAAGCAGCCAAATGCCCATTCTTGATGGTGTACAAAAGCATACCCAAGACACAATGCGTTCTGGGGCATAAAATAAGTCTCAGTGAATTTTAAAAGTTTAAAATCATACAAAATATATTCTTTGACAGCAATGGAATTAAATTAGAAAACAACAGAAAAAGATCTGGAAAAAATACAAATATTTAGAAACAAAACAACACATTTAAAAATAATTTATAGGTCAAAAAAGAAAAAAATACTAAAAATCCATTTTAAACAGAATGAAATTAAAAACACAACATATCAAAATATATTTGATGCAGGGATAAAAAATACAGAGCACTAAAATGCTTAGATTAGGAAAACCAAGGACTTAAGCTTGCAGCTTCCCAAATTAGAAAAATAATAGTAAATTAAAGTTGAAAGAAGCAAAGGTATAGAAATAACAAATGTAAGAGGGCACAAATCAGTGAAACTGAAAACAGAAAAAACATACAGCAAATCGATAACAACAAAAACTAGTTCTCTGACAAGGTAAATAGAGCTAATAAATCTCTAGCCAGATTGATGAGGATATAAAGAAGAGATCCAAGCTTCCAATACGAGGAATCCGAAAAAAGAATACCACCACAGATTCCATAGACGTTCGAAGTAAGAGAACCTATCGTGAATAATGTTAACCCAATATGTTCAACAATGTAGATGAAATGGACAAATTCCTTGAAGGATACTAGAGGAGTTTACTAGGCTACCGTAACAAAACCCCACAAACAGGGCGGCTGAAACACCAGAAATTTATTGTGTCATAGTTCTGGAGCCTGGATGTCCAAGATCCAGGTGCTGGGGGATCGGTCCCTTCTGAGGGCTACAAGAAAGAGTGTGTTCCATGTCTTCCTTCTGGTGGTTTTCTGGCAATCTTTCACAGTCCTTGGCATGTAGAAGAACCACTCTGATCTCTGCCTTCATCCTCACGTGGTTTTCTCCCTCCTCTTCCCTTCTCTCACTCCTCACATGGCATTCTTATGGAAATTGCATGATAAATGAAATTGCAACTAATTCAGTCTACAGCAGCAAAGAGGAGACTCTAGCTGTCGTCTATCAAGTCCAACATTGAAGAGATGTACAAAAATGGACAATGACGTTACTCATCTTACTCAATTTATTTTTGTTCAGGAAAATACAGTTAATTTTCATAAACATATAGATGCTAACATGAAATAAGCTTGTTACCATTATTTTTCAATGAATTAATAAATATTTTAAAGATTTGCTCATTGTAATTCTTAATATGGTAATTACCAATAAGCAGAATCTATGTAAAAAAAGTCTCTTTGGGGTCCTCAGTTTTTAAGAGTGTGGGAGTGTCCTTAAATCAGAAAGTTTGTGCTCTGGTCTAATAGAACCATTTTATTTTATTTTATTTTATTTTATTAAGATTTTATTTATATATTTGGAGAGAGAGACAGAGAGAGAGAGGAGGAGAGAGCATAAGTGGGGGAGCAGCAGAGGGAGAGGGAGAAGCAGACTCCCCACTGAGCAAGGAGCCTGATGCGGGATTCGATCCCAGGACCCTGAGATCATAACCTGAACCGAAGGTAGATGCTTAACTGACTGAGCCACCCAGGCGGCCCTAACAGAACCATTTTCAAGATGACTAAGCTAAGGCCCACAGAGTGGGAAAAAAATTGCCCAAAGCGACTACTATCTGGCAGAGTTTAGACTCTAAGCCAGGATTTCCCATTCCACACGCTTCCTTCATACCACTCCGATCCTCTCTTGCCCGCAGTCTAAGTGAAGTGTTTCTCTATTTCTCCATCCTGTCTGCCCAACTGTGGCCACTGCCCCCAAAGGCACAAACATATCAGATTTGAGTTATAAACACGGGTCACAACTTGTCACAAGCCACACTGACCTGCCCCTCCTCAACACAGATGACTTCTTCATCCTCTCACCTAGTTTGGAACTACTCTAAACATAACTCGCTGTCCTCCCAGAGGCCAATTATGGTAAACAGACATTGAATCTCTGCACCATTCCGGGGTGGTCCTCGTGAGCTTTTTCCCTGCGGCTCTATTTCTAAATTCTGTTTCTCTTCTTTAATACACTGGCACAATGATGCATTTGCATGAATTTAGGATCTCTATAAATGAACTCTGGAAAGCTTAGCCTGTGTCAAGGTTATTTAGAGAGCAGAAGGAATGTGTCCCAACATGAGGGGTGGCAGGAAGGATGCCACCTCCCTGTCTGTTCACTCACCAGCAAAGAATGTGTGCGCTCTGGAAATGAAAGACGTCATCTCTACAGATGCTAATGGACAGTCTCTGGATTCACTGGGGAATTTCTTCTGTCTTCAGTTGGTGGTGCCCGGGAAAAGAAATGTAACAGAACTAAAAAAGCAATTCCTCAGACATATTTTTTTTCAGCTAGCAACAAGATCACCTTCCTCTAAGATGAATATAGGTTCATTTGAATATTAAGACGAATTCCTTACCACCTGCAAACAACTGAAAGGAAAACTAATTATTCGGTTCACAATATCACTGTCGGATTAGGACAGATAGGTAGGCAGGACTTTTAGCAGAGGCCTTTTTTGCATTCCACTGTCGCCTGGTACCATGCAGTGTAGCGCCGGACTGAAGTCACTGCATACCCGAGCAACCTGGCACTTCCGGCCTCGAGTTTCATCACACAGTTCACTGGGGTGAAACCTCAAGTGTTTTGAGCTGTCATAGCTATTGCCCAAACGGAGCAGTCCCTTGGATTCTCTCCAGCAGGTCCTACTCCGCACCCAGGTCATGCATTTCACTCACGAAGAATGCAGCAAATCTCAAGGAATAACTCTTAGTTGTAACTTTCTCCCCTTCTGACTTCTTTACACTTTTTTATTTGATATACTTAACATGGACATTTGATGGAAGGGAAATCTCCTGATGGGTTTGTGGGAGATAATGCCAAATAGAAATACATGCACTGACATGTGAATAATTTGAATCTGATCCCTTGTTCATCCAGAGTCCTCAGCATAGCTCAGTGACGGATTTCAGTAACTAAATACCAATCTGGGAGGAAGTTTTCATATCTGTTCTTAATTATTAGTTTTCCCCAGTGCTTAGATTATTCCTGGAGAATAAAGCCCGAGCCAAGTGGTGACGAAGGGCTCATTCTTTCCCTGAGCACATTAAAGATTCAGCGCACCTCTGAGGAGCCTGCGAACTGCAGTGGAGGCGGGTGTAGGGCAACTTTTCCCAGCAGCCACTTCTGCACAGCACTGACTAGTTGGGCAATAAAGGGGAAGAAAGAGGGGATTGGGCTCCCCCCGCAACTTCCTTGCAGGAAGGGTCAATTTGCCCCTCCCTCCTTCTTGTTTTCCACCAGACTTTTCCAAAGATGTTTCACTTACCAGGAAGCATTCATTACTGTGAACATTGAACCAATGAGATAGAGAAGGGAAGTCAATATTTAGAAATCGTTTTAACCACTTCCGTACTCGAAAGTCAACAATGCAGCAAGAACTACTTCAGCAGATGTACTGAGCAGCGCTCGAGTTGTGAACGTAAGATGTTTCTGGATAAACAATAAGTTTTGAGCACGTCGTATCCCAATGAGTGTAAAAATGGGGGCTGGAGGAGCCAGGTATGGGAACTGAATTACAAAACGCTGAGCTCTGTCTGCAGAAAAGGGCCGAAGTAGGAACCACTGGTACTTGGTTTCCAAATCCACTTTTCAGTCATTGTAGCAGAATTGTTGCGCTGTCCTGAAACCCAAAGTCATTCAAGACCAGGTTCCGAAACAGAAGGTACAGATTTGACATTTGTATCTTTATTTTCAACCTTTAGAAGCAAATGCCTCTGAGAATCAGTTTCCCAGGCTGTCTGTGAGGAACGCATGAGCCAGACTGCAGCCAGTCCCAAGGCAGCCGGCACAATTGCTTGAGGATTTTGCCAAACAGCTAAATGCTGCTGGTGGAAAATGTGACCCTCAGCACATTGGCATGTGGCTGCTGTGAGTGCCACGGAGGAGAGGAAGTAGAGAGGACGGGGCTAGTGGAGTTTGGGCTGCCCTACAAGCCCCACCTCGCTGAGGTCGATAATGGAGACCCCCTAAATAAAAGGTTAACAGCCTACCCCGCCCCCAATAGAGGCTCGCATAAGTTGAATGAATTCACTTCAGATTCTTTTATCTTTTTTTTTTTTTTTAGATTTTATTTATTGAGAAAGAGCAAAAAAGGGGAGAGAGAGGGAGAGAGAACACGAGAGGGGTGAAGGGCAGAGGGAGAAGCAGACTCCCTGCTGAGCTGGGGGCCTGATGTGGGACTCGATCACAGGGCTCAGTTTCGGGGCTCCATCCGGGACTCCATCCCGGGACTCCATCCCGGGATCATGACCCCAGCCAAAGTCAGATGCCTTACCGACTCAGCCACCCAGGCACCCCAGATTCTCTTTCATCTTAGAGTGGAGAAGACAAGGTAAAAACAAAACTTTGATAATGATCCTGACAATGGAGGAAACATTTCTGGTTTTTTCCCCTTCAAAAGATCTCTTTTTCTTCGTGCATTTTCCTTCAAAATAATTCTATGCTTTATTCACAAAGAATTGTACATAACTTGAGATTCCAATGTATTATTTGGGGTGGGAAAGCTGGCAACTGAAGCAGAAAGCCCCACGTTGTTGCAATTATCTTTCCTTTGCATCCCCCCCACCCCCTCGTGGGTTCCCCAGCAAAGGAGCAGAGCTGAAATGTGGGGTAGAGCGTCCAAGGAAGAACTTAGCAGCTCTCATGGTGAAAATGTTCCAACTTCAAAAGGCAGTAAAGAACATCCGTGATCAAGTTCTGCAGACTCAATATTTCTCACAAAAATACAGCGGTTTACTGTTGACTCTTATGCCACTTACGTAGATAAAAATATTTTATTTAGATGATAAATAGTTTTGCTCCAGTTAGCTTTGGGGCTAAATTGTGTTCTTTTTGCCCTCAGAAGGCAATTTGGAAATAAAGGTGAAAATGATGTTATCTCCTGGGAAAGACTGTATGTATAGTGTGAGTGGGCTTTCTTTCTCTCTCTCTTTCTCTCTCTCTCTCTTTGCATTTCAATAGATGGAAAAACAGATGGGGTTTAAAAATACAAAATGTATCCTCGATCTTTGCTAAGCTTGAATAGAATTGGTTAAGAATTAAAGAATTTATCAACAAATGGAAAAAGCGGAGAACACGTGTTTTTTCCGAATTAAAATCTCTTAAAAATAAACACCAAATATAGAAGTCTAGATGGATTCACGCACCAGGATGCAACACAGGGGTTATTATGTGTAGAGGCACAGAAGTAGTTCCTTGTTGTTTGTCTGCTTGTTGACTCATCATTACTGCCTCAGACATGGGAGGAAGCTACAACAGATAATGGTATGGCAACGCTGTGTGCAGACGCCTACATTCAAAATACAAGTCACATCCTTGGGTTGTTAAAGCATGAAAAGGGAATACAATTTGTTTGTTTTCAAAGGCATTGACTTTTTCCATGGTGTTTTTGGGGGTAGGAGTGAACTTCACAGAAGTCGCCAGTTAGGCTCTGAGTCTCAGCCATGTATGAGAGGTTGAATGCAGGGACGTGTTTCCAGAAATGGCTGAGAACAAAAGACAAATAAGAACCACAGACAAAAAGAAAGGCCAGAAGCTGGTCCCTGGGGTGAGGGCTGGAATCAAATTTGAGAAATTGACACAAATTATAAATAGAAGGCAAGGTGAAAGATCAGGAACCAAGGAGGTTAGGTGCAGATAAAAACTGAGGCATATTGTGTTTAAAAATGGAGTATGATACAAAAGAGTTCAGGATATGGACCATAAATGAGACAGGGGAGCAATGGAAAGGAAACAGTAGTGGAAAAACTGTGCCCTTGGATGAGCATTGGTCTCAGAATGCTTCATGTTTACAGTGAAGGTTTAGAGGCACCTGGGTGGCTCAGCTGGTTAAGCATCAGACTCTTGGTTTTGGCTCAAGTCATGAACTCAAAGGTGATGAGATGGAGCCCCGTGTTGGCTCCACACTCAGTGGGAGTCTGCTTAAAGATTTTCTCCTTTGCCCCTCCTCCCATCTCTCTCTCCCTCTCTCTCTCTCTCTCAAATAAATAAATAAATATTTTTTAAAAGGAAGTGAAGATTTAACTGCCAAAAGAATCGTAAGACGCTGTTTGCTCAGGGATCCAGTCTGGGGAGGGGACTCCTGGCGTAGAGGCAAGGCCAGCCCCACTTAACAAACCCTCATAGTTCATGGATTTTTGTTTATTTGGGTTTTTGATGGTGGTTTATTGAGCTTCTGTAATATTTTTAAACCCCAAAGAAAAAAGCCGTGATAAAATATTTACCCAAGTAAGTGTAACCATCTTAAAATTTTCTACTCTTTCTTCATGCCAGACTCAATCCACCAACACATTCTAAAACACAGGCATGCAAACAAAGCCAAATTGACTCTAAAACCATTTAAAAGCAATGTAGATCTTCCCTGAAGGAGTCTTGGAGAAAAAAGAAACCAATTGTATTTCTTATCTTTGAAGAGCTAAATTTCCTAACGGTTCTCTTTGAACATTTCTTTTCCTCCAAGAATTCTACTCCTGAAGCAGTTTACCTCCCTCTTTACCTGCTTTTCCTCTCTTCTCACCCTCCTTGCCCTCTTTAATTTTGCCCCTCACATCTTGGCTTCTGCTGGTAGCATCTTCTCTCCCATAACACAATTTCTGCACCCAATCAAAAATGACTAGACACACAGTGAAGCATGATTGGCCTTCTCAGCTATTCCCATTCTCTCCACTTATCGCCTCTCTCTTTAGCAGAACAAACTTCAGGTACCTAATATGAGAAAATATTCTTTTTCTTCAGAAAGCAGGAGAAGATAAGGATTTTAAATACTTAAAATTTATTTTTCCCTTTCACATAAGAAATTCAAATCATTGCTTTGAGTTCCTTGCTCAGCATGATACAAATTTGAGCCAAGCATCTCAATTTAGATGCTGGCATGGGATAGAAAGAGGACTAAGTCCAGTTGGGACTGTTGGGCTCAAGTCCCAGCTTAGCCACTAAACTGAATGATGTGTACCTGGCAAGACTAGACAATTACGAGCTTTGTGCAACATGAAGATAGATGTTGGCCTGGACAAGAAGAGCTCTAGCAATGGCCAGCACTTGTATAATGTATCACAGATGACAAAGCACTTATCACAGTTATTATCTCATTAAATTTTCACATGGTCTCTGAGGCATCAGGGTCCCCATTTGAGAGATGATAACCACAGGGATTAGGAAATTTGTCCAAGGTCACACAGTTAGAAAGTGGTCAGAGCTCTATCAAAACCATGGATGTTTTGGTGCAGAAGCATAAAATTTAGTGCTTGGAATCTGATGATACAAATCCCCTCCAAGGATGTTTTATTTATCTATTGAGAAAGACACAAATACACTTGATGTCAATGAGATCCAACAGCTTCAGGGACAACTAGGTATTTCTATTATATTTTAACTTTCTATAAAAATTTATTTCTACCTCTTAATTATATCACTTAACATAGGAACCAACATTTCTGCAAAGTCAGTTCTCTAATCTTTTGAATAGGCTGACATTATACAGATGGTACTGCTATCAGAGAGTCAATGTGTTGGTTCAGTAATTTCCAAAATGTGCAAATCACCGGAGAGCTTGTTAGAATGCAGATTACCAGGCCCTAGGCCAGGCACTCAAGTGGTCTGGGACTTGGGTCCAGGTGACTTGGGCAAATGGCCCAGAGGCCACGTATGAAGAAACACTGCTCTCATTTATAGCTTCTGGATGTCCACAGCTACTGAATTTTCTCGAAACAGTCAGAACAGACTATTTCTTTCATGAAATGCTTTGAGTTTCAGCAGAAATACAAAATCCATCCCACCACCTCTCTGATACTGGCCTGCCATGGTGCTGAAGATCAGATCTTCCATTTAAAACATTTTTTCTCTCCAAGGAGGCCAGTTTGACTCGAGGGCTAACATTGAGCTTTCATGTTATTGTGAAATAGTTTATGCAGAGGAAAAAGTCATTTGGAGTACAGGGAATGTAGGAGGGAGGAAAGGAGGAGATGTTATGAGGAACAAAGAAAGGAGGCACAGAAAGCACAAGAGAAAACCCAACGAGGGTGTGTGTTACCTACAGCCAGGTCCTCAGCCTGGGCGTACATCCACTGGGAAGATCTACGAAATATGAACGCCTGTGTCCCACCTCCAGAGATTCTGATAGAATTGGTCTGGATGCAGCCTAAGTATCAGGATCCTCAAAAACTTTCCAGACGATTCAAATGTGCAGCCGAAGTGGGGAATCACCGCTTTATAGTTTTGCCCCTGTTAGCGCTGCTTAGCAAACTGATGTGAGGTTTATACACAAGTGAAAACTATAGCTGTAAAATAGAACATCCAGGGAGTCCAAATGGGAGCAGAAAACTTTATTTTCTGTGCTGCTACACTCCTGGGAACACAGGATGTATGGACTGGATCAAAATGGAAGGTTTTTTAGAGGAACAGCAGTTGACTTGCACTTTGGTCTCTAATGGCATAGATGCACATCAGTGGGTCTAGACAGCACTGAAATGATTGCAAGTCCTCTGGTGTTTAGTGTGCGTGTAAAACTTTATGGTTTATTGAAATGCGAACTAGCAAGGGTCTCCTAGCCTGCAAATGGAATCGTTAACAGCACGCGGACTAGCCGCTTACAGTAGAGAAGGCAGTTCTCTTTTCTCTGTGTGTTGAGGGAATTGGGTTCATGAGTTTTCATGATTTCCACGTATGTAAAATCCCAACCATAATGTTGCATTTCCATTAACTTAGTGGATTACAGTTGTGTGTTCTGGCAAGACTTCCAGCAACAGTCCCCATACTGATGAAGTCTTGCTGTTTGACACTGACCTATAAAACGTGTTATAATGATCTAAAATAAGGGAAAGAAATGAAAAATAAAACCAGCCACAAAGGCATTTTGAAATGAGGTAAGATTTGGAAAGGGTTTGGCACGTGCAGTGTTCTATAAAGTCAAGTCCAAGACTCAGGCTTTCTTTCATTTTGAAAAGATTCTTGCAAGTAAAACAGTAATATTTATATGACAAAAGGCTAGAGATTGTGAGTCCATAGCAAAAGCAATCTTACAGACAGGATCCAGAATCGAGGGCCTGCATGCTTATAGTTTACCTTCCCCGTCTTAGAGCCAGCCACAGGCCGTCACAGAAACCTCAAGACTGTCCTCGCCAAGCTCATGGAGTTATATAAAAGTGTCTAAGATAGTAATCAGGAACCCCCCTCCCAAAAAACACCTAATTTCCACATGTTTGACCACCATTTAATGGCCAAAAATAATATCATCAACATTCTTCTTAAGAGGAAGCTTACACATGCCAAACTCAAAAATAAGATGAAATAGTCCAACCAACCATCTTCAACAAACCAGACCCCAGGGCCACCTGCAGAGAAGATGTCTATTTCAAGTCCGAGAAACATCTCCCATACTTGTACATCCCTTAAAGTCTCTTTTCTACTTTTTAAGTGAAAAGCCGTGTAGAGTCATGGTTAAGAATCAGCTGTGAAGACGGGAAAGCCGGCGACGACTCCTAGCTCTGTCATTCACTGGCTGTGTGACCAGGTAGGCTACTTACCTTCTCTGAGAATCAGTTGGCTAATTTATGAAGTGGGGATAATAATACCCAGCTACTTCATAGGATCGTTGTTAAGACCAAGTAAAGCAATGAACATAAAGTGCCTTGAAAAGTGTATGGTACAAAATAACTTCTCCGTAATCCATGTGCTCATATTCCCATGGAATTACCTTAGACCCAGCATCCACTGGATGTTGGACATAGAGGACAAAGAAAATTAAAGATGACTTTCACATATTGTGCTTGATTGCTGTATTTCCACCTCCACCTTTATATCATTATCTTCATTACCAGGATACTCTTTTGGGCTTATTTACAGCTTTTTACCCAAAATTTGAAGAGTGAATTTTCTGACACTGGTCACTTTCTGCATTATACTAGTAACAAAACCTTTTCTTAGTCCCTACCAAGAGAAACAATAAAGAACGAGGGAGAGGGGACGAGAAGGAAAGAAAAGAGAGAGAAAGAAAAAAAACCAAACTGGGTTACACTTTAGTGAAGTGAGATCCTTATAAATGCAAAGCCCCTAAGACTAGGCTGGAAGGTGATGTTTGAATGGTAGGTGGCAGGGCAGCCATGTTTTTCCTACCTCCCACCACCTTGTACTTAACATGTGGCCAATAAATATTTGTGGAAATGAATGAATGAATGAACTCTGCTCTGTTCTGTCCTCACAAATATTTGAGTGCACTAATGATGACACATTCCGCCCTGAATAGTTCAATTCCTGTGGAAGTCATTAGTATTTATCCTGAAAACACTGGCTTCATGGTGTCTGAAATACTCAGCACTTCCTAAGTAGTTTACCCATGCATAATACCATCGCCACTGTGTTGGCTATAATCTTCATTATGAATAGATTGGACAATTAGGAGCATTTTTGGCCTTCCAGCATGTAGGCTTCTTTCCCAAGATTTGGGAAATCTTCCATTATATGGGTCTTAATTGGAAGTGGAGTGCCACCTGCCAGAAGCCCTGAATACCCTTATTGTTCCATACCCCTAGCAATTGGAAGGGACCTAAACTCAGCTCCACAGATGATCACCATGGGGCCCCAGGGTCTGGGAGTGAGTATGACACAAGGAGCAGAGACAGCTGACAGTGCCTTCCAGAGGCAGAGGAAATGCTTGCCTCTGATCTCCAGCCTCTAGAGAGATATCAGGGTCAAGAGTCCAGTGATGCAGCCAAGGGTCCATCATTTGTACTGTGACAACACTATGTCTCCCACATGTGCTCTTGCCTAAATTGTCACCTGCTCCTGCTAGCCTCCTTAGGGGTCCATCCATTTTCTAAATCTGGTTCTCCAGACTTTCAGTCTGGTCTATAATCTACTAGGTACAGCTCCAATAAATTCATTTTCTGCTTAAGTTAACCAAAATTGGTTTGTATTGCTTTCAACCAAACTGACAGTCACAGTAATACTAGTCAGCATTATCTGTGCATTTTTATAACCCATCCAATGCCTAGCATGGGAGGTGCTAGACAAATATCTTTGTTGGATGAATGAAGAGAATGCAATAATCGGAATTAAAAACACAATAGATAAGTTGAGACTGGATTGGACGTGCCAAAGACAGGTGAGCAGGAAGAGAGCTGAGCAGAAAATGTCCAGGCTGAAGCAGCAAAGAAATCTAAGTTTGTGGTTTAAATCCCCCGTGAAACTTAACAATCTAGTCAAGAAATGGAGACTTGAGACTGACATCCAAGAAACATTTGCAAACAAAAAGACATAATTGTGTATAAATAAGGGGTAAATGGGGAAAAGTGATGGAAGAATGTACGTATTGTGTATGTTTGACATTCCGCCTTTGGTGTTTGTCTGTCAAATTATCCCTCATTTGCCAAGCATAAAGATGCGGGCAGGAAACAATCCAGAACAGAATATCCATGTTCTCATTGTATTAGTTCTGAATGATGTCAGCCGAAGCATTCATTCTCTGGGATCTGTATACTGACAGAGCCATAATACCAGGTTTGTCTGCTGGGTTTGGTTCAGAAATAGCTATTGTGCCCTCTAATTAGAGAAGACAAGGAACAAGGAGCACTATTCAGTGACATCCCTCATCCCAGTCGACCTCTGTTGAAGTTCCTGAGTCACGCAGACGGCTCCTCTGTCCCTCTATGCATCAGCAAAGCACACTCAAGTTAAGATCATTTAAGGAGGATTTAATGGATTATTTTCAAACCATGTAGGGAAGTCACAAGGGAGAGTGAAGTCCCCTGGGGACTAGTGTTCTAGTCCCAAGAGGACAGGAGGAAAGAGTAACTACCTAAAACTGGAAAGAGAAAGTCAGAAAGAAATGGCCACCTAAGAAAAACCATGACCTTGATTCAAGGGAGTCAGCCTTCCCTAGAAAACCCTGCTGAAAATAAACACCCTGGCCTCACTCTCTTCCCTAACTCATTGAATAAAGTTAACCAGAAGGCACCAGGCAAGAAGGCTGATCAAATTCTCCATTTAGATCAGCCTCCAGAAGCAGAGAACAAGGTGGTGGAGAGTAGGGAGGGAAAAAGGAACAGTATTTAGTGTACTAAAGGACAGTGATTTTCAGCGTGGTATACCCTCGTCTAATTTGAGAGATCATGAAGATTTTCTGAGGGGTCTGTGGCAAGGAGAAAGGAGAGCTTTGAGACAGCAAGTTCTAGATCCTTGAGTTGCATTTGTACTCTTTCCTAACATTGATCTGCCTGCAAACGTGCCTTTGATTGAGGCTACTTCTTTCCCACTCCCCCTTTCACAGATGCCCTTCCTAATCTTTAACAAAAAGGCAGATCTTACCCACCTAGAAAAAAAAATACCTCTTATCCATTTTGATGTATCAAATGAAATATGAATTACGAAAAATCTTTGAGGAGACAAAGGTACATTTGAAACATCGTTATCTCTTACACCAAAACGTATAATGTATTTAATTTATTGTAATCAACTGTATACCAGTAAATTTGCAATGGTTATTCAAACTAGAAGAAAAATTGTTTTCGCATTGTGAGCAGTGATTGCCAACAGTGGCCGCACATTACAATTACTTGGAGAGACTGAAGATATCGTAATGCCTAAGCTGTACCAAAGACCAATTAAATAAGAATCCCTAGGGGTAGGACCAGCACACAAGCAATTTTTAAAGCCCCGTAGGTAATTCAAAATGCAGACAAATGTGAGAACCATTCAATTACAGACTTACAGAATTAGAAACCATTGGTCATAAGAAATGAAATTTTTAAAAATTTATGTGCCCGCTTTGTTTAAGAAAAATATTATACGATGATTGACAGACATTTAGGTCTAAAGTTATATTACATTGGGATCCTACATATTACATAGGAAAGAACTGCGTATTGCATGGTGCACTGGGTGTTATACGCAACTAATGAATCAGCAAACTTTACATCAAAAACCAGGGATGTACTGTATGGAGACTAACATAATATAATAAAAAAATATTATAAAAAAAAAGGAAAGAACTGTAATTACATTACAAATAAAGGTGAACTGACATTCTCTGAAACAAATATTGAATTGAGGCATTTGCTGAGTCTAGCTCTGGACAAGGCAGGGCCTCGAGGCTAAGAGTCACCAAAGCCCGCAGCGTTTTAGGCAGTTCTGTGGGCTTGAGAGACAGAAATTATAATTTGGGATGCCAAAGCAGCTAGGACTTGGGGGCCAAGAACTTAAAGAAAGAAAATACAAAGAAATAAAAGCCCAGCACTTAGAATGTCCCCTATAAATACGCTCAGAGCAAAATGTTACATAAGTAAGCAAAAAGCTTCAGAAATGCGGAGTGGCATTTTCAGCAGTCCCAGAGGGCTAGCCATCGAGACTGCCTGTCTCCAAAGAAGCCTCTACTCCTTGGGTCTACCTTTTCTTTGAAACCGTGGAACTTGACTCAGCTAGCCCCTTTCTCGACTCCTTAGCCTTCACTGCTCCCTCTTGTCAGCCAGCCCTGTAAGAGGGGGAGCTCCTTCGGGCACTGTGCGGAGAAGGCCTTTCGTTGCACCCCACACTGCTGTTGCCTGTCTCCTCATTCATTCCCGCGGTGTTGGCCTTACCCATGCCAACTGCAAAATAGGAGGCCTGAGGCCCGACGAGGGCCCTGGGGCAATAGCTGTTGACCCCTAAGATGTTTACTTGGTTATTTAGTCCCTCCACAGGATGATGTTTGCGTGGTGTTTTATGTGTGTGTGGGATTGGAAGGAAGCTGGAATTCTTTTCAATTTGAAGGTACCCAAGGGCAGAGGCCGTGCAAATTCAACTAACTCCGTGCTCTCTGGTGCTGGTGATGCTGGTGATTTGAAAGTTTCACTTTTCTTACCACGTTGAGTCTCCCAATAAGCTCTCCAGGGGCCTTCTTGCCCCTGACCGTCCCAGCTTTTCACCAAGTCGGTCTCCAGAAACAACGGTGATCCATGTGAAACCAGTCGGGAAAAAACCGTGCTTCGCAGGCCGTGTGTGAATCAGCAGCCACAAGCTTGCATTCTGGAAATAGTTTTGGCAGTTGGGGGAGTTCTCCTGAGCTCGTTGGGACTGTTATCTCTGAGCGGAAAGAAGGAGTCATCTGAGGGTGAGGTGGGGCAGAGTGAAATCAGTGGAGAAGAGGTAGCAATTAGGATAACTCAGCAGCGGCATGGGAAAGGTTAGAAACCAATATTCTGCTGAAGCTGAATGTGACTGAGAGCCAGAGAATTCCTGGCAAACCACATAAGCCAAACCTCTCATTTCACAGATAAGGGGCCCAGAGAGGTGGTTAGGCAGCTACACCAGGAAGTCCACGGCCGAACCAGGACTCCCTGGTTCCATTTCCAAGCCCAAACTGCCTCAGATGCTTCCAGAACACACTCTTCTCCGTGTTAACATCTTGGGCTTCTCCGCCTGCACTTTTCGACTCCTAGGATTCTTTAAAAGCATGATCAACCGACAACTTAGCAACGCTTTCCCAGAAAGTCAGAGAGGGCAACCACTTTTCAAGAGCTAAGTTGCCCACATGGTATGCATATTTTTTCCTTCAGTCAGAGCCTTAACATCATCCTGGAGGAGATGGTAGATGTGTCGACTCAGCCATCTTCCCAGCCTGTGGCTCCTTGATTGCATCCTCTGTTCCTCCACTTCAGTCTACTCCGAGGCCCACGGTCCAGATATCGCCACTACCCGGACGTGTGGTCTCAGGAGAATTCCACTCTCTATTTTCGGTCTCCAGTTCTGACATTTCTCACTCTAGTTATGGCTGTTCTGTGAAATTTCGAGTCCCACCATGCCCCCTCCCCTCCCCAATGTCTCTTGGCTTCCATTTTCTCACCCAGCTTGGACCCCACGGTCAGTAATTCTAACCGCAACCTCGCCAGCATCTTTGAGTCCCTCAACCCCATGATCTCTGAGCCTTGGGTCCAATAATTCATTACCCTCACTCAACCCCATCACATCCCCCTCCCCTGCTGCTGACCTGCTGGGTTCAGCGGAAGAAGACAACACAGTTGTGGGAATTAGCCACTAGTGTATATTTACTCTTGCCGCCTCACTCAGCCTGTCTTATTTCACACACAGCAGTGATATCAGAGTTCTTGAGCCAACCCCTTAGCCGGACTTGCATGCCTCATAGAGGGGACCTCATCTCCTAGGACACCGAAAAAGGACTCACGGATATATAAATTCCTTCAACTTCCACTTTCCTACCCCCAAATACATATATCTCACTTATTTTTACCTTCGTAACCTCCTCTCAAAATATACAGAGCTGGTTGGAGACAAATGCTGGTGTTTTCTTCGTGCTGTCCACATCCTCTTCCCAACTTACTGCATGGAGACATTAGAAATAACCATTTCACTGACCCTTCCTCTTTCTTGCTTTTTACTTGCTAACTGAATGTTTAGGCCTATTTTCCTTTGAGTTTTACACTCACACACTCAGACGCACACAGGAACATATACACACACATATATACACACATATATACACATGTGAATTTAAGAAGTCTGTGTAAGCCAGGAAAATTAATGTCTTTATTACAGATCACTGTTACAGAGCTCGGGGAAAAATAAATGTTGGTGCCGGCTAGGTGTATGCATGGGGTTTCTACACAGTTTCTTAGTGGGCAACTCCTACTAGTTCCCCTAGTAATAAAACACTGATTCTCAACAGTTTACAGCACATAGTTAACCCACTGACATCATCTGAAGGGGAGTTTTCCAAAATCCCATCTTTTTATTTCCCAAACTTCTAAATCAACAGGCCAGCTTTGGGGGCACTTTATAAGGCACTTCTGATACCTGAGAGCTCCACCTATGTTTCCCAGGATTCTTTTTTAACTAAGTTGCAACTGCACACATGAAATTCCCCCCCAAACACCATTCCCACTGGGAAAAGTTACTTAACCACCTGCACATGAAAAAAATAGACATTGAGATGGCCCAGGATCCTGGCAGAAAACACACTCTGCATTTCACATAGGAAGGTTGAGAGAAAATACAAAGGGATGACATCCCCTAAAGTCAAATATTCATCCCTCTTTCTCAAATAAACCGAAGTGTTCATTTAAGCCCGTTTTGACTTACATCTAGTCTCCATCGATAGTGCCGTTGAACAAAACCCCCATATTTTAGATGAAGGAGAGTCTGTGTCTTTTGGCTACATTTCAGTATTTTCAGTTTGGATGATTTCAAACCCAGGCTGATGACCATTGCGATGTTCTGTCTTTCATAAATTTAGGGAAGACATATATTTAGACTTCCTAACGTGTCCCTAGGTAGTTGATTCTGACCCTGGAGGCCTGTAATCCGCAGAGAGGGACAGAATGGAGAGAATAAAGGCATTTGTTATTATGTTTTATCGTGACTTGTTCATAACCTACTTATTACACTTGGCACATGACAAGGTGTCCACAGCTGTACCTCTTTCCTGAATTTACTTGGAGCTAAAAGATGATGGTCCCTGAGCCAGGCTGGGCTGGCCCCCGTGAATAGTGCCTATTTGCAAAGCCATTTTTCCCTGTGTCTGAAATAACTTTGCATAACTCATTATTTTTCTTTATTGAATCTAAATAAAGATGCATGTCATCTGATAGTTTATGAAGTAATGCACACATGCTCTTAACATGGCAAGCAACACACGGGGCTCGGGGGGACTCTTGCCTTTTCTCCCTTGCTTTTTTCAGAAAAAGAAAGAATAGGGAAAGTTATTTCACGAAAGACTTGACAGGAAAGCTCTAAGAGTCTGGGGTAGGGTTTAAGGAATTTTTTGGTGTGTTTTGATGTGTTTCATCTTTCAAAATAGCCACAAGGTGAAAACCTAGAGAAAGTTCAACAGAGTGTAAGGATTTATGAATATTTAGTACCTGGGGCATTTTGAAAATTCCAAGAAAGACCGGGAACCTCTCCTCTTGCACTTAGTGTCATGGTTTCCACCGATGTTGCTGTGGCCCTGAGCACCCCTGTACACCAGATCCCCAAACAACAAACGCAGTAAATTAAATGTGGCTCCAGTGGTTTTGGACCCGGACCAGTAAGTTATCTTTATTAATGCATTCAGGGAAAAGTTCTCGATTTTATGACGTTGTTTCCCTAATGATAAAGGCGGTCACAGCACTGAACAAAAACACACCAAAGAAATCTGTGGCTTTTGGCAGCCAGGTTCATTCCCCTATGTGCTTGGTACAGTTAGGATTTGGCACCCTACAACTGGCCCACTCCCCCATTTTCTCATGCTGCCTCTCTTTGCTTACTCTGACATTTTCTTGGCTTTGGCTGAAATTTTGACACATAAATCCCACTTGTCAAATGATATTGTAAAACAAGCATCCAAGTGTCAGCACATGGCACTGCCGTCTGGGGACTAGAGCAGAGAAGGAGGAACACCTCTGGGCGGCTTTCATCTGCCTCCAGCCATCTGCAAGTAATTTGAAACCAGTTTCCAACGTAGCTAGGTTATTTGGCCTGGTAACACAGGCCCAGCAAAAAGAAAGGGCCAGACTCATCAGAACCTGTTAACTCTGTAAGGAGTAGATAAAACCATGTATTTTTAAAACCTGTCTCAGACCAATCCATTAGCATGTAGTCAGATGGTGTGAAACCTCTTTTTCGTTACAAATCCCACCAAACAGGCTCTTGCCTGTTCCTATCTCCTATTTGCCGAACACCCCCTTGCCTCGTGGCCTCACACTCTGGACTTGAAAATGGCTGAGTCCCTGCTAAAACTTCTGTGATCCTTCTTGGAGTCTGAATCTGGGATGCTTCCCCATCCCTTCGGGACAAAACAGAGACTCAGAGTCAAGACGTGGAAAGTCTCTTATAAAGAAGCAGGTACTTTCTTTGGCCAAATCCATTACATGTCTGTGGTTATTCTTTATTCTTAACAGACTTAGAGGGATTTCTGTAGAGATATTGGTTTGGTCTGTGAGAATGGTAGAAAGTTCACGCAGAACGATGAAGTGAAAATCGAGGAAGACAGATCTCGGGAGAGAGAGGGATTGACTGTTAGAAAATGTGAGTCAATTTCACATTCCGGCTCAAAGTCAACCTAACTGGATGTCAGCTTCCCCATCTGTAAATGGGAACACTCATTAATAGATATTAAACAAAATGGTTGCATTTAATCTGGCAATTTAGCTCAACTGCTCAGTAAATGTTAGTATTGATTATCTCCTCCCCTCACCCCTGCAGTAAGGATCAAGTCTATGAGCCCTTCAGAGATGGTTTTACTCAGAGGCTAAAGAAGATTACGTTTCCCGGTCCCTCACTTGCACCTTCTTTCACTTAAACAGGACCCCGGCAGTGCAGTGGAATGTCTCTATATACTTGCAATATTTGAAATAGCAAACTATGGCTACAGGAACAAACTGATTTTTGAAGGACAGCAGTTCAAAGAGAATTTAAGGTCGAGTCTTGTGCAATACAGCTTGAAAGAATCTGAAACCTACAGTCCTTATGTAAAAGAGACTTCATGGAGCTTTTTCCAAATCTGACACAAATCCCCAATATTTATATAACAATGTCATTAACAAGTTGTGAAGAGGAAAGAATGTTATTCAACAATGATAAAACAACAAAATTTGAGCATCCATGCTCAAACAAAGGAAATATGCTGAAGGGAATAATATTTTTCATTTCTCTCAATAATCGCAAAAGCACTGTCACTGGAAGAGGTGGACGAAGAGTATGCAGACAAAAATATAGGGAAAAAAGTATTTTAGAGGAGTGTTATGAAATTAAGTAATTAAAATACATTAAAAAATGTGGAGTTTGTCATATGGTAATTATGGTGTTTTCAAATGTTGCAATTTGCTGTGATCGCCCATCTCATTATAAAATAATATTCACATCCATATTCAATCTTTTCATAATTTTTATGGTTTTTCTCAAAGAGGACCCCTCCATTTATACAATCTGCAGGCCCCAGGAAATCCGGATTTTCCTGTGCAGCCAAGGAACAGACCGCACACTCGTGCGACTGAAGGCAGGCCGGGCTGTGCCACTTTACTTGTGGACACCTCGTCCTTCCTGCCCTGCTCTCTGGTCCCGGTTTCCACTTCCAGATCAGTCCTCCTCAATTCCAGTGTCACTCCAGGAAGGCCCGGAAACCAGCCCAGTTGCCTGCACCCTGCCTTCCCTCTTCTTTGGTTCTACCCCTGTCAATATTCACCTGGGCGTCCTCGTGCTCTAGGTCAGGACTAAAAGACCATTCACAGTTTACTGTATGAATAAATACTAGACTACGTAAAGTAACCATACAATCACGTCATTAGTGAGTTTCCCAAACCTCCGAAGAAATACATGTAAAAGCAAGAATATCAGTGTTTGGCGATACTGGGCCAGGGGATACTTTCTGCACCTCTCAGCGATGGGGGTTGCTTTTCTAGCTTGCTGGAGGTCAGCTGCACAACACTCCAGGATAACCTCTTGTACTGCAGCCAGTATGGAAGAATATCTGAAGACAACACCTGCCTGCTTTTGTTTCTATTGTTTAGACCTTTTCACAAACTGTTTCCAAGATGTTTAAATAATGCAGTCATCCCAGAGGACAAACTTAAGGGCTTTGGTTTACAAAATGTTGTAGACTTCCCACTCTACTCTGAGCCATAGCGTGAAAGCAACATCTGCCCTCATTCCTACTGCCAAACCCGTTCGCTTAGCAGCCCCAGCCCAAGTCCATTGTGTCCCCATAACTCACCACCAGAGGACCACATACACCTGCCCAATTTGGTCACCAGTCACCTCTCCAACCTCATTCTTGTACACACTGAGGTCCATGTACCTCAGTGGTCCCCAAACCTGGCTGATTGTCAGAGTCACATGAAAACCTGTGACTAGTACAGCTCCTAGCCTTCAGACATGTTGAGTTGGAATTTTGGGGATGTGGGGCTGAGAATATTTGCCATGTCCCTCGATAATGACAATGATTTGTTCCTCATTCTCAGATATATTTTCCACTCCAGTTGCTGGCTAGTCTCCCTGGTGCTATTTTACCAGTTTCACTATTCAATCGTTTTCTTCCATAAAGCCTCAATCTACCATCCTTTCTGAAAGAGAGTCTACTCCTCTGTGTCCAAAGACCAGAACCTTCTCCATCAAGTCCCCATCATTTTTGTTTGCTTGTTTTGACAGCACCAACCTGTAGACCAGCATCCATTCTGGGCCCACTTCGACCATTTTCCATGCAGCAACCAAGATGATCTTTGCAAAATCCAAATCCAAATATGCCGCTGAGTCTGTCCCGGGCCTTCCTCTCTGGGGCCTTCCCTGTGTCTCAGTCTCCGTGTGGTATATCTTCCATCTCAGTCACACTCTGCTCCTCCAGCCTGTCCCTCCTCAGTTTTTGAAATGTCCCATGTTATTTCCCTTGCCCCATGACCTTTGCGTATGATGTTCCCCTAAAGTTTATTGCCCAGTCAGAGACTAAGCAGATTCTGAAAGCCACTTAAGCCCAGGCAGCCACAAAATGAGTAAAAACCCTTCAGAGCATATTTGGAAATTAAAAAGAAAACATGAAAATAATTATCATAGGAAAAGATCACAATTGTATTGGTCTTCCTAGATTCTTGGAATTTCAGTTTAGTTAAGTATTTATTTTTAAACACATGCAGCAGGGAGGGCATCGTCATTTTGTTCCGGCCCCCGCTCCCAGAGTCTCTCATTCAGTGGGTCTGGAATGCACCTGAGAATCCGTGTTAACAATTTTCCAGCTGCTGTTGGTGCTGCTAACATTGATCATCCAGTATTTACAATTTTGAGTACACAACAGAGTCTATACAATTTGCTGAGCCCTTAAAAATACCGTGGGCTTACCCAGGACCAATTAAATAGGAGTCTCTGGGGACAGGGGCAGGAACTTTTACGTTAAGCTTCCCACAGGATTTTATTATGCAGTCAGTGTGAGAAACCACTCAAACCACTCGTTTAGGAATCACAGTCTGAAGCCACAATCCCTGCCGCTCCCCCATCCGAGGACATTCCCCACCCTCTGCTGGTTAACTTTGACCTATCCTTTTTTCTTTTTTAAAGATTTGTTTATGCATTTGAGAGAGAGAGAGAGAGTACGCATGAGGGTGGGGCATAGAGAGGAGCAGAAGGAGAGAGAGAGAATCTCAAGCAGACTCTGTGCTCAGCCAGGAGACCTACACAGGGCTCCATCCCTCTATCCTGAGATCATGACCTGAGTCGAAACCGAGAATCAGATGTTTAACCAACTGCGCCACCCAGGTTCCCCTTTGCCTATCCTGTAGGTGCAACTTGTGTCACTTCCTGTTATATCTATCGTAATGTATCCGTATCTCTTTCCTTTGGAGGCTCTCTGAGACTATAATAGCAGATCATTGGTAGGATGATTTCCACACCGTCTATTGCTGTGAAAGGCTCTTACGTTCCATGTATCTGGGCATACCACTGAAACCCTAAGTCTAATGAAGTGCATAGCACAGCACAGTTGCTCAATGAATATCTGTGAAATGAATGAACTATGAGCTACATAATACCTACTTACTTCTTTTGTATATTGTGAGACCAACACCAAGAAACATTAGAAAGAGCTTCATGACTTTGCTGTCATCTCAGTAGTCAGGAGACAGCTCCGTCTCAAGCCACAGTGCCTAAACAAGCAGAAACACAAGGCTCAGAGGCCTGAACCAGTGCACATGGCCTGGAAAGGAGAAGAGAAAATTCTACCCATGGGCTCAAGAAGCAGCAAGCAAGATCCCTTTCTTCTGTGAGTTGGTGACGACAAGCAAGGTCATCCATGGGAAATCAAAAGCCCAGATTTGCCTATGTGTGAATAAGGAGCCCCAGCTGAACTGAAGCGATTTGCACAGTCCTATAACGCCAAGCTGGAAAGGTTCATTGATAGGGGCAGGACGGGAGGTGCAGGGGGAGAAAATCAACTGAAGATGCACTAACAGTAAAAAAAAATCAGGGGCACCTGGGTGGCTCAGTTGGTTAAGCACTGCCTTCGGCTCAAGTCATGGTCCTGGGATTGAGCCCTGCATCAGTCTTCCTGCTCAGCAGGGAGCCTGCTTCTCCCTCTCCCTCTGCCCCTCCCCCTGGCTTGTGCTCTCTCTCTATCTCTAATAAATAAATAAAATCTTTCTTTAAAAAAACTAGGTTGAGAGACTTAATGCAAAAGGACCAGAAATACCTAAGGCTAGGAGAACAATCAAATAAGTATGTTTAAAATAAATATGCTTAAAAATGATTAAAGATATAAATGAAAAAATAAAAACCTGAAAAAAGCAACAAAATGTGAATAAAGGGATATTAAAGAGTGTTGAGTACATCACAGGCCCAAGAGCTGCCTTGATAAACCAGGAAGGCCTCAAAGCATCCCAAGTATGCCTCCATACCTCCAAGGGGGCAGGGGGCTGAGCAGAGAAAGGGGCAGTCTTAAAAGGAGGCTTAAGCAAAGAAAGAAGGAAAGGAGCCTCTCTGCGTGGGCAGAGGTGCCTGGAGGCAATGAAGGCCTGCTGTCACCCTAGCAGAGGGGCAGGAGCATCAGCGATCAGGGAGCCCAGGCCAAGTGGTCTGACCGGAAGCTGTCTCCTTACCCCAGGGAAAGAAGAAAGTCATCCCAGGGGGAAAGGAAAGAAAAGAGCACAGGAAGAATTGAGGTCGGCCAAGTATTTACTTGAAGGCACTGATCTAAATTAGAAGCAACTAACTACCTGGAATTGACATGTTTGTTATCTGCCATCGAGGGGAATGGGGACTGAGTTACAGAAATAAAGAAAGGTACTACACTGTCATGCCTAATTTTGCTTTTCATAACTCTGAAAGCCTGACCCTTTACACTATATAAATAGGCCTTTGGTATTTTGTAGTGAGAGGAATCTTCCTATTACATAAATAATTCCACTCTTGGATTTGTCTGGTTCCAAGTAAGATAGCAGTACTCATTTTAAACATTGTGTTTCATGATTTCAAGGGCAGTCCTCTGCCATGGATGGAGGCCCAAATCTCTACGAAAAGGGTTTCTCATTCCTAGCCTGCATTCCCCCATCTGCTGGATGTGGAGGATACATATGACCCCCAATTCTGTTATGGAAACAGAGGCTCAGACTCCAACAGGAGCACTTTCACTATAGGTGAACATACTCGTGTCCTGCTCATATAGTCAGTCTCGAAATCCAGTGAACGCCAGGATGCCCTTAAGAGATGGAGTTCTACTCTCTCTCTCTGTGCTAAGCAATCAAGGTCATCAGAGCTTGCAAAGTTGAAGGTCAAATTTTGGACGTAGAAAATTCACACTAAAGAGTCCAGGGGACATGTTATTCATGTTCTATGCATTGGAGGCCAGCATCATGTGTAGATGTTAGCACTACCATCCCCTCTCTGCTTGCCATCATTAGGATTCTTGCCCAGGCAGAAATGATCTCCCCTCACTTTAATTCTGCCTGGTAGCCCATCTCCATTCACACTTGGACCCATAAGAAGAGCCAAGTAAGAAGAGTAAGATTAACTCAGGGACTTCTAGTCTCTGTTAGTAAGTTTCCTAAATCAGAACTTTTTAAAATATCATCATTGAGGCCTCAAAAGAGAGAGATTCCAGCCCTATTCTGATATGGATTTCATCAGAAAAATCCCCACCACCTATAAGAGCCAAAAGAGACACGGAAAAATGTAAAGTACTTTAGAGTAAGCCAAGCAAGAATGTGCAAAATATTTATGAGAAGAACTTTAAAATAAGCCTGAATGACATACAAGTAGATTTGAACAAATAGAGATATACCTTGTTCTTGGATAGGATGTGTTAGCATCATAAAAATGTCCCTTCTGTCCAAGTAAATGTATAAAGATACAGTGATAAAAATGCCACAGTGGATTTTTTTCCCCCTGAAGACTGACAAGTTGATTCTAAAGTTCTTATGGGAAATAAACATATAAGAATTGGCCAGGGGAATCCTGAAGGGGGTCAGCAACTAATGTGAAAAGCTCCCCAAGCCCTCTTCTCTGCTTGCATTCTTCTCTCAAAAACCTTAAGGCCCTAAGGAGAAGCAGCAAACTCTCCTTCCCCAGGGCATAGGTAAAGACACGTTGTTGAGGAAAAGAAAAAAGGGGGATATCTTCTTATCCTGTCAGAGTGGCAAGAAACAGTCCTGGGCCCTTGATCCTATATCAATAGTATAGTAGTCCTCTTTCTGGGGGAGGACGAAGATACTCTCCCAGACAAGGCCTGATACAGATACAAGGTGTTTGACTGACTGCCATGGGGAGGAAGGATAGAAAACTCCACACCAAAGGCCCAAGCACGCAGGGTTGACCAAAGCCTGAGGCTGGACCAAGACAACAGAGAATTCCCCTGGCATTCAACTCCAGCCTAACAAGGAATGATTAACAAGAAGGATCTATCTCTCCGTGACTGGAGGCATTGGGGGTGGGGGAAGCGAGACCATGGAAGGAAATCCCCTTTGTGGTACAGGTCTGAAAACTGAGGCTGAATCAAAATATTGAGGAAAAGACTCCATCACTCCAATCTGCACCCTAAGCACAAGGCATCACAATTGGAAACTGAAGGCAAGAAACAAGAGACAAAGCAACCAACATAAGCACACTTGGAGATGACCTGGATGGTGGAATTATCAAATAGACTTAAAATAACTATGATATATGTAAAAAGGTCTAGTGGAAAAGATGCACCACATGCACAAACAGATGGTAAATTTCAGCAGAGAGATGAAAACCAAAAAATGGACTCAAGTAGAAATGTTATAAATAAATACATGGCATCAAAGGTAAATATATATAAGTCATGAAGAATTCCACTGATGGGGCCATTAGGAGATTTGACCCAGCTGAGGAAAGAACCAGTGAAGTTGGAGATACTTTAATAGAAATGACCCAAAATGAAACATAGGCTAGGAAATTATAAGAAAAAAAAAACTATACTTCATATGCACAAAACTCCTCACCAAATTATCAGTAAGTCAAATTCAGCAATATAAAAAAGATAAGACATCATGACTAAGTGGGGATTTATCATAGAAATTCAAGGTTGGTTTGACATTTCAAAATCAATTAATGTAGTTCATGTTACCAATAAATTTTTTAAAAAGACAATAGGATTATCTCGATAGATGCAGAAAAAACTTTTGACAAAATTCAAAATCCATTCATAAAAAAATTCCAAGAAAACTAGAAATTACAGATAATTTCTCCAACTTGATAAAAAGCATCTATGAAAAATTTATAGCTAATATCATATTTCATAGTGAAAGACTTAATGTGTTCCACCTTAGGATAAGGAGCAGGGCAAGAATATACTCTCTCATGACTTTTATTCAACATCATACCGTTAGGCCTAGCCAGTCATATAAGAAAAGAAAAAGAAATAAAGAACATGCAGATCTAAAAGTAATAAATTAAAATGCTTTTTTTCATGGTTGACATAATTGTCTATATAGAAAAACTCAGAGTCCAAATAAGCTACTAGAATCATAGGGCATTTGGAAATATTAATATTCAAAAATAATTTGTATTTCTCTATATAGCTCATTTTTAGAAATGGAAGTTGAAATTAGGAAAACAGTCCTATTTACTATAGCACCAAGAATATGAAATTTTTAAGTATATATCTAACAAAATATGTAGAATATTTTTATTGAGAACTAATATACATTGATGAAAGAAATCAAAGATCTAATAAATGGATCTAATAAATTTATGAAATGGGAGACTTAATTTGTAAAGACGTAATTCTCTTTCAAATTGGTATACAGATTCGAGCCATGCCAACAAAATTCAAACCAGGTTTTGTTTTTGTTTTTGTTTTTTTTATAGAAATTGACAGACTGAGTGTCAAATTATTATGGCAAAGAAATAAATAACCAGAAAAGCAGATGTAGGGTACAAGTATAAGCATTCTTATAGTAAGAAGAAAATCTGGGAGGAAATCCTTGCTACCATAGGTAAGGTAAAGACTCATATAGGGCACAAAAGCACAATTCATTAAAAAATTGATTAATTGGACTTAATTAAAATTTAAAACTTTTTTTTCAAAAAGACTATTTTTTTAAAGATTTTATTTATTTATTTGACAGAGAGAGAGATAGCCAGCGAGAGAGGGAACACAAGCAGGGGGAGTGGGAGAAGAAGCAGCAGGCTCCTAGTGGAGGAGCCTGATGTGGGGCTTGATCCCATAACGCTGGGATCACGCCCTGAGCCAAAGGCAGATGCTCAATGACTGAGCCACCCAGGCGCCCCTCAGAAAGACTATTTAAAACATAAAACTTATACTAGGAGAAAATATTTGCAAAATACATAACTGATATAAGACAGATATCGTGAACATATGAATAATTCTCAAAATTCAATAGTAAGGAACCAAATAATCCAATTTTTATTTTTTTATTATTTTTTAAAGATTTATTTATTTATTTTGAGAGAGAGAGCATGCACATGTGTGCAGTTGGGGGGAGGGGCAGAGGGAGAAAATCTTCAAGCAGAGTCCCAGCTGAGTGTGGAGCACAACATGGGCCTCTGTCTCACCACCCATGAGACCATGACCTGAGCCAAAACCAAGAGTCAGATGCTTAACTAACTGAGCCCCCCAGGTATCCTAAATAAACAATCTAATTTTTAAATAGTGGGCAAAATATTTGAACAGATTCTTTACCAAAAAAGACATACAGCTGGCAAATAAGAACTTTAAAGGATGCTTAATATAATTAGTCTTTAGAGAAATACAGGTTAAAAACCAGAATGAGATACTACTATATAACTATCATAATGGCAAAAGAAAGAAAGCATCAAAGAAAGGAAGAAAGGGAGGAAAGGAAGAAGGGAGGGAGGGAGGGAGAGAAACTTTGCCAGTAATAAGTGTGGATAAGGACATGCGGTGCAACTAGAACTAGAACTCATTTCTCACTGATAGGAACGCAAATTGATACACCCTGGAAAACAGTTCAGTAATCTCTTATAAAGGTAAAAATACACTTAAAATAAAAAATCAATCATTCCACTTCAAGTTGTTTACCTGCGAGAAATGAAAAATCTATGTCCACAAAAATGTTTACAGGGGTTTTATTCAAAATCATGTCACGTGTCCAAATGTTGAAAGATTTTTAAAATTGTGGTACATAAATACGAGGGACTAGTCTGTATGAATAAATTGGCTGATGTGCAAATGTGGATGAAACTGCATTATACTAATACACTGTACTAAGTGAAAGAAGCCAGACTCCAGATTCCACCATGTATGATTCCCTTTACAGGCATTTTGCAAAAGCCTAAACCATAGGGACGGAAGACAGATTAGTGCCAGCCAGGGGCTGGGTGTTAGGGGAGGGGACTGAGCAGAAAGGAGAACAAGAAAATTAGTGGGGTGAGAGGAATGCTCTATAGCTTGACTGTGGTATAGCTACATGACTTAAACACTTGTAAAAAACCTCAAAGAACTCCACCAGGGTGAATTTTACTGTGCGTACAATAAAATCCACCTACAAATTGTAAACATAATTAAACATAGAAAATGATTAATTAAATTAACTTTTAAATACAATTCCTCTGATTGTACATCCTCTATGGGATATATTGGGTTTTTTTTCCCTGTGGGATATATCCTAAGAACAAAAAGAACTGAAATAAAATTTTAAACTTAGGATTCTTGGTATTTGTAATAAAATCGGTATTGTAATTATGAAACTATTTTATATATAGTGTAGGATAAAGCAAACAAATAAATATATTAATATTATTAGGAACTAATATTTGAACTATAAGAGAAAAGAAGCATTAATATAAAATTAAGGTAAGTAAAAATCTTATAATTCTTTATTTTTAATTGGAATTCACATGAAGTCATTATTTATATGCATTCTAGCACTGTCTACTTAAAACAGCTAGAAAAAAGTAACATCTCAATAGAAATGAGCAGAATTACTATTTAACTACTGATTTCTAAACTGCGATTTCTCAACATTCCACAGTATAAGATTCCGTGGCTTGTTACAGTAATGGCTAATTCCAGGTTTGGGGCAAGGAAAACACAGCGACAGTGTAGTGTAAGAAAACAGCAAAGTGCTCAGATACTAATGGCACCATATCAAAGAAACACAGACACCTTCTTGGAGTAGCTTCTACTAACCAAATTGGGAACATTTGGGTGTCAAAAAGAACAAGGATGGCAATGAATCATAACACACTGAATTTTTAAAAATGAGTCCATAATGATCATAGAGAAGGAGCAAGATTGAGAAATAAAGAATCTCTTCTTTGTAGAAGAATACCAGTTAATGGATGAAGAACAAATAATAGTATTGGAAAAACTACCATTTTGCAATCCCCAAGTAATAATTGTAGCAGGCAAGAGTTGTTGATGGATCCTGAAAATATAAGATGAGAAGTTGGTAGGGAAGAGAAAGTCACACAGTCAGGTATTACCCCATGGATTATGTATCAAAACCAAAGGGAGAAATGTACTTCACTCTAGAGAGATCACTCTGGTCACTGCTTTAACCAAGTGACCAGACTTAGGATTACCAGTGGTGGGGCAATCTGACATCAGGCACTCTTGGTGTGAAGCATTAAGAAATATACAAAGCCGATGTAATACTCTTGCCAAAGCACCCGTATCTAACAATGAAAAATCAATCAGGCAAATCCACAATACATAAAATTCTATAAGAAGACTAGCCTGGACTCTTCAGAAAAGTCATTGTCATGAGAACAAAACCAAACAGAAATGTGGGAGACCTGGTCTAGATTAAAGGAGAATGAAAGGGAAACAAAGGCAAAAATGAACTATTGGGACTTCATCAAGATAAAAGGCTTTTGCACAGCAAAGGAAATAGTCGACAAAACCACAAGACAACCGACAGAATGGAAGAGGATATTTGCAAATGTCTTATCAGATAAAGGACTAGTATCCAAAATCTATAAAGAACTTATCAAACTCAACACCTAAAGAACAAATAATCCAATCAAGAAATGGGTAGAAGACATGAACAGACATTTCTCCAAAGAAGACATGCAAATGGCCAACATACACATGAAAAAATGTTCAACATCACTCAGCATCAGGGAAATGCAAATCAAAACCACAATGAGATACCATCTCACACCAGTCAGAATGGCTAAAATTAACAAGTAGGGAAACGACAGATGTTGGCAAGGATGCGGAGACAGGGGAACCCTCTTACACTGTTGGTGGGAATGCAAGCTGTTGCAGCCACTCTGGAAAACAGTAGGGAGGTTCCCCAAAAAGTTAAATAGCTCTATGCTAGGTAGCTCTATGCTACCCTACAACTCAGAAATTGCACTACTAGGTATTTACCCCAAAGATACAAATGTAATGACCCGAAGGGGCACCTGCACCCCAATGTTCACAGCAGCAATGTCCACATTAGCTAAACTGTGAAAAGAGCCCAGATGTCCATTGACAGATGAATGGATAAAGTAGATGTGGTATATATATACAACGGAATATTACTCAGCCACCAAAAAATGAAATCTCACCATTTGCAACAACGTGGTTGAAACTAGAGGGTATTATGCTAAGTGAAATAAATCAATCAGAGAAAGACAATTATATGATCTCACTGATATGTGGAATTTAAGAAACAAAACAGAGGAGCATAGGGGAAGGGTGGAAAAAATAAAATAAGATGCGATCAGAGAGGGAGAAACCATAAGAGACTTTAAATCATAGGAAACAAACTGAGGGTTGCTGCAGGGGAGTGGGGTGAGGGTTGGGGTGACTGGGTGATGGTCATTAAGGAGGGCATGTGATGTAATGAGCACTGGGTATTGCATAAGACTGATGAATTACTGACCTCTACCTCTGAAACTAATACTATACTATATGTTAATTAATTGAATTTAAATTAAAAAAAGATTAAAGGAAAATGAAAAGACAACCAGATGCATTGCATCAACCATTATTGAATCTTATATCAATCAATCAACCAATCAATCAATACAACAAAAGACATTTGGGAATTGGAGAAATTTTAATATGGACTTCATGTTAAATGATACAATGGACTTGTTATTACTTTGTGGAATATGATAATAGTTCTGTGGTTACATCCTTGCACTTAGGAGAGACATGATAAGGTCCATAGAGGTGAAGTGTCACAGTGTCTGCACCCTACTTGCAGTAGTTCAGTAAAAGTATATAAAAAAATAAGAGAAAAATATGAATAACTGATACATCTAGCTATGAGGTCTATGGATTGTTTTTATTATACTAGTCATTACCTTTTATGTAATTTGGAAATTTTAACAAGAAGAAGTTTGGAGAAAAACTAACTGCCTTGATCAGTGAAGCCCAGGCCGGAGGAATGTCTCTGCCGCGTACTGAACAATGCACCTTGTATTGCGGTTGGGAGGAAGGGGTGAGCTTCCGAGGCAGCTACCCAGGGAGGGCTCTGATCTCTGTACCTGGGGCTCCACTGCCCAAGGTCAGGGTACAGACTGCATTTCCCTCAACTGAGAAACTGTAAGACACATACAACACTGAATAACCAAACTCCATGCTTCCCAGCAGTTTGAGAAAAGGCATTGGGCCAAAAGGTTATTAGTTTTCATCTTAGCTAAACCACTGGCAAAAATGTATGGCTGCCCTCAAATTCCTCGGGAGTGGATGGAAATCACAGACTTCACTGGAAACCTGCAGCGGATTGCAGTGAGATTGCTCGGGGAAGTCATTTTCATCCATTAACGGGCTTAACAAAAAACCATTCATCACTACGCATCTCTCTTTAATCATTAGGATCCCATCTAGTCAAATTTAGATACAAGAAAAGACAAAGACTTGGTACGAAATTCCATTGCTTTTAAAAAATTTCATCAAGCATTTGTGAAACTATGTTTGATTTTTTCTTCTTCTTCTTTTTTTACTAGATGTTTTATAGAGGACAAGATATTCCTCAAAGAATATTGGGGGGAGAGGGCCGTGGCTGGACAGAGAAATGAAAACAGCAACTTTCCCCGTGAAACAAATGCAGAAAGTTCTCCAAGCCACGTGTATACTAAAGGCACATCCCAATCAAAGGACTCAATCTGCTCCACTCCAGTTAGAAGAGTATGCTTTGAATACTCAATTTTAATAAAATTCAAGACAGGCCTTTGGTTGCTCAATCTTTTTAACCAGGTGCCAAAAATCTGGCCAAATGTATGGAAGAGGATTCCTCCTTCATGAACCGCCATGAGAACTTTGATGTTTATGCCTAGTAGAAGGAATCTAGGTTGATTACCCTCTCTTCCAAAAGACCATCCCTTTCTTGGTAGAAAGCATTCTTCCTGATTTATCCAGCTTGGAAGGACACCATGAACTTGGCATTCCAAACCTACTTATTAAAGATCCCTTCCTTTTTTTTGGATCAATCTTAAAAATCAAAGACTGTCACACAACAAAGTAATTAACTTTGCAATTTTTTCTCCTGGAAAAAAAATTACTTTTAAGATAACCCAAGCATACTCTATATTTGCATTTTCAGATCATTATTATTCTTTTAAAAAAGCAACAAAATGAAAACTCTATCCCTTTGATACTAGCATTTGTAATTCCAAAAATAAATTTCCTTTGTGTTTCCCAGCCGACCGGAGATTTCTCCTGACAAACTCTTCTTGCACAATGTACTTACAGCCCATTGTTCTTAAGACTTCGTTGTATACTTTAAAAGTATAACTAACTGGATATTCCAATGAAAATTCATGTAAATACCTCAGTACATAACATTTTTTAACGAGTTGCTACATATAGCACCTCATTCCTGTTAGCACTCAGCACAAACATCTTGTCTTAATTCAACAGCTCGAATTTTCTTCAGACTTTGAGCCCTCGATTAATTTCTGAATCTCAGCTGACACTGCCCTAAAAGGGTGAAAGAATTAATCACTCTGATGTCATTCCAGATAAGACAAGCACAGGTTTCAAAATGCCTGTTTTGCACATGGGATTGGAATTTAAGACATCCTATACAGAAAATTCTTGCACAGCAACTGGGAAGTTTGTTGTGGACCTGGGCACTAGAAAAACATGTTTGTTTTTTGATACCTCTGCAAGGTAAATTTCATTATCCCCTCATTAAGGGTTATATTGGCCAATTATACAGCACCCATCATCATCACTTGTAAAGAGAATGCTAGATGCATTGCTTATTTTATGCGTAGGTACAGCCAACCAAACATGCTAAACCACTTAACGCAGTTTCTTGACACTGGCAAGCAACAACAATTTAGAAAAGCAAATGACATAAGAACTAGGAAGATTGGTAGGGGAAGAAAGGGATAAAGTAAGGGGGGGTAATCAGAAGGGGGAATGAAGCATGAGAAACTATGGGCTCTGAGAAACAAACAGGGCTTCAGAGGGGAGGGGGGTGGGGGAATGGGCTAGCCTGGTGATGGGTAGTAAGGAGGGCACGTATTACATGGTGCACTGGGTGTTATACGCAACTAATGAATCACCGAACTTTACATCAGAAACCAGGGATGTACTGTATGGTGACTAACATAATATAATAAAAAAAAAAAGAAAAGCAAATGACGCAGATTGTATATTGTGGCATTTTCAAGGTTTCTCTCCCCCTTTCCCCACCCTGCCCTACTTTTCTTTAGAACAGCTTTCTACATTGAAAACATGTCAAAAATTTGGAAAGCAACAAGTAATCAGGTATTTTTTTTTTCTCCTAAAGCTATGATTTGATTTTGTGGCAATCTCAAGCTGTGGACCTTTCAAATTTAACCAGTTTTACTCATCCAAGATGTGAAGATGTGGCCGACAATGAATACCTGTATTCGTCAGGTCTTCAAGACTGAGCCAGTGAGCAAAACGGGAACTAAAGCTTTATGAAGAGCAACTTTGTAACCACCAATTCCAAGGCAAACAAGTAAAGAACACTAATATCATTCACATATTTGGTTTTAGTTTTGACCAAATACTACAGTTAACTTTATGTTCTAGATGAAAAAATAATACAAGCCTCAGTCCACAATCACCCATAGGAGTGCATTTCCTTTAAAAGACAATATGTGCAATTTAGAGTATATATTGCCGCACAGCCTCGAACTATGCCATATGATGATTATTTCATGACTGATCGGTACTGCGTCATCAGACCTCATGAGTTAACATTTTGGAGAGATACACAACCAAACTGGATTTTGTCCGGTCAGTCACCAGTTCTGTGACCTTGGAGAAGTTAACTGGCTTTCCTCTCCCTCCGCTTCCTTGTCTGCAAAACGGGGATGATAATATCTTCTCCTAAGACACTATATTAAGATTTCAATGAGAAAATATCTGCAAAATCATTAGCACAGCTCCCAGCACATAACAGTTATTGATAGCTATTTCTTTTAAACTCTAGATGTCATCTTTCTAAAATAGTATTTGGTTTAGTTCACAGAACAAATACATCATTTTAATTCACCAGCAGATGTTTCCTTGAGAAACGCTGATTGTTTTCTGACCTCATCTGATATCTGTCTAGCCCTCTAAGGCTTCTGTACTCCTGCAGACAACGTAGGTAGGACTTGCTTGCTAAGTGCATTACATCTGGTATCTCATCAGTCCTCACACTATTCGTACTGAAACAGGAATCAAGACTATTTCCATTTTACAGATTAAGAAATGGCGGCTTAGAGCCCTAAGGTTACGTTCCATAAGTGTTTTCGCATCTGCAGGACAACACAAGTATCTCTTGATGCAAGAGCACCAGTCTCCTGGCTGAGGATCACATCAGTCTGCACCACACACATTTATTTTATTTATTTATTTATTTATTTATTTATTTATTTATTTATTTATTTATTGAGATTTTATTTATTCATTTGACAGAGAGAGAGAGACAGCCAGCGAGAGAGGGAACACAAGCAGGGGGAATGGGAGAGAAAGAAGCAGGCTCCCAGAGGAGGAGCCCGATGTAGGGCTGGATCCGAGGACTCTGGGATCATGCCCTGAACCAAAGGCAGACGCTTAAGGACTGAACCACCCAGGTGTCCCCGCATCAGAGGCATTTAAATCACATTCCAAGTAGGCTGTTGATTCTGCCTTCTGATTCTGGCGCGTGAAAGCAAAATCCACATACATGCAGCTAATATATCACCCTCCAATTCAGAGATGGTTAGATTGTAACGGGGAGAGAGCAATGGGGTTAAATGTCCATTTCTGCCTGGACAAGTGGAACTGCTCCGAGATTCTCGGCTGAATACCAGCGGCTGCCCTGGTTCTCATCCCCGTGCAGAGTTTGCAAAGTGTGAGGCTGACCTAGCCCTTTGTGCTTATTAACTTAGATCATCCGCACAGGAATCCTAGCTAGATAGCCCTGTGATCCACCGTACTTTGTAGATGAGAAAACGGAGGCAGGGAAACTTCCAGTAACAACCTGCATCGTGTTACACAGTGGACACTTGGCCTGGGGGGGAGCGGAACCGATGCCAGGGGGCGTGACAGCACAGGCTCCTCTCTGGGGCCTACAGAACACCCGCATAGGAAGGAAAACAGCCAGTGCCCAGCACTTTTGACTTAATGACGGTATCTCTTCCTCTCTGTCTCTCAGACACACACACACACACACACACACACACACACACACACTCCTGCACCTTCACTTTTACCTCAAAGTCTCAAATACATTTAGATTAAAAAACAAAAAAGGAGGGGCGCCTGGGTGGCTCAGTCCGTTAAGCATCTGCCTTCGGCTCAGGTCATGATCTCAGGGTCCTGGGATCGAGCCCCTCTACTGGCTTGCCACTCAGCGGGGAGTCTGTTTCTCTCCCTCTGCCTACCCCTCCCCCTGCTTGTGCTCTCTCTTCTCTCAAATAAATAAAATATTTAAAACAGAAACAACCCAAAAAGGAGGTAGTTGCCAGGGACTACGGGGTTAGTGCAAAGAGATTTCAGTTTCAAAAGATGAACAAGTTCTGGAGATGAATGACTACTATCCAAGCACGATGGTTGCACGCGGTGAATGTCCCTAACTTCATGCCACTGAACTATACATTTCGAAATGGTTAATATGGTAAATTTTGTGTTATGTATAAATTTGGCCCTGATAATAAAAAACAGCAGAAGCCAGAGGAGAAAACTTGTGTTAGGATTATCTGGCCCAAAGTCCCAATGGTGCGGAGAAGCCCTGGGTGACAGAACATGCGACAGATAAGGGACTTCAGGTATTGCTTTGATGGGTTTTACTTTTACAGCCTGAGGGTATGCTGTCTGCCCTTCCCGGAGAGAATACAGGACAGAGGTTGGTGAAGCTCCTGAGCGGTTTCGCAGCTTCCAGAGCAAAGCTGCTTATTTCAGTGGGCACTTTGAATGTCCATGGCCTGGGATCAAGGTTTTACTGAATAATGATGGCCATGGTCCAAAGCGGTTTCCAGGCGGGGATGGCCCTATCATCTCTCACTGTGTTTTGGAGGAAAAGTGATATATTTACAATATTATCTCTGCTGGTTCATTCAAAATTATAGAACCTTCAAGTGAGACCTGATTTTCAGATTTAGAAGATAATTTTTGTCCATTAATCAGCAGCTGGAAAATAAGAACAAAAACCTCGGAAAGAGCTAAAATCCCAAACCGTCACATCTGGGCCTTCTGTCCGTAAGGATCCCATCTCTCAGGGACTCAAAACCTTACCCTGGAAAGTGGGGGTTTTCATACCAACCAAGATAAACAAAACTATTAATTTTTTTCAGAGTGTCTGTTAGAAATATAATTCCACATACCTGCCGGTTTTTAAAAAATCCGGTCTTAAAAATGGAAAATAAAATTTAATACCATGTTATTACTTACAGTTGTCATTGGCAGAGCTTCTAGCTGCCTTCTGAATTTTCAAGCACCACCCAGAGCTGTTTTTGTTTCAAAAAGGATTTTTCCCTCAAGATTTTATGAAGATCTCTAAGTAGAATTGCATGCAACCTTATGAAGGGTATATTTTATCCATTTCACTTCCAGTTCGATTCTTACAATGTGAACTTTGTCATTTTCCAGAAAGAAAAAGCTGTATGTCGTGGGATGCTGCCATTCTGCTATGTCGATCTATAGAATTTACGCTGGACAAATCTGCATGGCCCCGTGCCTGGAAATCTTCTCTAACCCCGTCATCCCTACAGATCCCCATGGGGGCTTTATCTTTGGAACCAAAATGCTGGAAAATTGTAAGATTTAAACTTTGACTTTGTAAAGCTGTTGATGGTGATAATAATAGAGATATGTGAGACAAAGGAAAATAGTTTGTGTAACGTTTTTTTGAAAGACCTAAATTATTTCTAGAAGTCTTAGCAAACCTTCCTTTCACTCACCCATTTCACAAATATGTAGGGAGCACCCTGCATGTGCTAGACACTGTTTCAGGCAATGGAAATACAAAGGTGAACAAAGACAGTTTTGGTTCCGTGTTTGCAAAACTGACTTTTTTTGTAAGGGGGTTATACCTTATACTGCCAATTAAACATAACTCATTAAACTTGAATCATTTCATTATCACTGGAAGTGCTACAAAGAGAACTAGAGGATGCTAGGAAAGTTTTACTGGAGAATCTGGCCTTGTCTGAGGGTCAGCGTCGACTTCTTCAGAAAGGGATGCTTGAGCTCAGAGTCTCCCATAGACCTAGCCAAGGGTCCCCAGACCTATATTTTAAAGAAGCCCATATTTCTCCCATTGTAGACCGTCATGCTCAGGGGGCCCTGAACTTCTAAATCCCCATCTGAAGGACCTCATCTGGGTCTAACATCCCAAAGGGGCAAAGCATGAATACCCTAGGTTTCGGAGGGGGGCAGGAGAGGCTGCTTGCATTGGTGTGAGCATGCATAGACTTTGATGTGCACACCGGATTGCTCTCGGTCCTTTCACAATGTGCAAAGGAACCAAGGATGGGGAAAGAAGGAAGATGAGGCTTTGGCCACTAGCAAAGAACCACAAGTTGTCTTTATATCCCCGCATTCTCATGTGGAGCTCCAGGGGCTTGGAGAAGTCCACATTCTGTCTGTAGCATGTGAACTTCCATTTGCACTCTTGCTTTGAGCCCTAAAAATGTTATGGGTGGTCCCATTTGATCTGGGCTTTGCAAGATGAGTTGGCATTGACTGGGCAAGGAGAGAAGGAGCATTCTGAGCAGAGGGGCCCACACGGGGGATGGCTCCGAGGGAGAGAGGAAAATGATGTGTTTAAGAACTGAGAGGAAGCCACTGCCTCTGGGATATGGCGAGATACTGACTATAACTTGGCTGAAGAACTGCCCAGAACAACAGAAGAACGTCTTTGAAGGAACATACTATGTGACCATAAATGAAAGTTCTCCACAGCATATTTTTGAATAGCTATTTAAAAAATTATGAAATATGGGCGCCTGGGTGGCTCAGTTGGTTAAGTGTCCGCCTTCGGCTCAGATCATGGTCACAGGGTCCCGGGATTGAGTCTCAACTTGGGCTCCCTGCTCAGCAGAAAGCCTGCTTCTCCCTCTCCTTCTGCTACTCCCCCTGCTTATGTTCTCTCACTCTCTGTCAAATAAATAAGTAAAATCTTTTGAAAAAAATTAAAAAAAAAATAAAAATTATGAAATTATTTATATTGCTAAACTAGAATTTCTATACAAGGTATACACAAACATTGAAACAGATGTTTGTAAATAATTTTCTTTCAAATACTGAATTATCGGTGTTCCATTATCTTCATAATCCCCTGACATATAGACAATCGTCCCCCATATTCCTCAAGTCTCAAGCCTAGGAAGTGAGTTCTGTTCCAACTGCTACTCCATCTTAATTTTCACATCCAATAAGTATTTATAATATTCACTCTTCTGTTTCCTAATTTAACTCAGCTGTATTTTCCTCAGCTGCAGTAGAGGAATAATATTATAACAGAGATGTTTGGAGGATGAAACGAACTGATATATAAAAAGTACTCAGAACAGCAGTAGGAAACCACTAGGCTCGTAACAGGATGACCATAACAGGACATGGTCCCTGGACCCATAGGAGCGTCCAATCAGCAGACAAGCAAACACATAAGTAATTCTGTGGTAAGTATAGAAGAGCAGCAAGATTCTAAAACCACAGAGAAGGAACGGATTCATTCTACCTGCACAACAGAGTAAGGTTACACAGAAGAGGAGATATTTGGTCAGAAGCCCAGAGGGAAAAGGACATCTACCTTCCTTAGCAGAAGGGCTGACATGACAGCGTGGGGTAGAAGAGTGTGTTGGGAGAGACTGGCTCATCAGAGTGACAGAGAATGGATGGGTCTCGTGTTGGGAGTATAGCGCGCTGGGACTCAGAGTTGAGCCAGAGTAAGAAGGGACTTGCAGGAGTTGGACGTTTATTTGGTAGGGCAGCGTTTCCCGAGGGATGGCCCTTGGATATTAGACTCCCCTGGGGCAGCTTGTTAAAAATAACGCTCCCTGGGTCCACTCTAGACATCATGAATGGGAATATGGGGCCTGGGGCACTTTAAAAAGCTTTCCAGTTGATTCTTGTATATCCTCGTGGTTGCAATACCATGAGGAGTTAAAGGAAGTTTTTCAAGCATATAATTTACAAATGAGCTTTGTCTTACAGAGTGGCTAGCTAGGGGTGACCAGGTGGCTCATTTGGTTAAAGTGGCAGACTCTTAATTTTGGCTCAAGTCATGAGCTCAGGGTCCTCTGCTGAGCAAGGAGCAGGGAGTCTGCTTCAGGATTCTCTCCCTCTCTCTCTCTCCCTCTGCCCCTCCCACCAATCTCTCTTTCCCTCCCTCCCTCCCTCCCTCCCTCCCTCCCTCCCTCCCTCCCTCAGTTAAATAAATGAATCTTAAAAACAACAAAAAAAAGTGCTTACCTATATCCATACCAATGAGAAAACCAAGAAGCTCACCTTTCAGAAGAAAAATACCTATTTTGGAATGTGGGTTTCCCTCTCAGAAAATAAATTGGTGTCAGATGCTTATTGGATAGTTGTGGAAGGGGGGAATCTCAAAGCAAATATATTTTTGCTTATATTATTCTCACTGTTCCCTGGGTCCCTGACATCCAATGGGGAAAAGATACAAATTCCAGAAATAAGACATGTTAGTTTTTCCCTATGATGGAACACCTAGTAAAGACCCCTAACCGAAAAGAGCCTCGGGGTTTGTGAAATGCTACTGAGAAGACAACATAAATCACAGCAATGCTGGTGAGAAAATCGGTAATATTTCAAATTTCCAGTAATTAATGTCAATGAAACGTAATACTTTCAAGCCTTCTTCCTTAAGATGCATTATCCGAAAACATTATATATTATTCAGTGCAAGCTCCTTGTGCTTAAGATTTTTAGTTTTACAACTCTCTTTCCAACAAGCCTGAGTGTTTAATAAAGAGAATAAAGAGTTTGTGGAAATCTAAACACAGCACAAAGTTCTATTTTTTTTTATTATTACCCTTTATTCTATGGAACATAACATTCTCAAAGCATGTTTAAAATGGGAAAATTCTTGTAATATGATAAAAGGAGAGGAAAATATACAAACTAAAAATGTACATATACAATATATATACACATACGTGTACATGTGTATATACATGTGTGTTTATATATAGTCATGATTAAAACTAGATCCCCAAATAGAGATTAAAGATTAGAAGAACAGAAAGCATGGGTTAACTTGTTGATTCCAGGGATGCTGACATTGTCAGTGATTTCTGGTTCCTTTGTGCTTTTTTATAATTTTGGAAACTTCTCAGATGAACTCACCTTAGTTTTATCATTTGAAAAAGCCCCCAGACGTGTGCACGGTGATGGGGGGATGGGCGGTGCAAGAAGCTGGAATGAGGCACTGGCAGCCTCAGGGGAGTACCGTGGGCCAGGAGAAAGACGAAACCTCCCCGAGACCCAAAGCAGAACCAACTTCTCCTGCCTCTGTGCTCCCCTCTCGGTCGGGATCTGCCTGGTCGCTCAAGAGTGAGTTCTTGGAGGTTGGGAACTGCGTGTAACTCCTACCTGCAGGTTCGGGCGGAGTCTGGCCCAGACATGTTGCAAGGTGGCTTCGATGAGTGACTGCTCTTCGGTTCCTTGGAAGCCGGAGCTGACATCTCCTGCCCTGGAACCAGGCTCTGGATCTGCTGCCCAGAGGTGCCCGCATCACTTTGGGAGCTGAGCTCCAGCCCGGGCAGGGTGAAGAGAAACGCTGATTTCGTGCTCCACTCCAGAGAGCTGCGGGCAGGGTTGGTTTTCTGGTGTTAGGATCTAAGGAGAGAGCTCCCTGCGCTAAATTAGCTAAAATAAGCACGCTGGCTCCCAGCATTTTACCCTCATAGCTTCATTCCTTCGGGATCCGAATTCTTGTAACAGTGCCCTATTAACATGCAAATGCCTCCGGAGGTGCTAAGCCCTTGTCAGCAAACACCTTGCTTATTAACGCGTGTTGGGGAGGTGGGGAAATGGAGGGTGGGGGCAGCTGGAGGACACCTGGGACCTTAGGGTGACTGGGCTCAGAATGTCGCAAGATGTCTAGGCCTGGCGGTCAAGGGGAAGACCCAGGTGGGACACATGGCAGGTAGGAGTGCTCTGGGCCTCAGTTCCCAAGCCTTCCTGGTAGTTTCCCTTTCTCATCAAGTGCACAAGACTAGGAATAGAAAACTATTTGGTAAAGTATTGGGGGTTGTTTGTTGGTTTGTTTGGTTGTTTGGTTTTAGGTGTGTGTTTTGATTTTGGGTTTGTTTTGGGTATTTTTTGTAAATAAGATTGTGATGATTTTTTGAGTCACAAGCATTCACATTCAGTGTTTGGGCCCCAACTATGCAACTCAGCATAGTTTTAAATTCATTTAATTTAATTAATTTAAATTAATTTAAGATTTAAATTAATAATTCTTTGTCTTACATTAATTAATCAACACATATTTAACACCTCTCATTTCTCTCACAAAAGTCAATGTCTTCATTTCTTAGGCATTTTTAAAAATGTTCTCTGAAAGTCTTTCTGTTGGTCTGTGTCTTTCTGGAAATGCCAAGACTAGAGAAATATGCTGAATTTTCCCACTTTTGTGTGTATTATTAGTCATCATGGGAGAGCTAAACAGCACTCTGGATTGAGTAAGATTGCCTGAACAGTTTTCAAATATTTGGGGTTCAAAAAAACCCAAAATGTGTTGTGCCAAAGCATTTGCTTTTCTCTTCATTTTTTTAAAACCCGTGTTTATTTCAAGGAGCATTTATTCCATGTGTTTTTAATGCATTTACACTCAGTTCATTAAAATGCTACTCTATAATAATTCCTTGGCGTCCGAGAGGCCCGTGGAGCCCTTCTGCTTTGAAGGGGTAGGTGTGCTGTGCCCAACCCACCCCGCAGTCTGGAATGGTTCAGCTCCTTCCTGGAGGCCAGGGAGTCTAGGACATGGAGGGCCTGGCACGCGGAGCACTTGTGCCCCGGCGCCATGTTGCTCCATCTACCTCTGCTGTGCACATGGGCCAGTCAGGAGTCAGGAAGGTCCCTCACAGGTTAAGGTTTGCCAGAATCTAAGTGTTTCAGAATTCCATCCCTGCCTCTGTGAATGCTGGTGACCCTGAGGATTTAAGGCCCAGGCTACAGGCCATCTGACCTTATTAACTATCAATACTGAGATGGAGGGGGTGATTAGGTGTTGAGAATGTCCCCACCTTCTCCCTAACTCTGTAGTGGCAGGAAGTGACTCCACCATCTAGGAGAGTTAATAGGAACCTGGTGGACAGGAATTGCTCAGTAGGTAGCAAAGGCCACCTGCCCTTTTTGTTCTAGATGCATTGTCCCACCCTGAATGCAACCGCATGGAAAGGAGTTAGATGCAGATGCAATGGTCAGAAGAAGGATGTTTGCAGCCTGATGTTTATGGGTCAGTGGATTAGCTCAGGGTAGTCTGTTCCCAAAATAAAACGTCTCCATGCGTGCTTCTGGCGGTTCTCCATCTACACGGTCGTACCGCATGTCAAGAACTGGGCTAAATTCTCTACAAACGTCACCCCACCTAATCGTCACCACAGTCCCCTAGGTAGATATTAGCACCCCACCTCGCAGATGAGCAAAATGAGGTGCAGGAAAAAGCGACTTGCCTCCGGTCCTGCAACGGAACGGCTGTCAGTTGTGGGCGGGGTTTTCTTTGACTCAGACCTGCCAGTTGGCATTTCCTAGGCCAGTCCTGGCCTGAAGCTGGGCCCTCCATCACTGGAAAGCCCCAAGTCTCACCTCTTTACTGAAGACTGGCCCTGGAGGAAAAGTCATTATTTTGATGGGTCTTGGTGCGATAGAGAAACTGAAGGACTCCATAAAAATCTGCTTTTTGCTCCTTTTCCTGCCTCTATTCTTGCCAGGACCTGCACCCCCACCCCACTTTGCACATGCCTCAGAATGCAAATAGTGTATGTCTTCCTTGTCAGGGACAAGGAGTTAATGATTTCTTTAGACTAGATAACATCTAGGGAAGGACCAGGTGAGAGTGACCAGAGGAAGCTATCATTTGCTTATTCCAGACTAGCAGTGCTAGACATCTCGATGCCAAGACCTGCTATCTCCAAAGAATAACACCTGGGCTCTTGTCTTTGTTCTAACCAGTTCCTGGATGCCTGAGGAAACACAGACACCTGACCACTGTCCGGAATAAAAACCCCAGACCCTGACAAAGTCAAGACTCATGCTTTTTCCTTTCCCAGTCTCCCAGACGCTCTGTATGTATCTGCGCTCTCTCTATACCTTCAATAAACTCTGCTCTCACTCCCTGCTGGGTGACCTTTGATTTCCATCCTTCAGGAAGCAAAGGACCCTCTTGGCTGGTCCTGCGGGATCCCCTCTGGATCCTCGGACCCAGCCTGCTGGCATCATCTAGAAAAGGGCAGTGCTGGGGCAGGGGAGGGAATTTCCAAAGGCCAATCTCAGCATTAGAAGTGACTCAGATTCTCTCGTCCGTCTTCCCTAAACTCGTTCTCTATCAAGAAAAAAAAACACGTGCTCCAGTTACTCATTGTCCCTCTTCAAGTGTAGGTCACAGCATGGAAGACAATCCTCCAGATGAGGTCTGGCCAACACCAAAGGGTGGGGCTGCCTGTCCCTGCTTTCAACACTCGAAGTCTGTCAACAAAACCCCAATGTGTCTGCTTCCCCAGCCCACCCATTATGTGGCTGCCTCGTGTCACTGTTGCCGCACATGGTGCCTCACACCACTTCACAAACACTTTAACCTCTTACTCACTTATCACTTCTTTCGTATTTTCTCATTCCCCACCAGCACCCGTCCCCGTTCGGTTCCAGGTGGTCTAAACATGTCTTCCTGTTCCTGAGCTGCTTGAGTTTCTTGTGCTCTCACCCCCACTGACCTGGCTGCACATTTCATTCAAAGTCCCTTCTCAGTTGCAGCAAACACGGACATGGGTTGGAGAAGAGGAATGCTGTTTTCTGCACCTGTCTGTGTACTTCTCTCCCGTCTCTGTTAAAAGCCCTAAACTTTCTTGTTCTTCTCGCCCCATGAATTCTTTAAGAAATATCCCTTTTCAATGTCTCCAGTAGTTTTAGAAAACTTCAGCTCATTCTGACATGTGTCTACCTGGAAATTTTGTCACAGGCCAGGCCATGATTTTGGGATCCTCCTTAATTTGAGGGGCCTCCTTTCACCTTGAGAATGAGTCCTTCCCTAGCTGCAAGAGCACCCTGGGAAAGCTTGATGGTTTCTTGAACCTTTCCTTCTTTTTCACTCAAGTTTTAGGGTCAGAATTTTGTCTATTTTGAGCCTCCTCTAACTTTTGTACATCTCTCCTTTAGAATCTCTGGCTATAGAATTATCCAAACTTCCCCTGAAATTTTTGAAACCTGCTTTTCCAAATCCCAAGTTACATCTAATGCCCAACACATTCATTTGTTGACAAAATCATTCAATGATAACATGGTCATATTTTTTTATAGTTCCTATTATTTCCAGACTCCACCTTGACCTGCAGTACTGTTCAGAATTAAGACCAAGTAACAATTCCATGTATTGCTTCCTCCGTGTGCTTCCTCCGAGGCAGACAACAAATTAAATGAAGGCACTACCTTCAGCAAAAGGAGCCACTGAGCAGATATCCAAGTAGATGAAATCCTCCGTCTCCACCAGGAGGTGCTTTAGCGATGGTTTTGTAATCTACAAAAGGAAAGAGTTACCCATCTCTTGGAGGTAGTAGGGTTGTTTGACTTTACTCCCTCAGTAGTGTTTTTCTGACACACTTTCTTTTTACTGTTTTTCAAGGTCTCTCCAAAATTCTTCCATGTAAAAGCTCATAGACTCATGGATTTCTGTGTACTTGCAAAAATGGCCCAGAGTATGAACTAGAAGACATTGGTGTATAACCACCCTTGACTCTTCTATATATTGGGGGTGGGAATACTTTCCTCCGAGGGATGCTGGGAGAGTTAAGCAAGACAGTGTTTGGGCAAGGAGCCATGCAAACTGGAAAGTATGGTACAAATGTTTACAATTATTTTTACTAAGTTATCACTCTGCCTCTTCAGTGAAACATGTCTGTGGAATGAGATACACCTCTCCTTTACAACACTCCAGACTCGAGTCTTACTCTACAACTTTTTGTAAAACCATCTATGAATTTACCTTCCCATATTAGATTAGCCAGATGCCATTGCTGATTAGATCTAATCAATGTACTAGGTAATAAATAAAAAAAAAAAACTTCTTGAAGACAGAGAGCCTCTTTTATTTTGGAACACTGGGCACCAAGTACACACTAGGATCAGGCTTTAGGTGTCTGAAGAATATAGCCTTTTCCGCTTTTCCCTGTTGGTCTGGATTTTGCCTAAACACAGTCAAGCTCTGCACGGGAAAGGGAAGTAACCATATGAGGTTGGCAACCCATTGGTTGAAAAAATAATACATTTGTTTTACTATCAAACAGAGAGAAACAGGAAGAGAAAATAAACTACTACATAGTGTACAACTGAGATTTCTAAACTTAAAACCATAGTATTTATTTTTAAATACCTTCCATTAAGATGTAATTCACATATCATAGAGCATTCACATGCCCATTTAAAGTACACGCTTTCATAGTTTTGATATATTTACAAACATGTGCACCATCACCACAATCTGTTTAGAATATTTTATCTCTCCCCAAAGAAACCCTGTACCTGCTGGCATGAGCAACCACTCCCCATTTCTCCCCAACTCCCACCTGCACAGCTCTAGGCAACCAGTATTCTCTCTCTAGATATACTTACCTAGTCGAGACATTTCCTATTAATGCAATCATTACAGGATTTGTTTATGACTGGCTTCTTTCTCTTAATATAATATCTTCAAGTTTCATCCATATGATTAGTATGTGTCAGTTTTTCATTCCTTTTATTATAAAATAATATCCCACTTAGTGGATATATCACACTTTATTTATCCTTTTGTCAGTTTGAAGGGCTCTCCAGTTTGGAGCTGTTATGGGTAATGCCACTGGGAACACTCATGTGAAAGGTTTGTGGAGATAGGTGTTTTCATTTCCAGGAGTATGTTTAACACTTTGAGGAATTGCCAAAGTGTTTTCCAGAATTGCGCTACCAAGTTACATCCCATCGGCAAGTTTACAAGGGTCCCTATTTCTCTATATCCTTGCCAACTCTTGTTGTCGTCTTTTTTATTATAGCCACCTTAGTGAGTGTGAAGCGGCCTCTCACTGTGGTTTTGATTTGTACCCACCTAAGGACTAATGGTATCAAACATTTTCCATGTGCTAATTGTCCACTTCTACATTTTCCTTGGAGAAATGTCTACTCAAATCTTTTGTCCACTTGTTGAGTTGTCTTTCTATTATTGAATTTTCGAATTCTTTATATTTAGATACCAGTCCTTTATCAGATATATGATTTGTAATTTTTTTTCTCATTCTGTGGGTTGCGCTTTCACTTTCTTGACTGTACAATTTTCAGCATAATTTTCTTTCATTCATTCATTCATTTGTTTATTCATTCAACAAACATGAAACAGACTCCTTTATTTGGATCTTCATCTCTCTACCAGGGGAATAAATGGGAGAGGGGTGGACTAGAACAGCACAGCATTGGCACTGGAACTGGGAGTTTCCCCAAGTCTCTGGGCTCTGGTTTGCTCTTGTTCACATCCCAAACTCTATGGTGTTGACTCTCTTGACCAAAAACACATCATTATTCAGATAACATAAAGAAAATGCATACACAGCATGAGTAAATCCTATCATAATCCTTTCATGTCTGAAAGAATTCACATTCCAAATGAGCCACCGTGATGTATGTCCAGGTCTGCATGTGAGAGAGGCATAAAATCACAGAGACTTTTCTCAGCCCAGAACAGATCATTAACTTGCTTTTACCTCCTATGTCAGGGGTGGAACCCTGGACACCTGCACAGAATCAGAGTCCTGTTCCTGGAGACTAGAGGGGTGGGAGGCAACCGAAAGCATCTAATGCAGACGTTTACCATGAATTCCCTTTGCCCGTCGACTTTGGTCATAGTGCAGGACCTGAGAGGGAAGAAGACCCTTTTCGGAAGACTGGCTTTCAGATATCACTCCAGGCATCCAACAGCACATTGAACAAAGAGCTACTGAGCAAATCTGTCTTTAGAGAACTGACCCAAAGCTCACTATAGGTTGGTTACAAAAGAATGTAACTCAGGAACAGCCAGATGAAAGAGATGAACAGAGCAAGATGTGCGGAAAGAGCACAGATCTTCCCTGTCCTCTCCAAACTCCATTCTCCCCGAAGGTCCACATATTCACCAACCCGGGACTTCTCAGGACAGTTTTTTATTTTTTAACGAAGAAGTTCAATTTACCTATTTCTTCTTTAACTGCTTATGCTTTTTGTGTTAAATCTAAGAAACCATTGCTCAATCCTAGGTCATCAAGATTTATTTCTATGTTTTCTTCTAAGAGTTTTATAATTCCACCTCTTAAATATTGATCTATGCTTCATTTTGAGTTCATTTCTTCGTGTGGCATAAGGAAGTAGTTGAAGTCCATTCTTTTGCATAGGGATATACAGTTGTCCCAGAAGCATTTCTTGAAAAAACTATTTTTGCCCCATTGACTTGTCATGGCACTCTTGTTGAAATCAATTTACCATAAATGTAATAGTTTATTTCTGCACTCTAAATTCCATTCCAGTGATTGTATGTCTACCCTATGTCTTGAATACTGTAGCTTTGTAGTCAGTTTTGAAATTGGGAGGCGAGTCCTCTAATTTTGTTGTTCTTTCTCGAGATTGTTTTGACTATTCTGGATCCCTTGGACTTCCATGTGAATTTTATGATCAGCTTTTCCATTTCTGCAAAAAAGACTTTTTGGATTTTAATAGGGATCACATTGAATCTGTAGGCCAATTTGAAAAGTATTGTTCCTTAATAATATTAAGTCCTCTGATCCATGTATACGGGATATCTTTTTATTTGTTTAGATCTTCTTTAATTTCTTCCAACAAGGTCTCACGGTTTTCAATATACAAGTCTTGTATTTTTGTTAAATTTATTCCTAAATATATTACTCTTCTTGATACTATTTTAAATGAAATTGTGTTCTTAATTTCTTTTATAAATTGCTCATTGCTAGTGTATAGAAAGACAGATGATTTTTATATGTTAACTTTGTATCCTGAATCCTTGCTGACCTTATTTTATTAGTTCAAATAATTATTTAGTAGATTTCTTAGGATTCATCATATACAAAATCATGTTATCTGTAAAGAGAGATCGTTTACTTTGTCCTTTCCAATCTGGATGCCTTTTATTTATTTTTCTTGTCCAAATGCCCTAGCTAAAAATTCCAATGCAATGTTGAATGGAAATGGCATAGGCAGACATTCTTGTCTTATTCCTGACTTTAGAGGGAAAACTTCCAGTCTTTCTGTATTAAGTATGATGGTACCTGAGGGTTTTTCATACATAACCTTTTTCAAATCGAGGGAGTTCCCTTCTGTTCCTAGTTTGATGAATATTTTTATCATGAAATGTATTGGATTATCTCAAATGCTTTTTCTGCATCTATTGAGATGATCAGGTAGGGATTTTTCTCCTTTATTCCATTAATATAGTTTACTACATTGATTACATCCTTTTTTTCTTTTTAAGATTTTATTTATTTATTTGACAGAGGGAGAGACAGCCAGCAAGAGAGGGAACACAAGCAGTGGGAGTGGGAGAGGAAAAAGCAGGCCCCCAGTGGAGCAGGGAGCCTGATGCGGGGCTCGATCCCAGGACCCTGGGATCATGACCTGAGCCAAAGGCAGACGCTTAATGACTGAGCTACCCAGATGCCCCCTACATTGATTACATTCTTGGGGTAAATTCCAGTTGGTTGTGGTATATAATCTTTTTATATGTTGCTGGATTTGGTTTATTAGTATTTGTTGAAGATTTTTATGTCTGTATTCATAAGAAGTATCAGTCTGTGTTTCTTTTCTTGTGCTATCTTTGCTTGGTTTTAGTTTCAGAGTAATCATAAAATTAGTTGAGAAGTATTCCTTCCTTTTCACTTTTTTTGAAAGAGTCTATAAAAGATTGTATTAGCTCTTCCTTTGATAGAATTTATCAATGAAGACATCGGATCTGAGCTTTTCTTTATGTGAAGATTTTAAATTACCATCTCTACTTGTTATAGGTCTATTCAGATTTTCTATTTCTTTTTGAGTCAGTTTCAGTAATTTGTATTTCTGTAGGAATTTTTCTATTTCTTCTAAATTATCTAACTTGCTGCCGTTTAATACTTATTTAATTCATTACTATTGTTCTTATTTTTCCTGGTATTGTAGATCCTTTCAACATAAATTTTGGCTACAAACCTATATAAATTTTTTTACCATATGCCATGAAAACACACATGGTTTTGTGTACATGTGTCATTACAACTTTACTGTTTAATCAGTTCTGTTTATACCCCTGAGAAGGCTGGGGTGACTTAGCTCAATGTAGAGCACATGGTCCAAATTATTATAATTTTTTTCTTATGGTGATATTAGTACAGCCAATACTTATTCAGACAGGACTGCTTTTTAAACTCGTGAGCTAGTCTGTCTTTTAAAATTCATTTCCATGTTCATTCTTTTCTACCTTTTGTGGAATGTGGAAATTCACATAAACAGTGTAGGTTGCAAAAAGGAAAACCACAAATTCAAGAACTCATTTTCTTTCTTTTTATTTATTTTTATTTTTACTATTTTTGAGACACCCAGAAGGAATGAGAAAGGAAGATAATTTGGTTTCTGGGATCGTAGCTCTCCACTTGAACATTTTGAGAACTCTCCTACCTGAAGTCAGACCTCTTAATACAGCTTTTATTTGACAATAACCATAGTGCTTTAAAGGCTAAGCACACACAAGATTGACGAACATGGCATAAATTTAAACAACTCATATTGATTTGTATTAAGTTAGGTTAAAGAAGGATCTTTGTTCCTTCGAGACTTGTCTAATTCAATAGTCAAGATATTTCTTAGGGTTATAAACAATGAGGGTAAAAGAATGACATTCTTGTCTTTGCTTTTCATTGAAAGAACAAAGTGCATACTTCACGTTTACTAGAATAGAAAAAGTAAAGAAGCTTCCTTGTTTTTAAGCATAGCACTGCACACTGAACGTACATTCTTTCTATTCTATGACCATAAATCCAACTACAGTACATAGCAATTCTGTTCCCGCAGTTGCTCAGGAAGTCAGATATCCTCAATACCTCTCCTTCCATCATTCACTCAGATGCAGCAAGTCTCTTAACTGTTGCCACTAGGGTTAATTCTGAACCATCTCATCTAATTTATTTTCCTATTCAATTGCAAAGAAAATCTCCTGGCCAAAAGAAAATATGATGCAGATTTGGGTTTTGCCTAGAAGTCTTTCCAGTTTGCTTTACTCTTACTTATTTTCAGTATAGCATTAGCAAGCAACTAATTGATCAGAAATTGAAGTAGAAGGGCCTGACTCTGGCTACCTGTTTCCACCTTAAACCATTTCCTGTCTAATTAAATCTACTAGGTAAACATTTTTTGTGAAATTCTCAAGCTGATTTTCCTCTAACATTTTTTTTTCCAGGAAAAAAAACAGCCTAGAGAACAAGAATGAAGCTTCCATGGAAAACCCCAGAAGGAATTCAAGTGGAAATACCCTGAGGTCCCTACCCACATGACCTGGCCTAGCAAATAATTGCCAAAGGTGATTGCCCTCAACACTACTACCCACTGACTCAAACTTTCTTCTAACTGTGTGGTAAGTACCCTGTCCTGGGGAGGGGGAGGAAGCAGCAGCCCTGCCCTGCTGCTGACCTGCAGCTCTGCCCTTTTCACCCCATGAGGCACTTGCAGAGGGAATTACACTTAGTTTTTATGCCTTCCTCTTGCTGTGTAGAAAAGAGTCCCACAATGCCCCTGGGATACAATCCATGGATGCTTTGCCTTGTCCTGGTCACAGGCTCTCAGTATAAATGTTCTGTGGTCCAACGTCAGCATCTCCTAGGGGCTTATTAGAAATACAGACTCTCAGCTTCAATCCAGACCCCCTAAATCCAAATTTGCAGTTTTATTTAACAAGATCACCTGATCATTCCCAAGCACCTTAAAATCTGAGAGGGACTGCCCTAGAGCCATGGTTTCCAAACTTTAGTGTGTACCAAAATCCTCTGATGGGCTTGTGGAAATAGATTATGAGTCCTACTCCCAGGGTTTCTTATTCAGTAGGTCTAGAGTAGAGCTTGAAATTTGTTTTTAAAAGTTCCTAAGTGATGTTGATTGGGCCGATCTGGAGACTATAGTTCAAGAAACACTTCCCTAGAGGTATCGCGTCCCATCCCACAATGACTAGGAATGTCGAGGAATCTTCAGAATCTAAAACGATGTGATCTGCAAATTATTAGAAGTAACTCATCATGTGATTGGAGCTATCTCTTTTCTTTTTTTTTTTTTCTGCTTTGCCACATCCTCCTGCTACCCGCCGAAAGTCTGTAGGTCTGGTTTCCTCTAACAGCTCCTGGTTCATAGCGCACCACCCTCCCTGCACTTCCTGCCCCCAAGCTGGAACACACCAAGGTTGGCCAAGTTCTGGCTGACATGGCTGGGAGATGTCTCCCCTGCCCTGCCGTGGGCTACCTCTGGGTGAGTCAGCTCCAGGACTACCCTCCTACCCCAGGCCCTCGTGTTCAACACTTCCCTCTATGCACAGCCATTTGACTGTTCTCCTGAGGAGAAGGCCAGCTCAGGCCCTGCCCTTCTGCACCTCTAAGCCTCACGTGCCCCTCTCCCCCTTTTCCTCCTTAGCATAGTTGGTTGTACTGTTTTCAAGAGCTTTCTATCTCTGCCCCTGGACGAGAGTTCTAATACAATTTTGGCAAGGGACGGATGTGCCAGGAAGGACCCAGAGCCAGAGTGGGACCTTACTGGAAATGCTGAGTGGCAGAGCTCCAGCCCGGGGCCGAGCAGGCTTGGGGAGTCAGTGCGGTCTGCTCCCTGCAGGCAACCAGCTCAGAAAGTGTGCCCATTTCCCTGAAGAAGCATCTCACACCCCCAGGTCCTTTGGAAAAGCGGTCTTGTCATGTGCATGTGGTCAAGCCAGGTTTTCAAGCCACAGTTAAGATCCATCAAAAATGTTTAGCTAAAAAAAGTTCAAAGTGTGGTTTATAGGTGGCCTGCTCGAACGTGAATTGGTGATGGACTAAGACTGCAGAGAGACCACAAAGCACACCCAAGTCTACTTTTTAGAGCAATTTCTACTTCCAAGGCAAGGGAGAGTATTTCCTTTATGTAAAAGCACTCCCCCCTCACCTGTGCCCCCCCAAGCAGCTTCATGTAAAAGTCTCTCCTTTGCCTGAATGAGAAAAACATCTTTAATGCAGTTGTACAAATGCGATTTCCTCCCTGGTGAATATCACATTCTTGTGGGTTCACAAAAAATAAAACTCCTTTTCCTTTTGGCTGAGAATTGCTTCTGAAGAGGAAAGGCGGTTTTGGGTTTTGGTGCTTTCTTTCCCAAGCAGAACACGGTTTTGGGTTGTTTTTTTTCCCCCCCGGTGGTGAGAAACTGCCCATGTGATACACACAGTCAATTTTCACCTGCAACTAAATTGGTTTCACACTGAATTTCCCATTTGGACGAGGAAAGCCATGCTTTACCTGGTGAACTGGTAAAATGTTATCCTGGACCACATTTGCCAGAACCTATAAAACAGCCAGTCATGGAGGAACTTTCTCCAGGAGCCAGGAACCACAAGGACATTAACCCTTTTGTAGTGAAATTAGGTTAAAAAAAAAATTCAAATTCTCAGACTGAAGGCCAACCATGTCCTCTTGGGGCCCGACTGTATCTGGTGGCCAGGTGGGATCTCAGATTTGTCCCTCAGCTGAGAGACCAAGACCCTTTGCAGACCCTTTTCTCCCCCACAAGATAGCACTCAGCCTCTTGCACGCCACCACTTCAGAAACCCCCAGGTTACAGGCAATGAGGTAAATGCCTGTTCGGGACCGACGATGCTTGCCAGGTCACCGATTTACCGGACATTTTGTTTTTCTCACACTGAATTTTTATTGTCTGGGTTTTGGTAAACTCCTTTCTCCCGGGTTCCTTCACTCCCTGGGGTGCTGAAGAGGAGGAGGGACCCTGACATCAGTGAGACGGTACGGTTCATGCCCTTCCGGGGCCCCTCTGGTGAGAAGGAGGGGACCGTGCCTTCTGCCAGTTGGCAGTGACGTGGAGCCGGAAGGCCGCGAGGCGGTGCTGAGTGCTTTGTTCCCGAGCTGTGCTGCCACAGGTGGCCGTCGCTCGCGAGTCCGGCTGGCCTCTATAAAGTGAGCTCAGGGCAGAAGAGTCGCTTCTAGGAAAGGGCATGAGGAAGTCAGGTTCCAAAGCCTACCCATCAGGCAAAACACAAGAATAATCAGAACTGCCTTCGAAAATCTCCAGCGTGGAACAGATCTGTGTCCTCGATTGAGCTGACATTGAGGGGCCACGTAAAGGGGGCTGTGTATCTCTCTCTCTTCGGGGCGAAGCCATCAGCCTACGAGGAGCACTGAGGAAATGGGATCCCAGGGAAACAGCTGATCCACAGGTCAGGCTGAGGCAGGGACTTACTCAGGGAGACAAGGCTACTTCCTCCTGTCCCTCGTCCTCCCTACCTGCCTCCTTGTTGGTACAGAGTTTTTTATGGAATTCAACTAAGTAAACACAAACCTATACAAAATACCATCGTATCGTTTATGAACGTCAGGATGGCAATGATGGCAATGAGGACGTATTTGCCTAAATGTTCTAGGGATAAGACCCTTTTATGTATCTACCTTCCATCTTATCTTCATAACAACCCAATGAGGTGATTCTTGTTAATTTTATTTCAGAGGTTGGTAGTGAAGTTCAGAGAGACGGGACTGAGACAGGGACCCACGCTCCCTCCCTAGCTCAGGATACTTCCACAGCAGCACACTTGACCTCAGGTAAGGCACAGAGAAAATGATGGGGTTCCAGATCAGCCAACAGTGAGCAGCCAAATCACCAGGTATGGAACAAGGCTCTCATGCATATACTCTATTTAAAGATTTTGGTCTTATGATTGAAAACATTGGATTCATCACTTATAACCATTATAACTACCATTGTAGTCTCTGGTGCATTTACAAAATGTAACATAACAACACATTCCTAACATTTTGGTTTCTTAGTTAATATATCTCATCAATACAGGATGTGTTTCCATGCCTACCCTGTGGGGAATTGATAACCCTTACAATGAGTTGGGCACCTTAACTACTTCCCTCTCCAGCCTGAACTGAGTATTTTTAAGTGCTTTTAATTTGGGTGTTATTTATAATTACAAAAATAAAAACAAAAACAAATGAACAAAAACCCAACCTTGTAAACAAGATAAATCCGTGGAAGATCCTACTAGGATCCATCTTTATTCCAATACCACTTCTGACGCCAAAGGAGGGGGTCTTGGTTTTTTTTCCCCCCCACACTGACCAATTTTCTTTTCTTTTTTTTTTTTTTTAAAGATTTTATTTATTTATTTGACAGAGCGAGAGACAGCCAGCAAGAGAGGGAGCACAAGCAGGGGGAGTGGGAGAGGAAGAAGCAGGCTCCCAGCGGAGGAGCCCCCGATGCGGGGCTTGATCTCAGAACGCTGGGATCACACCCTGAGCCGAAGGTAGATGTTTAATGACTGAGCCACCCAGGAGCCCCTCACACTGACCAATTTTCTGATGTAAGCTTGGTGTCCTACAATTTAATTCAATTTAATTCTGACACTTAGTAGAGTGGCAGTGACTGGCAGGTCCCACAAGTTAAGGACTTAGTCCCATAAGTCTGCTCCCACTTCAGATACCAGTCATAAGTCCAGGCCACCTACTTCTCACCTACTGGCTATAAATTGGGGGTTCCCACATCTCATTCCTCAGGTTTGACAATTTTCTGGAGCGGCTCACAGATCTCCGGAAAATTGTTTACTTACTATTACCAGTTTGTTATAAAGGATACGACCCAGGAACAGCCAGATGGAAGACAGGCAAAGGGCAAAGTGTGGGGGAGGGATGGGAGAGGGGGCAGGTGAGGTTTCCATGTGGCCACGCCCTCTTCAGATGCACTACCCACTGAGGATCTCCTTGTGTTCACCAACCCAGAAGCTCACTGAACCCCGTAGGTTGAGGAGGTTTATGGAGGTTCCATCATTTAAGGAAGGTGGCTTAAATCACTGGCCATTGGCAATGAATCCCAGTCCTACTTTTCTCCCCAGAGGTTAGAGGGGAGGAGGGGAGGCTGAAAGTTCCAACCCTCTAATCCTGACTTGGTCTTTTTGGTGACCATCTCCCATCTAACTAGGAGCTGCCAGGTACCAGTCGTCTCATAGCATGCAAAGCACTCCATCATTCCAGAGATACCTTAGAAGCTCTCCTGTCAGGAACTGGGGATGAAGACCAAATATATATCACAATATCACAGGATATTTACACCCTAATTAGGGTGGGAACATACAATGGAATACAAGTACTGATATTAAAGATTCATATTGTAGGAGCTCCTGGGTGGCTCAGTCGTTAGGCGTCTGCCTTCGGCTCGGGTTGTGATCCAGGGTCCTGGGATCAAGTCCCGCATGGGGCTCCCTGCTCAGTGGGAAGCCTGCTTCTCCCTCTCCCTCTGGCCCTTACCCCACTGCTCTCTCTCTGTCAAATAAATAAATAAAATCTTTACAAATATATTTAAAAAGATTCCTATTGTAGAAGACTACCTATTGGTATGGGAAAATGGCCATGACTACTAAATAAACAGTATGCTAGCAAGGCTATAGAATTTGTAAAGTATATGTGGTATGCATGCATGCCAGAAAGAAAGGTCCAGAAGGATATGTAACCAGAGGTTTCCACAAATAGCAATTTTTGTTTGCTTTTTTAAGTATTTGTCCTTTCCATGTTTCTCAAGCTTTCTACGTTGAAGATGTCTGAGTTTTGAATCGGGGGAGACCCATTATTAAACAATAAAGTCAAAACTTTAAATTGCACACATCCTTAGGTATGCTTGTGACAATCCCCCTTCAGGTGCCAGGCAGGTCCCCACTGTCAAAGCTGGCCTGACAGGGGACGGGAACATGCTGACACCACAGACTAGCACCCCAGTTTCCTCCTGACCAGCACCCCGACATGTCACCACCACACAGAAGGATTCTCTTCCCCCCAACTTCTTGATCTAACATTGGCATTCTCGTCCTGCAAAAGAACATACAAAGACAAGTTAAAGCTTCCATATAACTAATACATCTATTTTCATTTTCTGTCTTCCTTCTCTGGTAAGATGAACTATGCATGAGAAAATGAAGGATTAAAGCATTTTAAAGTACACGAGGAACGTAAATGACATACTAGTTGTGCTTGTGTGTGTGTTGTGAGAGAGGGGCTGGCAAGGAGTTGACTTGAATTATCTACAGAATTATCTCAGTGTCTCCTCACTGTGAATGGGTCAGGCACCACGGACTAGTGAGCTAAGTTTAAAATGCCGTAACTTTTGTAACTCTATGAATGAAGGAAGTGCAACAAAATCCTCTAAGTATCTGTGTTTCTCCACTGAATTTTTCATAACTCTTTAAAAATGTAACTCATGGGGCGCCCAGGTGGCTCAGTCAGTTAAGCGTCTGCCTTCAGCACAGGTCATGATCCCGGGGTCCTGGGACCGAGCCCCACATCAGGCTCCCTGCTCAGTGGAGAGTCAGCTTTTCCCTCTGTCTCTGCTGCTCCCCCTGCTTATGTGTGTTCTCTGTCTCTTTCTTTCTCTCTCCCTCTCTGTCAAATAGATAAATAAAATCTTTTTTAAAAATAAAATAAAATGTAACTCATAATATCTGTTCCTTGAACCTAAAATTTAAACAATCAGTTTTAGCAAAATAAGATTGATTCTCATAGTCCATGAAACCTACATAGAAAGATCTACAGAGTTGAAAAGATAGTCTCTTTTTAGATATCATCACCATCCTTACCTCTAGGGAAGAAAATCTGTGGTATGGACTTCTGAATGGTTTGTTTGTTTGTTTGTTTGTTTGTTTGTTTTATGAGGTTGAGTTCCAGAATTTTCACACTAAATTCATATTTCATTTTGTGCAGGTCCTGAGATGATAGAAAGAAATGCTTCTGCTGTGGAATTCTCTATCAAGACTTTACAATGTTCATTGCTCAAGTCATTTAAAATAAAAACCAAAAAACACTCTCCCTTTAAAAGAAACATTTTGATCTTTTAAATCCATACCACGTCTCTTTTTGCCTCTATCGAAAGCTGGTTAGCCTCCAAGGAATAGCAATTTCATTCTGGCAGAATATTGTAAAGATCTTTCGCAAAGCTTATTGCAAATGTTTTCATCCATTTCTGCCATTCAGAGCTCCACGGAACTCAAAGGTGGCTACGAGCCCCCATCCCGGGGAGTACAGTGATGGATCCCAGAGAGAGGCTGCGGACCAACCAGCAATCCAAAGCAGCGGGAGCCTACAGTTCCACCACCAGCACCAGGTTGAACCTTTCCAAGTAAAACACATCTGTCTTTCCCATTGTTCAGACTGATTTCCAGGCGGACTTCGAGAAGACCACGTTCAGTGTAAATGTGATTTAAACTTCCATCTGTGAAAGCAATTAAACAACACATTCTGGTTTTAAATTCTTGTGCTGAAACAAAAGCAAGTCCCCATCCACCAGTGAGCTTATCAGTCCTTTCTGTCTTTGCTGAAATGCCAAACAAGAACTGCTGAAGAAGGGAAAGAGAGCGAGCAGAGCTATCAAGTGTGGCTTTTCATGTGGGAGTTACAGGGAGCTCTAAACCTTCCTAAACCAGAATGCCTTCCAAGCTGGAGGGGTTCATCTGGGTTAGATGCCCTCAGAATCCACTGTTCCATCAGCCCCTTATTTGGGAAGGTGGCTGCAGAGAGCGAGGGAAGAAAATGTCTTTTCGGGAGGACAGTGGGTTCTTTTTTTCTTTTTTATAGAAAATACAGAAATATCTTTTTATTTTTATATATTTTACATTACAAAAATACTGAATGCTAATTGCCTATTTAAGGAAAAGAATTAATGAGAAGTAAAAAAGTATGCAAAATCTTACCACCCAGAGAGAAGCCAAATGAAGATTTTGGTGTATTTCTTTCACATTATTCTGTAATGATCTGCCCATCTACGTGCCCTCTGGTTGGATTCAGTTTGCTTCACCAACTTCAGGTGTGAACACAATTGTGTCGGTTTTGTTTTATTAAATTATTCTTAGATAGGAAAAAAATAAGTACCTCCCTCTTGAACTAACCAAAACTCTGGCAAACAGTCCAGTTTAGACTTTCCCTGTAGAAGGGCCAAGTGGGTGTCAGTCACTGACACACGGGGTCACAACTGAACACAGTCCCCTCTTCCTCCAGTCCGCTGGACCCATGACAAGCCATGCTGCTGTCATGCCTTTACTGGCTTAGGTTTCCACACAGCCAGCTGTGGTTGTCCTCAGGGGGGCTCCCCGGTTTCCATTCTTTCAGGTCTTAAGGGTTCAGCCTCTGCACCCTGTTCCAGGGTGACGGGGTCTGGCATTTTCTGGGCCAGATTCAGTTTTCACTCTGAACCCTTGGGCTCTGATTTGAGCCTCATATATTTAGTAATTGCTGATTATTCTATTATACACATAAAATGATTTATTTAGCCTTTCTCCTCTTACCGGATATTTAGGGCTTTTATTTCCATTTCCCTAATATTATAAATAATCATAATGAGCATTTTTGTTCATATGTCTTTGAACACATCTCTGATAACTTTCTAAAGGTGGAATTACTGGGTCGAAGTATGTGAACGTTTTAAAGCTCTTTTGTGTATATTGTAGAATTGCATAGTAATCTCTTCCAGTTAAAATCGTGATGAGATATCACCTCACACCTGATGGAAGGGCTATCTTCACGAGCACAAGCAATGAGAAGTGTTGACAAGGATGTGGAGGAAAGGGAACCCTTGTGCCCTTTTGGTGGGATTGTAAATTGGTGCAGCCACTGTGGAAAACAATATGGAGGTGCCTCAAAAAATTGAAAATAGAACTTCCACATGACCCAGCAATTCTACTTCTGGGTATGTATCCAAAGGAAACAGAATCACTATCTTTAAAGGGAATCTCCAGTCCCATGTTCACCACAGCGTTATTTACAAGAGCCAAGACATGGAAGCCACCGTACTGTCTTAGTGAAAATATGATTTGATATATATAATGGAATATTACTTAGCCATAAGAAAGAAGAAAACCCTGCCATTTTCAACAACATGGATTAACTTTGAAGATGTTATGCTAAGTGAAATAAGTCAGTCAGAGAAAGATAAATACCATACGATTTCACTTCCATGTGGAGTCTTGGAAAGAAAAAAACTGAACTAATAGATACAGAGTACAGATCAGTGATTGCCAAAGGCATGGGGACACAGGGGGGTAAGGGAAATGGATAAAAGTGCTCAAAAGGTACAAACTTGCCGTTATAAAATGAGTAAGTCCTAGGGATGTAACGTACAGTGTAGTGAGTCTAGTTACTAATACGGTATTGTGGCTTTGAAAGTGGTTCACAGAGTAGATCTTAAAAGTTCTCATCACAAGAAAAAAAACCCTGCAACTGTGGGTGGTGATGGATGTTAACTAAACTTATTATTGTGATCACCTCACAATAGCTACATATTTCACATCATTATGTTGTACCCCTAAAACTAACACAATGTTATATGCTAATTCTATCTCAATTAAATAGTGTAAGATAAGATGATACCATATGAACAATATTAGAATAATGGTATCATTAGCAACCAGGGAAATGGGAAGTAAAATAAAATAAAAATTTTAAAAAAGAATGAACGGATGGGAGAAAAGGAGCACAGTCGTGGAAGCGCAAACATCAAACACAAAAGCAGTGGTGTCTACGTCCCCACGGGCAGGGTTGATGTGACCAAAATGAACTGGTGAAAGAAATGCTATCGCAGTTGTGTTTACATTGCTTTGTATCTTGTGTAAGTACATCTCAGGGCAAAAGGCAATTTAACATGGATTTGACTACCGTAATCGCCCCCGCAAAAAAAATCTTCCAGACAATGATGTGTAAGAGTGTCCCTCTCACTCAACCTCTCATTAGTGCCCAGTGTTACCATTGTCAATTGTATGTTTGAAAACTGGTGTCTTTACTGTTTCAATTTGCATTCTTTAATTCAAACTAAAAAAAACAACAATTGTCAGTATTTTTAGTATGGACTGTCGTATGTCTTTTTTCTGTGACTTCTGTGTCCCTGTGTAAAGGCAGAGACAGACAGGTTTACCTGAGCAGCCCATTCACCCTCTCTGAAAGGTGAAGACACCAAATGCCTGGGGGAAGAAGAAATGACACCTGTCTTACATTTCCGTCTATTGGCTGACTGAGTTATTTGTTCTGGGCTGCAAAAGGAAGGCATTTTTGATGTTTTTAGTTGGGATTTCTGGTTTATCACTTTTTTTTAAACTATTATTGTATTTTCTCCCTACTTTTGTCTTGTGATAGAAAGAAATATATGGCTAAGAATTACGCCCAGTATAAGATAATAAAGTTATATCAATTCACCCAGGGAATCAGAAAATTCAGCCTTTTCCACTGGTTGCAATTAATGCCGTTTCACAAAGTGCTATGACCCAAGAAACCAAAACTTTGCCTGGCACCATGAAGATAATTACAGCCAACCTGTGATTATTTTCATCCTGGCCTTTCTGTGAATAACGGTGTAAAACAATCCAGAGACATCAACTCTTCTGAGTCTTACTCTGGTGGAACTCATCGACCATGTCTGTGGTATTTTTTATTAGAAAAAATAAATGACAGAGGCCAGTGAAGATAATTTTAAAAGTAATTAAGAACCCACTTTGTAATAAAAGAAGATACCCAAACTCTGCAGAATTTTCCTAGTATCGCCAGGTCCAACTGAAAAGTCAGTACTCCAGGAAAAAAAAATTGTTCCCCCTTTAGAAGAGTGTTTCAAATCTTGAGCCTAAGTTTTAGTTCGTTGTTTTGCATTTTTGAGGTTTAAACTTTTCTGAAAGGTAAAATGAAGAGCAGAGTCTTCAGAACCCTGAGGAAGAAGCTCACACACCCAAGATGGTCACTGTTTAATTGGGGAGATTCATTACTTGGATTTTTCAGTTTTGGTTCAACTCGACCTTCCACTTACAAACTTCAAACTTCCAATAGTTTGTTGTTGTTATTTATTGTCGCTGTCTCTTCATCTGCCGCGAACATGACACATGACCCGATTCCAGGCACCCCCTTTTAAAAGGCACTTAATTAAACAAACCAACCAACCGAAGGATTAAGAATTATAGGGAACCTCTCTAGGAAACCTAGGGTCACAGCATTAGAAACAACATGGAAATAGATCATAGAATCCTGTCAAGTATTCTAAATCTAATTTATGTGGTCAATAATATAATTCTTTCCATCTCTGCAAGAAACTTATCCGCCACACACTTGTGACTGTATAGCTTGAATACAATTTCTCCTCTAACCATGCTCCCATTAAAATGTAACACATGTCTAGAGCAAGCATTAAATCAAAAGACAAAGTACAGGAAATCGTTTTCATGTGTTGCCTGTGCTTGAAAAGAATGGAAAAGAGGAACCTTTGCAATTAATGCTGTCTTAATACTTCATGGCTCAGTATGCAGGATCATGCCTATTCTTGACCTCCTCTCTACTCTTCTCAAGAAATGATACAATCGCACTTTGTTCCTCCTCTCAGGTAAACCATGAGGTTTGTGTTCGGCGAATGGTTATCTAAATAGATTTTCTCATGTGAAAGTGAAAAGGAAGAATAGGTATGTGTGTGGTCTTCCATAAATGTAATTATAACCAGAAACAAAATCTAAAGCGCTACTACACGTTTTAACTGCCTTTACCAATTTCTCAATAAAAGCAGGAATCTCCTAGAAGAGGAAATACATTCTGGAAGCGCTGGATGTGCTCTAAGAAGGAAGGAAAACACGATCGCTTGTAAAACCAGTGCGAGTGTCAGCTTCGTCCTCTCAGGCCTGCTGTGCCCGAGGCCGGCTGCGGACAGGGCTGGCTGGTTGGTCGCCGAGGCAGCTCCTCACACGGCCCTGCGGCGAAACTAACCTGTCGCTGGCGACAGCAGGGTCAAGTTCTCGGTCTCGCGGTGGGGACAACCTAAGACACTGCGCGTCCTATTCGGTAGGTCAGCGTCCAATTTCTCTAAATGGGAGCTCAGAGGCATTGAGTCTGGGGCAAGCTTCTGGAGAGGAGATGTAGAGGGGTTGCTAGTTTGGGGGGTTCTAGTGTTCATTTGTGAAAAAAGCAAAACTTGCACTTACTGAGACGGTCCATGAACTGAAAAAAGATTGGGTTTTGTTCCTCCCATGTATGCAATGCAGTTAGATACTCCCCTCGTGAGATAAATATAGCTGAGTAATTTAAATGACCCAGAAGCTCCTTACTTACAAACTGGCTAGTTTCTGGAAAGTATTCTCAAATTCAGTTGTTTATAAGACCGAAGTGATTTTATAACAGCAACAGTTATCCCATTTGTTGGCAGTGAACAGAGTCACGATTCTTATGCTCTGGCTCATACCTTTTTTTATAAGCATGAAAATGTGCAAGTTGAAAGTTTATAAGAGGTAGGCATCAATACTATAAATAAATGTATAACCCATGTGCTAGCTTCCTAGGACGGCTGTTAGAAATTACCACAAACTGGGTGGCTTAAAACAACAGAAATTTATTCTCTCACAGCTCCGGAGGCTAGAAGTCTAAAATTCAGGTACTGGCAGGGTTGGTTATTTCTGGAGGTTCTGAGAATCTGTTCCATGCCTCTCTCCTAGCTTCTGGTGATTGCTGGCAACCCGTGGTGTTCCTTCGCTTGTAAATATATGACTCCAGTCTCTTCTCATGATGTCCTCCCTACATGCCTGTGTCATGCTATATCCAAAACTCCTCTGCCTGCAAGGACATTAGTCATTGGGTTAGGGTCCACCCTCATTCAGTATGACTTCATCTTAACCTGATTACATCTGCAAAGACTGTACTTTCAGATAAGGTCACTGTCACAGATACGGGGGTTAGGACTTCGGTATTATCTCCGGTGGTGACACAATTCAACCCATAACATCTCCCAAACAGGTGTTTCCATTCAACAAATTACCTTTGCGCGTATGAATGAATACATTGTGAAAATGTCTTACTTAGGGCGCCTGGGTGGCTGAGTCAGTTGGGTGGCCAGCTCGGTTTCGGCTCAGGTTGGGATCTCAGGGTGGCATCGAACCCCACATCAGGCTCTGCGCTCAGCACGGAGTCTGCTTAGGAACTCTCTCTCCCTCTCCTTCTCTCTCAAAAAGTAAATAAATCTTTAAAAAACAAATAAAGAATGTATTACTTACATCTTATACTCTACTGGGAACTTTATGTACCCACTGAATTTGAGAAACAGGCACATTCTAGTATTGACGTAACAGCAACGGTTTGTGTATATGTGTATTATTTATGGAGATACATATGCACCCATTTAGCACACACACACACAATCTTTTTATATTAAAATACTTTTTTTTTAAGATTTTATTTATTTATTCGACAGAGATAGAGACAGCCAGCGAGAGAGGGAACACAAGCAGGGGGAGTGGGAGAGGAACAAGCAGGCTCACAGCAGAGGAGCCTGATGTGGGGCTCGATCCCATAACGCCGGGATCACGCCCTGAGGCGAAGGCAGACGCTTAACCGCTGTGCCACCCAGGCGCCCCTATATTACAATACTTCTGTCTGAGAATGTAATGAGGCTTTACTGAGATGCTTCTGTTGCTAGGCATATTTATACATATACAAGCTGAACGTATCTAAAACTGCCCAATCATCTTTGAACACATTCCACAAATCAGTAACCGTCACTAGAGAAGGACACCCTTCCATTGATGAGATTCAGCATGCCTGTTTCTTAAAAAGTGGAGGTCATCAAATGACACATTGCAACTAGCACCCTGTTCCCCTTCACCTTTTTGTTTTTTGAATCCAGTGTTCATGGACGTTATGGCTGACTGTTCATAAAACCTGTTCTTTCTTCATCCTGTACATGCACCTAGATGACATTTTTAAGCCAGATAAATGTGGCCGTGAGTCTGACTTCTAGTCAATGGAGAACGAGCAGAAGGGATGTGTGCCATTTTAGCCCTGGCTTACAAAAATCTCCCCTACATGTTTCCTCCTTCCTTTGGCTTGAATCAGACAAGCAAAACATCCTTCGAAGCCCTGTGTTGGTGGAAGAGCCACAGGATGAAAGCAGCCTGAGTTTCTGAATCACACTGCTTGGTGATCACGAACACCCATCTTGAACCGTGTCATGTTTGAGTCATTCTCATTATCATGCAACTTGGGAAATGTTTGTTTCAACTCTTAACGCTACCTTAATTTAAACACATTTGCTACAAGTGGAGGCTTGAGCTCACCTATCTCAGGATAGAGGCGGGTGAGAATGACTGAAAAGGAGTGTCATTGTTGCCTGATTGCCGTGCTTCTCCACCCCACTAATGCCATGAAGCCTAGGCGGCTGATCACTCACTGACATGACTTCTATCAAATTGCTGAATTCCGTCTATACAATACTCTGCCATGCATATTTCTCTCTTATTTCAAGTCATTGTCTTGTCTCTCTCACTAAACAGTAAACATGTTAAAGACTTTTGCTTCGTCTCTTACAGCTCTTAGTTCAGAGTCCAGAACTATTGAAATGTTCAATATACGTTTATTGATCTTTGGGTAAACTGATTCTTAACAAAGCCAAGGGCAAGTTTCACCACCCAAGTAAGTTTTGATGTACTCAATGACTTTTAAAACCTAGTTGCAAGGCCATAAATGAATAAAAATGTAAAGCATATGTATATTAATAAATATACTTGAAGTATAAACATTTAGAACCATAAATACTACTAAAATCAATTGAAATGTGTGTTGCTTTCTTCATTCAAGGAGATGAAAGAGGTTTTTATTGGATTTTTCTTGTAGCATTTTGAGAGAAGGCAGGACATTTTTAGAAACAAATTTACTTTGAACTGAGAATTTCAATGTGTTTGCTGCTGCACCTCTTCTAATTTATCAAATCAGTTAAAATTAAATTAAAGGGAGGGAACCCACACTATTTCTCAGGTTTAATCATAGTAAATGGGCTCACACAACTAAACACAGGCCATCTGTAAATTATATCCTTTGCTTCATAATTTCTGTTTCACAATCGGGTACCATACTAATGAAAATATAATTCAAGCCCAGGTCCGATTAACCCCAGTTCACTTCAGTGACCTAGATGAAGACCTATAAGCACCATGTAATTCTAGGAGACAAGTGGAAAGGCGAAGAGTAATAGAAGGTGAAGATGTGTCCCTGTAATAGCTGTTGTCTCTTTCTGACCAGCTTTTCTCCATTTTTCTGATAGCACAGCTTACCTGCTTGGTCTGCTAAGAAGTCCAAAGATTCCACGTGAGACCAGCTATGGTATCCTTCTGTCCCCAGACACTGTGGAAGCCAGGATGACAAGTGAGACTCGGGTGACCCAAACTGAGCTCTCTCCTGAAATTGTTCCACTCAAGGTTCCACTTACTTTTCTGGTGGCAGAACTGCTGGCCTCAGGAGAGGGATGTCTTTGCCTATCCCATGGAGATGGAACATCTGGAAGTTAGAGAGGATGAGGTCAGCACAGATAAAAAGCCGAGATACTGAACAGAACTAGAGAAAGAAGTAGTCCCGATAGCATTTGGGAACGATATTGAGTCATTCCTGAGGCCAACACTGTCCTTCATTCTGAGTTTGGTTTTGTGAGCCTATAAACTCCCATTATTGAGTTAAAGCTGGCTTGTGCTGGATTCTCATCACTTGAAACTGAAAGATGGTATCAGCAGTCCCTAAGGCTGATGTTTCCCTCTCACTCTGGCGTGGGACCATCCTCGGTTTCTGCTGGTTTGATTTTTCTTCTGCGCTTGGTAATTTCACTTTGCTATTGCTCTGGCTTCGTTTTTTCACACAGTTTTCCGATGAGACCTGAAAGCGTGCACCTTATACTACCTAGGCATATGCACTGTAGAAACCACATAAATGTTTGTGCGTAATCTGCCTAAAACCCTGGACCTTGTACTTCATGGCACCTTATCTCACAACCCACTCCATTTAACAAGCTAGGAAATGGCTTGCAAAGTAGACTCGGTGGAGTAGTGGGTGGGCAACTCCAAGAGGCAGCTTCACTGTTTTAGTAAAAGAGCGTTTGGTTGGCATGTAAAACAACTTCTAAACTTTTTGCAAGCATCCTGTAAAGACTGGGATTTGGGGAAAGTAATATAATCGGAATAACAAAAATAATATTGTCCAGGATTCATGAGTAATTGAGAGCTTATCGTACGGTGGAAGAGAATTCACTGAATTTAGAATCAGAAAACCTAAGGAACATACCTGATTGTAAAAGAAAGAAACATAATTTCATGATCTCCAGCACCTCTAATAACCACTAGTCTAGTTACAACTGATACTGATCGTATCAGTGGCTGAGTCATACTCACAGAGTAATTTCCCATGGGACTCAGTCACTTCTTGTCTGTAAATACATTATTTTTTTATTCCAGGATCTTCCTAGTTTTGTGCCACCTGAACTCCTAGTATGTTACAGAGGTGGAGACGATTGTTGCTATGTAAGTATTCATTTTCTAAATCTCTGTAATTCTATGAAGAGTTTGAGAAGAACCAATAATAAGTGTAGCATAAAAATACTTACTGATCAGCTCTCCATTAATAATCATTGGTCCCCACCAAACATTCCACCCAACTTTATAATGGTGTCTTCTTCTTCTTCTGTTCCCAATATCCTTCCAGTTGCAACATGACATTGCAAATCTTACAAACAATGTAGGGCTTTACAAAGGTGAAGAGAGGTTTTTTTGGAGAAATACTGGAATCACATGGAAAGTTATTAAAAATGAGAAGCTAGCAGGTTTAAATACCTTAACAATTGAAGGCAAAAATCAATAAATATAGGGATGCAAGAGTAAAATGACTTGGATATCAAAATAAAATGACATTGGTCCTTGGAAATACCGATGATGTCCTTGAATACTTTTGAAAAACAAGCTCTGTACGATAGTATCCTCCTGTCATAATGCCATTTGTCACCAAAAATGGTTTTTTTATCCCATCTTTGTATGTTCTAAGAACTGCAACATAGATAAAATTAAATAATAATCCAAGTTCTATTTAACAAATGAAAATTATTTTCGTATTTTTAATTTTAAAGACTAATTCTCAAACAAATCTTAGTTTTCAATTTACTTGGAAAAGTTGTTATCCATTGTATGTATGTATGTATGTACGTATGTATGTATGTATTTTTAGAGAAAGAGAGAGCGCATTGTGCGGGGAAGGGGGGCCGAGAGAGAGGAAGACCGAGAATCTTAAGCAAGCTCCATGCTCAAGGCAGAGCCCACGTAGGGCTTTATCTTATAGTCTCTGAGATCATGACCCTGACATCACAACATGAGCCAAAATCAAGTTGGACACAACCGACTGAGCCACCCAGGTGCCCCATTTTAAATGTATTCCTTTTAAGTAGACTTTCTTTGGTTCCAATTTTCTTTTGGTAATAAAGACCTCTATGCCTCTCTGACAGCCCTCAGTAGACTGTTGGTATATATATATGTTTCTTGTACCAAAATGTGAGCTGTTGAAAGTTAGGTAACTTCTTTAATTATGTGTGACTCATCTAATGCCAAGCTGAGTACTTTCTCATAACGTCGGGGAATAAATGAACAGGGGAGTGGAAGAATGTAATAGGCATGCAGCATCTATCTTGTCAAAGGCCCTGCAATTTCCACATAAGATGATTGTCCTGGGTCCTGCAGGTTTGAGTAGTCTATTTCTAGAGGCAGGCACCTGGACCAGATAATCTCTAAAAGTCCTTAAAATATAGCGATTCCTACACTATTTTGCATTTGCCTTCCTTTGAAAGTAGGATCTTTCGGTGGATTTTAAATATAAATACTCATCAACTCATATAAAAAACAGGTTCCCAAGATACCCAAAGAAATTCATCACCCACAAAACTCTATCTTGTCACTAACGAGGACCAACTTTTAGATGGGAAATCCACCAAGACCACTTCCAAGCATTACAATACATTCTTGAGAATGGCCTAGTATACATCCTAGGAGCCAGAGGCATGATAAACTGCTGCCAAAGTGGTCTTGGGACAGTCCAGAAAGTGGCTAGGAAGCTGGCTGGACTTGAAATGGGGTTGGCACCAGCAGGGTTTGCACACTCCGCCCATAGTTGCCGACATGCCTCTTTGATTCACTTCATGGAAAGTCACCCTACATGGGGCCCTCGCTGGTTGGCCTGGAACTATATGGCTCAGACTAAACATATTAAATTCATTACAGCAAATTGGTCTTTGGCCCCTGGTGGCTGCAGGGCTACGGGGAGGACAAAAAACTCTGCTGCTGTCAGGATGTTGGAAATCTGCCGCTGGAGATACAGGTGGAGGTGGGGAGGATTTTCCACAGATTCAAACATGGGAGTCATTATGCAATTAAAATGGATTGACTTAATGGCTTAGAGGATGATATAATGTGCCTGAGGAGGGACCCACAAAGAGCTTTTGTGAGCTTGAACAAGCACTCTGCAAAAGCATCCCTGGAGGTCCGTACAGGAGTGTACAGCTCTGCGTGCGGAGCGCGGCATGTGTAGGCCTCTCAGTGCCACACTCAGGCCAATAGTAAAAGGATACTCTTATATCACCTCTCTGCCCTAAAGAGAGGACAGTGAGAAATAGCATAATGCAATTCAACCTGTTGATCACCTACTATGGGTCAGGTATCCTGTGAGGCACAGGACTATGGACATGTCTTAAAAGTAGCTCCAAGACTTGGCTCACTCAGGCTTCTGAAAAGAGTCAAGGGAGGAAGATTGAAGTATCTGGAGAGCTCTGGTTCAGGTAACTCTTACACCATTGATCCAATGCAAACATTTCTTTGGAGGAAGACAGGGAGCAAGTGAGCAGAGAAGCTGAGTAACAGACATGGCACAGTGGAAAAAGCAAAGCATATTCACAAAGTTGTGCAACCATCACTGTGATCAATTTCAGATCATTTTCATTGGCCCCAAAAGAAATCCCATGTTGGAGAGGTGAAGTCATCCAGATGGCAATATAGGTTGTTTCTGACTTCAGTCTCCCTCACAAGAAGACAAGCTAACAACTATCCACAGACAATACACCACAGTGAAAATCTCAGAACCTGGCCGGTGATGCTGAAGGAGCTCCCTGGACCACAGAGACCAAGAAAGAACCACACCGGAAGGGTAAGAAGAGCAGTTTCACTTTTGCTCTTCCCCCAGACTGGCACAGCACCAGCTGAGAGGGCCCCCTGGCCTATGGTTTCTCCAGCGGGAAATATCGCCCATTGACTGGGAACCCAAGATGGACATCCAGCTCCCCCAACATTGTGGGATGCTTCCCAGGAGGGCCACTCAGGGTCTTGCTTTGCAGAAATCACTAGAGGAATCTGCAGGGTTTGACCACTGGGGATCAAAAAGAGGTTGAGAAGAAAAGCCAGGATGACAGCAACCAGTGCTCGGATCTTGGCAGATCATGTTACTGTTGGCAGCAGTGCCTAAGCAGAGATCCCAGCCAGTGGCTCTGCCCATCTATAGAGCTGAATCAGGGGTTCCATCTGTCCGGAGAGCTTAGTTGGCAGTTTTGCCTGACTTGGGTTCCTAGTCGATGGGCAATATCAACCATGAAGTGAGTGCAATAGTTTTGCCCAGACAGAGAAGCAAGTCTGAAGCCTGATCCAACTGCTGAGTGTGACCTCCAGTCCTGCCCCACAAGAAAGCTGGCCAGAGAGCCCAGGTGGCTGTGGAGCCCATCACACAGCCCCCACCCCCACCCCGAGCAGTGAACCAAGACAGCAGCCTTGCCAACTGTTGAGTATAGCCTCCGGTTCCACATAACGAGGGAGCCGTAATGGTGACCCTGGCAGCCTCAGAGACCAGCCAACAGTACCGCCTAGCCATGGAACATAGCCTGCAACCCTACTCATCAGCAGATCCCAGCATACAACCCTGCATAATTACTAAAAACAGCCTATGGTTCGTCTCTGGCAAGAAGCCCAGCCAGTGACCTCACTCGATCTTGATGCATTGCCTGCAGCCCCACCCTACTGGAGCTTAGACAGAGATTGTGCCCAACTGCGGAACAGATTCCCTAGTCCCACCCAACTGTGGGATACAGCTGGAAGCATCACCTGACCAGAAAGCCCAGCCACTGACCTTGTTCAACAACAGAGCACAGCCAGTGGCCTACCTGATCAGCAAGCCCAGTCTTCAGCCCAACCCAATCACAGAGCACAGCTTAAGGCCCCACACAACCAGAAGCCATTACAGAACTCAGCCTATAGTCCTGGTCACTCATAGAGTCCAACCAGTCTCACTGTCCTTCCAGGAAACAAAAACTGCAAACTCACTCAACCAGAGGTGATTACAGAGCCCAGCTAGTTGTCCCTCCTAACCAGCCTGCAGCCTTGTCCAACCAAGGAGCCAAGCCAGTAGCCCCCTTGAATACAAAGCCCAGCCAGCAGGCCCATCCAAACTTTGGAGGCCAGACAGCAGCACCTCTCCACAACCTCAGAGCTTAGGCAGTGGCTCTGTCCAGCTAGAGACCCCAGTAGCAAGTCCTGCTTGCCGGAAGACCACTACCAGCTGACCCATCCAGTACTCCAAATCAACTGACTAGTGAAAGTCTTTCCCTGCCAAGGTAAACCCATAAAGTATGGAAAAGGAGACCACTTACCAACACAAGGACACAAAGATCATGAAGAAGCAAGTGAACATGACACAACCAAAAGAAACCAATAAAGCACCAATAATTGATCCTAAAGAAATAGATCTATGAACTGCCTGACAGAGAATTTAGAATAATCCTCTTAAAGAAGAAATGCTGAAAAATTTCCTCCAGTTCAAACAGACACTAAATAATAACAAGAAATATAGGAATATATAAAATACCCTGGTAAAGGTGAATCAAATTCAGAATATTCTAATATTGTAATATGGTGATGTGTTAATCCCTCAACTCTAGTATAAAGGTTTAAAGTATTAAGAATAATGATAGCTACAATAATTTGTTAATGTTATATAATACAAAAGGAGGTAAATTATGACATCAAACCATAAATGATGGGGGTTGGGGAGTAAAAGGGTTGAATGTTTATATGCAAGTGAAGTTCTTATCAATGTAACATAGACTGTTCTATCTATAAAATATTTTATGTAAGCCTTATGGTAATGGCAAAAAAAACCTATAGTAAAAAAACAAAAAACAAATGATACCACTTTAGTCCTGTTAGAAAGGCTGTTATCAAAAAGATAACAGATAATAAGTGTTGGTGAGAATATGGAGAAAAAAGAGGCCTTGTAGACTATTGGTGGGAATGTAAATTGGTACAGCCACTATGGAAAACAGTATGGAGTTTCCTCTAAAAATTAAAAAGAAAAAGAAAACACTCCTATGATCCAGCAATTCAACTTCTGGGTATATATCAGAAGGAAATGAAATCACTATCTCAAAGATATATCTGCACCTCCATGTTCATTGCAGCATTATTTACAATAGTCAAGGCATGGAAAACACCTAAGTATTCATGGAAGACGAATGGATAAAGAAAATGTGGAATATTATTCAGCCATAAAAAGGAAGGAAATCCTGCCATTTTGCAACACATGCATGAACCCTGAGGGTATTATGCTAAGTGAAATAAGCCAAACAGAGAAAGACAAATACTGTATGATCTCACTTACATCTCAATTCCAAAAAAAACTAACCTCATAAAAACAGAGAGTAGATTGGTAGCGGCAAGTTGGGAGGCGGGGGGCGGGGGATGAATGAAGATGGTCAAAGGATAGAAACTTCTAGTTATAAGATGAATCAGTTCTCAGAATATGATGTACAGCATGGTGACAATAGTTACAATATTGTACACTTGAAATTTGCTAAGAGAGTGGATCTTAGAAGCTCTTACCAGACACACAAAAAATGGTATCTATGCAAGGTGATAGATTTGTTAACTAACCTTATTGTGATAATCATTGCACAATATATGGGTATTTCGAATCATCACATCGTACACCTTAAACTTACATGTGTTATATGTCAATTATATCACAATAATGAGTGCTCCAAGAGTTATCAAACAGGGCATATGGATTAGAATGCCATCTAGATGTGGCCTGAACACAAAGCAATTCACTGAAATGCAGCATAAGAATTTAGGTAAAACAAACTCCTTGTCTGTAAGACTGATGGGAACAGGCCGCCACCCAGGTGTTTAAAAGCTCACACGGACAGTTTGTTGGACAAGTCCATCCTGACCAACTTGTGTCTAGGGTTAGGAGATGCTCGTCAAGCTTCCTGGAGTCCTTCTCAGCCTTTTGAAGGTAGTTCTGTTCAGGAGTAAAAGTCAATGAAGATTTCAGTGATTTACATGTTGCATTTATTAGATGATGGATAAGGTGCGATCTCAGACCAGGCATTTCACCTAGAATGGGGGATGAGTAAGTCCCAAGCTCAAGGGCTGCTGCAAACCTTGGATGTGGAAGGTACTTAACACCACATCTATGAAGGTAAATATTAACTTACCCATAATTTTCTTCTAAAAAGAAATTTTGAATTGTCTTACAGAAAAGCCAAATAACCAAAAGATAAGTAAAATAGAAATATAAGTTCATAAACAAAAAGCAAGATTGCACATACACTTCTTCAAAAGTATAAGCTAAAAATCTGCATATAAACTTCCTTACAGCCAAGGCAAAAAGGGCAACACACTTGGTTACATCATTCTCCTGCTGGAAAGGAGGAGTCAAATCAGTTTTTTTAAGGAAAAAAAGAATCTTCTACATATCAGAAGAAATTTCCCACTTGGAACTTTACGCAGAAAAGCGTTAAATGATGTAATGAAAAATGCTCTGATCTTTTTTGTACAGCAAATTAAAAAATGAATGCTATCTGTTTGTTTCTTGTAACAACTTCCACTACAGGCTGAAAAAAACTTGTTAAAGCAAAAGTTGGGGTAGATAAAGTATTTTGCATTCCGTGGTTTAATTTGAGCCAAGGTTAGAAGTGAATAGATCCTTAAAAAAGTAAGGGACTGCTTGACCTTTCATTTTAGAGATCTCACGTTTTTTCCTCTCTTCCCATAGCATTTGTAATTCCCTAGATAACACCTACAACACAGAGTGATTTTCAAATAGGTGGGGCAAAGACAATGGAAGGTCACTATCGCAGATTCTGAGACTGCTCTTCAAGGGGTAGGTCTGCCCCTGTCACTTGAGAATTTCTGGTAGATAACTTCCCTATATATAGATTCTCCCATCGTGGTTTTTGATGGAAGCATAGCAGACTTTTCTCAAGCTATTTCCTTGGATGAGAGTCTGAGTACCAGCTGCAAGCACATCCCAAAGAGAAGATCTCATTGCCAGAACACTGACAGTTTCACCAGTGTTCTCCCCAGGAGACAGGTTGCAGGAGTGGCTGTGAGCAAAGTCAGGAGTTCCCTAGTGAATAGAGTTATATATTCACTCTGGTATTTTTTTTTTTAAATCTAACTCAGTCTCCAAAATCTCTTTTCCTAGAAGAGCAGAAATGATATTGGCCTTGATGTTCTCTAAATTGTGGAACTGCTACGGTCACAGAAAAACCTCAATAATTCTCGTACAGAGCCTGCCAGGAAAACACCATTTCTATGAAGGAGCAGACTTCATTCTTTGTCATTGTGCTGGAAACCTGGGCTGGAGCAGCTCTATTTACATGAGTACTACCAGACAAAACCTGACCGGAGAAGAAAGACATGAGCCTAAGTGGTCCTCTCTGCCTGCTGAGCTACCATCTGTTCCATCCTTCAGCCCCACCTCTTCCCTAACCTAGCCAAAAGATGACTGAAGAAGGAGGAACAAAGGCCTTCAGAACATTCTATAGAAGAAGCAGAGTGACATGAAGTCACTGCACCAAGAAGACATCTCACTTTCCCCACTTGGAGCCTTTGAATCAGGTAAATGCCAGGTGTTTATAAATGACTGTTTAATAAACATGGTGTCCTTGACATTGAATGGGCAGTAATTAAAGAAATAACAACTACTTTTGAGTCCAGAATATTAAACAAACCAACTGATTCAATAAAAGTATAGTAAACTTATATCCTTTGTTATCCACTAGGAAAGCATATATGGGACGATTCTTAATGATCTTTTTTATGAGCTCAATCCATGAAATTTATGACATGGAGGAATGGAGGGAAAGGAGCAGAAACTTTAGTCATGGGAAGTTGTACTTACCCATAATTTATGAAAAAGTTTAGGCTGTAAAACCTCTATTTGGCTCAAGAGATCTATATGCCACCTTCCTACTAACTGGTCCCCTCTTACCTTTCCCCCTATCTGCACGAAGCTAAGAATATACGTTTCCTACTGCAGAGGACGTAATACTGAGCAGCCACAAGCACTGAGACGCCCAGGACACCTGGTGGAAACAGATGCACCGCAGCAGGATCTCACTTGCTTGCTTTTCTTCAACTCCTACTTCCACTCAACGTCAAGTGCAGTTGACTTGGCCTCATCTCTTTCAAATCTCTCTATTTCATACACCGGCTCTGGCCTCAGCCACTGTCATCTCTTCCCTGGCTACTGTAAAGCCCTCCTAACTGATCTTCTGGCTTCCTCTCCAAGGTCTCCTTTTTACTTCATCAACCAAGATTGGACTCACAAATAAAAGCATGACATTCACCTGGTCAAAAATCTTCAATGTTCTCTGTTATGTTTAGGGTCTCACACACACACACACACACACACACACTAACAAACATAAGAGCAGGGCCTTGGGGCTTGGGGGGCTCACCCCACGCTCTCTCCCTCATGCTGTCTCCTGCAGACACACTGGGCTTCTTTCCGGCCTTCGTACACTCTACCTCTTCCTGCCTAAATAACGCCATCATCCAGGTCTCAGCAGCGATGCTATTTCCTCCACGACTCTAGCCTGAGCAGACTGCCCACACAAGTTAGGCTGTGCTTTATCTGTGTTCCTGCAGTGCTTGTCCATCACATCTCAGAGCACACTGAGCTACGTACACAATGCCTGTCTTTTCTAGTAACTGAAAGCTTCATGAGAGAAGAAGCAAGGCCTTTTTGTTCAAATTTGTAACTACAGATTGTAATACAGTAACAAATATTATTATTTCATTTTAGCAATAAATATGGTCAGGCTTTGAGTGTTAAAATTATTTCTCCATGGTCCATCAATGAGTAGGCAAAGCTGAGCTAATATTTGTCCGCTAGACTCAAAAGTCTAAGATATTTTTATTATTTTGCTCTCCTCCTTATCTAGAATTTATGGACAAAGTAGAAATGTGAGAAATAAATACTGACTACCTATTATGTTCTAGGAGATTTGTTGTCTCAATAATCCTCTCTACCCTCTGTACTATTCTAACTTGTCTCTGACTAGATGTAAATCTGTTGAGGTCGGGGATGGTCTTTTATGTTTTTGCGTATTTGGGATGCAGCGTTTGTTCCTGAACGGAAATGAAGGATGGTATGCTACGTGATAAGGAGTATACGCTGACTGCTTGGAGAGTGACAGCTTTGTAAGAAAGGGCTTGGGAGGATCTGTGGGAGAGGAGTCAGGTCAGGATGACCCAGTAAATTCAGGTCCAAACACACATACATACACACAGACACCCTCTAGATCAAAACACATAGCAGATGAAGTATATAAATAGAAAGCCGTAAAAACATAGTCGGCCTGAAAAAATGAAACATCTCCATCGACCAAAAATTTATCATAAATGCAAACTGGTGAGTGGGGCGAAAAATGCACCTACTAGGTCGAGGACTAGAAGGTAGGAAGTAAGGTTTGGGTGGTTAACAGAAAATTGGCTGTTACAGAAGGACTGCAACTCAAAGTGTTTGCTGGAAGATGAAGCTAAGGAAGAGAAATCAATGACTGGGATATGACTTTATCCCAGATGAAGTTAATTTTATAGAACAGTCTGATAAAAGATTAACAGAAAGATGTTTAAAAACTCAAAGAGGTCAGAAATAAGAAAAAATAAATCAACAACAACCATAGATAAGTGCAGAAATCTTAGAAATAAAAAGACATACATAGGAAATAAAAATGTAATAGACCACCTGTATGCTAGAGAAGAAATGGTTGAAGAGTGCTTTAGAGAATTGTAAGATAGAACGAAGGAATGTACCCAGAACACAGAGGCACTGAAATCAAGAATATAAAAGAAAAATCCACAATCATAGCAGGAGATTTTGAGATATCTTAATAAGATAATAAATAGACTAAACAGAGAAAAAAGTTAGCAAGGACTTAAAATCTGGAGAAAAATAACAAACTTGAACTAACAGACACATTTGCAGTATTGACAATGTTCTAGGTCACAAAAGATATCTTAACAAATTTCAAAGATTCAGCATCATACAGGCTGCATTCTCTAACCAGAAATTTATTAAGCTACAAATCAAATAAAAATATAATTTAAAAAATCTCATGTTAAGAAATTTAAAATCCAAATCCTAACTTACTCATGAGATAAAGAGGAATCACTATGTGAGTTATTTAGAACCAGATGCTAATGAAATTAGTTCACAAACAAATTTATGGGAAGCAGCTAAAGTGGTACTTGTATAAATTTTTTAAATAAGAAAAACTTAAAATGAGTGCATGAAACCCAAGCACCTAGAAAATGAAAATAAAAATAAACCTATAGAAAGTAGATGAAAGAAATAAAATAATAAAGATGGGAACAAATAATGATAAAAAAGAAAAAAAAGAAACAGAATTAAGAACATAAAAAGCTGGCTTTGGGAAAAATCCAATAAAACACACAAATCTCTGGCAAGGTCAGTGAGAAAAATAATGTGAATATGCACAAAAAAACATCAGGAAAAAGAGAGGAAATGTAACTATGGAAACAGTAGAAAACTTTAAAACTCATAAGAAAATATCAAATGCAATATACATTCTTTCATTTTTTAAAACTTAGACAATAAAAATATCTGTACCAAAATTGCCTCAAAAAGAAATAGAAAACCTGATAAAATCAGTAACCATTAAAGAAATTGACTAAGTAATCAATTCTCCCATTAGTGGGAGTGACAGTGGGTTGGGAAAGTGGGAGGAAATTGTTCTAGAAGTAAGTTCTCACAAACCTGCAGGAACAGATAAATCTGCATTTTACAAATCTATTTCAAAGAAATGAAAATGAAAGAAAGCTGTCCAAACTTTCTCAAAGGCTAGTTAGTTCCCAAATGAGAAAGCACAATACAATTATAGTCTAAGTTTATTTACAAATACAGATGCAAAAATTAGTCAACTGAATTTAGCAGAGTTTCATCATGACCAAGTAGAGTTTAGTTCAAGGATGTAAGAATGGTTGAATATTAGACAACCTACAGATTTCTTTTTCTTTTTTTTTTTTTTAAGATTTTATTTATTTATCCGACAGAGAGAGAGACAGCCAGCGAGAGAGGGAACACAAGCAGGGGGAGTGGGAGAGGAAGAAGCAGGCTCATAGCGGAGGAGCCTGATGTGGGGCTCGATTCCATAACGCCGGGATCACGCCCTGAGCCGAAGGCAGGCGCTTAACCGCTGTGCCACCCAGGCGCCCCAACCTACAGATTTCTTACATGGCATTAACAGATGAATGGGAAAAGATTTGATGTGAAAACAATTGATAAATTTCAACATGTACTCATTCATGATGGAAATTCTTGGTAAGTTGGGCATAAAAAGGAAATGTCTTTAATCTGGAGAATGGATTTCTATCAAACACTTGCATCAGATAGCATACTCGGTTGTAAAACTAAATCCACTTCCTTTAAATAAGGAACAAGATGCTTTTAATTTCTACTTGGCCTTCAGTTTTGTACTGAAGATACTATCCAATACAAATCACCAACAGAAAGTAAAGAAACACAGGAATTAAAAAGGAAAACTCAAAACCCCACCCTCCCATTCAGTTTTCCAGTCTTCAACCTCATCCAACATGTACCCTTACTACTTCTGAAGAATCAAGTCCCCCACTGCACTCCGCTTTGAATCAAAGACACCCTCTCCTCTGTCACATAAACAGAAAAGGAGTTAACTTGCCATTCCATGGGTAGGGGAAGAAGATATATCAGGGATTTTCTATCCTGATTTATAAGTCAGATTTTTCTGTAAGAAGCTAAAAATTGCAGTTACCTCTCACATGGTGAAAATTATCTTTCTCCTAAATTCCCTCATTAAGTTACAAATGAGATTTCCTCTAATTAAACAACTTTGTCTTTATTGTCATTTGTCCTTTTCTGGACTCTGAACTAAAAGACAACTTGTCAAAGAAGACCTCCATGATAATCACCGTAACCCAGCTCTTAGGATTGGCAGACCCAGGCCACCATCCTAAAACATGATTACATCAACTTTATCAGTCCTTGAAGTTATAGCTCTTCTTTGATCCAACGATCATACTTCTAGAAATTTATTCCAAGGACCTTATCAGATGCCATCAAGGATATCTGTCCCAGCATTATTTATAACAGTAAAAATTTTCAAATAATGCAAATGTTTAACAATATGGAATTATATAAATGATAGGCCATTAAACTCATGAAACACTTTGCAGCCAGTAAAAAAAATCATGCTATAGGAAAATATTTGTCAATATGAGGAAAAGGTTCTTGATATCTAAGTGAAAAACTGGCTATAAAACCTTATTTGACAAATGTTACTATTATTTTGATGATATTCACATGCCTGGGAAAAATCCTGACAAACTCTACAACAAAAATTTTAATTTGCTTATCTCAGAACAGCGTGATTATAGTATTTCTGGTTTATTTGCTGGTCTTTGTCTTTTTTTTTTTTTCATGTGTTCTAAGCGAGGAAGAAAAAGTAGCCCCCCACAGCTATCAGCTGGGAGCGATACTGGCTCTAATGACTGAACGTCGTTCTCCTGAGGAGCGTAAACAATTTCACACCTTCATCTGGGACTGTGATACTGTAAGACAAACATGAGACCATTCTGTAAACACGTCTAAGCACAGACAAAAACAAAATCGCTGTGCAAACCACAACCAGCCAGACACGAGTGACTGCGGCTTCTCTGCCAATTACAGCATGAGAATTACTCTTCTTCCACCTTCTAGATAAAAACGATTAAGATGCCCAAAGAATTTGCATTCTTCCACTTCCTGACAGCACCCAGTCCAGAGCAAAAGCATGTGCCATCAAATCATCGGACCCAAGCGTCATCCTATCACAAGCCCTCAAAGCACAGGCTTACTGCGATGATTCCCAGCTGCCCCCCTTGCTGCAGGAAAACCAGTAAATCTAACTTGGTAGTACTGTAGGTCTGATCCTGGTGGTCTCTGGCCAAAGAAGCTCAGTGACAGAAGATGTACGCATGGAGCATGCACTATTTTTGTGATGAAAGAAAAAAAAACATTTAAAAATTGAAATTAAATAATCTTCATACATTCATATTTCAGGTGACTTTCACCCTCCAGGAAAGAGGCAGACCCTAGGCTGTCACTGGGTTCTTGCACTTCCAGCCAGCCAGCCCTCCAGCTGGGCACAGCCGAGCTTAGTTCCTCGGGAGCATTACCTTTGGGAACCACTGGAGATATTTCACACTCATGTTAAGCACAGTTTCTCAACGGTACCACTATTGCCATTTGGGCCAGATCATTCTTTATTAGAAGGGGTTGTCTTGTGCATTGAAAGGGGTTCAGCAGCATTCCTGGCCTCTATCCACTAGATGCAGCTAGAACTCTCTCTATTGTGACAACCAAAAATGTCTCCGAATAATTGCCTCTGAGAGGCAAAGGGAGGGGCAAGATTGCCCAATGATGAAGGAGGATGATGGAAAGCAGAAAGGTCCTGGGTGAGTTACTAGAAGGCCTGGGGTTGATTCTCAGCCTCTGTGGGGCATGGATTCCTCATCCTTGAGAAGGGAGATTGTCATTCTTGCCCTACCTACCTCATGAGAAGAGTGTGAAGAAATGAGAGAAAAGATATAAACAGGCTTGAAAGTAGTGAACAAGATAACTATTTAGTCAAGATTTATCAAGTGCCTTCTGAAAACACACACACACACACACACACACACACACACACACACACACACAATATATATATGGTGTTCCAGCACTATCAAAGAGTTCCCACCGAAAACTCAGGTTCTGAATCCTAAGTCTGACCATATAAACACAGGGAAACGACAAAATGGCATTATTAAGGATAATCTGAAATAATATAAAACAGCAACAATGATTCCCTCAGAAATAATCATATAATTAAGATAAATTTATTTAATTTGGATTTGCCTAATGCTGCTTTGTAGGGAAAACCAATTTGCACCTAAGAAATTAAAAAATCAAATTATTTGTATTAAAAGCAGTCTTTCATAGAGTTTTCTAAATCTTTGCATTAATTTTAATGCAGAACTGTGAACTAGTCAGCTAGCTCTAACTCATTCTTGACGGATTTACTGAGTGACAAGGAGGGAAGAAACCAAGCAAGGAGAAACAACACAGTATGTATGTTAATGTGTACTTAGATGTCAGGAACAATCATTTGAGGAACTTCTAAATGAATAAGAATTACAGAGCAATGATCAAAAATGAAGAAATGTGGGGTCACAAAATAATAATTTGAATAGCTTTTAAGCAAGAGCAGCATAAGCCAAAAATAATAGACCTCAATAATGCAGAAAGCCTAAGTCCAAGGACCCACAATGGGTCCCGCTGGACCAGCCAAGAGGGTCCTTGTCTTTGTGCAGAATAGAAATCAAATTCGAGTGGAGAAAGCAAAAGCAGAATTTATTGAATAGCATGAGTAACAGAAAGAGTATAGGAGACAGAGTGGCTGGGAGCCTGCGAAAGGAAAGGAGAATGAGTCTCTTCATTACTTGGGGTTACAGGGTTCTATTGGAAGGGGGTCCAGGATACATGTTCTTTCAGGAATCCGGGGTAGGGTTCAATCCAAGGTGAGTGGCAGGTGAATAATAGATTACCTTATAGCTCCCTGAATGTAGGGGGTATTGATGCCAGCATCAGCGGAAGTTTTTTGAATCTAATGTTCTGGAACGTGCTCAGGATCTGGCTCTTCTTAGGTGTTATCAGGTGTTTGGGACCTAGAACAAAACTCAGAGAAAGAGTAACTTTCTTGCTAGCCCCTTGAAGTGGGAGCATGACTTCTCTGGGTTTTTCTCGGGCCTAGCAGCAAAACCGCAGAAATGGAGCCTTTCTAAAATGGAATCCCTTCGGATTCCCTACCTCACCAAGAAGACTCTTCAGGAAGTAGTATAGTTTACTCTGTGAGCCCCTTATAACATTTTTAAAAGATATTCCAAATAATGAGGTAAGCTTTGGAGACTTAGTGAAATTAAGGATTTCTCATAATGTTTTCTTTTTTTTTTTAAGATTATTTATTTATTAGAGAGAGGGAGTGTGTGTGTGCACTTGAGGGAGCAGGGGAGGGGCAGAGGGAGAGGGAGAGAATCTGAAGCAGACTCCTCGCTGAGCATAGAACCCCACAAGGAGCTCGATCTCACAGCCCCGAAATCATGACCTGAGCTGAAACCAAGAGTCGTTCGCTTAACCGACGGAGCCACCCAGGCGCCCCTCATAATGTCTTCTTTCTAAACATAATGGTTTTTATCTTTCTTTTCTGTTTTCTGAAAAATAGAAATCAGCTGTTTTCATTTAGAAATATTTTATTGAAAATGCGTTCTGAGGGACCTTTTAAACCAGCTCTTAAGCAACCAAATGGAATACTTGCCCTGCTTTGCAAAAGATCAGATGTTTCTTATCTCACTTTTTAAAGTGTAAAAAAAATGGGAACTGGTCTGGGGATATAAATAAAGCCTCACAGAACTGAGATGCCAAGATTAAGATCTTTCTCCTACATGGTTATTTAATGCAGTAATGATGAAGGGAAAATAAGACCATTCAAAAATGGATTCGAAGAGTTGAAAGATGTTGCGTGTAACCTGGGTGTGGGCCTCCGAGATCACATGGTCCCGGCAGGTCCTTGTTGGAGCTTCTCATTTCCAGCTGATATTGCAGTTACGGAGCAAAACAAGTTCTGGTAAGAAGACACACAGCCAGTGCCTACCTGGTACAGCTCACTCACAGAGGCTCGCTTTCCCCAGCCAGGCCACAGGCCCCCAACCTGTCTCAGTCACCCCCCAGACTCGCCAGCTCCCAGAAACTGCTCCCCAGTACAGGAACTTGTTATCACTTTCCTTCTCTTACCCTCCCTGGTGAAGTTTCACATTTTCCCCTATAGAAGGATCTGGAAAAGGTTACAAAATAAATGAAATAAAGAGAATTTCAAGATACAGATGGTATGTGGGAGGGGGGAATATTTGATATTTGTAGCTAAATATAAAACTTGACACAATCATTTGACCTAGGTTTACCATCTTTCCTGTGTTGTTTTGGGGTGTTTTTTAGTTTTTGGTTTTTTGGGGCTTTTTTAAGAAAACATTGCTGTCTGCAAACAAGTCTTTTTGGTCAGTAGCATAGAAGATAGGCTGGGGCTATCTTCCTTCATTAAGTTTGCACTTGAGATTTTGGACTCCAGGAGACTTGAATCTGGGGTTGTTTTCAGAGCTGATACACTTCCCTGTTTATGTCTATTCCAAATCAAAGATACCAAAAGGTAAGGCAAGGTGCTGTTACCATTGCATGCTTGGTTCATATTGTCCTTAGGTTTACCTTTATGTTTAGACCTCATGCGGGATGGGCCTCTCCTGTTGCTCGTGTCCTTACACTGAGGCATGAGGGATTAGGGTGCCTGTAAAGGACAGACTCCTCATCGTGACGATGATTAATTATGGGAGGGACAGAGACAATGCTTTCTCCTTCAGAAGTCGGCAAAAATCGGAGAGATTCTTACCTACCTGGAAAGGTGAATGTGTGTCTACCTGGCCACCTGAGATGCCACTTCTCACTCCCTTAGCACTTGCTATAGGAGAAGCAAGGGCATTCCATGCCTCTGATAGTTAAGAGGAAGGTGGTTGAGACTTTCTAGCAACTTGTGATTTTAATCACCCACAGTGGCATGGACTTTACTAGACTGTTGATTATCCACCTGTCTATACATTAGAATACCCAGGGGAGCTTTTTAAAAATACCTTATGCCGCCGCCCCAGAAATTCTGACTTAATTAGTCCGGAATGGGCCTGTGGTATCTGCATTTGGCAGAAGCTTCTCCCATGACTCTCATGTTCAACCAGGATTGAGAACCACCGAATTAGACTCCGGGTCCATTTCTCATCTACTGAATCAGACGTTGTTGAGGGAAGTCCCTTGGGATCCGTGTTTGCTAAGCACAGCCAGAGCTCTGACGAGAGCAAAGAATTTGCAGATTCAGTATTTATGGGTTCTCACTATGACCCTGCTTCGTGGCAGTGGGCCATGAAGATGTTTTCTCCCTCTTGCAGATGGTGAATCTGCGGTTTAGAGAAGTTAAATGGTTCACCCACGTTCATCTACCAGAAGTGAGAGCGTGGGCCGCTCCTTTGGCCTCAGAACCCTATGGCCTACTGTGGCTTAATACATAGAATGTCGGCTACGTGGAGGGATGGTGGCTCTAGTTCTTGGCTAAGTTCTTCATAAACGACTTCACTTTTTCATTGTATTTCCATATCCTCTTTGTAGACGGATGACAGAGATTCCCCTGAAATCGTGCACCCCCTCGGTGTCCCTAGTTCCCTTCTGAATGCCGAACCCCCTCTGGAAGAAGCCACTCAGTGCCGCTCAGCGTCCCAATCCTGGCAAGCTGGGCTGCCCTGGGACAGCAGCCACAAGCCCTCTAGCTGCACTCGTGCTCCTGGTGGAGGCAGAATTCTTTGAGACTCCGGGATAGAAATACCACAGAGTCTCGACCCTCGAAAGCGGTAGAGGCACTATCCGGGGTCCACGGAGCAGGTAGAAGGAGCATCACATCAACTCAAAAGGATGAATTAGAAAGTCCAACTGAAATCATAGCCGCTGAGCAAAGTGCAGGGTGCGGATGGGAACAGTCATGAGGGATGACTCAGAAGGACTGGCTAGGTTTTGAGCCAGATTTGTGGTCAGAACATTCGACCAGGTAGCTTGGAAAATATTTTAGAAAGCAATCCATCAGCGTCAAGCATTGTCCTTAGAAATGTGGGTCTCCGGGTCCTGTGAGGATTCTTTACTGCTGGTGGGATAAAAATGATTATATAAGGGTGTGTTCGAAGTTCAGTGTGGACGCTTTGTATTTTATTTTTCTTAGCTTGGCAACCTCCACAAATAATGGCGCACAACAGAATTAAAGGGATTGGGAATTCTCTTCCTGGAACTCAGCTCATACACACTGTTGGGTATTTGCATCAGATTCCTGTTTATTCATTTGCTGTTTCTGCTGGTAAGCCCATGGTGTGTCCAGCACGTTGGAGGAATCTTTGATCCCATCTCAAATAAAATAGACTAATGCACATTTATTTTTGCCATTTTCATTATCACTAAATGACGTGCCAAAAAACCTTTCAATATAACCTCTGGAGAAAATAAACCAATTTCCTAACTAGCATCAGTCTGTCTCTTCATAAAATGGAACCACACATTTGGAATGCTCCAGCAACGCTGGGCCAAAGGCACGGCTCCTCTCCTCAAGCTGCTTCAGAGCTGTGGTACACGAAGTGCCTGTCCTGGGTCTCCTTCTGGAAAAAGCTGGTCTCAAACAATAGGAAACATGAAGCACAGCGTAAGTACGCATCGAGGACGGTCTCACAGTTTCGTGTTCTTTTGCTGTGGGTGTAGTCTTGGTGCTCTTTCCTTGAGGTGAACAACAAAAGACGTTCCCTGCTGTTTCTGTATTAATCACGAAACTGGAAAGCTACCTCAACAGCAGAGGACAAATGTGTTTCACAAATCGTAACAAAGGCAAAACAGGGCTAGAAACTGGGACAGATTGGCCATTGGGTAGTTTAGGAAATGTCATGGGCCTGGCACCTTGAAGAACCGAGAAAACTCAATATAGCTGCTCTCTGGAGGTGAGGGGACGTCCAGCGTTCAGCCATTTATTCATTCAAAAACAATTTGCGGGGGACCTCCTGCAGGTGCCGGGGGTAGGGCAGTAAGCAAGACGTAAAAACCCCTGGTGCTAAAGACAGGAGAGAAACAAGACAAAGGAAGGACTCACTTGTCTTCCCATCCCTAAGTCTCAGAATACTCTGCATACAGTAGGAGCATAATGAGTGCAGTCAGAGGGCTTGTGACTGCTCTCCCAGAGCAGCCCAGCTTGCTGGGGCCGGAGTCTGTGCAGCACTGAGTGGGCCCTTCCCAGTGCAGCTTCCCTGAGCCTCGAAGTTCAAAGAAGTTCAAGCTGCCCCCTCAGCATTATGTGGTCACCACAGGCGGCAGGAAAGGCATTTGGGGAGGCAGATGGGCCAGTCAATAAGAAGGAGTCTTCTGTGCAGGCTCCCATGAGACAGCAGCGTGGGCCCCAGTTCTTTCTGGCTGTTTTGCTTTGACCCTAATAGTCCCGAGCCCAATTCTGGGAAATGAGTCGGGTCTCCATTGCTGTTTTATACACCTTTCCACCCTCCTTCCACCTGCCCGTGTATTTTCCCTTTCACCCTTTCCCCTTTCCTGACCCTTCTTTCCACCCACTCCCACCCTTCTTCCTTTCCAGCCCTCACTGTCCCTGTAGAGTTTTCCACAGGCTTCATGGTCAGTGTTACGCAAATTCAAAGGTGAGCGAGACTTGATCTCTGTCCAGTGGAAGCCAACACCTAGCCTGGGGACATGGGGCCTGCACAGAGGCAGGAGCTGGATGGCGTTCTCGATGGATGGAAAGTTTCATGATGAGACATTGTACAAAGAATGTTGACAGTGTTAGGGGAGCTGGAAGGGATGGTGAAGCCCCCAGGAATTGGCAAGAGAGAGAAGCCATTCCACCCCTTAAGCACAAATGAGCAAAAGAAAGCTCTGAAACTCAGAGAAAATGTAAGGCCACGAAGAGGGGCTTCCCAATGGGAGCTGTGGCCTCGTGCTTTCCACATGGATGCCGTTTTGCTCCTTACCCCTCTCTGCCATATCAATAGCCCTCTTCTGTCCTCTCCCAATAGCCCAAATGCAGTCTTTTTTCTGTGTTGTCTTTACTTTTCCCCATCAGAAAACTCCATCCTGACCTGATGTGGCAGATACAAGTCCAAGCCCTTGGCCCCTTCTTGCACCTTACCCGCCAGCATATCGAGCTTTGGTCAAGTGGTGATGGAGGCTTTGCTTGATTATTTGTTTGTTTGCCTAGCTTTTCCAGCTGAGAGGATGCTGATATTACAAAGGGGGCAGGGGAAGGGGCCCTAAATTTCAGCTCTATCTCACCACTAGTTAGGGTTGCATCCCGTTTGCTCACACCTCGCCACAGTGAGTGTTAATTTTCCTTCCAAGAAAAATATGAAGTTGCTTCATGTAGAGAGGGACTATACCTCCTGTTGAATGACTCGAGAAATAATCATCCCAGACTTTTTGTTCTTCTTGATCCTGTGTATATTTAAAACCACCATGCTAGCTGCAAATGAGCTGGTCTTTACCATCAAAGATAGAGCACCAGCCCTAGATCACTAATGTCTCGCTTATTGGCTGGGCGTGAAGGAGAGACTCTCTCCAATCTGCCACAAGCAGAGAGGCAAAGCGGGAGAGAAATACAACCAGAAGAGGAGAGAATTTGAAGAGAATTTGTGGCATGTATTGGAGTCTCGTCACTATTTTGTGCCTTTAATCTTTAAAGAAATATTGACTTGTGCCTTGGGTTGAATTGTGTCCCCTTCCCTAAATTCATATGTTGAAGTCTTAACCCTCGGGAGGGGCCCTTATTTGGAAAAAGGGTCTTTGCAGCTATAATTAGTTAAAATGATGTCATACTGGAGTTGGGTGGGCCCCCAACCCAATTTGACTGGTGTCCTTACAAAAAAACAGGAATAGAGAAAAGGGACACAGGCATGTATGCAAGGGGCACCACGTGAAGGTGACGGCGGAGATCGGTGTGAAGCAGCTACAAGCCAAGGGACAGCAAGGATTCCCAGCAAATCTCCAGAAGCTGCACCAGAGGCCTGGAGCAGATTCCCCTCCCAGCCCTCAGAATGAACCAACCCCGCTAACAACTTGATCTTGGACTTCTGGCCTCCAGGGCAAGGAGACAATAAATTTCTCCTGTGTATTGATTGTGGCACTTTGGGTTGTGGCACTTTGTTATGGCGGCCCTAGGAAATTAATGCAGTTTGAAACCCGGTGCTTTATATCTAACCAGACGGTATCTTGGCTGCAGAACCATGGCCGAGCCTAACACAGGAAGAGCCTCCTCAATGGGAAAGTGAGCACCCTCCCCAGGTAAGTTTCCAGGTTCAGCGGCATTTACGTATGGCTGATCTTCCAGAAAGCTCCACAGAAAAGGATGTTCCAGATTTGTGCAGCCCCTTTGCGGGGATGCCAGGGTCTGGTGAATCCTACTGAGATTCTCCACAGTGGCGACCCTCACCAGGATTTGCTTATAATCCCCTCTACCACCTATGGGGTCCCAGAAATATTCGGGATGGGGCTTTCTAAGATATCTCGCTCCTCATCACCAGGCAAGTAGGAAGGTCGTTACTAATATTAATGAGGCTATGCTTCTACTTAACAGAGATAAAACTGGAAAAACTCAGGTAACTCAAAATCCGTAACATTATTTTTAATTACAGCCACTGGTGTTCATGAATAGACACATATAATGCAAATCACATCTAGAAGTCAGACTGTAATGTAACTCTTGGCAACATTAACGATTGATATTTTCTGATGCCTAAAATAACAAGCAGAAGTGACCCAATCCACTAATCTAACACTTTTGGCTGTCTTCTCTTTGCCTGGAATCTTTATGTCAAGTCGATAATTCTGGATTTCCAGATTCAGAGGTCCTAACTTCAATGACCTTGTCAAATAATGCCCTGAGATTCTAAACCCTTACACAAGTCGGCTTTTTAAAAAAGCGATAGCCTCACATTTACTGTACAAATTAAAAGAGAGGAGTTGGTATATATATCTTTTTTTTTAAAAGATTTTATTTATTTATTTGACAGAGATAGAGACAGCCAGAGAGAGAGGGAACACAAGCAGGGGGAGTGGGAGAGGAAGAAGCAGGCTCCCAGCGGAGGAGCCTGATGTGGGGCTCGATCCCATAACGCCGGGATCACGCCCTGAGCCGAAGGCAGGTGCTTAACCGCTGTGCCACCCAGGCGCCCCTGGTATATATATCTTGATGGAAAAGAAAGGCGAGGCAGATAGAAACCGGAGAGTATAGGAAATCCAAAGAACAGAGTGCAGGGAATCCCAGAGCAAAACAGACAATAGCTTACAAGTAGAAGACAAATTAATAGTAAGAAATCAGAAGAGATGAGAGAAGATAGGTTGTAAGAGGCCCTCCAGGAATTCTTTTTGAATTCATGGCAAACATTACTTATATCTCCCAAGAAACTCATCTATAAAATGGTTCATGTCAACTGCATTGGGGTATGGCCAGCATGGGAACCATCAAAGGCACACAAATCAAAATGACAGCATTTCCTAAACATGCTATATTGTAAATTTTATATTTAATTACATGGAACTTTGACACATGCCGAATTCCATCCAAATGTCTTTGTGTAGTTTCCTGGGAGGTACATTTACCATAAACTATGTTTGGCTGACTTTGAAGGAACCGTTCTCTGAGTCTGTTTGCTTTAGCTCCTCAGATCAGAGCCACTGCCTGGAACCCAGTGTGGGGCTGGGACGAAATCAGTGATAGTGTTGGCAGGTGATCAGCCAGACTTGTACAGAAGAGTTCAAATAACCGCCTGCATATTCCCTCCTTCATAAGCTTCTGCACTTTTGACTTTAATGGATTTTAATATTTTAAACACATTTAAAGTTTACACACCTTTAGTTTTCACACAGGGGCTCAAACTGGATCCCAGGGTTGTTTTGTTTTTGGTTGTTTTGGTTTTTTGGTTTTCTTGGTTTGTCCTGCTATTGTTCTGAGAAGCCGCAGGATTTATTTTCAGCTCCATCATCACCACTGAACAGCAGTGCCTGGGACCAATCTTCCTGGCCCCTGGTGAGAGGAGCGTGGTGGCATGACTCAGACGTTAGCCACATCTAGTCATTTGCCTGTGGACAGCTCCATGGACCCCACTGGCATTGATAACTTCTGAGCCATCCCCGGAGACCTCGGTCCCCGCTTCGTTGCAGATATGAAGGATGGACATCGGAAATGAGCTGGTCCAGGCCACAGAATCACTTCTAGAATTCAAATTCTGAGCTGTTCTCTCTTAATAGACTGCACTGACACTTGAAACATACCACTAATGAAATGCCCAGATGTGGAGGATATTGTCTTGGTGCCTACCAGAAAAAGAGTGCATGGTTGAACGAGTCTCTAAATATCTCACAGGAAGAGATAGGAGGGAAAAGATGTGGCCAGTATGATTGATTTTCTGCTACTTATTAGCAACATACTAACCAGAAGTCATTTTCTCTTTGTGCCAAAATGGAGTTAGTGATGTTTTGGTTTACATTTCTTAAGAGCAGGGGCGGCTTAAGTTTGAGATTTAAGGGCTGAAGGGTTCTGTAGGTTTTGAGAGATTTTTTTTTCTTCTCACTTCCCCCAGCTCATTTTTTTTTTAAAGATTTTATTTATTTATTCGACAGAGATAGAGACAGCCAGTGAGAGACGGAACACAAGCAGGGGGAGTGGGAGAGGAAGAAGCAGGCTCATAGCGGAAGAGCCTGATGTGGGGCTCGATCCCATAACGCCGGGATCACGCCCTGAGCAGAAGGCAGACGCTTAACCGCTGTGCCACCCAGACGCCCCCCCGCCCCAGCTCATTTTTATCTCTCTAATGTTTCCACTTCATTAATGCCTCCCCTGCGGCTTGAATGTCCAGGGGAATGAGATGAGTATGCAGTGTGTGGCGGTGGGCGTGCTAAGCACTGTGCAAAGCTGGGACGGTGGCTTGAAAGCCCAGGGACCCACACCCAGGTATTTAACGGCAGAGTGAGCCTCCTCGTTCCCAATTGCTTGCTCATTCCGTTTGTCTTTCTGAACTGATGATCTGGAATCATCACAATAACGACAGTAATTACATTATAACTTAAAGTGTTTCTACACAGCCACTTCTTTAAGACCCTCAGCCTCATGAGTTAGGCATTGCAGCCATAAGCATTTCAATAGAGGTCTAAACCAAAGATTGCTAAAGAACAAGTGTGCCTAAGGCACAGAGTTGGCCCCCAGCAGCCCAGGCTGAGGTTTGGCTGCTCTGACGGGAGAGAATTGCATGTTGGTTTCATTTACCAACCTTGCGTGCAGCAAACTCTCCTTGAGAGCTGCTCTCTCAGTGTCTGGGGCACCCTTGGTTCAGAATGCCCGTGACATTGGTTCTTAAGGCATAGATTTCTCCCCCGGCCACCTTCCCCCAGACCCATGAATATTCTTCTTGTTCCTTCAAAGGGATTACTCTGCAGGTGAGTGCTAGGCCTCTGCTACCACCACTGCCAATGCCAAGCCTTCACACCTCTGTGCTGCGCCCCTTCCTGCCTCCCCTTCTTCCTTTTCTCTTAGTTCCTCTTGCTTCTCTGAGTCCTTCGGCTTCCTGCTTACGTGATCATGGATAAGTTATTTCATTTCTCTGTGCCTTAGTTTCCCCATATATAGAAGGGGATATTAATACGATCAACTTCCTAGGATAGTTATGAGGGTTGAATGAGTTACTACTTTAAAACATGGATGTATGGGGCGCCTGGGGGGCTCAGTCGGTTAAGCGTCTGCCTTCTGCTCAGGTCATAATTCTGGGGTCTTGGGATTGCGTCCCGCGTCGGGCTCCCTGCTCAGCGGGGAGTCTGCTTCTCCCTCTGCCTGCTCCTCCCCCTGCTGTGTGCTCGCTCTCTGACAAATAAATAAATAAAATCTTTAAAAAAAATAAGATGTGTATTTACTATATATTAAACATCCAATAAGTGCTAGTTGTTGTTGTCGTTGTTGCTCTTTGTACACCATATAGAGACATTTCCTTCAGGTTGGCTGGTGAGCTAACCCAAAAAATTACTTGTGGAGAATGATCCTTCTACAGCTTCTAATGTGGAATCTAGGGCTGTTTTTTGTTGTTGTTTCTTGCTCTGTGAAATCCCGTCCTCATTTTGCTGGTATTAACTGGGGCCTTGTTTGGGTTGCCAAGAGTCTGGTTTCTGAATAAAGATTTCCTGAAGTAAGAGAAAAAGAAATTGATTCCCATGACTGTGCATGACTTGGACCCTAAAGGGTCCCAACGCTTTGAACGATGAACAGAGAATGTGTCCCAGCTGGAGAAAACTTGATAAAGAAGCCCCAACATGATGACAAGTTTGGGAAATAAAATTTGTGAATGCACCCCAGGTTCTAGGCCTTGAGAAGAGGAAATTGAGGGGAGGTTTGATGCCTGCCTCTGAATACTTCTGTATTCATTGAGAAAGGGGTGCTAATTGGTTTCTCGGTTGAGGCTCAGAGAAGAAATGCATCCACGTGAATTTTTTAAAGATTTTATGTATTTATTTGACAGTGAGCATGAGCAAGGGGGAGGGGCAGGCAGAGGGAGAAGCAGACTCTTGCTGAGCGGGGAGCCCCATGCAGGACTCGATCCCAGGACCCTGGGATCCTGACTCGAGCCAAAGGCAGACGCTTAACCGACTGAGCTACCCAGGTACCCCACGTCCACGTGATTTTTGAAGGTGTTCTCGGTTCTGGGATTCCATGAAGAAGAGTCATGATTACATTTACATTCCCACCTAATCGTTCCAACTGTCATTCTAATTTTACCTCCCAGTTAAAGGCTCTTAAATCCTTATCCAGGTCTAGGAGATATTGGATCATTCCTTTAACAGTTTGCCACCTCCATTAGGTGGTCAGCTTTCCGACTGGGTCTAATTCATTGATGAAACCTAACAATTCACATGGTTTTTTGAACTAGTAAATGCTTAGTACGAATATGTTCATTTAACCCACAGTTATAACCTGGATGTGCCCAGGCCTCACAGCCTAAGTACCTGTATTATTTCCTGTGCAGGAAAGGGTTAACTCAGTAGGCCTGGGTGTGCCCAAATTCTGCACATTTCTAAGAAAAGCCTGTCTTCAGGACTGGCCTTTGGCCAACTTCTGGGAGATAACCTCTGAGCCTTGGAATCTTCTTCCTAATAAGAGTGTTTTTGTGGGCCTGAAGACCCGGGCCAGCTGTACGGGTTTGATCTCAGACATACGACGGGTGGCAAATGCTCCATGTGCCTTTTCACGTTGGGGATTTTAATCCGTATTCTCTTATTGTAATAAACCAGAACCATGAATGTAACAGCCTCCCTTAGTCCTGTGAGTCCTTCTAGTGAATCATTAGCCTGAAGGGTGGTTTCTGGGGACCACCCCAACACAGTTTTCTATGACTGCCATAAGAAATGACCGCAACTTAATGGTTTTAAACAACACAAATTGATTTTCTTGTAGCTTTGGAGGTCATAAAACCAAATTGGATCAGCAAGGCTGCCTTCCTTCTGAAGGCTCAAGAGAGAATCTATTTCCTTCCCTGTTCTAGCTTCTGGAGGCCACCTGCATTCCTTGACTCACGGCCTCATCTTCTGTGGGGCTCAGCATTACAGCACCTTCCAATCTCTCTCTGCTTTCATGATCATGTTGCCTTTGACCCTTTCTCTGACACTCCTGCCTCCTTATAAGGACTCCTGTGACTATATTGGAACTACCCAGATGCCAGGACAATTTTCCCAACTCAAGATCCTTAACTTAATCATATCTGCAAAGTCCCTTTTACCGTGTAAGGTAACATAGTCACAGTTTCCAGGGATTAGGACGTAGACATCTTCGGGGGTGGCATTATTCATCCGACCATGACACCAGTGGGTTCATACCACACAAACACCAACATTACAGTGGCTCTCCATTCCCTACTTCCTGGACAACTGTAAGACCTAGCTCCCCTCCCTCCCCCTACCCAAAGAGCTGGCCCAGATATTTCTTGGAAATATTTCTTGGAATCCACAGGGATATCTTGCATATTTTTGCCCCCAGTACCTCTTCTTGGGCTGGGGAGCAAAGAGAGAGTGCAGAGAGCACCACGCTGAGGATAGCAGACCTGGTGTCTTCTTGGAGAGCACTGATTTCCAGCTACTCTCGTATGGATCGGTTCAGAAGAGAAGGCATTTAAAGCAGTTTTCCTCAAGTTGCAGTTCTAAGGACCACCGCTACCAGATTCATCTAACAAATTTGATAAGGTGGACAATCTGGCTGCATTTTCAACCCATAAAATGAGATTTTGTGTGTGTCTGTGATTTGCTTTTAAAAGTCTGTTTAAAAATAAGCTCATTCCTGGGACACGTGGGTGGCTCAGTCTGTTAAGCATCTACCTTGAGTTCAGGTCATGGTCCCAGGGTCCTGGGATCAAGCCCCGCATCGGGCTCCTTGCTCAGCTCCTTCCTCTGCCTGCTACTCCTCCTGCTTGTGCTCTTTCTCTCTCTGATAAATAAATAAATAAATAAATAAATAAATAAATAAATAAATAAATAAATAAACTCATTCCTGAGGTAATAAGTCATAAGAAAACTAATGAGCTTTTATAAGATTTGAGATTCTATGGCTGAAAAAAATAGCACTAACATCATGGAGAAAAGCAAAACATATATTTTCTTTTGTCTTCTAGAAAGAATGTTTCACCCTCACCTTCTTAAGCATGTTTTTTGGGGGGTCTCCATTTCCCCAAGCACCCCTAAAGCTTCAATTAACGTAAAGCTCTAAATCTGGTCATCACTACCATCATAGATTTATGCCAGATTCTCCCAAACGATGAATATTGGCTTGAAAAATCATCCTTCCTCAAAGCACTCTAGGGCACGTACTTTTTTTTCAATAAGTCAGATAGGGGCCCCTGGGTGGCTCAGTCGGTTAAGCGTCTGCCTTTGGCGCAAGTCATGATCTTGGAGTCCTGGGATCGAGCCCTATATTGGGTTCCTTGGTCAGTGGGGAGTCTACTTCTTACTCTGCTCTGGTGCTGTCTTTTACTCTTTCAAATAAATAAAATCTTTTAAAAAAATTAGTCAAATAAAAATATTTCGAAAATGTATAACTCTGAGGTAACTGGTAATAGCCTAGAATGTTATAAAACTAAGGCAGGCACTCACCAGCTCAAACCATCTGTTGAGAATGAAGATAAGTTGGTATAAAGATAAACAAGGAGTCGACAGTAGGGCTGCGAGCCAGATTAATCACTGCCTTGACACTCAATTTACTAGGTTGTGGGCACACTGGAAAAGGCCATAGGCAGTCTTCGAATCGGTCCTGACTTATCTGCTTATTTATCTGTATCTCAGCAAAAGAAACTTGGGAATTGCGGTCCTACTGCTGAAACGCCATCGAAGACCATCAGTCTTTGGGGAAAGCGCCAAAGAAGATTTCAATCTTTTTTGCTGGTAAGATCATGGCTAAGTCTACCTCCACATAGCACACCCGGGGCACAATTGATTCAATGTTTTGGGTCATTTAAATTGTGCAGCTGGGTCACCAGGCACTTAATCCTGGGGAAAGGGGAAGCAAACATTTATTAATACAGCCCAAGATATGTGTGGCCTGCAGCCAATATTTTGAACTACTGAAGACATGGCCATGATTTGATCTCCATGTTAAACATACAAACAAACAGAAACTACTTATGCTTCTTTTATTTGTTCTACTTTTTCGGAAATCAAGCTCTTGTGTTCGTGGCAGGTGGGTTTTGAGATGGCCGCAAGTTTGGCATTTATGAGCCACTGTCCCCTCACGTAGTTCCTGGGAGGGAGCCCCGCCTCCAAATTGCCAGGCTCTCACATTGGACAATTTTGCCGTGTTTTTAAAGAGCTTACAAAAGAAAATTATGCTTGTCAGTACATAAAGCCTTGCTATAAGGGAGAGGCTTTATGAATTGAAAGCCTTGCCTTCAGAATTTTCAAAATGATGGCAAATTTAGCCAAATTGGGCAAAAGTGAATCAGGTTTCACAAATTTAGGAATGTTTATTTAAATCTTTAAAACATATGTTGCCACAGCTGTGTTTAGCATAAAATTATGACGAAAATAATCCTAATGAAAATGACGGCATATTTATATAAAGCCTTCCATCCAACAAGCGCCAAACCCGCTACACAACTGATCTCATTAGGCCTGACTAAATCCCTTTGAGCTACAACGTAAATATTAGCTCCAATGTGCAGATGAAGAAATTGGGACATGGGCAAGATTATTTACAGCTAAGCAGATTAAGTTATAACCAGCCCGACTCTCCCATCTGTGGAATAAGTTGCAATTTAATCAGAGACCCCAAAAAGGGGATGGTTAAGGGAAAGGCATTTTTCCTCCAAATTCCCCACGTGGGTCGCTTGTTCTAGCATTGGGGCAAGGAGGGAATGAAGAGCATAATACCAGAGATTTTTTATGCAATATTCTTTCTAGGAATTCACTGTGTGGATCTATGGGCAGATACTATCTTTTCAAAACATACCAGTGAGGCTAAGAGTTGGGAAGGTAGCAGAAAGTTTTATATCTTGGGTTTCATTGATGGGAAACACAAGACGTAGGCAGGAAGAAGCTGATTCGGAGTGCCACACAGCCAGGGCCAAGAGTCACCATTACTATTCAATTCTCTGTCTTTTTGAAATGTTAAGATTTGGTAAGGACTTTTCACGAAATGCCCATGGTAGGCTCACATACTTCAGCTCGGCCTACGGAATGCTGTTCTTTCCTGAATCTAGATTCTCTTTGCATGATAGAGTTAACCCAAGCATTCAAGCAGATTGCATTTCAGTTCCTGAAACAGTCCCCCTGGGTTTCTGCCAGCTGATGGCTAATTCCCGCGTGTCCCCTCCTTCTTCTGCAAGGAGCCGTGAGAGCAGTACCTCACAATGTGTGATTCAAATGCCTAATTTCAGAACCTGAATAGCACCTGAACACTAGTGAATTTACCGAAGTATTCATTTTGACTCTGCTTTCAGCAACGCATTTTGAATTCTAGTTTTAAAGCAGAAAAGAAAGCTTTGCTTAATCTCTGCCAATCAGTATCAATGTTAGGTATGCTTTCCAAATTCAATAAAAAAAAAAAAAAGAAAAAAGAAAAAAAAAAAAGGAAGAAAACTGCCTTCCTTCTATTCAGAAAAAAATTCCATGAAGCCATTTTTGCCAAAACCTGAATTTAAGTCTGCCCAGGAAAAGGCATTCTCTAGATATAGAGGAGAAAAATAAACCCTTTTGAATGTCTTACAGACTTTATCTAAATTTGAATTCTCAAAGTGCCACACTATATTTAATTTTAGTAAAAATGTCTACCCGTTCGTGGAATGAGGCTCTTATTTCCATACTCCTTTCTCAGGGAGGCGGGCTGGGGATGATCTAGGCTTTTGCTGCGGATGGGTTCAGGTTCCCACCCTGCCTTGAGAATTGATTCCCTAAGTATGTGACCTAGGGAAAGCCCTCAACCTTCCTGAACGTCAGGTTCCTCATACGTAACTTGGAGATAAAATTACAGTGAAGATTAAACTTAATGCAGTGCTTACCCAAAGCCCTGAATGAATGATTTCCTTAACTATCATCTTTCTAGCCACCACCCCTGCTCGAAATCTATAAAGGTTCCCAAAATCAGTGTATATGTTATATACAGGTTGTGTGTGTGTGTGTGTGTGTGTGTGTGTCTGGACTAGGTACTACCAAAATATCAACAGCAGTTACCCCCGGGAAGTAGAAGAAAAAAAAATTTTCATTTTCTCCTTTATACTTTGCTGATTTTCTAAACTCACCATCATTAATAACAAAGATGTACATTTTCAGAAATTCTAGAAAGCTTATTTTTAGAAATTCACTTTGTAGACCTATCTTCTTTGGGAAAAACAAAATCAAGTTATAAATATTTAGAGCTCTTTAAAAAAAAAAAACTAGAAATGGCTAACCCAAGTTTTTCAGGTTTTATATGAAAGGCAATTAAGGTCCCAAGAGATAATTACATCCAAAGTCTCCAAGGTAACTGAGGCTGGATCCCACTTCTTAGTGTAACTGGACACTCCAGAGCTCCCAGCCCGTGAGCATAAATGAGGTGGCAGTTTGACCTGAAGTGTTCTGTTTAATACCTCTATCTGACACTTGGAAGGCTGCAGCCCTCCCTCTCCTTTCTTTTTATGGCTCTAACTATTACATGTCTACCCAGCTCATTGATTCCGCTGAGCTGCACAGATTCGTATAGTTAAGGTTACCTGATCTCTATATAATAGTGGTCATGATATTATTTGACATGTGTACACCTTATTTCAGGGGCCTCGCCATCACTACTTTTCTCAGGGTCCGAAGATGGGTGGCTGAGAAGCACAACTGGGTCTAGAGTGAGATGAATGAGGCGCTTACGCCAGGCACCAAATGTAAGGGGATGCCAAAAATCTCAGTAAACACAATAAATAATATTTTAGTGGAACATTTTTAAAAATCAGAATGAATAAAAAAATCATAAAAAATACTAAAATTTTAAATAAAGACAGGGTGGTACAATAAATTATACATGTTGGTCTTTGTCTCAGATTCCTGGCAAAGAGTTCCTAAAACCCTTGGAATTTCCTAACAGGAGCATCGTTTGTTATTCATAACGGGCCCATTTCAACCCTGTACCTGACCTTATCCTAATGAGGTGACTCTTGACTGGGCCCTAAATAGTTTCAGAATGAGGCTCATCACTGGAGGGAACAATATGTGATTAGAGGGTTGGAATTTTCGGCTCCACCCCCCCAAACTCCAGGGAGGGGAAAGGCCTGAAAATTGAATCCAATCACCAATGGTCAATGATTTGATCAATCATGCCTACCTAATGAAGCCTCCGTAAAGACTCCTAAAAGATGGAGTTGAGGAAGCTTTCAGGTAGACGAACACATGGAGGTGCTGGCGTGCCCTGAGAGGCACAGAAGCTTTGCACACCTCCCGCCCCAACACGCTGCGCGTCTCTTCCATTTGGCTGGTTTTGAGTTGTATCTTTTACAACAAACCAGTAACAGTAAATAAAGCACTCTCCTGAGTTCTGCAGATAATTCTTACAAATTATGGGGCCTCAGGAGGGAGTCGTGGGAACCCCTGAATTGGTAGTCAGCAGGCAGAAGTGTGGGTAACTTGGTCACCCCATTTGCAGCTGGCATCCCAAGTGGGGCAGTCTTGTGGGTCTGAGCCCTTGACCTGTGGGGTCTGTACTAACTCCACGAGTTAGGGTCAGAATTGAATTGAATTGAATTGAATTGAATTGAATTGAATTGAATTGAATTGTTAGACACCCCAATGGTGTTGGAGAATTGGAGAATTGGTATGTAAAAATGACAAACATTTGGTGTCAGAGGACAAAACCCCACATCTGGTGTCAGAAGTGATGTAAAAAAACACTGCACAGATGATAAGTAACACTGCTGTGCCAGGACATATTGGAGCCAAAGTCGAGAGGAAGAACAGTAATACTGATCCCACCTTAATTTAAAATTTTGATATCATGAATTGTTGGCATTCATTTTTATTTTTTTAGAAATATTATACTAAAACATTTATCTTGATTACTGAGTTTCTTGGCTAATTAAATGAATCAATACACAAATGAATAAAATATGGTTAGAGTAATCAAGGAGTCTATAATGGGAACAAAGATTAGGCTCTGGATTTCTTATCTGCGTGAGCAGCCACAAAGAATGAGCTGCTTCACAATTAAGTAAATGCCCTCTTCCAAGATAAAATCCCAGAGCAATAAGGCTTTTCTCATTTGTAGACTGCCCCAGCTTCTCAAAATCCAGAATCAAGAAAGTAGCGATCTAAGAAAGAGCACCACTAAAATGCAAAAGACTTGAGTGCCGGCAAGATCTTCACTGGAGGGGCACCTGGGTGGCTCAGTTGTTGGGCGTCTGAACTTCGACTCAGGGCGTGGTCTCAGCGTTCTGGGATGGAGCCCCGCATGGGGCTCCTCCGCTGGGAGCCTGCTTCTTCCTCTCCCACTCCCCTTGCTTGTGTTCCCTCTCTCAATGGCTGTCTCTCTCTCTGTCAAATAAATAAATAGAATCTTAAAAAAAAAAAAAAAAGATCTTCACTGGATATGGTGCATCGAGCTGGGCAGGCTGTGGGTCCTGAAGCTCACGGAAGGGGTGACCGCAAGCAACCACATGGGGGCAGCAAGGCTAGCAAGGGAGTCCAGAGCAGGACCCAGAAGCAATAGACCAGGTAATCCCAGGTCCCCACCACAAGAGGCAGACATCAACAGGGGACATGGGGGATGGTGGCCCTGGTTAATTCCTTGTGAGAGCCTTAAAGGATTGGTTTCAGCATCAACCTTTGGTGAAAAAAAAAATTAAAAGGCATAGTTCTTCCCTGTGCTTCACATAATACTCACACAGCTCTCGATTTCTGGAACTCTTAGTATAAGCTTCAAATCTCTTATTGGCAACGTTGGAACACACGGCTTTTCTAACCCCCAGGGCACCTGAAGTGCTAGCAGCTCAAGTGGGCTTGAGACCTGGGTCTGCGGGCAGCTTGCAGCAATGGCCGACAGGCCTGAGAGCGAGGGAATTTCTGCAAGCCAGAAGCCAAGGCTCTACAAAGAGGATCACATTTTCAACTCGAGGCCAATTGTTTTTCCAAACTATGCACTTTGGATTTTGCCACTTGAAAGATATTTTTTTTTCCATACCCCACTTGAAAGGTCCTTTAAAATAGCTTACTTGGTCTCCACAGCCACTTTGGATACTTGGGGAGCGTCGGAAGTAATAAAATTCACCAGATTTTATGAGACGTGGTGACAATTTTATTTGATGGGTTCTCATTCTTTCTAAACTGTCCTTACATGATTTTTTTTCTTCCTATATTTTATAGGGCCTTTAGGATGACTCTGCAATCTATAAACTATTTTATCTTCTCTTTTTTCACATTGTGATGTTGCTATTTGGTGGTTTGACTTGGTTTTGCTTTAGGTGGGGTTGCTCGGGAGAGAAGGGATACAACAGTAGTTTTCCACTTAGCTCAAATTGGCAATTATGAGGGCTTCTGTCTCGGTCCCTCCACCAACAGAGGTGGGGAAATGAGGCCCTTAGAAGTCAAGGACCTAACCGATGTCATCCAGCTGGTTGGTGGCAGAGGCAGGGATAGGATTCAGCTGCCCGGCCCTGCTCTCATGAAACTGCACAAAGTCACAACCACCTGGAAGCATCTACTGCAAGAGCCAGAGTTGTTGCAGGTGTTACAAGCCCCCCTCCCTAGCAGGCTGTGAGATTCCCAAAAGCTTACATGGAGCCTGGAATACGGGCAAAAGCTGTGGACCTTAAGCCGTTGCTACCTACCCCTCCAGGAAGCAGCTGGTGAGATCTAGTCCTGTTCTGTCTGCCAGGCATTACTGCCCCAGTGACTTCTGAGATGTTCCTTCCCCAAGTCTACTCCATGGGCCAGCGAAGGTCCCCTCAGCATCCTCTAAGCGTATCCAGTGTCCCTCTCTACTAGTATCATTTGGCTCCAAAGCACTGCCCACGAGCGCTGCACCCCACACCCATCCCCTTCCTGGTCCCTAGGAAGACACTCCTCTCCCCGCCTCCAGACCAGCTACCAGCCTCCATCTCCTACCAAGGCTAAGGTGATCTCACTCCATCTCCATCACAGGGCCAAAAATGCAAAAGCTCTTATTTCCTGGAGGTCATGTAAAGTAAGGCCAGCAACGTTGGTCTGTTTGCTCTCTCACAGCTCTCCCTGTCGTTCAGTCTGCAGAAATCTCCCTCCCTAAGTGGGCAGCCGCAGAAGCCTTCCCAGCCATGACTCCCCTCCACTCACCCGTTCTGCAAACCTCAGGTGCTACCTCTTGGGTAGGTGTCTACAGCCCTGAGCTTTAGTCATCTCCGTTGAGTACCATAAAAACCCCTCTGAGCCGAAGCACATACCGTCTTGATCAGCTCCAAGAAATGGGAGCACAAGGGAAAACGTTGGAAGGATAAGCAGTTTTAATTTTCCAGTCCTATTTGGCTGACGCTCATGGGGAGAACAGATTCTTACACATTATAGAGAAAATATGTGAAAACATTACTTAAAAGCTTTAAATTTCTTCATACTAACTAATATTTTAAGGCTATCATATCCAAGGCAATAAGTTACACTTCAGAAGAGTTTGATTACAGGCATTTTTTTCCTACTTGCCTTAAAAATAAGGTCATTTTGTTTTTTAAACTTCTTACTTTATGAAATAAAAGACTACACTGGATCTTCTCCCTTCCCTCCTGCACTAGTTTCCTTTGGCTTCTGTAACAAATTACCACAAACCTAGTGGCTTAAAACAACACAAATTTATTGTTTTACAGCTCTGGAGTTCAGAACTCATAAAATCAAGGTGTCAGCAGGACGGCATTCCTTCTGGAGGCTCTAAGGGAGAATCTGTTTCCTTGCCTTCTCCAGCTTCTAGAAGCTGCCTGCATTCCTTGGCTCTTGGCCCCTTCCTGACATCACTCCTCTTACCAGCTCTGCTTCCATCTTCCCATCTCCTCTGACTCTGATTTTCCTGCCTCCCTCTTTCACTTATAAGGATCCTTGTGATCATATTGAGTCCACCTGGATAATTCTAGAAGAGTCTCCTCATCTCAAGATCCTTAGCTTAATCAGATCTGCAAAGCCCCTTTGCCACATAAGGCAACATCAAGTTCTGGGGACCAGGATGTGGATATATTTGGAGGCCACTATTCAACCACCCATGAGCCCTTGGATCCTCTGACTTCATCCTGACTTCCTTGACCTCACACACATGCCTCTCCTGCTACCCTGGCCTCTGGCCCTTCTGACACCATGCCAGACACCAAAGCCATGGTCCTGGGAAGCCCTTCCCCTGTGAACTCCCAGGCCCACTCCCTTGGCAACTCCTGGCCTTTACTTGGTCATCCCCTCTTCAAGGAGCCCTCTTCTGACTGCCTTGTTTATAGTCATCTCCAGACATTTGCTGTCCCCTTTCCTTAATTTATTTTTCTCCATGGCAATTAGCATCATCTAACATACTATATATTTTATTCATTTACTTTTTTTTATTGTCTCTTTCACTTCTCTCAAATTTGGGCTCTATGAGGGAAAGGATTCCTTTCTTATTTTTTTTTTTTTCTGCTGAATCTTCGAACTTAGAATAAGTGTCTAGCACATGAAAGATCTTCAGTACATATTGGTTAAATGAATATGTCTGGGTCATTTATTAAGAACCTCCCAAGTCTGTATCTTTAAGTTTTATGTCTTGGACTGGTTAGACTCTGGATAAAACACTCATCCTAACTTCTACAGAGTGGCCAGGATCTGGCTGCCCAGTGAGTTCTGCGATCTCTTCCCCCCGTTGGAGAAAGAGAGCTGGGTCCTTGCTCTCCCACACACAGATTCACTTAATCCTCCAATGTGCCAGATACCCTCTGTCTTCCCTCCTCAGGGACCTCCATTCTTAGGTTAGGTAAGAGGGAAGTGTCCAGGCTGAGTGCAGTGGGAGAAGAGACTTGGATGCCAATTGCTATTCAAATAGACTTTCCACCATTCCTCCTTATCTTAGATGCGTCTCACCTTTGCTTCCAGGGGTACCAGGAGCTGTCAGTTCCTAAGGCTCTGGAGGACTCTGAAGCAGGGGTTTTGTGGATTCCTTGGTTTCCTTGTTACCTACTATTATTCAATTTTTAAAAAATTCCCTTACCACTCATTGAACTGCTTTCCAACCTCATAAGTTGGGTTGTTGTCATAAGGGTTATTGTCCCTTCCTCAGGCGTTTATGCCCTTAGCAAATCCTTTCACTATTGTTTTATTTGGGTTTTAGGAGGAATAAAATTAGATGTAGTCCATTCCATTATCTTTACAAGAAACGCCCCGTATTTTCCTACCATCGTGGGGCTTGGGGATCGATACATGGATCTATTGTGTGCTTTGTGCATGTTTATTGAGTACTTCACTTGAATTTTAGAAGAAACATGTTTCAAATCATAGCCCAGTGGGGATTAGTCACACTTCCACTTATGAATGATACCTCACCATTGAATATTGCTTTAAGTTACACGGGGCGTTTGTAAAAAATTTATCTCACTTAATCTTGTGAGATAGGCAAGGATCTAAGACTCAGAAGAATTAAGTAACTATATGCCCAAGATCAACACAGCTAGTCAGTGGTGGGCCAGCTCTCCAACATGTCTTCTGGCTTCTGACTGGACCACGTGGTCTCTCTCTTTGTCCTTTTGCTTTTCTTTTTACAAAGAAAACAAATTAGGAAAATGTGTAATGTGTAACTTTTCATAAATGTGACACAGCACAGAAAGCTTGCTGAAAAAAAATAGTCACATTCCCGAGATGTGAATCCTGGCAACCTCCCCACTCTGGTCCCCTTCAGGGAAGACGTTCTGCGGGCCTCTGTCAGGTCGGCCCTGTCAGGCGAGGTTTGACTAGAAGGTGTTGTCAGTATTTCCTGTGCCACACCAGGGCCTGCCGGTGATCTGGCTTCAGCTCAAAGTCTTCCCACTCGATCTCGGTGGTTCTTGTCTGGTCTCAGAGCTTTCTGAAATCTCACAGAAAGCAGCTCCCTCCGGTCCCCACGATGTTCTCACATCTTTGCTCCCTCAAGGAGATCGGCACAGATGTTTCCCATGACTGGGAACTATGAGAAGTTGTCAGGGCCTTTCAATCACTCTAACGGCCTATAAAAGCTTGCTGTATTTTCAGTTTTACTAAATATTTCTATAATTCAAAAATTATGGAAATGGATAATGTTTCTGTTCTTTGGGAATATATTTAACAGCTGTGTGCATACCAGATGCAAATGAATATATAGATATAAATTGTGCATTTTATAGACTACACTTCATATTACCCGCCTTCCCCTGTAGACACCTCAGGCTCTGCTCCTGCCAGAACGGCGAAGATGCTGGAGCGACAGTTGTGCTCTTAGTTCTACTGAGAGAAGAGATGAGGTTCCATCCGGGCCATCCCTGAACAAAAGCACGACTCCTCCTGCCTAAGTGGGCGCGCCTCGAGCTGAGAAGCAACTTGCCAAAGGTGATTCTGATGTTAGAGTTTGTATGAAACGGTTTAAGTCACTAACCTTCCCTAATTCCAATTTCCACAGTTATAAAACGGAGACATTGATCCAACAGGGTTTACTCAGGATTAAACGTGGCAAATTCGGATCCCAATAACTAGATTGGTAATTGCATGGTGGAGAGTTGTAACACTTTTTTGCTTGCCCAACCTCTGAACGGGGGGCCAGGCTTTGCTCTTCCTAACCTCCAGCCACTTCTACTCTATAGTATTTGAAAATACTCCAATTGCTTACTGCGGCCTGACTTTGAATCTGAGGCAAGTGACACAAAGGACAAGGGCAACTGCAGAGTTCCGGTGGGGCAGTGGCCTCCAGGTCTGGGCCCAGCCACAGGGCGGGGCCCACCGGCAGTGGCTGCTGCACACGACCAGGCCATTTCTCTGTGCACCCCTTCTTGCTTCCTCTTCTATTTCTGAGTCGGTTTTGCTGGCCTTCCTACCATTCTGTGAACTACTCAGTAGCCCTCTAAGAAGTTCATTTGGGCCTTCGATAGCTTAAAATAGACAACTTCCCTTCTTTATAATTAAGAGCACTGACGACTCTGTAACACGACTTTGTTTCTAGACTTTGGGGGATCCTACCTTGTGCATCGTGGAGAAGTTCCAAGGACATTATGGAGATCAGAGCAGAGATTCTCCAGAAAGCTGTTTGGTGGAACCCGACCACAGGTCTTATGAACTGGGTTTACCTCCTCATGGCCTCCCTTCTGTCTTGTCCCTCACACTACAAGCCTCCAGCTTGTCAAGGCCATGACCAGGCTAGGAGCGCAGTCCTGAACAGTCAGGAGGATTAACAGGTGGGACTGCCTGGGCAGACTCTGACTCAGGGGTTTTTTGTAAGGATCTGCTGGTTAATGAGGGTTGGGGAACCCTCAGGAGACTATCGGGGGGAAAACAACACTCCCTGTGGCTAGATGTCCTGGACGAATCTCTGTAGAAGAGCTCCCACTCATCAACCTGCAGAATCAACAAGGGTTCTGGCTCCCCAGGCAGGTAAGCAAGACCTCCTTTTGTGAATTCACCCATCCAGTGTTTAGAGCCATGCTTCAAACGAGGTGACATCATACCCTTTGGTTCTACACCAGCCTGCCTGGGTTTAAATCCCAGTTCTGCCCCTTACCAGCAGGGAGACAAATTACTAAAGATCTCAGTGTCCTGGTTTGCACATCAGTGAAATGGGGATCATAATAGCAGCTGCTTCGCAAAGGTGCTGTGGGGATGAAAGACGTCAGAGCATCTCGGGTGCTCAGAGCAGGGCCCAGCACAAGCCTAGGCACTCAATAGATGGTAGCTTTTATCATCAAAAATTGTTTGTTGCCAAATAAATGGTGCTTGTAGCCTGAGGACACTACTTAAAATAACTGAAGTTACCGCACAAGATGACTGTGAAATGATTACTTGACAAGAATTACTAACTTACATAATAGCCGACATCGTACAAAGAACTTTATTACGGAGAGAGTAGTGGTTAGTTAAAAGCATCAGTCTTGACATCAGATGAATTTAGGTTCAAATCTTAATCTGTCATTTCATAAGCAGATGAACTTGGGCCTCAGTTTACACATCTATGATATAGGGGTTAAGAATACCTATTTCTTGGGGCGATTTTGAGGATTACATTATATAATATACACAAAACAGTATAGCTCAGTTTCTGACACACGGAAAACATGCTATAAATAATTATCATTTGCACAATGATAACTCCTCCAAGATCACGTGACCCCTAAAAAGGCAGAAGAAGGACCTCAAATTCCACATTTCCCACCTAAATATATTTAGCCCTCTAATAATGCTCCATGATCAGCATACTATTATGATTTCCATTTTCAGTGGACGAACTGTCAGGATCTGTCCAATTTTTTCAACCAGGGAAAGAACTTTCAGTGATTCTCAAAATTACTCTAGCATTGTTTCTATTTCCAGTTGTGCCCTTTTAGTGCTTCAGTTCAGGCGATCCCAACTCAGGTTATTGAGGGTGAGAACAGAAGCTAATCCGCGATCACACCAAAGAAAGGACAACCTTCATCCAAAATTGCATTTTGTCAAGTTCGGGTGATTTTTCTCTCTTGCCCATGAACGTTTTGGCTTTTGATACCTTTTACTGAATACACCCTCGTCACTCTCTCACCCTTATTTATGTTAAACAGGATCATTTCAAGCCTGGACATGTGTCAGTTTCCAGAGTGAAGAGCCATGGTTTCAGAAGCTTAAATTAAAAACAGGGAGAAAATGTCCCATTCTGTCCATCAGAAAGAACTCCATCTTTCTCAAACTTGCTTTCCCGTCTTTCAGCCCTGCTTTCTCTCTGAACAGACTTGACAGAAAAATTATTTGGATGCGTTACGTGCTGTCATCTCAAGCCAACAAACTGGTGGTTTAATGCAAAATGACATGACAGCCCAGGAATTTGTTGCTGGAAACTACCGCACACTAAAGTTTCGGGAACAGGTCTTCCCACCTGGGAATTTTAAGGAACAGTTTGACATTGCCCTAGTCTTCTGGTTGTTGATTTCTTAGAGAAGGAACTCGCCCTCGAAAGGAGGTGGGGAGGCAACAAGAACTACATTCTCATGTCCCTAAAGACAAGGTTATTTCTACCCAAGGAAGGGAAATCTTCTCCCACCTTCTCCAGTGGAAAAAAATTTCTCTGTCTGTTCCTCTGTCTCCCTCTCCCCTCCCTCCTTGTTCCCTCGCTCAACCCACAAAAATGCTCAAAAGAGCTTGAAACATCCAACAACTGAAAAACAATGTCAGGAGTCAATTTCTCATTCAGCTCTCAGGATTACTAGTTTGCCAAGTGAAATTGTCCAACATTGAGTAATTGAGTAGTTATGGCGCAGCTGGTTGGCAGAAAGCCTCTTGCCTGGGACGGTGGGACTAGTTCCTGACAACTGTGAGACTTTGAGCAAGTCATTTGACCTCTCTGGGCCTCAGTTTCTTCATCTGGGAAACTAGGTGGTGGGTCATGGGGAAGGGATGGATAATTTAATATTTAATGATGCGCATGTTTTATAGACGTCAGCTGGAGAAATTCCGGCTGTCCCCTGAGAACGAGAGCTAATAAGGAATTGTTCTAGACGTCTTCTCTCAGAAATAGAATAATTAGTTTATATGTAGAAACTATGTTAAAATGAGGGATCTGCATACGTGGCAAATAAAGAGGTAAAATAAATAAAATCCCAAGTAAACTTAGAGCTGGAAGGGCTTGTAGGAATCCTCTGTCCATTCCCTCCTTCTACAAAGATGGAGCCAGAAGTCCAGAGTAGCCAAGAGTTAGAACTCCACATCCCCTAGCTCCCAGCACCCCTCTCCATTCACAGGAGGCCTGACGCTGTCCCTCAACCTCCGGGGTTAGAATTACTCAGCTGTGAACTCTTGTTCTGTTCTCTTTTTGGCAAATAGAATTGTAGGACCAGAGTGATGGATGGATTCCCATCATTGCCTTTCAGATATTAGGATTCTCTCATGCATTTCTGTGGGTCCAGAGAGAGAAACAAAGAGAATTTCCATCAGTGCCTTTGAGATATTAGATAAGACTCTTTCACTTATGCATTTTTGTGGGTACAGAGGGAGAAACAAAGAGAGAGATCAACTGGATGTTCCTTTTAGGGAAATGGCCCTGATAATGAGTCAGTGCTCTTAACAGAAGAACAGGCCTAGGGAAATGATTTGCTCACTTTATGTGAAGTATCCTGCCTTTAACTAGAAACTCGTCATTTATACGTGACCTTATCATTTAAAGAGGACACTTTTTTCTTCGAAGTCAGAAAAAACATTGGTGTTTCATGGAGTCTCATTTAATAATTATTTTTCCCATTACAAGTAAAATTAATATGCTTAGACATAAATACGCTAATCTTTCCAGCTGCTGACCTAACCTGATTCTGTCTTCAGCTCTCAGTATATCAACTTAAAGTCATAACAGCTATCATGTGTCAACATTAACTTACCTTAATTACCTTTTCATACATAATTAAAGTGTTTATTTAACTGGTGGCTGCATTACTCACTAGGCGTGCTTCTATTTAAAAGGGAGTTAAAAATCAACAAACAACCTTATGAGCTAAACAGCAATACAAACCTGATATCATTTTGCCAGATATGACACTTAGAGCCATCAGTTAAATAAATCATCCGTTGTACATTGACGCAGACAGAGAAAGGAAAGTTCTACCACATTTGACATAAGAAGAAAACCAAATGCACAGTTGGGAGTGGGAGAAAGGTAGAAAAGTCAGTGCACTGCCTTTTCCAGCAGCTCACTGTTCCTTTTCTATGGGGTTGGAAATGAGCCAAATTATCAGCTAAATCATGGGCAACATATTTCAATCATGTAAACCTTTAGACGACACAATTAGAAAAGAATATTTGGGAGGATAAAGATTTAATTCTTTCTTCCTCGTTTTTAGCAGAAGGATCTTAGATCGTTTTAAACTCTACCACTTTGGTGTACTATTTTAATAAAGGACTGAAGTTATCCAAGTACCTAGCTTTAAAAAATGTGGTTCACGTATTTTGAAAACCAAGCCAAGAAACACAAGACCCATAAAACCCAAGCATATTAAATGACGGTTCTTTTTTCCTTAATCCACCACCACAAATATCAATTAAATGTAATTATATTAAATAGGTTCCCCCGAGAGCAAATAAAGATCTGCCAGAACACAAATTGCTACCCAGGTGAACAATATATAATTTTCCTGAGTACACAGACAAATACAGATGGTACACTCCAGAATGTAATATAACAAATGTGTGTGTACTGTAACATAGACCTTTATTTATTTATTTATTTTAGCTACCAAATGGCAGAGGGCCAAAAATTACTAATAAAATATATGAGTTTTTCTTTCTCTTTTCTTGGATGAGAGGATAACTATTGCATTTTATATTAATAACTGCTAATTAAAAGGCTATTAATCTGAGACGATAATAAATACACGGACTCAACTAGAAGCAAGTGCCAGAAATGAACTTGTGAGTTTGGGTTAAAAAAAAAAAAGTTAAACTGATTTAAACAACGATTTTTCTTATTAAAAACAAATGTTTCACTGAGCTTGCTGGGAGAGGAAGGAATGAATCCAAAGTTGGAAAGTAAAACAGGTAGGATAAAATGTATTTTGTTAGCTCTTTTAGGAGCTAATTATTCCCCTCCTGTGGAAATAAAAGAGCAGAGACAGAGGTGGAATGGGAGAGCAAAGGGACAAAACAACTTTCCCAATTATGAAAATAAGCTGCCCAACAGATGTTGAAATTCAAAGATCTCAAGGAATATTTCTCAGGAAAGGTTTTTTTTTCCTCCTCCTTCTGAAGGAAAAATGAGCAAATGCCGTGCTCAGGTTCTTTTTCATTCTATGATATGTAAGGTCTGAATTTCTTCTGTCAGATGTTTTCAGGGATGGAAATTTAATTCATTCTCGGTGTTGTATGGAAAACCCTGAAAAATAATCAATTTAAGATTGACCATGCTGATACGTCAAGTATTTTTAGTCTCTGCCCTTTTTAAAGTAATACAAATAATTATCTCAAAACAGAATCTTGGAAGCAAAGGCATTTTCCTTTTCCTATTGCTCACTCTCTTCAGATTGGAACGCACCCCCCACCCCGCCAACCTCCACAGTAAGAATATTCCGCTTTCAGACCTAGGAAGGGCTATTATAGGAAGGCAGAAGTTGGGGCTTTTGAACCTGCTTCACCCTCAGCTTTCTCAGCTAGAAAACATCAGAAGTGGCCACTAAGCACCCTTCAGTGATTCTGTGATTTCCTATAAAGTGTCGAATAATAAGATCTCGACACAGGACCGATCTTGGTGAATTAGGTGCTGCTGTGTAATAGCTGTGTGCTCCTTCCCTCTGCAGGGCCCAGGGTCACCCTCGGCTGTCACTTTCACAAGACCCTGGGCTTGAGGGGATCTCTTCCTTTCCACGGATGCCGCTCCAGCTGCCTAGAACCACTCCTTAGGGGTTGGGGTGGCCTGGCTCTCTTGAGCTAGTGCTTGGACAGTACGAGGACCAAAAAAGGTGCGATCGTCCACCCAGGCTGGTGGTCAGGTGGCTGCCCTTCTCACCGCGCCAGGCTCTTCTCCAGGAGGAGGGGGCAGATGGACCCCACAAGGATCCCTTTTCCCTTTCTCACCTGGGTCCCTCCTTCGCACCCCCTGTCCCCATCATCAGGACCCATACCTCCTTTTTCCCCCACGTTTCTTCTTTACCCTGTTAGGCGTTACTAAACCCCAAGCTTTCTGTTCTGCCTTGTAAATCTTAATGGCCTCCTCAAGTTGGTGAGTTTTAACTGTCTTGTCCTGGCTGGCCCTGCAGGCTGGCGGGAGTCAGGGAGGGAGATTCCATCCTAGGACAGCAAGCAGAGGGAGGTGACAGCATGGTTCTGCCTTCCTTCCTTCCTTTCCACCCTTTTACCTTACTCTAGCTCCCCACACTCTCTTTCATTTCTCTGTCCCCTCCCTCCGTCCCTTCCTCCCTTCCTTCTTTTCCTTCTTCTTTTTCTAGAGATCTACTTAGAAATATTACTTCATCACACTGCAGTTCACGGCACGTTATCTACACTGGCCCAAGAAAGGCTACTCACTTCGTTCGTTTGTTCCTTCATTCTCTCTTTGCTTCCGTTCCCTTCTCCTTTTCCCCTCCCCACCCCAGGAAACCACCGTAATGTTTAATACAAACCCTCTTGTTTGTGTATGTGCTTATAGGATTCATAAGCTACTTTTCTCTACATGTCTTTTCATTTATCTGAGTGGTATTATACATCTCGTAACATTTCTTATAAATTGTCACTCAGCCTCTGCTGCTTAATAGCTTGCCTGTTGCTTCTACCAGCTACGTAGCATTTCATGACATATATTCAACACATGTGTCCTGAGTGGTGACTGCCTCGACCTACCTTCGACCACAAACAGCACTGTAATGAACATCTTCGCACATTTCTCTTCATTGACACTTGTGAGAATTTATCTGGGACAACCACTCAGGAATGGAATGCCTTAATTTGACCAACTACTGCCACGTTTTTCTCCAGAGGGGCCATGCCAAGTTTTACGCCCACCTGTGGTGCATAAATGTTGCTCTATCCCCACCGCCTCAGCAGCATCTGGTCCTTGGAGGCAATTTAATGAAGAATGATTATCACAGTTCATAAAGTGGCTGGAACCTTCTCTACATTCTCGGGTCCATTGCTTCCAAAATTCTTCCCAAGTTTCAAAAAGAATGATGTCACGCATCTGGGTACATACCAGAAATTTTATTTTTAGAAAGAATGTGACAATATTATTATCAAATTGCAAAAAGAATGGAAGGGAGAGTACTTTATCTTGGTCTAAGAAGTCCCCAAATGTCCTATGCTAGGGAAAAATAAATGACGTGCAAGCCTCCAGAAGAAATACATTAGGGCCTACTGGTCAGTTTGAAGACGCAGCTGAAAGATGGTCTCATTTGGTAATGCTCTCATCCATTAGACCTTAGTTTCGTTTCATCCTGAAAGTTACTCAAGGTTGGATCGGTGCACCCTGAGTGTCAAGGCTGTTTGCTTGTCTGTCTCCCACCCCAGGCTCTGTTGGGCAAGCTCCACAAGAGCAGTGCCTCCTGTCTTGTTCGTTGCTGAGCTCTAGTGCCTAAAAGAGTGTCCGATACATACTGGCCATGAAACGAATATTTGTTGAATAAATGAACAGATAAATAGGTGAACTGATTTTGGGTTGCCAAAGCCTAACACAATGCTTGATCCGGACCTTGGGTTAAATAAATGGATAAATGCACGAACAAATGTCCATGTCTATCCCTCTTGCTCCATTTCGCCTTCTCCCTCTTTGGGCTCCCCCATCATATATTCCTCCTTGAGTTTTTGCCAGATGGGAAGACAGGACAGCAACCAGCGGAGCCTTAGCTCATCTTGCTGTCAGCTGTCCCATTCTCACTCCGGGATATAAGGTGTTGGGGAAACTAGAAACGACTCATGCTCATGGAAGAGTTGTGAGAGCCAGGGAAGGAGTGAGAAGAGCCAAGAGGTAACACTCCAACTTGCTATGCATGAGCACACACACCTTCCCTGCCCTCCCTTCGTTTGCTCTCCGCCCCCCGCTCCCCGCTTGCCCTCTTCCTCCCCTACCCCTTCTAGGCTTTATCCTTCATGACAGTCTAATGAAGGGCTGGTTTGGAGGTGGAGGTCCCCTGATTACACACAGATCCATACGTGTGCATACCAAAGAGAAAATGCATATAATCATATTAAGACCATTTGTTTTCATATCTATACATTTTCTAGTGATCTAAAGTTGACAGTTCCTAGGCATGGTTTTCCCTAAATAAGCCCTCCATATTTTTCCTGGATGTGAAAGACCGTTTTCACAGCCAGAAAAGAGCACTTGAGAAATTCTTGGGGACTGAGTGGTGCTTCGGGCCATCTTCCTTGGTTAACAAGCAGTGAATAACTCATCTTCAATTGTGTTTCTACCTAATTAAAATTAGCAAAAGAGCCTTTTGAATCAAAGCCATCCCACCCAAACTATTTGGACTGGAGAACTCGGACATTCGATAGCTCAAGCCCAAGCCAGTTGCATTCCAAATATGATAACACATTTGCTTGTGCAATAGAGTTTGTTCCATGTTTTGACTGAAGGGCTCTCACCTCTCTGCATCAACCTTGGCTTTCAGGCAGAGATTTGCAACGGGACCTTGACAGCACAAATTACGGGGCCCTGCCACAAACTTCACTTAGTGATTACTTTAAAAGAGAGCATTTATGCTAGATTTATGTTCCTTGAGGACACAGCCTGTAACTTACAGCTTTTAGCATAGGGTCTTACCCATATACTAAGATATCAAGATGGGTTGACTTACTGATAAAAATTTTAAAACTCAGATTACTCCTATTGTTCATGTTGGTTCTCCCTTCTTAGGTTGAGGACGGTCCTGTTGTCTTGTCCTACCTCTGAAACAATCCAGGTCTAAGAGTTCCCCACCTCTGGCATGAGACCATCTTGGGCTCCATAAAAGAAAGGGGCTGTTTTGGGGCAAAATAAATAGCCTCCATTTTCAATAAATCAAGTTACCTAAACCAGCCAAGAGAACTTCTTTTAAAAAGGAAAAACATATATATGTATTGAACAAGCAGATTTTTTAGAAGACCTCCATCCTTGGAAAAGAAATAGGATTTTATGTTTCCACGCCATGGAATTTTCTCTGAATGACCAGAGCCAGAGGGCAATTCTGCCTATAATTAAATAGTATGAAAACCCTCAATAACACCATTGCCTGAGACTGTTCATCTGCACAGACACTGCCTTCTAGATACTCAGACTTTTTGGAGAACAAAAGGATGAGTTGGTTTGGGCCAAGTGATTTGGGTACACTGGGATGAATCATGGGATCTGTCTTCCAACTCTAGATGGTTATGGATGTCTTATGGAAATGTATCCTGTAAGCCAGGACACAAATGCCATCAGAAATTACTTCTGAAACAAAGCAGGGAATGCATACACACTACATTCGAGATGTCCATATGTTAGACCCAAATAAAGGGAAAACCTGATTGCCTAGAACCTCAGTCTGACTGAAAATAACACCTCACGTTTATTTGGCAGTTACCACTGTTTTGTGGCACTGTTCTAAGCACTTTGGATATATTAACCCATTTCATACTATTAGTATGCCCATTTTGGGGCGCCTGGGTGGCACAGCGGTTGAGCGTCTGCCTTCAGCTCAGGGCGTGATCCCGGCGTTATGGGATCGAGCCCCACATCAGGCTCCTCTGCTATGAGCCTGCTTCTTCTTCTCCCACTCCCCCTGCTTGTGTTCCCTCTCTCGCTGGCTGTCTCTATCTCTGTTGAATAAATAAATAAAATCTTTTTAAAAAAAAATTTTTTTAGTATGCCCATTTTACTGATGAGGAAGCTGAGGCACAGAGAAATTAAGCAACGTACTCAAAGTTACACAGTTCAACCAGGGCGATTTGGTTCCAGGGCCTTTTTCTTAAAGAGGATTCAAGGGGGGCAACAGAAGAAGCACAAAGCCCAGCTCCTACTTACCAGGACCTCATTGTCTAGGAAAGAAAAGGTTATGGTGGATCTTCTGGACAATACAAATGTTGAGTACACATCCAGCAGGCTCAATCTCCTGCAATAAAGCGGAAGAGATTCCCACCATGGAGAGAATGCCTCTGTGGTTGGTTTTTTGGTTTTGTTTTTGGTTTTGGTGTTTTTGGTTTTTTGGGTTTTTTTTTTGGCATTTCCCCATAATTTTAATGAGTAATTGCACTGACTTGGATGTCTCACCTCCTGCAGACCACCCCACCGGCCTCTGGAAGCTTCTCCAGAGTGCCAGCACAACCCCATTGAGAGCAAGGCCTGCATCCAACTGCCTCCCCCGTTCTCCTTCCCAGCTCCTCTTTTAAAAGAAAATCTGAGTTTGTTTCAAGAATTTCGAAGTAAATGTTTTCAATCTACCAGAGCCTGTTTACAAATATGAAGCTATTCTATATTGTTCCCTCACTTCAAGTGTGCCTGTAACAACATGTGATGACCAGGACTTACACAAAAAGATACACTAAAAGATGAATATTGATGTATTTACTCTACAAAAATACAGTTAATTCCTCTATAGAGCAAGCTTCCTTAGTGGGTTTAAAAATACGATTCAGGGCGCCTGGGTAGCGCAGTCGTTAAAGGCGTCTGCCTTCGGCTCAGGGCGTGATCCTGGCGTTCCGGGATCGAGTCCCACATCGGGCTCCTCCGCTGGGAGCCTGCTTCTTCCTCTCCCACTCCCTCTGCTGTGTTCCCTCTCTCGCTGGCTGTCTCTCTGTCACATAAATAAATAAAATCTTAAAAAAAAAAAAAAAAAAAAAAAAAAAATACGATTCAATCTCCAGCCCTTTCCCTAAGCTCCACCATACACACTCCCTCTTGTTTCATATTAAGTGGCCCTCCCCCCCTCCGGAACACATTTATTGTGTGTTTACTACATATGCTTATCTGGGAGCTTATCAGCAGAATTCCCCCCAACACCTAAAAATATGTAGAACTCATCTAAAGTTGAATACAAGTGGTTCTATAAACACGAGTCCCCATCACCCCCTTATTCTTGGCACTCCGAATAACTCAGTCCACATCTCCCTTGGGCTCTGGATGAGCACATGAGCACACTGCTGAAAAGAAACTGCTGTTCCAATCACAGATCAGGGCTGGAATGAGCATCCCGAGTCATGCTGCAACCCACAGAAGAGTATTGGCTCCGAGGAGGCACATCCGAACTGACAGTTACCTTAAGCTAAACAATTGGACTATAAAGTACAGTTTTATGGCCCCAGTAAGTGATTTCCACTCTGCCTCACAGGTGTTATGTGCACATTTTTTTTCTTTGTTGAGGAAATTGTAATATCCTACTCTTAGCACCACAGAATCCCCTCTCCCAGAGAGCATATTAAATGACTTTCCAGTTTCCAAGGCTTAGTTAAGAGCTCTGTAAAAACAACTACATATTTTATTTTACACAGGCCGTTGCTAAGCATGTTGACTGATTCTTTCCCTGAAAGCTGTTTTCAGCCAGGAACCCATTCAATTTCACATGAAAGGACTTTAAAAAAAAAAAGACTGCTTTTTTCTTCCTTTCCTTTATTTTGTTTTGTTTCGTTATAACATCTTATCTAAAGCCCCCGGATAATAGATCGTCATTAGCCACCATGTTGCGAGTACAGAGACACCTCAAATAACTTGCACGCTGTGCCCACCAAATGCTCACATCGATAGCCCGGGATCTGGTTTATCCAAATGCTGTAAGGTATTCCTGAGAAGCCACACCTCTCTCTGAGCATCCTCTTTGGTTTACTTTCTACAATTTGGCCAGAGGAGTCTCACAAAATGAAAGAGCATCCTCTACTCCCCGATGGAACAATAGAGAAGCAAGTACAAGTACCACAACTGCCTGTGATTCAGACGATCTTATTCTGACTTTGTCTGTGTCGCAGTCAGTTTTGGCTGCTGTACCAGAATGCCATTGACTGGGTGGCTTGAACAACAAACACTGATTTCTCACAGTTCTGGAGGCTGGGAAGTCTGAGATCAGGGCACAAACACATCCTACGTCTGGTGACTCCCCAAGTCCAGTGCCACTTCTCGGCTTGTAGATATCTACCTTCTTGCTGTATCTTCACATGGCAGAGAGAGATTGAGTTCTAGTCCCTTTATCTCTTTATAAAGGCACTAATCCTCATAAGGATTCTGCTTTCATGACTCAATTATTTCCCCAAAGCCCCATCTCCTAATACCATCCCATTGAGGGTTAAGGTTTCAACATATGAATTTGGGGGGCACACAAATGTGTAGTCCATAACGGTGTATTATCTTCCACTAACTATCTTTAATGATATGTGCTCCTTCCCAATAACTTTACTCCTTCTCTATAACAGGGCAGGGTGCAAGTCAGGTCTTTCCGTGGACTTATATTTTCAGCCTGGCACAATACTTGTATAATAGGTGCTCAATATTGTTAGAATGAATGAATAAATGTTTCACAACTCAGATGGGGGGGAAAAGAAGATTTTCCGAACTGATGTTTAAGAAAGCGGTCAGCCCCAGATAGGAACCATCTCTATTATAACCATCTCCGTTAAAGGGATGTTGTGGCCCCACCTTTTTCCTCCTCCCTGACTGGAAGGTCTTTGTATGATTCCTGTTCTCACTCTTGGGAGGAGGAAAAGCAGAAAGAGAAGGAGGAGCCTGAAGAGGCTCCTCCTCTCCAAACACTCACAACAAGTTTTCTCAATGCCAACTTCAACTACAGAGAGGCTATGATTGCTTTCTTCAAAGTATGGTGGACAGAATTTTTCTGAAACCTTTTCTTATTAGGAAGAATTTATTGAGTGGAAAAAGAACAATCAATCCAAATTTTTCTGGATGTTTGTTTAACAGATGAGTCTTAAAAGTTAAGCCAAAGAGGCGTCGGGGTGGCTCAGTCCGGTGAGCGTCCGAGTCTTGATTTCAGCTCAGGTCATGATCTCGGAATCATGAAACCGGGCCCCAAGTTGGGCTCTGTGCTCGCGTGCTACCGCTTGAGATTCTCTCTCTCCCTCTCCCTCTGCCCCACCCCCTGCTCACGTATGCACTCGAGCTCTCTTTCTCTCTACAATAAAGACATAAATCTTAAAAGAAAAGAACCAGTTAACCCAGGATTCCTCTTAAAGACCAAAAAAGGAAACACATTTTTTATTAATTAAATATGCTTCTTGTTGCTAGCATATTTCTTTTAAATAGGTCACGGTTTAAATATACCGAGCCTTAGTTTCTGTACTTCCCATATTGATAAGCAAACTTTGCAACCCTCTGATTAGAGTCAGTGTGTGTCTACATTTCCACTCATTTGGAAAGGAAGACTGGAGTCCTTCGGCCCTCTGCTTTAGCTCCTTGACTTTGAGATTTGGTTTTCTCATCTTAAGTTGCCAGAATGGGCTAAACTCCCCAGGGCCTCAAGGAGTGGGGTGGGAGGTGTAGAAAAGGCACAGAAGACCTAACCAAAGCAGTTCCATTTTAATCTGAGTTGATACTGGTTCACTCTATAAGATTTTCTCTGATCAAAAAAGAGATTTGACATCTAAAAAAAAAAAGGTCTGCAAACCCCTGGCTTAAATGAATAATGCTTGCAGTCCCTTGGGGTTCCAAATTCCCATGGTAGAGATTAGCTTTATAATTTTACACTTTAAAATTTGCAATAAGGTTGTTGAATTTTCATTTTTAAAAAACAAGAAATAGCTATGCCTTCTCTGAGGATGAGCTTTTGGTAAGGAATGCAATACCTTCATTTGTAACAGTTTCTCTGGAAAGGCTTGGATCTCCATATAGAAGACCTGCTTCGTGTAAGAATCCCAGGAGGGGCAAAGCAGAGGTGAAGAGAAAGGGACTATACTTCTGCCACTGAGAGGGGAGGTAGTTGAGGGTAAGACAGGGGCAGTGGAAGAATCTCAGCTCGAGAAGCTGTGGGAGAGAATGACTCTGGAAAGAAGGCAGTCCGTGTGGAAGGGGGAAAGGGTTCTAAAGTAGCTACTTAGCTCAGAGAGGAGGAAGGACATGCAAAGAGGCTTCCTCTGGCAGGACCCTGCAAAGTCACAGCCGGAGAGGCAGGAGGAAATAAGAAGAGGGAGAGAAGCGACAGAACAAAATAAGGAGAACATGGTGACAGCTTGACAGGCTTTCTAAGTAGTGCTTGCCAGGGGCACCTGGGTGGCTCAGTCATTTGGATTGAGTGTCCAACTCTTGGTTTCGGCGCAGGTCATGATCTCATGGGTTGTGGGACTGAGTCCAGTCCAACATCTGGCTCCTCACTCAACAGGGATTCTGCTTGAAGATTCTCTCCCTCTCCCTCCGCCCCTCGCACACGCGTGTGTGCTCTCTCTCTTAAATAAACAAATAAACAAACAAATAAAGAAACTCTTTTTTAAATAAATAAATACGTAAAATTTTTTTAAAAATTAAAAGTGCTCACCAGTGGAAGAGAAAGAAAAGGTTAAGATCCAAAGAAAACCAAATACAAATTTTGAAATAAAAGGAAGGAACACATACACACCCCAGAATGGAAAATGAGAAGAAAAGCTGAACTTGGAGGATTTGGCCCTGGAAGAGTCCATTTTAAACCACATGGGAAAAAGATGAATCTTTGGTGGAAGCTAACAATCCTAAAGATTAGCTTCTGAGTCAAACTATCACTGAAGGGTCTGATAACCGCCTCATAAATGGCCATATTCATTTCATGGCACTTGAAGGGCTCAGAACACACTCTTAAAACATCTTAGAGCTAAAATCTGAGGGCTAACTATGACCAGCTTTTATTCACAACGCTTTCATACATACCATCTGCACAACATTTATTTCTCTTAACTTCCTCTTTCTGTTAGATTTTTATCAACACTTTAAAAAGTCTTTGAGGAAAACAAGGAAGATGCAGATTTCTACAGAGAAGAAAAAAAAACTTAGCTGAAGGAAGTAATTCGATTGAAGATCTAGGGAACCTCATTTTGCAAATCTAAAAAGTTAAGTGATTTAAATATTATAACTTGTTTCTGTGGAAAGGAAAACCAAGTCTATTTTTAGTCCTTATTCACTATGAACTCTCCGTGCCCACCAAAATAGGCAAGCCGAGACTCTGTGAGAGGTGACAAGCTGAGAAAGCTGTGTTTCCTTCAGGTTTGAATCTTTCCCTGGAAATTCTGCTTAGTCTGTCCTGAAATTTGTCACTGTCTCTCATTTTAAAAATAGTGACAACTAGGGGCGCCTGGGTGGCTCAGTTGTTAAGAGTCCGCCTTCAGCTCAGGGCGTGATCCAGAGTCCTGGGATCGAGCCCCACATCAGGCTCCTCCACTGGGAGCCTGCTTCTTCCTCTCCCACTCCCCCTGCTTGTGTTCCCTCTCTCGCTGGCTGTCTCTCTCTGTCAAATAAATAAATAAAATCTTTAAAAAAAAAATAATGACAACTAGTACCCTTTACTGATACTAGGAGTAATTATTTATTTATTTACTTATTTATTTTCATTAGTCACAAGAGTAAAAACACTCTATGATTAAGAAGGAAAGATGATCTTAGGGGCACCTGGGTGGTTCAGTCGATTGAGCGACCGACTCTAGGTTTTGGCTCAGGTAGTGATCTCGGGGTAATGAGATCGGGCTCTGCAGGGAGTTTGCTTGGGATTCTCTCTCTCCCTCTACCCCTTCCTGCTCAAATAAATAAATAAATCTTACAAAAATAAAGAAGATAAGGTGATCTTAAACAGTTTCCTAGAGCCAAGTGCCCACACCCCAATAATGACATAAAATGTTTAATGCAAATGATAAATTTAAAAAGACCTTGTTGTGCCAAACACATGATGGAGAACTTCTGAGGTGGTTTCCTTCTCGCCTGGAAAGGACACAGGATATACCATTGTTCCTTTCTGGAATGTGACTAATTGAGATTTGCAAATCTTACTCTATAGAAATCCCTGTCCTTGGAGGCAAGACTCTTCCTCCCTTGCATGCTCTGGAAGGAACAAAACAAAAACAAAACCAGTAGGGAGCATTGCTGGAAGGGTGGAGAAGCATGGCGTTTCTATGGTGGCCAAAGCCAAGGAAGACTTTGGATCTCTGCACCTCCTCCCACCAAAGCATGAATATGCAGAACCAGGACTTCCAGGCTCCATCCCAGTACCCCTCCTTTCCCCTAGCCTGGCCTCCCCACTCCAGCAAGGCCAGGGCCCACAGCGCCTCCTAAACCAGCTCACACCTTCTCACCTTTACTTTGCTTTCCCTCCTCGTCTCATTTGTCCCAAGACCCAGTTGAAACCTCCCTTCCTCTGCACTCCTCCGACCTGCCAGTGCACACTCATCACTTCCTTCTCTCAATTTCTTCCATGCCCAAAGTCTGACCTGAGAACCTTGTATTAAAACTCAAAGTACTTTTTCTTTTTCTCTAGATCAAGTATTTTTGGTTTGTAATCCCCTTCGAATGGTGAACTAAAAGACAGGCAGGCCTCTTGTATCTTTTGTTGCCCTCATGGTCTTAGGCTGAGCCTCACTCAGGAATTACCTGCTGAGGTGACTCTATTCAACCTGCACAATGAGGACAAAGAGGACACAAAAGCAAATAGCTTCCAGAGGTAGGTCAGAATTCTTTCTTTTCCTTAAGCATGTAAAGAGGGTGACAGGCTTCCCCACCAAAGTCCCTCTCTGCTCATAGCTGGGGTCAAATGGTAGCATCTGAGCAAGGGAGAAGTATTTGGAGGGAATAGAGTTTTTAGCGTCTATTATTTTCCTCCAATCCAACGAAGGCCTCTCCTCTCTCCTTGGTATTTCCTAATTTTAAAAATCGTGTCTGATTTTAGAAAAATTGAAAGAATGTGTGGTTTATTAAAGCCAGTTCCTAAGCCTTAGAAATCTATTTTTTCTTTTTATTCATTCATCGTGTATTTATTAAAAATATTTCGTTATCGAGTGGCAGTGGTGTCTGCTACAAAACACGCTAGTGTGCACTGATAAATAAAACACGCGTGGCTGTTACCCTCACAGAGCTTGCTCTCTCTCCTAAATGAGACAGATTCTGAGCAAGCACTTAAACATATAAGCAAAATACTAATGGGTGGGTTGTAGGATGTGTGAATTATATCCCAATAAGACTGTTAAAAAAAAAAGTAAAGACCACAGAGAGGGGCCTTTAGAAGTAGAGCACCAGGGAGGCCTCTCTACCGTGTACTCACTGAGCGTGCATGCACAGTAATTACCGTCTATATGCGCTCACGTGATACCCGGCGCACACTAGGTGCTTCTTGAAATATCTATGGCCCAGACAAAACGTGGTGAGCCAGTATTGGACCTTTCCTCACTGAAGCTTATGGAGAAGAGAAGAAAACACACAACATCTGGCTACCACCTCCTGTCACAAACGTTCTGGTCCCATTTTAACTTGGCTAATTGGGCCGGCTGTTCCTGTGGCCACTCTTCCCCCCGCTTTCGGGGGGATAACTTTAATCTCCGACTGCTTCATTTTCCACTTTGGTGAGTCACCAGGCAGAGGATGGAGAATGTAAGTCATTACTTTCCTCATCTTTGCAGGTAATTTGATACTGTACATGGTCCTTTACAATGTTTCTTCTGTATTTAAATCTTGGCAATGGCATACTACATTGTTTGCAGTTCTTCTATTCTCATTGCCAGCTTTTTCTGGAAAAATCATAGAAAATAAGATGCAGGATACATCAAGCCACAACCACTTGGCTCCCTGGTGTTGTAGGGTTTTTCTCATTCCCCTGTGCCCCTCATTGGTTTCCAGCACTCGCTCTGTCGTGCTCGCTCTCCATTTCTCCCTCTGTCACTCCCCCCCGCACCCTCTTTCTCTCTTTCTCTCTCTCTACTAATTTTTCGGAAGAGACCCTCTGGAGACTCTCCTGGGACCCCCAGTTGTACTCAGGGGCTGCTTGAGAACACGCTAATCCCCTTCCTCTTTCACACCCTGAAAATTAAACATTCCAAAAGTACTGATCTTCCAGGTGACATTGACTGGCTTAATCTCTGACAGGTTTTCTACTTGTGTTGACATGAGAGGCAGAGAAAAATTAGGTGTTCTCCATGGGCTCTCTAAGAATACAAAGAAAGGGAGCTCCTAATCTAAACCAGGCCAGGATTCCAGCGCTTTGGACACGTCCTGCAATCTACAAATCGTCCAGCAAGCTCCTCTAATAGCAGCAGGGACTTGTTGGACTTCCAAAAGATAAATTAAGTTACCATTTGCTGCCCAGTGCAGCGTTTAGGGAAGTTTTCTCTTCAGGGCCAAACCCATGGTTACAGGCATGAGAGTGTTCCTTTGGTGAACAGAGATGAAAATTGAGAGTTATTTACCATCGCTCATCACTAACTACATTAAAATATAAGCCTTGGCCCTTGAGTCAGAGTAAAACTTTCTTTTCTTGACATTTGGATTTGAATGTTTTCAATCTATTAAACAAGAGTTTGCAGTAAAACACTGACTCTGTATTTGTTAGCTTTATGTCGGTCACGTGTCTGAAGTATTTCTTTGGAATAAATAGTTTCACCCAGATTTATTTGTGGGTGGCCCTGGAGCTTTATTCCCCAATGCATCTACTGAGGATCAGCTGCTGTGGGAACATTCCCGATTACAAGAAGAGACGGAGGTGCCGTGAATAGACAACAGAAGAGGGAGTTTGGACCATCCCCTAAGTGGAATACCAAGCAGCAAATGGAATAGCATATCTGATTCAACTCTTGCAAAAAGGGTGGCATCAACGATTCAAAGATTCAGTCCGAACCCATGTTCAGTCACAAACTTGAAAATACTCAATTCCTTATACCATATCAGCAGAGCCAAAGGATGTATCATTTCAGGAGAGATTTAAGACAACTCAGCAATTATATTAATATAAGCACAGGAGGGAGTTCAATCAGGGGGCTGAACACAGAGGTAGATTTTTTCCCCTCTAAATCTTGGAATTTGACAAAATAATCAATGAGATGATTAGATCTGTTATGTAAGTGTGTCTCCTCGACTCTTCTTTACAGACTCAACCCCACGAACGTGGCGCTGCTATGTGTTGTCGCTAGATTGAAAGCTACCTATTTTGTTACCCGAAAGATTGCCTTATATTTCTGAAAAGCAAATATGCAACTAACAGTGCCAATTGGGCGAGTGCACACTCAGCTGTGGCTTTCAGTCTCAGGTCAATGGGATGTCCACCCTTCCTTACCTGAAAGGACTGGACAGCAGGTGCCATAATATAAATGGAGCGTGCAGCAGACGTGGTCGTTGCTCTGTGAACGTGACCTCATTTGGAGCTGCAGTCTCAGGAAGATGAGGACATACTAGACGATGGTGAGCCCTAATCCAATTACGGGTAGTCTAGTAAAGAGAGGGAACTCCAGACACATGGGCACATAGAGGATGAGGCCACATAACAGGGAAGCAGACCCCAGAGCCATGCATCTACACGCCAAGCGATGTCAACAATTATGAGCAACCACCAGAAGAAGCTAAAAGAGGCAAGGAAGGATCTTAGAGCCTTCAAAGAGGGTATGACCTGCTGACACCTTGACTTTGGACTTCTGGCCTCCAGAACTGTCAAATAAATTTCTATTGGTATAAGCCACACAGGTTGTGGAAGGAAACTAATATAGACTGATTTTCTTTTTTTTCCCCCTTCCATTTTAGTTACTTAATCTTTAAATCTTCTATTTTTAACTTATACAGTTTTTGCCCATCAAGATTTGAAGGTTACATCTTTATTTAAAAATCGGTTTCTGGAAATGGCAGTTTTTGTTGCCGACTTTGCAATGGAATGCTTGCATATCAAGGGAAAAGAAAGGAAATGCTTGTTTGTGTGTTTAAATACAGTGCTCTTGCCAAAATAAAATGAATGTCTATCCATGATATGACAGCAAAATGGGGATTAATTCTGCAGCAGAAAATCTGCAGAGAATCAGCTTTCCGGCGGCATTGCTCCCACGGGTAGGTGGACACAATTCTATCTAAAACTGGCGCCCACCAACAGGCTTCTCTGTAATGTGTACACAGTTAAGTGCAGATGGAATGATGGACAGATAGGATTTGAATCCTCTTCCTAAACCGGCGCTATCTCTTAGGCTGCCTGAGAGGATTCAAAGGTACATACAGCCTAGTTCCTGCTATGCCCTGAAGGCCGGATGAAGAGAAACCACTGCCATTATTATTACCTGTAGGGATACTGAGGATTGTCTTATTGCAAATCATTCTGAATCCTTTATGAAAGGAAGCAAATTCTAGAAAAAGAGGTGAAATATATTCAGGAGGTAAAATTTGCTAGCTCTTTTTCCAGAACACTTGAAAATCTCTTGATTCCCCAAATTCTCTCGTTTCTATATCCTGACTACAAATCTGCTCCCCTGCCCCTCCCCCACCCCACCCGCCCACACACACCCCAAACAATAGCGGCTAATGTTCACCCTAGCTTATACGGATACATTCAATGTTAGCAATTGACGTGGACAGTGATCTGGACTGCCAATGTTGTGTCTCCCCAACAATAACCAGTGAATTGGAAAATATTTTATTGTAGGGCCTAAGGCCAAGCCAATACTACATTTCAGCTATGCACATTCTTTCTGATCGAGAATAACTCTTAAGTTTGTTGATACCTCTAGATGCTAAATTCTAAGTAAGGTCATTTAATTTTGTGGAAAACAGTAGTTTGAGTTAAGGTACCAAAGCGACGTTTGAGCATGACTGCGTTTGGAGATAACATCTGCAAGGACAGCTGGGTCCTGTGTCCATGCGTAACTTTTGCTTGATGAATGCCTATTCGTGCTTGCCAAGACAGCACCAGCTGGGGCTGTAAGCAAACCTCCCCTCCCCCCAAGTCCTCTCTCTGGAGAACCTGTGCCCTTCTGTGATTGCTCTTGCAAGCTCCTGCCATGATTGCTGAGCCTTCCCCGACTGGGCAAGTTAGACCCCACATTCCTCAGGGGCCCACAGACCATCAGAGGGTGCTCCCACTTCTGCCATCAGTGCGCGACGCCCTGCCTTGGGTGGTAGGAACTCTCCCTCCCCTGGGGTAGGATCTTCTCCCTCACTGTGGGGGCCGGGGAAGCAAGTGGTGCCAGGGATGTTCACCCTTGTTTTACTTGCATGAGATGAGTATGTGGTCTCAGTATAACAACTCAGAGTTCTAGTAAAAGACTCCTTGCCCTGGCTATATGCGCCAGGCCGAGAGTAGCCAGTAGGTTCAGATAGAAGGCAAGTGTGGAAGAGCAGTGAGTTTCCCAAGTTGTTTGTTGATATCAAATTTAATCGAGTTTATTCTTACAAGTACTTTTTGTAACTTTTTATTTTAAATGACTTGAAACTTAGGTTGTAAAAACAAAACAAGGTACACCCCATATACTCTTTACTCTGAGTCAACAATTGTTTATTCCATTTGCTTTATCGTTCTCTCCCTTTCTTTTTTTTAACATTTTATTTATTTATTTGTCAGAGAGAGAGAGAGCACAGGCAGGGGGAGTGGCGGGCAGAGAGAGAAGCAGACTCCCCTCTGAGCAAAGAGCCTGATGCAAGACTTGATCCCAGGACCCCGGGATCATGACCTGAGCCAAAGGCAGACACTTAACCAATTGAGCCACCCAGGCATCCCAGTCATTCTCTCTTTTGATAGGTCAATAGATAAATATGTGTGTACGTGTGTGTGTATATATATGTACATATGTGTGTATATATATATATATATATATGTGCACGAATGCACAAATGCACAAATACACATATATATGCACATCATTTTTTGAACCATTTGAGAGTAACCTGCAGAACATTATATACCTTTACTCCTTACGGCTGTGTATTTCTTAGGAACAAGGACATTGTTACAAAACCACAGTGCAATTTTCAAAATAAGGACACTTAATTTTGATGTAATTCTATTATCTAATCCACAGCCCTTTTTAAAAGTGTGTCAGAGTTCCCCCAAATGTACTGTTATAGCCAACTGTCTGCCATTCCAGGATTCACTCCAGAAACACATAATGCATTTGGTGGTCATGTCTCCGTAGTCACCTTTAATTGGGAACACTCCTCCAGCCTTTGTTTTTATAGACGCGTTCACTTTCAAAGACTACAGGCCTGTTATTTTACTGAACATTCTTCAGCTTGCATTTGAAGGATGTTTGCTTCTGCATTTTTGGCAGAAATGTCCCAGAGCGATGCTGTGCCCTTCTCAGTGCACCATATTAGGAAGCACGTGCTATTAGTTTGTCCCATTACAGGTGACATTGACTTTGATCCCCTGGATAAGGTGATGTCTACCAGATTTCTCCACTGTAAAGTGACTATTTTCCCCTATGCAATTAATAAGTAATTTTTGGAGAAACGCTTTGAGATCACGAAAACATCCTGTTTCTCATCAAACTTTCACATGCTAGCTTTAGTATCAATTGTTAATTTTCTGTCCATCATTCTTTCTATATTTATTATATGACATTCTATTTTATTGTTTTTGACTGTTTGGTTTCTATAATTATCAGTTAGTATGTATTTTCCTTTATTCATTATTTTTACTTGTGTCAGTATGAACTCAGATTTTTATTTTACTCAATGTGTTATAATCCATTATTATCGTTATTTACTATTATGCTTAAATTAACCCATATCATTCAGTAGGAGCCCTTTCAAGCTGACTTTTTGACATGTCTCCATTAATCTTTGAGCACTCACTTACTTTCAAGCAAAATAAGAGGTTTAGGGGCACTTTTAACAAAATAATTACATGTTTGCATTAGCTATAGCCACAAAAAATACCACTGAAGTCAGCCTCCCTCTTGCATGTCTTGCCCTGGAAGGCCTATGGTTGGAAGACACAGGCTACACCATGCAGGGAGGCCGACCCTGGCACCTTGTGCCTTCAAGGCTATAGATAAACATGTGGTGGCAGAAGCGTCTATATGGGCTTGCGGTTTGGGGGCCACAGAGTAGAAGGAAAATGTGCTTATTCCATTTATTTCTTATTCAAGCATCATTGAGTGTTCTTTGTCAAGGTCTCCTGACAATTTCTCTGGTCCTGGTGTGCAGGAGGGATGCACAAGAGGAAAAGGATCAGATTCAAAAAGAATCAAGGATCTTAGACACACAGTGGCCATGCCTTGGCCACCAGGACGCACAAACTGTATTTATATCAGGCATCTTTGCACCGGGAGACAGAGTGAGAGGCAGCGACACAGAACGTGGGTGGGTTCAGAGCAGACTGCTCATGTGGCCTCTGACACTTCTCAGTTGGCCCACTGTGTAATGCGATGGAGAAGACGTGAGTCCTGAAGCAAACTTAGAGGGAAGTTCATATTTCTCGCTTAAACCTAAATTCCCGTCCCCCTATCGCAAAGGGTTAAGGTGGTTATTCTCCACTCATAAAAAAGAATGTTAAAAGATTTATTTTAACCACTAATCCCTCCTCAGACCTTAAAAGAAGATTAATGGTGTGAGCGGAGGATCTAATTCATTGCAAATTTTGTCTTAAGATCACATTTGCCTAGCAGATTACATGATTACAGAGTATTAATCATACTACAGACAAATTACACCTTCTCTTGTTGGGAAGCAACAGCACAATTGGGAGTTCGGCCCTGGAGAGCTGAGCTCTCCATAATGCTTACTGAAGGGGAAAGGGAGTAGTAAGTTAGTCACTGATTCAGCTAGAAAATCAAGTTCTGCAAAACTATAAACAAATTGCCTCAGGGACTTTTCATAGATGGCCTTAAATCTGCGTTTGCCAGATATAAACCTTACCCCTGAAAGTGGGAAAACACAATATCCCAAATCTACACGCATGATGACAGACTTGAAAGTGAAATAAATTATACCCGTAATAGCCTTGATTTAATCTTTTGGGCATGGTTAGACTGAGCACATGAAGTAAGGCCAAAGCATGTCCTCACATACCTCATAACAAAGTAAGCCCTTTTAAATGTCTCTTGCAATGGATATTAATTTTATGTTTTGTTTAGGCACCATCACCCTCACCTCTCTGCTTAGAGAAGAATTTCCCCTCAACTAAAATCCAGAGAAGAAGGGTGGAGGTTGGGGAGAGAAGCGAGGCCACAAGAACCAAGTGGTCTAAATGTACCACACTTTACCTTCTGTTATTTGGAAATGTGGTGACTTTAAAAATGATTTAGAAATAAATGTGTTAGCATGTGGAAAGTTAGCCTTAACAGAATGTATAAGGGGTCTCTTGGCACGCAAAAGGTGTCTGATAAAGTGTGTTCCAGACCAAAGCTCCAAATTAAGTATTTGAGAATGTCATCCAAAAGAAGGGGGGGTGCAAATAGTTGGCAAAAACACAGCTGAATCGTGAAACTGTACACCAGGCTGCCAAGTCTCAAAGAATACTCTTAGGTACAATTTACTAAACCAACTAAATAAGAGGCAGTCATAAATTACAGATGAATGCAGATGTTGGTAGACTCTAGAGTCACCTCTAAGCCTATTAAAGCTTTAAACACTCCGGTGCCTGATAGCCTGAAAGGCTGAAAATGGTGCTGTGGTGAACTGCTTAAAGAAGATTCTGTGTGTGTGTATGCGGGAGAGAGAAACAGAGACAGACCGATAGACACTGAGACAGAGAGGTTTCCTGCCGGGAGCCCATTCTACCCGGCTGGTTCTGCCTGGTACCTCAGAAAATAAAAGAAAATGCCTGTGGAAACAATCACATGGTGCCAATGGAAAATGAAAACTGCTCCAAGAACAAAGGTGCCAACAGAGCTGTTGAAGTCACAGAGATTTCACTGATTTTTCAAAACAAAATGCCTTCATTGGGGACTTACTTTAAATTCAATTCCATTGAGATAATGCAGAAGGAAGAGCAAGCGTGAATGGTACCTTAGGAAACCAGCTCCTACACTTCCACCCCAAGGAAATGAGACTCCGTCAGAGACAAGGTGGGGGGGGTGCGGGACACCGTTTCCACAGCTTGGAGTCTCCTCACACTTGGTGGCACAGCTCTATTTCCTGGAGGGATTCTGTTCACTTCCGAATAACAAGGAGGATTTTAACCCCTACTAGTGCTCATGCTTTACAATTTACAGAAAGCTATCATATACACTTAAAGCTCTAAAGACCCAACTCTTCTAAAATGTTGAATATCTTTTATTATGAAATATGTCCTTAGGGAAACCAAAGTATAATTCCTAAAACACAGCCTAAAATTTTGTCCAGTAGTGAAATATTGGCATCCTACTTAGTTTTGAGATAATGATCAGAAAGAGAGGAAAATGGTCAAGAAGCAGACAGTCTGAATCACTAACTGCCTTTACAGTGAACAGCATTCACGCAACTGCCCTAAACTCTTCCCAAAGTCCAGGCTGGGACTCTACATGTCACATTCACCAGGTGGGCTGATTCAGCGTACTCAAAACTGACAACTGAAAACATAAATAACCCAGAAAAAAATAAATATGTATATATAAAATAGATTGATAAACAACTCTGAATACAATATAAAAGGCATGTATTTAATCTCATGGTGGAAAGTATACACCCAGGAGTCAGACAGAATCTCAACTATACCACTTACTAGTACTGATGACCTCAGGCAAGTTACCTAACTTCTCTGTGCTCTAGTTGTCACATCTGTAAAATAGGAAAATCATAAAAATACACACTGGTATCAGTCAGGGTTCATCAGAGAAAGAGAACTAATAAGACATGTATATATCCTATTTCTATATATAGAAAGAGATTTTAAGGAATTGACTCATGCAGTTATGGAAGCTGACAAATCCAAAATCTGCAGAGTGGGCCAGCAGGCTGGAGACTCAAGGAGTAGTGATGTTGCAATTCATGTCTAAAGACCCCCTACTGGCAGAATTCTTTCTTGCTCAGGAGAGGTCAGATTTTTATTCTATTCAGTCCTTCAACTGATTGGATGAGGCCCACCCACATTATGGAGGGCAATCTGTTTTATTCAAAGTCCACTGATTTAAATGTTAATTTCATGAAAAACACCCTCACAAAAACATCTAGGGTGATGTTTGACTACATATCTGGACACCCTCACCCAGCCGAGTTGACACATAAAATTAATCATCAGGGGCACCTGGGTGGCTCAGTTGGTTAAGCATCTGCCTTCAGCTCATGTCATGATCCCAGGGTCCTGGGATCGAGCCGCACATCGGGCTCCTTGCTCATCGGGGAGTCTGCTTCTCCCTCTGCCTGCTGCTCTGCCTGCTTGTGCACTCTCTCTCTGTGTGTCAAATGAATAAATAAAATCTTAAAAAAAATAAATAACCATCAAACCACCTCAAAAGATTGTGGCCAAAATTAAATCAGTTAGCTTACGTAAAGTGCTTAGGGCCGTGATGGGCATACAAGTGCTATGTCAGTGTTAGCTATTGCTGTTATCATTACTATTATCATTCTTATTAGGTAAGAAGTAATGAGTGGCAGGGAAGCTACTTCGATGACTTTCCAGGAGAGAGAGCCATTCTGTTCCCGAGCAGTTGGGAAAGGCCTCATAAAGAAATGGGAAGTTTCTAGAAGTGTGAGAAGAAGAAACGAGCGTCTGGAACACTATGAGACTAGGTGTGCCTTGAGGGAAATCAGACTCAGAGCAGAGGGGATTGTACAAGAATAATAGGAAAAGGATTAGCCTATAGAACAGAAGGTGAGACCCTCAGGTCTCCTTTTCAGAGCCACTGGAAGCCTCTCTGAGGCCTCTGTGTGGGGTCAAATGAACTGAGTGAGGGGGGAGCATAAAAGCAGGAAAGTTGGAGGAATTGATGAGCCGAAGATGGGGACTTCCAAGAAGAAAAGATCACAACTCCCCAAATAATTAATGAAAAGTGATAATTTCCTCCACTGCCTCTAAGCCTACAGAAATGAGGAGGAAGGCATATAATGGAGTTGAAATTATGATCAGGTTTCTTGCTTAGGATATTGAAAACCTCCTGCAGATAGATCCCGGTAAGGAGGAAGCTTGGCCCAGTGGGAGAGTGGCAGAAAATTCAGCAACTTCTTTCAACAAGTGGCATTTTCATTCAGGCTTTTCCCTTACTATGCAGCTTATCTCTCACTTTAAATAAACCTACTCTTCTGAACTTGTACTATTAATAAAACAAGACACTAATTTATTCTGCTCAGTCAAAAGGCTCAGACATAACACTGCATGTTAGACAGGGACAAATTGTGTTATTTCAGCCTAACTCCATTAGACAATAGTGCCCAAAAGAAAGTGAGGGGAAGAAAATTAACTTATGGGATCAGGGCACCAGTAAATCCTCATGCATGGGAGGCTAAGAGGGAGCCACTCCGAACTAAGAACGGGCTGCAAAATTAATTGGTCAAGATGCATGTCACTTCAACCCCCTCGTTTCTACAGTTTTTTGACTCAGAGACTTTTTTCCCTTGTGAAAACTACGCACATTTTATAATAGGTTTTAGTGAAGAAATCAAATTCCTCTTATATAATTTTATAATTAACTTTGCTTGAATTCATCTTTTGCATCCGTCTTATTCTCTCCACATCTTAGTCGTTTAAAAAAGTGAACTATGATCTTAGCCCACCAAAGTGCCTGAAAAAGATGATGGCAAATGAAAGAACTGATGACCTGGCGTCCCAGATGTCAGTGTTTAGACACAATTGTGGTTAGCGTCCTCTGACTTGTAGTGATCTCGCTTTACAACTGCCTAAACTACCTTGAAAATTCTCATGTGCCCAAGCTAGAAAGCAAGGAGGCAAAGCCATAGGAAGAAAGGCAGCCACAGCTTCTTTTTCCATCTTCCTTGAAAAAGAAAAAAGAGCAAGGTCGAATTTACTTATATTTGATGTGTATTTATCAAACATCTATTATTGAAAGGTTAGACATTGTATCAAATCTGACCATTGGATACCTTTTATCGGATAGTCACTTTTTATCCATCAATTCAAGAAACAATATCTTTTTCTTAAAGAAACCTGATATAAGGATACTAGACCCCCCCCTCCTACAAAAAAAAAAAGGTTAAGTAATAAAGCATGTTAGATAGTTGTCTGAACAAATAGCAGAGATGGCATGTACAATAGAGTTTCTAAAGATAGGAAATGGATGAGTTTGGGGAGCCTACAGAGCTGGGGAAAGGCGTAAGTCTTCAGCTGACTTCCAAAGATGGGTAGGATCTGGATTGACATTGAGCCTTGGTGGAGGGAGGGAAGGAACGGAAGTTTAGATAGCAACAGTGAGCATGGTGAGTCTGGGATCCTTCCAGAATCCACCAGGAGATGAATCTGCCTGAGCAGAGAGTGTACATCACAAAGGTGGAGAGTCATAGGGTCACACTGTGTCAGACTGCTCTCTGGAGAAACACAAACTTGCTTTCTTCCCTTGCTAAGATCAGAGTCCAACTGAATCACTTTGGTGACTTAGAAGAACTGGCCCAGTGCTCAGCAAATACTAGGTACTCAATTAATGTTTGCTGAGAGAATGACCCATCTGCTTTGCTGATGTCCATTTCTCCCATCACGGTGACCCATTCCATGCCATTATGACTATGTACATGAAATGAAGAGGTGGGTCAGACCCCTGAAAGCATCTCATTTGCCTAGGCTACCACACACTAGTAGTTTGGGTTGAATGTGGGAGATAACCATATGCCAACCAAGTTTTTGTAGTGGGTGATGATGACAGAGTGTGACTCTTTCATTTTTCTTTCCTTGAAGATTTCTTTCCTTGAGGATTTCCTTGAGGAATTTACGAAAACAACATGTTGAAAATGAATGAAGGGGGAGAAACTTTGAGAAAATAAAATACGTCCTCCTCTCACTGGTGCCAAAATCCCTTGTGAGAGTAAACAGGGCCCTCATTTAATGATGGGGAAAAAATCACCATTGCCTTATTATTTTTACCATACTTTCTCCAAAACCCAACTCAAGAAAAGGGTGAGTATAAAACTAAGAAAAATCACATCTAGAAAAGGGAGACTTAGAACTTAATGAAAGAGTTCAGCTTTAGAGAACTGCCCTGGTGTTACTTCAGTGGAAACTTAAAAACCAGTGCATAATTTGGCACATTCCCTTCCTCCAACAGTGGTGAACATGGAAGCACATCAAGATGGAGCCTCCATCTTGGGTTTTTGAGAGACTGATGTGCAGCAAGCCTCTGCCAATTCACACAGGACATATCATGTGTATGAAAATTAAACTTGTGTTAAGCCAATGAGATTTCTGGGTTATTAAAACAGCAACACTAGGCTGTGCCAGGACAGAAATCTAGAATAAAAATAGAAGGATGGAGAAAGAAAATAACAATCTTCAAAATATGTCATAAGTGTTAAATTCTAACATCTACAATGAATTATTTTATTTGTGTAGGAAACAATAGCATATCACTATCTGGTTCATTTCCCTTTCCTCTTAACACATTTGCCCATAATTACCTTAAAACAAATAAGGCAAGATATTAGGATTCTCATGAAAAGTCATTATATATTAAAGAACTCGAGCATGCATGACATAAACATAAAAATATATATTATATGTATGAGATAAAGATAAAAATATTGTGTGCATTCCATTAGCCTACCCTGGAGATAGATAAGAATAGCTAATGTATTAAACATTTAATACGTGCCAAGTACTTTGCTAAGTGCTTTACATACATTATTTTGTCTAAATCTCATGACAACTCTGACATTCCCATTTAAATGGTGAGGAAACTAGCTCAGAGAGGATCAGTTAATTGCTCAAGCTCACACAGCTGTAAGTAGTAGAGTAAAGAAGAATCCAGGGTTTGGCCTTACAGCCCACCTGCTTAAGCAAGAGGCTGTATAGTTTCTTCATTTTTCCCAAGTTCAGGGGAGTTAAAGGGTTCTCCCAAGGTCGTAAAATTAGCTAGCAGCAGAATCTCTAATTTTTTTTCTTCCTTCTCACCAGCCTGTCTCACCCCAGCCTCTTTGGTTGTCTTCATCTCCTCTTCTCTGCCTGTTCCCCTGCCCCTATCCAGGACTCCCTGTAAGAATCCGCGTGTTTCCTAGCTGAGGGGGAAGTGGGGGTGTTACTTTTTAAAACTTCCCTACCTACTTAAAAAACAAAACAAAACAAAAGGGCAGTGGCACGGACACATCAGCTGACTGCATTAAGCCAGATCATCCTGCCAGCCCTCTCCAGGGTCATCACCGGCTGTTGGGCTTGATGGGTTTGTATGATTATTTAAGCTTCCCAGACAGACAGTCAGAATAGGGAGCGCTGCCCAAAGGAAAGGTCAACACTGAGGAATAAAGGTCGGTCCATGTGCTCGTCCTGCCAAGAGGCTGTTGGCACACCGCCAGCCACGAGGGATCCCCGCTGGACTCCCTCGGGGAGGTGGTTCTCCGCAAGCCCAGCTTCCACTTGTCCATCGCAGGAATTGGATGAGACCCCAGGGCCCGGAAGGATTCCACATATCCTGTTCCTCAAGGGTTTTTGTTTGTTTGTTTGTTTTTTCTTTTTTAGCTGTTTTATTTCCTTTCAGACCCAGAAAACTTGAGGGAGGGTCGAGAAATCAAGATCTCCGTTTACAGAAGAAAGCTAGAGCCTGAGAGGGCAGCTCGGGAAGGGAGGTGATGACACCACACTTCACTGACCAGGCTCCGGCACTGGCTGGGTACCCCACCGGGACCCCGAAACCGAGGCCCTGCCCAGGACCCGCCCCGCGCGGCTCCAGGAGCAAGAAACAAGATGCCCCCGCCCCCAACCCCGGCCGCGCCCGGATGGGAAATCCGCAAGCTTCAGAGCAAAATTGCTGACAGGGCTCTGGGAATGGTGGGTGGGGGTGAGTAAGAAAAAGCGGGTTAAAAACAAAACCAACGGTTTTGCCCCTCTTGCCTCCACATTTATGAACAGCGCCGTGGGAATTCCCAACAGACTTTCCACCGCCATAGCTTTTTTTTTCCTCCTGAAAGTTAGTAGTTCTGAGCCAAGTTTTCTCTCTTCTTTCCCCGGAGAAAACTGAAAAAAGGCCTGTGTCCTGCATTTTGAAACATCTGGTGGGGCCATCAGGAGAAAAAAACGCAAAGGCTATATATAATTTAACTTACCTTTTGGGATAGTTTTTATTGCATTTACTTTCTTGGATACACAAAAAAGTTTGGCATTTCCCCCATTAGTTAATGGGTTCGGAATTTTATTAATCAATGTCTAAATGTTCATAAAATAATGCCACCTTTTAAAACCAGGGGCAAGGACCATTTCCAAATGCTTCCAGTCAGAAGGAATAATATTAAAATGCAGGTTGCATATGTGCTAAAACCAGCCTTTGGGGAGTGGGGCATAAGCTCTCAATTATCCCAACCACCTCCAGAACCAGAGATCAAGGCCAGAAATGTACCCCAGGTCTGAGGACTGGGCTTGCAGGGCCCTCAGCCAGCCACGCTGAACTCCTCGCTTCCTTGTACCCAAGCCCCACTCAAAACCCACCCCCTAGTCCAGCGCTGAGAGCAGCGGGTCACCAGTCATTTGGCTCTAGGGAGCGTGTTGATGCTCAGGCCCTATGGTTCTCCCTAGAGATTACACGCTGCCCTCTGGGTGTTGGCAAAGTCTAAAGTGTATCTTACATCTTCCTTTTTTTCAGAGTACTTATTTCCTCAATCATTCAGTGTGACTATTTATGTTAAATTCCACTGGTTGGTAAACTTAATGAGAGTAGGGACCATGTATTTTTGTTTGTTTTTTTGTTTGTTTGTTTGTTTTAAAGATTTTATTTATTTATTTGACAGAGAGAGAGACAGCCAGTGAGAGAGGGAACACAAGCAGGGGGAGTGGGAGAGGAAGAAGCAGGCTCCCCCTAACATGGGGCTCGATCCCAGAACTCCGGGATCACGCCCTGAGCAGAAGGCAGACGCTTAACGACTGAGCCACTCAGGCGCCCCGGGACCATGTTTGTTTTGTTCACATTTAATATCAAGCACCCAGCACAGACCCTGATATAAAGTAGATGCTTAATAAATAGTTAACAACTGCCCAGTGATTCCACTCCTAGGTAAACACCAACAAAAAATGAATGCATTTGGGGCGCCTGGGTGGCACAGCGGTTAAGCGTCTGCCTTCGGCTCAGGGCGTGATCCCGGCGTTCTGGGATCGAGCCCCACATCAGGCTCCTCCACTATGAGCCTGCTTCTTCCTCTCCCACTCCCCCTGCTTGTGTTCCCTCTCTCGCTGGCTGTCTCTATCTCTGTCGAATAAATAAATAAAATCTTTAAAAAAAAAAAAAATGAATGCATTTGTCCTTCAAATATCATGGATGCAAATGTTCACAACAGATCTGTTCTCAATAGCCCCAAAATGAAAACAACCCAAATGTCCACCAGTAGTAGAAAAGACACATAGAATGTGGGGTGTTTGTGCAGTGAAATACCCAGGAATAAAAAAAGAACCTACTACTCTATTCAACAACACAGTAGAGAGCAAACGTGTAATTGTTTGTATATTAGAGTTCGAAAACAAACAACAAATCTACAGTGACAGAAGTGAGATGAGTAGTTACTTCTGTGGGGGGGGGGGGGGGAGTCCAGAATTGCTCGAGGAGCTGGAAGTCCTTCAGACTGAGATGGAGCAGATGGGGAATTATTCCCCATTGAGAAGGATAACTAGTGAAGGAAAGCTATGGTTTAGGACTTTGCCTAAGAATTTGGCCTAATTAATTGCCCTATAAAAAGGAAAATCTCCATGAAAACAATGACCTGTCCTTGTTCATCCTGAATTCCAGCACCTAGAATAGGGCCCATCAAAGAAGGAAAATATTTTGGAATGAAGTCAAATTTTGAACCCTTCCACGCTGCATGGCCAAGTTTTCTCTCCTTTATGCTCCCATCCAGTGCCCTGTCATGCTCACTCAACAGTCTCCCCACCCATGAGAACCTACTGGGCCTGGAGGGCCAGCTGCTACCTCCAGCCAATGTGTCTAAATGGCACACCTCAGATTCCTACCTTCAGCCCGTTCTTTCTCCTGGGCTTCATCTTTCTCTTCCATGCTCTCCCACTTACCCAGACTTGATGCTTCAGCCGTCTTTAACATTGAGCTCTCCCTCATATCCCAATCTACTCTGTAGCCAAGAGCCCATCTCATGCATCTGTTCACTCCTTTCATTTCCTACCCTTAGCATCCTGCATCAGGCCTTGATTACTTCAAGAAATACCCCCCCAGGAAACTCCAATCCACAGTTCCCACCAGATCAATCTTCCTTGAACATACTTTGTGTCCTGGCACTCTCCTGTCCACAAACATTCAAAGTTTCCCCACTGCCTGTCAGGTAAGATACCATACTCCTTGGCCTAGCACAGAAGTTCTTCTAAAAATGGCCTCAAAATACAGTTGACCCTTAAACCAAGCCCTGTACAGTCAAAAATCCACGTGTAATTTTTGACTTCCCAAAAACTTAACTACAAATAGCCTACTGTTGACTAGAAGCTTTACTAATAACATAAACAGTCGATTAATAGATATTGTATATGTAATATGTATTATTACTGTATTCTTACCATAAAGTAAGCTAGAGAAAAGAAAATGTTACTAAGAGAATCCTGGAGGGGTGCCAGAGTGGCTCAGTCGGTTAAGCACCCAACTCTTGATTTCAGCTCAGGTCATGATCTTAGGGTCCTGAAATCAAGCCCTGGCTCCAAGCTGGGGGTGGAGCCTACTTAAGATTTTCTCTCTCCCTCTCCCTCTGCCCCTGCCCCCTGCTCCCCCCCTCAAAAAAAAAAAAATCCTAAGGAAGAGAAAATACATTTACAATATTCTACTCTATTTATCAATACTAAGTTTTCATCACCTGTTTACAAGACAAATTATCTATTAGTACCTACATCAATACTGTCTTATATGATACAAAACACTGTAAATGTTATGCATACTATTTACACTTAAACATCAAAAATGAAAAGATACCGTGAAAAAGAAATTTGTATTTACTTACAGGTGTAATGATTCATGCATTGATAATGAAGCAGCAGCAATATGATTGGTTTATGGCAGCCCAGTGTAAACAATACTATTGCTTCACGGTAACCTAGGCTATACACTAATTAATAATCATTCTAAAATTTTTATAGCATACAGTATTATGGCCATATTTATAATACAGTATTGGAAATATTGTTAAATTTTTTTAAATAAACACTGGCTGATACACAGTTTCTCTAATTACAAGAGTGAGAGAGAAGTACCGTGCAGTAATGTAATTCTTTGAAACCGAAGTTATAAAACAGTAAGAAAGCTAACACATCACTAATTTTATATTAAATATCACTCTCTTCATGCTTATGCAAAGACAGACTACCTACTTCCATACGAGTCTTGCACACAATGTTCTACGGGATGAATACTTAGGCGATGATGATGATAAGACACAAAATTGTCTCATACAGCTCTTGCCACACAGTTACTGGATTTTTACATGAAGGTTCTCGTACACATACACAACAGATAAGGTTATTAACTATATGGCAGGATGATTATTTACTATTCATTAAGTGGAAGTGCATCATCGTAAAAGTCTTCATCCGCGTTGTCTTCATGTTGAGTAGGGTGAGGAGGAGGAGGACGAGGAGGGGTTGGTATTGCTGTCTCAGGGTGGCAGAGGGAGAAGAGGTGGAGGAGGTGGAAGGGGAGGCAGGAGATACATAGTAATTTCTGTCTGAATTTTTTGCTTTTTCATTTCTCTAAAAATGTTTCTATGCTGTACCAATCCTTCTTCCACTGTTTGCTTTAGTTTCTGTGTCCATATCACAGAAGGGTCCATGTCCTAAGAAGAAGTCAATAACAGTCTGGAATAATCAGAACCTTTCTGCCAGGTTGTCTAATGTCAGTTTGTTTTCTGGCACTGTTTCTTCTATGTCGTCCTCCTCATCATCTGGCTCTAGTTCAGAAGCACGTATCTCCATCAAGTCGTCTTCTGTTAATTCCTCTGGTGTGGTGTCTATTAGCTCTTGAATTTCTACAAGATCCATATCTTGAAACCCTTCAATCCCCACCTTTTTTTTAAATTTTTTTTGCCATATCCACAATCTCTTTCATGATTTCCTTGATTGGCTCTGTTGTAAATCCTGTGAAGTCATGCACAACATCTGGACACAGTTTTCTCCAGCAGGAATTTATTGTTTTAGGCTTGATGGCTTTCACAGCTTTTTTCTATAACAATGATGGCATCTTCGATAGTATAATCCTTCCAGACTTTCGTGATGTTCTCTTTATCAGGGTTCTCTTCCATAGCATTGACAATTCTTTCCATAGAGTACCACGTGCAATGAGCCTTAAAAGTCCTTATGACCCCCGAATCTAAAGGCTGAATTAGAGACACTGTGTTTGAGGATAAGTAGACCACTTCAACACCTTTGGTGCTGAACTCATGGGCACTGTCCAATATCGAAAGAATTTTAAAAGGCAGTCTGCTACTGGCAAGGCACTTCCTGACTTCAAGGACAAAGCATCAGTGGAACCAACCCAGAAAAAGGGTTCTTATTGTCCAGGACTTCTCATCGTCCAACCAAAAGACTAGCAGCGAATGTTTCTCTTTCTCCTTCAAGGTTAGCACCTTTAGGGATAAGGGCAGTCCTGCTCACAAGCCTGACTGCATTTGCACAACACAGTAGAGTTAGCCTTTTCCTTCCTGCCTTAAATCCTCGTGTTCTCTTCTCTCCCTTATTAGTAAGTGACTTTTGTGGCATTTTTTTTTTCCAGAATAGGGTACTTTTGTCTGCATTAAAAACCTGTTCAGGCACATATCCTTTCTCCTTATTGATTTTTCTTAAGGGATCTGGGAACTCATCTCCTGATTCTTGGTCAGCAGAACCTGCTGTCCCTGTTCTCTTGACATTTTTTAAGCCCTTTCTAAAGTTGCCAAATCATCCTTTACTGGCATCTTCTTTTTGGTCTAGAAGATCCTTCATCTTCTTTTTGCTCTAAGTTGTCATATAATGACTTTGCTTTTTAAAAACATATTAGTGTATATAGGTATGCCTTTCTTACAGCAATCCCGCACACACATAAAAGCTGCATTTTCTTTTTTTTTTTTTTAAGATTTATTTATTTATTTGAGAAAGAGAGAGAGAGAGAGAGCATGAGCAGGAGGCACAGAGGGAAAGGGAGAGAGAATCTCAAGCAGACCCGGTGCTGAGCGTGGAGCCCAACACAGGGTTTGATCTCATGACCCTGAGACCACGACTGAGCTGAAACCAAGAGGGAAACAGTTAACTGCCTGCACCACACAGGTGCCCCAAGCTGCATTTTCAACACGAAATAAAAAGGTATTTCACAAAAAGTGCAAGGTTTTCATGCCTGATGGCATAGTTGCAAGTTACAGTGATGGCTTCATGAAATTTCCTTTTTTTTTTTTTTTTTTACAATGGACCTTATGCTGGATTCATTTATTCTTTTTTTTTTTTTTAAGATTTTATTTATTTATTTAAGAGGGAGAGAGCACAAGAGGAGGGAGGGTCAGAGGGAGAAGCAGACTCCAGGCTGAGCAGGAAGCCTGATGGGAGACTCATTCGTGGGACTCCAGGATCATGATCTGAGCCAAAGGCAGATGCTTACCGACTGGCCACCCAGGTGCCCCTGGATTCATTTATCTTGAAATGGCAGGCAACTACAGCTGCAGACCTCAATCTACGGTACCTGTCAAACAATTCAACTTTTTCTGGCAATGTCATGATTTATCTTTGCTTCTTGAGAACACTTCCTGATCACTAGTAGCACTTCATGTGGGTCCCATGGTGTTATTCATTGTTTGCAGTATTGCACTTAAACTGATGTGAAGTACAAGAGAACTGTTGGAGATCCCTTGTTACTATGGTATGCAATTTACTGGAGGGATAAACTGCTCACATGGAGATGATTAGCAAGTGTCATGGCATTTTAAGCAGATACAACACATGGGCTCACTGCAATAGCAACAGGAGGTGGCTACGAAATTATTACATTAGTACAGTGTGTACTACAGTTAACGTACTAGAGTCTTATGCAGTTACGAAAGCAACACTGCATCTTTATGTTTGCTTACGTTTCTCTCCACTGCAAAGGGTGCCATGCATGATCTATATTTGTGAGCATAGTTTTGATAAATCTAAACGTTTTCTAATAGATTTGTGTATATTTTATGGCAGTAATGATAAAATAGACTAGGTTCTATATATATATATTATGCATGTATGACATACCTAACTTTTTCCTAATTTTTTTTATATTTCTAAGAAAGGCTACACGGTTTGTCTGTGAGTTTTTTTCAAATTGTAGCAAATTTCCAAAATATTTTTCTGTTATATTTCTTAAAAAAAAATCTGTGTATAAGTTGATCCATGCAGTTCAAACTCATGTTGTTCAAGGGTCAACTATACCTTTTTATTCCTCACCTCCTATTACTCCTTCACACACACCCTATATTTAAGTCAAATTGAACAATTGGAATTCCTCCAAAAATGTGGCAGTTTCCTACCCCCCCATCTTTGCTCATGGCTTTCCCTCCTCTGTGAATACCTTCCTCTTTTATCTCTCCAGCTTGTTGCCTCTATAGCACCATCAGTTCCATTTGTAATCCTGACCATCCTTCAAAAACACCCATCCCACGTGTTGGCTCTCTGATGTGTGCTCCTGAACTACCCAGATATTTGTTACCATTCTTGCTCTCAATCAATTTTTAAAATCTATTTGTGTTATTCTTACAGAACTTACTGTATGCTATCTTACGATGACTTAGGTTCCTTCTAAACCGCAAGCTCACTTAGGACAGAGTATAGGTCTTATTCCTCTTTCAACTTACATAGTATCTTATCCTTGAATTAATATTGATTAAAAAAATAAATGCATGAAGGAAAGAAAAATCAGCCCTTAATTAGCTGTTATATAGAATAAAACTCAATAAATTAATTTATATTGAGGTAGAAACGACTGCCCAAAGGGTTATATGCACAAAGATATTTCAACTGTAATGGAAGAAAACCCACTAAATGAAAGAATGACTGTAATGATGGAACTTCATGTCTGTAATGTTGGAGCTTTCCGGCACCACCTCAGATCAGATCAAGAACTCTTCTGCTTTGGACCTTAAGGACTGGCTAGGTCTGGATATTGCATGGTTTCCAGGGGCTATTTGTCTCCCATGTGGCCAGGTACAACCTTACAATACCACTTATCTCAAAACAAGACCCACTGCCATACTCTCTGCCACGCATTAAAATGTGTAGCTTTGGGAAAATGACTGACTTGTCTGAGCAGGACTGATAATCTTCCTTTGCCAGATGCTTATGCGGAGAAGTGATATACTTGCAGTGCAGACAAGCAGAATGTGCCAAGATAGCCTCTAGCAGTAACATTTCTATTTGACCCTCCACTACAGCAGGTGTGCTCATGGCTCTGTCTGGCTCCACGTGGCTTTGGCAGGAAAAGGTAACCTGCTCCTCTCCCTCCTTGGACACTGAAGGGAGGTGTTCTTTTTTTTTTTTTTTAAGATTTATTTATTCTTTATTCTAGAGAGAAAGCACATTGGGAGGGAGGGGCAGAGGGAGAGGGAGAGAAAGACTCTCAAGCAGACTCCCCACTGACTGTGGATCCGGACACAGGGCTCAAGGCAGGGCTTGATTATGACCTGAGCCAAAATCAAGAGTCGGATGCTTAACCAACTGAACCAGCCAGGCACCCTCTGGAGGGAAATGTTCTAACCTCCTCTCCAGTCCTCGTGAGAAGTTATAATAGGAGGTGATTTGAAGCAGGTTCCCCGATTCTTACAAATTCTTTTCACCTCTGAGTTCACTAAGACCAAAAGAACTTTTCCCAGGAAGGAGAGAAACATTCCAGGCTGTTGACATAAAAACGCCCATGGGAATCATTCAGGGGAAATCATCATACAGGAAGGAGACTGAAGAGATCGTGTGGCAGAGGCTTCAGGAGAACATAAGGTCAGAGTCAAGCACGCAAAGTGAGAAAAGGAGAATGCTTTTGCCAGTTCCTTTTGATGAACACATACTCAGCACCAGAAGCAAACACGCACACACGCACCTTAAAAATACCAAAGACAAATGCAAAGTTTTGCCTTGGAAAACATTATAGTCCCTGGCAGAAAACCATGAAGTGAATTGTGAGGGGCTAGGCCTGTCCTGGCCTGTTTTTGCTCAGACACTCCATACATGAAAGCTACTGCTCACTCCTTGGGCCAGAACCCCAGGCCAGGCCTTCTGCTCTCTTTGGCTTTCCTCAAGGAGGATTCAGTCTCACTGCCAACTGGCAGTAAATCCGAACAAATTGGCAGGGTCCCACCTTGCTTTAAGTGAATGCATGTGCACTTCTCAAACTCACAGCGGATACCCATTAGCCTGGCCCACTACCCCTTTCAGGAAGGTTAAGATGGGCCTTCCACCAATGCTGACAGAGCCTAACTCTTGCAACTGGTCATCCCCTGAGGAGCAGGAAAAAGGCCTCTTCTCCCCAAGTCCCTGTACATATAAAGACTTTGTCAAATGCTGGCTCTTTACCATGCGTTGGATTTTCCCTACACATTTCTGTGGCTATGTGCTATGTCCGAAGTTGAGAGAAGTTGGTATTGCAGAAAAGCCCCCAAAAACTTAGCCAGTGAGCATGAATCTAAGCATGCCCCAAGGAACAGAGCCCAGAAAAAAAAATTTTAATTAAATCTCAGTGGAAAACTCAGTTTGACCACAGTCATCATGAGTCTAAAATGGATCAGCTAAGAAATAACAAAGATAAATCCTGTGGGCACCTAGCTGGAATCTTGTCACTGCCCGGTGATGGGGAAAGGGGACTGTCTGCACTGTCTACTTGGGAGCCCTTGCCCCATAACAGACAAGCAAGACCTGAAAGAAGGATGGGTTAAAAGGGAAGCCTGAGAAGTTGGAGGATTTACAGTTGTCTTTCTTCCTCTCTCAGGGGACCTTTCTCTCCTTTGGTATGTTTTCCTCTTTGTCTTTGTCACATTCTCTCCCCCAGTTCATTTTAGGTAAATTCATCAAAATAATGGATTTCCTATTTGATGATTCTATTTAGCACTTTGAGAAATGTTGGAAAGGGGATCATTTGCCACTCACTAGAGAAGTGTGTGTCTGTTGGGCAGGTGGGGCTGGTACAGTAAGTGGCAAATGTTTAAGGACGGTGGAGAAAGTTTAGAAATCCTTCTGTAGAGAGTGGAAAACAGTAGCCAACAGAAGGCTACTGGGGAGTGCTAAGTGCCCCGCTGTGATCTGAAGTGGCGTCCATGTATGTGCAGGGCTATGTGGCTTGCTCCAGCCACTGTCAGCAACCTGGGTATATGGACAAAACAGGCATGATCAAGGTCAGGCTTGAGAGTCTGAGGGACAGTGATGCAGAGAAGAGAGGGTCATGGTGGAAAGGGGTTGAGCTTGTGGGCAACCATCAAGTCTGTACAAGAGTGGAGTAAAGGCAGAAGGTGGCTGAAGGATAGAAAATCCAGGACTCAGGAGACTGAGTCCCAACTCAGACCCTGTCTTTTCTTTGGGGCCCTGCCCAAACAGAGATGCCCAAAGGGATCTGCTGAGATCAGGGGGCCTGGAATCCTTGAGTCCGATCTCGTTTGGTCTTTGACACACTCAGAAGAACTCCCCATTGCACACCTGATTCAGCTCCTTCTCCACAAAGCACATGTTCTTCGCTTCACTTAATCCTCACACAAGATGTTGGGAGGAGAGGCCGGGAGCAGACTAGGAGAGACAGGAAAGACAGGGCTCTGGAAGGCAGGGACGGGTAGGATGGTGCCGTGTGGCTTTTTTTTTTTTTCCAGTTCCTTGATGGACAACTATTGAGGAGGGAGAGGCAGGGACACAGGAAGTCTGCCACCCTCACCTTGTTGTCCACCAACCTTAGCTCAGGCCACCAAGTAGGGACAAGAGGAGGCCAGCAAGGCCAGCAGGCAGTCCAACCTCCGCTCGCCTTACTTCCCAGCCCCATCCCTCCCTCTGGAAGAAAAGAAGAGCAGGGCTGCCCTTCTACCCCCTACCCCCCACCTTTTGCACCTGCTGCATTGGACAATGAATGCTGCTTCACACTTATGACACAGAGGCTTTGCAGCATCAACAAGCCCTTCCCAGGGACAGGGATGCAGTGGCAAATTAGGCTGTGGTCTGTCCATGCCCCGTCTTACATTCTTTCAGGGGATAAACGGAAACAAACAAGCGCTCTTCCTTTGAGTTTTTCTGCTATGTTAATTTTTGAAAACTGACACATAACACATCTGAAAAAATGCTCAGTAAAACTAAAATGCCATTTGAATGCAACATCGGATTTCCTGGATATGCTGCACTCAGCTTCATCATGCTGATATTTTTGCTTGGCCAGCCCAAGTGTCCTTGGCACTATACATCTAACCTAAATTGGCCAGTTGATGAAGGTCTAGGGAATTATGTGCTTTTTATAGTGGTTTCCGGAACAAAATTGGGGAAATCTTTGGGAAGGCAATCTGATGATACTATTAAAGTTTTCACCTTGTATAACCATCAACTCCACCTCTAGGAATTAATTCTAGAGAAATATACAAGGATTTACGAATGAAAATAGTAATAGATGTGCTCTTTATAAAAGCAGAAAACATGTTAAAAAGTAGAAATTTAGTCAAATGAGTTATGGCACAAAGGAATATTTCTAAACCATTAACAATTATATATTATGTATTTATCACAAAAAGATGTTCACAATACAGGAGGTAATAAAGGGAGTTACAGTGCGATCCTATTTTGCTGAAATGAAATAGAAAGGAAGAGAGGAAATAGGAAGGAGGAAAGGAAAGAAAAAAGTCCAAGGATATATACCTTAAAATGCTTCTCAGAGTGGTAACTTGATTCTTTCTTTACGCTTATTGTATTTTATAAATGTTAATTATAAACTGTTAATTTTTAATAGGAGGGAAAAATCATGCTACTTATACACACACACACACACACACACACACACACGCCTTGTTAGCTTAGTTGACTCTCTGAGACACAATAACTGTGGGCCAGCCTCCTGCTGAAGGCCCTGGGGGTGGTGGGCAGGCTTCATGTCGTTGGTGGCTGGAGCATATCCCCATGCTACTTACTCACCACTTCACAAAGCCAGGCAGGTGAAGGCAAGCAGGAAAGGGGCATAAAGAGCAAGACTGACTATCCAAGTTCCTCTAGGCATGTGAACCCAACCAAATCTCCTGTTACAGAATATTCTTGTTTTCAGATCCCAAGATACTGAATCTATAGAAGAAGGAGAAAGCCCTAATGGGCTATGCTGGCTCTAAGAAGGTTATTTCAATCCATGGCTTTACATTCTTGGTCACAATAGTTTAAACGTTTGCTTCCTATTGAGGAACAGTGGGCATGTGTTGCCCAAATGGTACTGGGTTGCAAGGTGTCATACAGCATGGAGCCAGGAAGCCAGGAGCAGCTCCATGTTACTGGCATCTTGACTTATCATCCAGGCTTCAGTAATAACCTGTATATTAGTCAATACTTTTCACACTGAGGAGCTCCATGGTTCAGTGGAGGTAAAGGGGTTGGAGGGAGCTCTAGTGGGGGCCAAGGAAGAAGCCAAATGTGCAGCACCCTGCCCCCGCCCGAAGATAACCAGGACAGCTCTATCTCTCTTATATATTAAGGTTCAAGGTAAAATTTCATCTGGAAAATAGAATTCTATAATAACAAGCTTGAAAACCACCAGTTTAATACTGCAACTCTGATATTCTTTGTAATAAAATATCACCCCTAAGCACAGTGGACTTATCAATCAGTATTTTTCAGTTGAAGCATTGATATCATCTGGACATTTTTTTCCAATTTTCAGTGTGATTTATTTATTCACATGAAGGCTGCCATATTTGGGTACAGCCTCAGAAATAAGATGCAAGTATGCACCAGGCAAGTACATGTTATTAACTCATCCTCCCACAAAGAGAGTGAAAAATCCATGAAATTGGCATCTCTACAAGGCACCTGGCACCAATTTGTCCTGGCCCTGGGTAAGTAGCTCCACGCAAGAGTGCTCAAAAGTGAAGTAGAGCTATTTTGGGCTCTATGCTTGGGTTTTATTGGGTATTTTCTTTCCAAATGAGGAAATGGTTCATTGCTTTATTCTCCATGGTACCTGCTATTTCACAATGGTGATGTCTATGTCTGCGCATATATACTGTCATGCGATGCCCTTTAGTGGTGGATATCTACATTTTAGAAGTGCGCTGAATAAGGAAGAATATACACCAAACTTTATTCCTCAAAATGAAAGCAACCAAAGCAGAACTTTCAAAGCTATCTTATTCTTTGATTAAGTAAGATTAAAAATTCTCTCCATTCCTGGAAATAAGGAGGAAGAAGAGGGAGGAGCAAGAAGGCAAGAGGAGAGGAGGGGAGGAGAGGGCAAAAAAGAAGAATAGAAGATATAGAAATGACAATTCATTTATTTTGGACCAAGCTTTTTATTTTATTTTTTTTTAAGATTTTATTTATTTATTTGATAGAGAGAGAGAGACAGCCAGTGAGAGAGGGAACACAGCAGGGGGAGTGGGAGAGGAAGAAGCAGACTCCCAGTGGAGGAGCCTGATGTGGGGCTCGATCCCATAACGCCGGGATCACGCCCTGAGCCGAAGGCAGACGCTTAACCGCTGTGCCACCCAGGTGCCCCATGGACCAAGCTTTTTAATCTCAAGTACACTAGATTTCAGTTCTGGATAAGCTGGAGCATTCTTACCTTAAGTTTCCATCAACTTTAAAAGCAAAAGCACTGGGGCACCTGGGTGGCTCAGCTGTTAAACATCTGCCTTCAGCTCAGGTCATTGAGATTGAGCCCCACATCAGGCTTCCTGCTCAGCGGTAAGCCTGCTTCTCCCTCCCTCACTCCCCCTGCTTGTGTTCTCTCTCTCGCTATCTCTCTCTCTCTGTAAAATAAATAAATAAATAAATAAATAAATAAATAAATAAATAAATCTTTTAAAAAAATAATAAAATAAAAGCAAAAGCATCTATGGGAACCATGCATGCATGGGGACCCAGATTTGACTGCATTTTGCTCTCATCTCTTGTGCAATGTTGGTGGTGACCATGAGGAGAATAAAAGTCATGTTGACAGAATCTGGAGCAATTTTGCCAAAACAAAACAAATCAAAACAAAAAAAAACCCAACCCTCGCCTTTCTCTTTCCTCCTCTCTCTCCCTTCCTTACTCACTCCCTCCTTCCCACTCTCTCTCTTCCTCTTCTCCCTCTCCCTCTCTCTCTCTTTCTCTCTCACACACACACACACACACACACACACACACACACACACAAACACACACACTCTAGATTGTTAACTACTCATGGTTTCATGCTGAAGCCCCTCTCCACACCCACCATGTCCATCCTGCCCAGAAAGTGGTAAAGGTCTGGGCAGCCTCTTTGAGAGCCATGCCTAGAATGGCAAACAGAAATCTGACCCCCTGCATTAGAATGTGAGGAGACTGGGAGTTTCCTGTAGCTTACAGAGGATTTATATTGGATTTCAACTATTACCCATATTTAGCTGTTCACAAAAAACTGAATTTGTCTTATTATGAAACATCTCCATATCTATGTGGAAAGGCTGTGAAATGTGATCTATTTTTCCAGCTGTAGCAACGTTTATAACACAGTGCAGAGAAAAAAGGTGACTTCAGGAGGTCTGGGTTTGCACTAGGAAGAGATGAACTAGGAAGAGAATTTATCCGGATTCCATAGTACACCTGCTGGCACTAATGATAAAGCTAACATGTGTGACATGGCATCATCTCCAGAAACATCTCTGAGCCCTTCACCTGAAGTAGGTCATTTAATCCTCACGAGTTAACTCCGCAAGTGTGGTAGGTCCTGTCAATCCTCATTTTATACAGGAGGTTGGGTCATTGCCCAGTCACACAGCTAGGAAGTAGTAAACAAGATTGAACCTGGCATTCTGGTACCAGAACCTAGGATTGAAACCAGTGTACCACCTTCTTTCAAAAATGAATGAGATTGGTTCTGCCTTTGGAAGAAAAGTACTATCAGGTGGAGGAAAGAGAGAGCAAACCTGATCATGTACATTATGGGGAGAAGGACAATGCTGACTGGCTAGGTGGAGAAGTACAGGACGTCACAGGTCTGCACTGAAGCATTTGCACTGCAGGGAGGCATAAAAACACACTGACCAGCAGAACATCTATTCGGTTCAGGGAACTGAATAGAAAGTCGAATATTTTACCTAAGTACCTTACTTATTTCCTGCATTCTTTCATTGCAGTATTTATATCTCTAGTTACAATTGCATCAAAACTGGGCAAAATTTGGCTTATCGTTGAGTAAGTTTTCCAGAATGGAAACTGCCCATCAGAGAGCAGCTATAAAATGAGATAGTTTCAATCTCAGTGAAACAGGTCCTACCAGAAGAGCTTGGCCAACCTAAGATAAAGGCAAAGACTTGCTGTCCAGGCTGGCAAATACATATAGTGTATTGGCAACCCACAGATTCTCCTTGGCCAGCCGAATTTTCCTTGGTGACAAAGTAAGATCAGACCCTCAAGACTGAAGTGTTATCCAAAAATGTGGGAGGGGATCTAGAACAAGCTCAAAGTTTTCTCTTTCTCTCTTTTTGTTTGCACATTAAGGTACTATTTACATATAGTAAACTTTATCCTTTTTAGGTATACAGTACTGTGAATTTTGCCAATTGTCTACAGTCATGTAACCAACATCACCATCAAGATACCGAATATTTCCATTACCTTTAAAGCACTTTTGTATTGAATCCAACTCCCGACACCTTCAGCTCCTAAAAATCACTGGTAATTTCTTTGTGCCTTTCCTCAGAATATCATATAAACATAATCCTACAGTATGTAGCCTTTTGTGTCTTATTTCTTCCACTTATAATGCTTTTGAGATTCATTCATGCGGTTGCATTTATCAGTGACTTGTTCCTCAGACTGGCTGAGTAGTATTCCATTGTATGGATGTTACTCCGATTTGTATATCCATTCACATACAGGTTTATGTGAAGACATACCTTTTCATTTCTCTTGGGTAAATATCCAGGAATGGGATTGCTGGATCATATGGTAAGTGTGTTTAATTTTATAGAAAACTTAGTAAGTTGTTTTCAAAGAAGCCATAACATTTTGCATTCCTATCAGTTGCTCTGCTTCCTTACCAGCATTTGGCAATGTATTTTTCTGAGCCATTCTAACAGGTGTGAAATGGTATCCCTTAGTTTTCGATTTGTATTCTACTAATGATTAGTGGTATTTAGCATCTGTTCATGTGCATATTTGGCCTTTCATATTTCTTTCTTAATAAAGCATCTGTTTACATCTTTTGCCTATTTTTATAGTGGATTGATTTCTTTTTCAGATGAGAATCTTTTCATAGATTCTGGATATCAGTCCTCTTTCAATTATGTTTTTTGCAAACTTTTTCTTTCCATTTCCTTAGTAATGTCTTTTAATAAGAAGTTTTGACTACTACAAAGTCCAATTTATCCATATTTCTTTTTATGGTTTGTGCTTTTTATATCCTTTCTAAAAAATATTTGGTTAGTTTAAAGTCAGGATTTTCTTCTTTATGTTTGTCTGGCGGTGCTATAGTTTTGTGTTTTACATTAGTTCTATGATGTGTTTGGTGTTAATATTTTATATTATATGAGGTATAGATCAAGGTTCATTTTTTCTTGCATATGGCTGCCCAATTTTCCTGGCATCACTTGCTAGAGACTATGCTTTCCCAATGAATTGTCTTTGTTTCTTTGTCAAAAATCAATTAATCAAATAACCCAGTCAAAAAAATGGGCAGAAGCCATGAAGAGACACTTCTCCAAAGAAGACATACAAATGGCTAACAGACACATGAAAAAATGCTCAACATCACTAGCCATCAGGGAAATTCAAATCAAAACCACATTGAGATACCACCTTACAGCAGTTAGAATGGCAAAAATTAACAAAACAGGAAACAACAAATGTTGGCGAGGATGTGGAGAAAGGGGAATCCTCTTACACTGTTGGTGGGAAGGTAAGCTGGTACAGCCACTCTGGAAAACAGTATGGAGGTTCCTCAAGATAACAAAAATAGAGCTACCCTGTGACCCAGCAATTGCACTACTAGGAATTTACCCCAACAATACAGATGTAGTGAAAAGAAGGGCCACATGCACCCCAATGTTCATAGCAGCAATGTCCACAATAAGGAAATTATGGAAAGAGCCGAGATGCCCTTCAACAGATGAATGGATAAAGAAAATGTGGTACATATAGACCATGGAATATTATTCAGCCATCAGAAAGGATGAATATCCACCATTTGCATTGACATGGATGGAACTGGAGGGGATTATGCTAAGTGAAATAAGTCAAGCAGAGAAAGACAATTATCATATGGATTCACTCATATGTGGAACATAAGGAATAGCACTGAGGACCACAGGAGAAGGGAGGGAGATCTGAAGGGGAAGAACTCAGAGAGGGAGACAAACCATGAGAGACTATGGACCCTGGGAAACAGACTGGGGGTTTCAGAGGGGAGGGGGGTAACCAGGTGATGGGTATTAAGGAGGGCACGTGTTGTGAGGAGCACTGGGAGTTATACGTAACTAATGAATCATTGAACACTACATCAAAAACTAATGATGTACTATACAGGGGCTAACTGAACATAATAAAAAAATCAGTTAATCATATATATGTAGATATATTTCTAGACTCTACTGCATTCCATTAAATCATGTGTCCAAACTTATGCCAATACCACAGTCTTGATTACTGTATCTTTATAGTAACTCAGGTATCCCGAATCCTCCATTTTGTCTTGGCTTCTCATCCTTTTTATTTTCCACATACACTTTAGAACCAACCTGTCTATTTCTAGGGAAAACTTGCTGAAATTTTTATTGAGATGATATTGCATCTATAAACTAATTTGGGTAGAAAATTGACATCTTGATAATACCAAGTCATCCAATTCATGAATCCATATATATTTCTGCATTTATTTAGGTCTTTTTGTACATATTTTGTTAGAATTGTGTCTGAAAGTATTTAATTTCATGATTTATGTTGTTAATGTCATTTGGGGTGCTGTTATAAATTATACTGTTTTTTCCCTCAATTTCTAATTATTCATTACTGTATATAGAAGCACAACTGATTTTAGTATGATGGATTTGTATCCTAAAACTTACTTAAGTTCATTTATTGGATATAATATCATTTTTCTACATTGTTTGAGACTTTAAACGTAAACAATTATGTCATCTAAGAATAAAGCATTCATTGTTTCCTTTCCAATATGAATTCCTTTTATTTCCTTTTCTTGTTGCACTGAGTAGAAACTCTACTACGAGACTGAATACAAGTGGTGAGAGCCGGCATTTATTGTTAAGTATGATGTTATCTATGGATTTTCTACAGGTGCTCTTTACCAGGTTGGGGAAGTGCCTTTCTATTTCTGTTTTGCTGAAACTATTTATCGTGAATAAATGTTGAATTTCATTAAATTTTTTCCTGTATCTATCATCATATGCTTCTTGTTTTCTAGGTTGCTGAAGTACATGAATTTTCAAACATCAAACCAACCTTGCATTTCTGATGGATTTGGTCATGATGGATTATCATTTTTATATAGTATTGGATGCAATTTATTATTTTTTAAAAGGTTCTTGTTTTTATATTTGTGAGAGATACTGGTCTGTGGTTTTCTTATAATATCTTTCTCTGGTTTTGGGTATTAGAGTAATGCTGGTTTCACATAATAAGACAGGAGAGTCAGTTACATGTGGATTTTCAATATTATCAGAGATCTGAGAAGGAATTACAAGATCCAATCCTGACCTGTTTGCCTTTCCGCCAGTTCTTTTACTTGCAGTTCTAGAGTTAGAAAACCTGTCATGTCTGTTTGGTAGAATTCTGTAACTGAAGAGAAATGAAGGTTGATTTTCAAATGACCATTAAGAGGCAAGGAAATAAAATGTCACAGTCATAGGATCTTTTCTTCTGAGTAACAAGAAGACTATGCCATTTATACAAGGACAGTTATAATTCTTTACTGACCAAAATGGTTTTTGTTCAGGGTCTTGGTTACCATAACTAAGGATCAAGAGAAGCAGTCCTTGTTCAATGATGACCACTCTCCAAAAGAGAAATTGAAATGAAGTGCCAATATGCCCATTACATTTTCACTTTGTCTGGATATTTAGATGTGAGTGTGCTTTCTCTATACTAAGGAAATGCATTTCGAAGATTCACATTTCTACAGATAAGATTACATACAGATCATTGCTATCCTAAAGGATTTTCTGTGGTGTTGGAAATGCTCCATAGTTGTGAGGTCCAATAAGGTAGTCACTAGCCATATGTGGCTACTGAGCTTCTGACGGTGTCTAGTGTGACCAAGAAACTAAATTTTAATTGTATTTAATTTTTTTTGTATTTAATTTTTTAAAGTGTAAATGTAAGTAACTGCATGTAGCTAGTGACTACCGAATTAGACAGTGCAACTGTAGAGTGCCAACTCTGACTCTTGAAAATTTTTAGGAACAAAAGTTCTCGCTAAAGAAAGGGCGAGAAGGACTTGGGAACAAGTTGTATGGCTAGAGATGTAAGGTTTAGTGGACAGCCTGCAGGTAAAACTTACATCAAATTGCAGATTAACAGAGTCTCAATTCTTAAATCAGTTCTATTCTGATTCACTTTGGTATTATTACCATGCTGACAAAAGTACGAGGTTGACAATGGATAGCAACGTGATTGATTTTATTTGGAAATAGATGATCTGACAGTAGTCTATATATTTTTTATACATACTCTATAGGAGGCATCAAAGTGAATATTCAACATGACTCCTCTGAGGTTTGATTCCTACACATTGAATAAATGTTTTGGCTCTTAGGGGGTGGTAGCATGAATTTCTGAGCTTTACATCACCAATAGAAGACTCAAAAAGGAATCAACTTCATTTTTGTTTTTTGTTTCTTGCAATTTAATTTTTTATTCTTTCTTTCTCTCTCTCTCTCTTCCTTCCTTCCTTCTTAATTACAACTTGTTCGATGGTTTATTTTTATTTATTTTTTATTTGAGTATAGTTGACACACAATGTTACGTTAGTTTCAGGTATACAACACAGGGATTCAACAACTCTATATGCTATGCTATGCTCACCTCAAGTGTAATAACTAAGATAGATGAGGGGAACATTTAAAAATAAATGGAATGCTTTGGAGTAGCATTGAGCTTGACTCCATTTTTATGCATTTCTCTCAAAGGACCTTTTATGTTAAATCACTTACTTTCTATCAGAGATACTCACAGTGAACACAACTTAGAGATTCATCAAAATGACAAAACTGAGAGTCTCCAGGGCAGGAAAAGGTCACCAGACTCTGTACAGCGCTTGATCTGTTTGAGTCCTTAACAAATGCTCTCAGGATGGTGATGCCTTTGTTCTCCTCTATTCTGGTGGAAATGATTTAGTGAATGCTCTGCACCTTTCTCTCCCTTCAATGCCACCTTGACCCCTCACCCCCACCCTTTCATATTAGATCTTTTTGCTTCACTGGCCTTTCCGGATGAGGAAGAGTCTCACCAGATCAAGAATGCACCTTTTCAGAAGAGGTCAATTAGTCCTGGGGAGTAATGAGGACTAAGCTGCCCTCTCCACTTTGACCATTGATTTAAACACTATTCACAGGCTCCAGGGTGCTAGTGAGGCAACACTCTGGAAACTGATGAGGGACTCCATCTTCATTCCCATAACCCATGCCCAGTCACCCCAGAGAATCAGCCACCAGCCATAGCTCCCTCCCACCCAGCTACATGGTAACCAAAACAAGACCCTTCTGTGTACACTTTCTGTAGCGTGTAATTGCCAACTGGTGAAAGAGATGAACAGAAAGGAAATGTATTAAGAGAGCTTTGACAGAATTATCGTAACAAGGGTTATGAGGCCCCAACTCTACATGCCAAGAGGCAAATGTTATGGCATGGCCCATGCCTGGAGGCTGAACAGTGCCAGGATATGCTCCATAGAGCAACTGGCACCTTCACCAATGCCACATACACCACATAGGCCAGCTTGGGTTTCCTGAAGCCAGAGATGCTCAGAGTCAGAAAACCTTGGAGATTCTTGGAGTTTTATCCTTTCTTAGTATGAAGATTCCCTCTTCAAGTCCTCTACAAGTGGCCACCATAAAGACACCACCATTTCCCCAAAATAGATCCAAATTGAACTAAATAATGTATGAGCTGTTATACTTTCCTTGATTTTATCATTTCTGCTCCCAGTTAAATTTCCCTGCTTCTCTCACTTGTACTTCATAAGGCATGATTTTGAGGTTGTTCCCTGTTCTGGTCACACTTCTAGTCAAGGCCGGTAAGGACACTGAAGCTCAGCTACACCTACACAGACGTCTTCATTGGCTTTTAAATGTTTTATTTGTGTTTAGCAGGGTGGGGTCGGAGGTCTGTGAAGAGTGGGTAGGTAGGAGGTCAGGGGAAGAGGCAATGGTAGTAGCTTTAATCTATCTGTGCAGCAGCATTGGGTAGGAGCGCATGGAGACAGGAACAAGGTTTTTCACTGTGAAAGAACTTCTGCCTTAGAAATAGTCATATAATTTTTGAGCCCCTATAAGGAACCATACCAGGCATTTCACATACAATGATCCTAACAAGAAAGTAAACTTTACTATTCCCATTTTGTAATTAGAGTATGCGGCTCATAGAGATTAAATGATTTGCCCAAAGTCATATAGCTAGTAAGTGGCAAATATAAGCATATTACTCCAGAGCTTCTCATTTAGAATTGTTTCTCCTGGGCCAATGCCACATCCTAGAATTACACAACCTCTTGGGGTCCAGATGTTTTCTGTTTCGACCTTTCAGATCTGTCCAGTCACTCCTGTTTAGGTCTGGCTTTACTGAGCTCAGTCCATTACCTGCTATGACCTTCAATTCCTTCCTGACCCCTTCAGACTTGCCTGCTCTGAACTTGGATGTCTTCCTGATCCCACAGACTAGCCTGTGTGCCTAGTTCTCCCCTCGTTGTTATGTGTGCACATACTCTTCAGCTCCCCCAAGAGAAAGGGAGATTCCAGTTCCCTGAATCACTGAGTCCATGTGTTCTCTTCCTAGCAAGTTCTGAGAAATGATACTCTTGGTTATCAAAGAAAAAAGTTAGCTTGTTAGTCCTAAGCCTCCAAATGCCATTAGATAAGTTTTAAGTTCTTCAAATCTTTCTAAATCTCACTAAATGCTTACATCTTCCTTTTGTGTGTGTGATTTTTCCCAAAGAATCCAGTGTCCCATGGAGGCTTCCTGAATTATCAGACAGAGAAGGAAAATGGAACAAGCATCCAGTTGTTTAAAGGCTCAGTAAGTTGGCTTTCAGCTTAGCCTATACCAAAATGACATAGCTTGAGTCAAATGTCCAGAGACCTTTCTAAAGCGATTCTGCTTGTAATGCAATTCAGTTGCCTGAGGGCCATTGGAAAGTTCACATCAAAAATCCACTGAAGCTGAACACAGACATACTATTCTTACTGAAGAAGTGGCTCTCATGAACTGGAGAGTACTTTGTACTTTTAACAATTGTTTATGAACTAGAACCCCACGTGGTCCTGTCTCTGTAAGCGATGGCATTCAAGTAAATAGTGTCCAACAACTATAAGTAATTAGAAGCAATTCCAATGTTTTCTTGAATATCTTATAGGATGTCAAAGAGAATCAATTTATAACCCACAGTGGTATTGCTGAAAAGTCTCTTTCCCTATTATTTTCCCTCTCAAGATCAGTCATATTCCCAACTTTCCCAAATCTTCTCCTTATATATTTCATTCTCAAACTCCAATCCCAAAATCTATCCTTAAAAACAAGTTGGCATGGACTTCCTCTTTTCTCTTGGTATCCCCCTCCCCAGAGCTCTTGTGGGAACTCATAGGAACCGGCTCTGCATTCATACACGTGCAGTCCCACAGTTCAAGGTTAACACTCTATGGACAAAACTTGACTGATGGGGAATAGGAGATGATTGATAACTGTTCCCTTGTTTCTTTCTCTGGGCATTTCATAAGCATTTCACCTGGTCCAAGAGAGGTGATTTGTGAGATAATTAGTATCCTTTAATAAATTCCTTTGTTTTTGCTTGAAGTAGTCACAGTAAATTATGTTGTTTGCAACCAAAAATCATGTCTAATAAAGATTCCAATAATAGAGTTCCAGTTTCCCTGGGTCCTTCATAATACTGGTTATTATCAATTAGAATAAGCAAACAAAATGAAACAAAAATACTTTCTTAGGGTCCATACTTATAGAACAAGAAAAGCAAATAAATTTCTACAGAATACCCACAGTTGAGCTAGCTCTTAACTCTGTGAGCTACAAACTGGGTTTAGGATTCATATAAACCAGAGATGATAGGAATTTAGCTGGAAGGCTATTTTTATCCTTTATTACTTTGATTATGTCATATTGCGACCCTAGGTTTCATGTGATGACTGGGGAAAACATGTTTTGCAAAGCATGTCTGTTTCTGATTGGTAAACTAGAGGATGGGTATTTATGACCTGCTGAAGGATATCATGGATTCCTTCTCAACTGAGGACCAGATTCCCAAATAATTTATCCAAATTGCCTTGCCTCACAACAGCTTCACAAATTTGTCCTCTAAATTACCCCTAATAGCAAAGGAAATACATTCCCTCTGGGATTTGATAGCAGAGTAAGTGGCACAACTTGAATTTAAAATGTCTTCGAAAAAACTAAAGTTTACATTCTTTTCTCTAAAATGTCAATGTATACGTTTATGTGAAAATAATACATAGAATTACTTACTATGGAGACATACAATTAAATAAAATAGATGGAACAATGTATTAATCTCTGCTCCATACCACAGTGCCCCTAAAAATAATTTTAAGTGATAAAAACCTACAAAGACAAAGAGATCATGACAGAAAATTATACCGAAAAAGAGAGGCAGCCAACTATGGAAGATGCAAAGCACATTGATTAATACTAACTGACTTAGCAGAGTAAAGAAAGTGAAGATCTACAATGACCATGATGGGGAACACCGAGCAAACAAACAAAAATCCTAAAGATCCGGGCTGCAGAATTCTAGGGATGGCCAGGAATTTAGGTACCAGAATCTCCAAAGAAAACAGAATTGAGGATTGAGGCTGAAAACAGAGGAAATTGGTTGAAAGTCTATTTATGGAGCACACAGATCTTCCTTCCTATACTTCCAGATGACTATGGCCCCCAAGCCTCCATCCTAGAAGCAATTAGAAAGTTTATTTTCTGAAAAAACCTAGCCCAAGAAGCTGGGTGACAGAGCTCTCAATGTGGGAAAGAAGTCCCCTACAGAAGACAGGACGAGGTGGGTCTATCACACATGAGTACCCAGCCCTCTTCTCTCAGCCAGGTCCTAAAACGCTGGAGGCCATGCATACACTCACCGGAGGAACTGACCGGCCCTAGGGAAAAGGCCTAAGAAGTTGTCCTCTGTGGAACACCAGGTAAAACCCCAGGCCCCTACACCAGTTGGGTAGCAAGGGGCAGGCTAGGAGCTGTCAGCCCAGGGTATAATAAGGGATTGCCTGCAGAGAATTTAAAACCAGTAATTAAACCACCTAAAAGTTGGTTGGCTTTTTATTAGTTATTTTTTATGCACAGTTGTGCAGCAGTTTTAAATAACCTTAGTGATAAAATACTTCTTCCCACAAAAAACTCCTTTCTACATCTAAGTTCCAAACAATTTCTCTGGCTACTGTGGAATGGCAATAATATGTCCATAAGCTGCAATTAGCACATTTTAATTTTCTACCTGGAATTAATTTGTAAAACTCCCTATTATTGAGTCAGTTCTTCCACTAACACAAACTCAGCTATATACGCTCCTTTCGAGAGTACATTCAAAGGTCCAAATTATCCATGTTGGCTTCAGCTCAGGTTGTGTCCAATCCCTGTGACACTACATATTCCTGTGCTTAAACAGTAGATTCAGAAGTAAACAATGACACCATAGAAATTGTAAGGACAGAAGTAAACTGAACAACTGAGTTTTGCTATTTCACGTAACCACTCAGAGTTTTCATTTATATTTAAAATTTAGAGCAGTGACACAGAGAAGTATGAAGAATAAGAGTTTTGTTTGGTAACTGTAAAATTTAGTATATGCATAAAATACTAAATTTGATTAATTTCTTTAAAATTAAAATTCATTTTGGGTGCCTGAGTGGCTCAGTCAGTTAAGCGTCTGCCTTTGGGTTGGGTCATGATCCCAGAGTCCTGCAATCGATTCCTGCATCGTGCTCCCTGCTCAGTGGGGAGCCTGTTTCTCCCTCTCACTCTCCTTGCGTGCTCTCTCCCTCTCTATCTCAGATAAATAAGTAAAATCTTTTTTTTAAAAAATTGAGTTTTAAAAATTTTTTAAAAATTAAAATTCACTCTTTTTATTGTTGTTTTCAACTGAATAATCATGAAAATAATTATTATAACTGATTTCTATCATCATTGCTGAAAATAATTTTGGCTATCCATGTATGATATCCATGTATAATCAATTCATGAATTGATCTGACCTGGGTACACCTCTAGCTTGAACCCTACTTCACTCCTGTAGCAGCACAACCAATGGCCATCAGAGACATGAAATGCAGAGACTCAAATTAACAAACCAAAAAGATGAAGCAGAGACCAAGCTGAGACAGAACCCGCAGATAAAAGAAAATATCTCCTCCATGAATAGAAATAACAAGAATAATGAAAAGATGGAAAAATACTCCATGCTCATGGATTGGAAGAATTAACATAGTTAAAATGTCCATGCTACCCAGAGCAATCTACACTTTCGATGCTATCCCGATCAAAATACCAATGACATTTTTCAAAGAACTGGAACAAATAGCCCTTAAATTTGTATGGAACCAGAAAAGGCCCCGAATCGCCAAGGAACTGTTGAAAAGGAAAAACAAAGCTGGGGGCATCACAATGCCAGATTTCGAGCTGTACTACAAAGCTGTGATCACAAAGACAGCATGGTACTGGCACAAAAACAGACACATAGATCAATGGAACAGAATAGAGAACCCAGAAATGGACTCTCGGCTGTTTGGGCAACTAATCTTTGATAAAGCAGGAAAAAACATCCAGTGGGAAAAAGACAGTCTCTTCAATAAATGGTGCTGGGAAAACTGGACAGCTACATGCAAAAGAATGAAACTTGACCACTCTTTCACACCATACACAAAGATAAACTCTAAATGGATGAAAGACCTCGATGTGAGACAGGAATCCATCAAAATCCTAGAGGAGAGCATAGGGAGCAACCTCTACGACATCGGCCAAAGCAACCTTTTTCATGACACATCTCCAAAGGCAAGAGAAACAAAAGATAAAATGAACTTGTGGGACTTCATCAAGATAAAAAGCTTCTGCACAGCCAAGGAAAGAGTCAAAAAAACTAAGAGGCAGCCCACGGAATGGGAGAATATATATGCAAATGATACTACAGATAAAAGACTGGTATCCAAGATCTACAAAGAACTTCTCAAACTCAATACACGAGAGACAAATAAACAAATCATAAAATGGGCAGAAGATATGAACACACACTTTTCCAATGAAGACATACAAATGGCTAACAGACACATGAAAAAATGTTCAAAATCATTAGCCATCAGGGAAATTCAAATCAAAACCACACTAAGATACCACCTTATGCCAGTTAGAATGGTAAAAATTGACAAGGCAAGAAACAACAACTGTTGGAGAGGATGTGGAGAAAGGGGATCCCTCCTACATTGTTGGTGGGAATGCAAGTTGGTACAGCCACTCTGGAAAACAGTGTGGAGGTCCCTTAAAAAGTTAAAAATTGAGCTACCCTATGACCCAGCCATTGCACTACTGGGTATTTACCCCAAAGATACAGACGTAGTGAAGAGAAGGGCCATATGCACCCCAATGTTCATAGCAGCTCTGTCCACAATAGCTAAATCGTGGAAGGAGCTGAGATGCCCTTCAACAGATGACTAGATTAGAAGTTGTGGTCCATATATACAATGGAATATTATTCAGCTATCAAAAAGAATGATTTCTCAACATTTGCTGCAACATGGACAGCACTGGAGGAGATAATGCTAAGTGAAATAAGTCAAGCAGAGAAAGACAATTATCATATGGTTTCTCCCATCTATGGAACATAAGAACTAGGAAGATCAGTAGGAGAAGAAAGGGATAAAGAAAGGGGGGGTTATCAGAAGGGGGAATGAAGCATGAGAGACTATGGACTCTGAGAAACAAAATGAGGGCCTCAGAGGGGAGGGAGTGGGGGAATGGGATAGGCTGGTGATGGGTAGTAAGGAGGGCACGTATTGCACGGTGCACTGGGTGTTATACGCAACTAATGAAACATCAAGCTTTACATCAGAAACCAGGGGTGTACTGTATGGTGACTAACATAATATAATAAAAAATCATTAAAAAAAAGAAATAACAAGAATAGAATGTATTTCTAAAAGAAAAGAAACTTTCAGAAAACAAGAAAGACCTCATGAGAATTAAAAATATAAATGCAAAATAAAAAAATTAATAGGAAAAAAAGAAGAGTTGAGAAAGTTGAGAAAATCTTCAGGAGAACAACAACAAAAACAAACAAACAAAACCAGGAAAATAAGAGAAAAAAGATTTTTAAAAGTAGAGGATCAATTCAGGTCTGACCTCTGACTAATAGAAGTTCCAGAAAGAACACCAAGTAAACGGATGGAAGTAAAAAATCAGATAATATAGGAAACTTTCCCAGAACTAAAGGCCATGAGTTTCCAAGCTGAAATAGCCCACCAGTACTCAGAACAATAAATGAAAAACAAACCACACCAAAGCAAACCACTGTGAAATTTCTGAATATTGGGAATAAAGAAAAAAGTCCTAAGAAATCCCAGACAGGAAACACAGGGCAAACACCAAGGGCCAGGAATCAGCATGGCATTGAATTTTCTAAAAGCGCTCTGAAATCTAGAAGACCCTAGAGCCATACGATTAGTATCCTAAATTTAAAAAATAGTTTTAATCTAAAATTTCACAGGCAGCCAAACTATAAATCAATGTAAGTGTACAGTAAAAGTTTTCTGATATACACGTTCTCAAAAAGTTTCTATGTACCCTATGTTAGAAAGCTACTGGAGGGTGTGTTCCATAGAAACAGGAGCATAAACAGAGATAAAGGAACGCAAGAGATGCAGAAAAGGAAGAATACGTCAAGAGAACTCCTTGACTAACAATAAATGGAATACCCAGGTCAGCAGCTATCCCGCAGGCCTTGAAAGTCTTCAAGTTCAGATTGGAGCAGGAAAATTAAATACTCCAGAAACAATTACCTCCAAGAAAGGGAAAAAAACAAAAAAGGAACCAATCCCCGCAGGCATGTTTCCCTGGAGAATGTAGAAACTGGTTAGCGTAGGGAGAGAACACTAAGCAGATTTTTTTTAAAAAGACAATTCGAACTCTAGGAAAAACAAGAAAGGAAATGTAATCATAGGTGTGAGCGATATCTACACTGTCCTAAAAATGCAAACACGGGGCAATAATTTAACAATGATGATTTAACTTCACTGGAAGGATGGGGCCTGGAGAGAAGTACGTGTGTGAAACAGGGATCAACTTCCAAATTTCATAAGTAAAGTCAATAATTATAGGGAGAAGTAGCAGTATTGTTATATTATGTAGAAATGTAGATGCTAGATGCTAAGGGATAAAGTTAAAAGAAATGGAAGCAGCCGCCTCTGGGGAGTATGACTTGTGATGGGAAGGCCAGGAGGGCTATTTTGTTTTAAATCTTATGCCTCTATTTTATTGTTTAAAATATAATTATTAAAATTATATTTTAAGTGCGAGTCCCAGGCTGCCTGTGGACAGATTCTCATCACAACTTCATGAGATAAGTGAAACCATTTTGCAGATGAGCAAACAGAGTCTTGGCAAAGCCAAGTGGCTTAACCAACTCATAAAAATGGTAAGTGGCAGAACTGTGATATGGCTCCAGCCTCCAGTATCACTCCCCACTCTCTGAACCCTTGGACAACAGAGACTGTCTTATCCCTATTTGTCGCTCCAGCACCAAGCACACTATGCTCAGCACAGAGGAAATGTTCAAAGTCCCCTGTCTAAAGCAGGCAAGGCCCTGAAGAAGTGTCACGTGGTTGATCAGCCCAGGAGAATTTCCAGCAGAACCAAGCCCCCAGTTGCCTCCTCCCTCTACCTGCCAGACATGTGACCTACACAAGGGCTGTCTGGATACAGTTCCTGCAGGGACAGGGCCCTCCATCAAAACAAGAGGAAATCATTCAGCTCTCCTTCAAGTGACCCAAGGAGTCCGTTTACAGCTCTAGGATGTAGGCTTTCATACTGAAATGTCACACACTTTAAATTATAGGACAGTCACAATTTCAGGCTTTAAAAATAGAAAAATCAAACCTTTAATGCAAAAGCAAATGAAATTGTGGAAACAATTTTGAGCCCACGGGACTTTTGAAAATGTCATTAACAAACTGTGAAATCAGGGAGATAAAAATCAGATGCCCCGGGGGGGGGGAACAGCAGTGCCCCCAGTCCAGCCTCTCAGCCTGAGTAATAGAGAACCCAGTTTCCATTCTGCAGGTCCAGGAAGCAGGGGGTACGGAGCTAATGCATGTCTCCTGCTCCACACTGGCTCCCAGGGTGGCAGCATTTGGAAAACACAGAATGAGCGAACTCTCCAACATGTGACGTTGGACCTGCTGAAGATTGAGAGGATAATACATGGAAACCAGCCCCCTGGGAGAAGGCCTGGGAGGCAGAGAGGAGCTCTTCAAAGAATCTTGGAGAAGTGCGTTCATTCTCCAGGCTTCTCTTTGCTGATTCCACATGTGTGTGAGAGAGTCAGAATTACAGAACCTATCTTCAGGGCTTCCACAATAATAAATTTAAAATTATTCTCGGGGGGAAAGTACTTGCTGTAAAGTGCTGTAGAGCATGCGTGGAGAACAGGGTAGAATACAAAATATTTTCAAAAGATGCTCTTGTTCTCTAAGAACTTCACAGTCATGAAAACATTAGCAGAATTTATGTTCTGCTCTTGAACAAAAAGATTCAGAGTTGGCTATCTTTATCACTCACAGACACTTTACAGAGCTGGAGAGATGGTGCAAGAATATCCAGAGAAGTGTGTCTGACCCACGCGGGTTGGTAGCCTATCTAAATTCTCTGCCACAGGTGCCAGGTTCAAGAGAAAGGGAGCCTGAAGGGAGGGAGAAGAGAGGGAAGGCACCGGCATGGTCTCTGAGCCCATGGACAAAGTGTATGGGTCTGAGGGGGCTGCATCCTGGAGCCCAGAAAATACATACCTAATGCCCCGCTCATCCTCAGGAAAAATCACACTCAAGTCCCCCAGAATAGAATTCAAGGAGAAGAAAGAGGAATATTTCCACAGAAGTTCACACATGAGGCCACAGGTCCAGCTTTCCTGGACCTGCTGCCCCATGCCTTTTTTGCTTTCCTGATCACTGGCTCACAGGAATTCCTAAGAACTTAACCCCAGCCCTCTGGAATATCACATTTTCAGGCTCTTCTCGGAACACAAAGTTGCAGAAAATTGCAAGAGTAGAAGAGTGCTTATAATACCAACCCTGGGTCTTACACTTCTGGGAGGCATCTATCACAATACCAGGTGCCTGCCAGACTTCCCTGGGGCCAGCCTCCGAGGGCAGGGTAAGCCACCTCCATTCCCACTTCTGTTGGGTGTCCATTAAAGACCAACAGATACTTGGGGCACCTGGGTGGCACAGTCATTAAGCGTCTGCCTTCGGCTCAGGGAGTGATCCCGGCGTTCTGGGATCGAGCCCCACATCAGGCTCCTCCTCTGGGAGCCTGCTTCTCCCTCTTCTGCTCCCCCTGCTTGTGTTCCCTCTCTCGCTGGCTGTCTCTGTCAAATAAATAAATAAAATCTTAAAAAAAAAAAAAAAAAAAGACCAACAGATACCATACCACAGAAGTGTATGTTTCTTTAAATCATTCATTCTTAACATGGGCATCTCTCATTTAACAGCATCAGAAGGGAAATTATTGGATAGTGAGGGCCAACATACCCCAAGGAAAGGCATGTTGGCAAGACTGAACCACCTACCCTTATCTTCAGGAATACTGTCCAATCATCTTTGCTCCAGGAATCCTTGACACCCTGCAGTATTTCCTAGAGATCTCCATTTCCTCCTGACCCAAATGCACATTGGCATAACCATCCCATGTTAGGGCAGAAACGCAGACTTTACAACGTGATTTGTCTTACCATCTTTTTGCCCAATGGTTGTAAGAGTCACTGTTGCTCTGCCGCTTGGCTTTTAGTGTGCCACTACTCTGCAAATCAATCACCCCGAAGTACACTTAGGCTTCGAATCAAAATGGTCTCCATCACATACTTACCACCACTCAAACTTTCTACAGGCTGCTCAGTATATTTCACTTTTCTTGGGTGCTATTCAATTTCAGTAAATGAAATCCTGCTCTCGGCCTCCAGAGTCTTTCTATATGTAAAATGCAAGGCTTACAATAAATATTGCCTCAACTTTGATGGTGGGGTCAAAATCAGCACAACTACTCTGCTGCTATGTATTAAATAAAACCCCCAACACGAACACACTTAAAGTCATACTTCATTTCCAACTACTTATCTGTGGTTATATTTAAGGGTGTTCCTAAAGATGTTTGTGCCAGTCATTTTCATAAATCAAAAAAGGTTGAAATTAGTCTGAAGGTCCATTAATAAAACATTGTTTCAATTAATTATTGTGCATCCATTCACCATGCAACGATCTATTGTGCCACCAATAAGAATGTCATGAAGGTCTATGTACTGACAGAAAAAAATCACACAATCTACGATAGAATGCTAAAGTGGCCCACAAAACAACGTACAGTGTGATACGTTTGTAACATGTATATTGATATAGAGGATGTCCATTGTTCACCCATTCACCAAACACACATGGAGCACTTCTGTGTTCTTACTGTTCTAGGCACTATTCCAAGCACTGGGAAGACAGCAGTGAACAGAACATCCTACTCTTATGCAATTTACAATCTAGAAGGGTGGAGAGAGAGTCAATAAACAAACAAATATAAATATAATGTCAGAAAGGGATAAGTGCTGTGAATAAAGATAAGGTAAGGTAAAGAATTAAAGGGGGCTATTTTTTTTAATTTAAATTCAATTAGCCAGCATATAGCTCATCATCTGTTTCAGATGTCGAGTTCAATAATTCATCAGTTGCGTCTAACACCCGGCGCTCATCACATCACAGGAGGGGACTATTTTAAATAGTGTGATCAGAGAAGAACTCTCTGAGAGATGACATTTGCACAGAAATCTGTAATAAGAGAGGGAGAGCAAAGCTCTCCCTGGGTGATACCAAGTTCAAATGCTGCGAGTAAAGCATGGTAGACACACCCAACACACAGCAAGAAGGACCCATGGCTGGGAGCTAGTGAGAAGCAAGGTGAGCTTAGCAAGGGTCACTGTCTTTTGGAAACCATTGGAGGGTTCTGAGCAGGAAAACGACAAAGGATTTTGGCTGCGTGGGGAAAGTCTGTAAGGAGACAAGAATGGAATTAGAAAAACCAGTTCAAAGGTCACTGAAGATGCCAATGGCTTGAACAAGGGAGGTAGTCATCATGTTGGTAAAAAGTAGTTAAATTCTGGATATATATTAAAGGTAGAATCACCAGGTTTATCTGTTATATTGGATCTGGCATGAGGTAGAAGGAGCAGTAAGAGAGACAGCAGCGAAGTTTTGGCCTGAATAAGTTTTTGAAAACGAGAATGCCATTTACGGAGTTAGGAAATACTGAAGGAGAAACAGTTGAGGGTGGAAATCAAAAGGATATCTACCAAAGTCTATGATGCTGATCACAGATAACACATTCGGGCTTGCTCTGGGCCAGGTGTTGTCACTGCTTTATATTTACAGCCACTCATTTAATTATCACAGTAACTCTTTGAGATAGGTTACTATTATTGATTTGGGAATACAGTTTACTTATATTTATCTAAATATGCTAATTTTATTTGCAACGAACATGTGTATGCTACCTAATAAAAGAAATTGACTGTGTGTGCGCGCGTGTGTGCAATAATCCCAGTGAGAAAAAAAATTATATATTTATAAATTTTCACTCTTGGCAAGTCCCCGGTGATTGTTCAACATAGGTTGATGTGAGACCCTTTCACAGTCTTTTAGCTCAGTAGATCTGCAACTTTTTTTCCTGCCAGGTCAGATAAGTTCATATGCATGACCCTGTCTCATCGACACTCCCAGAATAACACACAGATCCCTGTACCCTAATTTTAATTCAATCCCTTTCACCCTCAACTTTTAAAAACACTGGGATGAAATGAGAGAGAAATAAATATTAAAGGAATAACCTTGAATCTGTTTTCATTTTTTATGTGAAACATTGCAAATGGATTACTTCAAACTATTACACTTAATACAACCTCACATATTATTTTCAACAAATAGCAAATGGATAGAGACTCACCAGTGGGTCCCCACACCAAGCTGAAAGCCTCTGGTTTAGATGATTATATGAATCAGATTGCTGGAGGGCATTGACTTTTTTTTATTTCAACATTTCATAAATGAGAGCTCTCATTTAGTTTTGTCTTTCTTTTTGATCCCTAGTATTTAACCACAAATTTTGTTTTCTCCAACAATTTCCATGATGCGAATATAATTGTTGAAGTACAGAGAGTGGGGTGATTGTAGCTCTGTCCACTGGATGAACGGGGGGACATTTGGGGTCCCTGTGGTTACCATAGTGACACTCTCTTGACTGGGTAATTGTGGAACACCACCTGCCATGGGAATAACTGATTTCCATGGAATTCTGACTGTACTTTGTTGTTATCTGATACTTTCAGGGAACATAAGTGCTTCAAAGATGAACCAATCATTTCCAATTTAAAATGAAAAGTCAGATTAGGCCCTCAGCTCATTCTGAGCTCCATTAATGCTTAGTAAGCTCCCTGGTACTGGAACTATACCAAAGGCAGTCACATTTAATTACTGTACCTCCAAAACAAATATCTATTTTTATTTTCTTTTGAGAATGTAGAAAAGAATCCCATCATAACATGAGTCTTATTAAATGAAATTGGATATGCCTTGGATCCGATTGAGTCTCCCGAATCATGAACATTGGAACTGGAAAGGAATTAGAGATTGCATGGTCCAACCTTGTCACTTAAGAGATAAGGAAAAAGATGCTCAGAGACAGTAAATGATCTTCCCAGGACCACACAGAAAGGAGGAGCAGAACCCGGCTAACCTTGTCCTGAGCACAGTGTTCTTTCCACCCACTAGGCCATGCAGTCTTTCTTGTACACAAACACCTGCCAAAGCCCCTGCTGGTGGTCTCAGTAGGACCTCCCCGCCCCCACCCCCCCAGTGGTTCCAGGATAGGATTCAGGAGCTGCCTGCCGCAACTACACCGCATGCCTCATGTCTCCTACAGCAGCCGAGCTGGGCCATCCAGGAAAGTGGGCACCCCACTCAGGCAGCAAACCCGATGTGATAGCGCCTCACGGTTGGAAGCCCTGGGAGCACTTGGCCCTACCCTGAATTCCAACCTAGAGATCGTAAAGGAAATTTGGAAGGACTCAAGAAAAGAGAAAGGGAGACAGGACGGAAAGAAATCAAAGTATACTCATGGATGTGTAGAAAAATAAGGAAACATAGTTCTGAAGCGTTTAAGAATCAAGCCTTTACCTTTTAAAAGCCAGTTCCAATAATAACTATTATCGGAGAACTTCTACTTTCCTTCTGAGTGTTTGCTCAAGCTGTGAATGAGATAAAATTCAGATCACAATTATGTTCTTGATTTACACCTTCTCTTTCACCTCAGCTGCATTCCCTTTAGCATACCAGCCAGTAACAAGATCCCGGCCCGCGCTATGGGCAAGAGCCAAAAAGCTTATGATAGGAACCGTTTCAAAGATTAAAAGTTGGCGCTATCAGCTCTGCAGCAATCATGAGCAACATATTATTAGCTTTGAGGATACATTTAGGTGTGGAAATACGATCCAGACTTGATGCCAACTGTATAAATAGCATTTTCCTGCCTGTAACTATTTGTCACAAGCGAGTAAGCAACCACTGACTTTTATGTACGCTGCAGGGTACTAGAAACAGGCTGGGTTTACCTAAGGAAATACTTCACCCTCTGTTCTGATGGCAAGCGTGACAATTCCCAGTTAGCCATTCTTTGCAGATTTCCTCACAGTCGTGACAAGTCAGACTGCCATGGCAGTTATGTAGCGGGCTTTGGAGGTCTGTCCTGGAGTTGTACTGTTGAATTGTCCCTGCTGCTTCAGACTCCTGGTTAGCTGCCCCTTGGATTGACTGATTCAGTGGAACGTGCAAATCATGCTAATATGTCACGTGCAAATCAATTCACAGAGAAAAACCGCCTCTCTGCTTTAATATTAATAATGACTGGGGGGGAGGGGAATAATGATTGGCACTCTTTCAGGACCCAGTCTGGATCCTCATGCTGATACTGCTGTTGGTGGCCTCTGTTCTCTGGTCTATAAAATAAAAGCAGAGGTGGAGAGGATCCCGCAGTCATCTCAGGCCCTAGCATTCTGTGATTTGGCTTTGGAAGAAAGCGTCTATCTAAATAGGGTCAGAACCAGAGAAATGTTTCTTGTAGCTGAAAACAACCAGCTTTGGGAAGTTGCAAGAGAGTCTGTGGGCCAAGGCCATCCTTTCCTCATGATAAGGCAGGTGCCAGCATGGCCTAGAGGAGAGAGACTGTTCATTTGGATGTTTAGAGGAGGGTCTGCAGAAGCATTAACATCTAAATATGCATCTCTGTCCTACCTCTCCCTCGGAGAGTACCAAGAACTTTACGCCTATGTAACCAAGAGCTGGTGTTCCTTCACAAAACATCTCCAGATCATGTGTAATTCTAGGACATAGCACAGAGCATTATCCTCCAAGGGACTCAGAAAGTGTCCACTGTTCAGATACAGATTTCATTAATGTAACCTAATTCTTAATACCTGCTCACTAGGGTCCAGCTCTTTCACTGATTTGTAATCCTGATACTTCATGATTTCCGGAGCTCTGCCGACTGTCCCCAGAGTCAGCTGCCTTTGTGACTCTAAGGCAACAGCGCTGCTCTGGTTAAGGTACCAGGTATGGTGCATAACACTTCTGAGCCCCAACTTTTCAAATAATAGTCTCCAGAGAATATTATTGAGAGACGAGATAATTGCAGTGACAGAGTAGACAGTCTGCAAAAACTATATCCCATGCTAGCACTGGATTTACGTGGAGAATTCTACAGCAAATAACTATCAGAGAAACTGCCATATTTTAATTCCGTGTAGGTTTGCCTCGTTTGAAGCAATCTTAGTCTACAAATGTGTGGCAATGTTCAGTCTGTCAATTATAGAGCAGTTGCTTTACAAAATGTTTATTGACTTTTCCACGAACAGGGGAATAAAATTAATTCAAACATCTGTACCTGAAACGCCAAGGGAAAAACTCTCAGTAATTTACAAGAGGATCCAGAACAGCACCATACCTAGGAAGTACCCGCAAAGGGTTAGGCGTTATTTTAGGTGCTTTACCAATGTTACGCTAAGTGGAGGACCCAGATTTGGGCACTCCAAAGCCATACTCCATGCTTAGAACCTCTCTTATGCTGACATTTTAAAACGTCAATTTTAGTTAGTACATACACAGTGATTTAATTTTGTATCTTTTTTAATCTTAGTTTCAAAACCAAAGTACTTTGACAGCTCAGAATCACAGCCAGGTCTATGAACACCGTTTCTCATGGATTTTGAAGGAAAGACATACATTTGTACACACCTTTCAGTTGCAGTGACAGAAACCCACCTCAAGTTTAAGCAGAAGAAAGATCTATTTTAGATATAAAACTGACAAAGTCAGGGTATAGTTGGCCTCAAGGACCCCAAAGGACTCAAGATATGACATCAAAGCTCATTCTCTTACTCTATTTCTCAGTTCAGACTTCCTCTGTCTATTGGCCATATTCTCTTCTGTTCTTTTATTGAAGATGGGCCTTTTCTCAATCTCTCAATCTGTGTGTGTGTGTGTGTGTGTGTGTGTGTGTGTGTGTGTGTGTGTGTGAGTGTGTGCTGTTAAGGAACCAGGGGGCATGGCTATGAGCAGCCCCTGGCTTACCTGATTCCAGTGTAGCACCCGCAGTGCAAGTGAGGACTTCTTGCCCGATGTACTTAGATACATTCCACCCAAAGGCCTAGCTCTGAGCCAGTCATGCAATCAAAGGGCTTCTTGACCATCAATGGCCAGAATCAGGGTTGTAAGATGGTTCCACTGGCATTCGTTTTGTTTTTGTTTTCTTTTTATTCATGGGTTCTGTTGAAAACATTTCCCCATCAACAAGTTGCAAGAATGTTGGTTTGGTTTGATTCTGTCTCCCCTTCTTTTGCTAGCACCACCTGTTCCTTGGAGAACCACTCCTCTTCTGCTGTATTTGGTTCAGGGGGTGGGTGGTAGTGGGCTGTGATTCATAGATTCCGCCTCTCTGCCCATAGTGAGAGTCAAGAAGAGCAGGCTTTGCAGATAGTGACCATGTCCAGAAAACAAGCAGCTCTTGGGGTGTAAAACATCTACACATGTGGGCAGTAACTGAAATTGTTAGTGAGAAGCTGTGACCACTGGTCATCCCCAGTGGCCATTCTCCCTTTTCCAGAGTGTTAGAAACCCAACTGGTAAGCTGGACATACCACAAACTTTCTTGTGGCTAGGAGTGATCATGTGCCTAAGTTCTGGACAATGAGTGGTAAGATGAAAGTGTTTTTATGTTTTTGTTTTGTTTTGTTTTGTTTTGTTTTTAAAGATTTTATTTATTTATTCAACAGAGATAGAGACAGCCAGCGAGAGAGGGAGCACAAGCAGGGGGAGTGGGAGAGAAAGAAGCAGGCTCCCAGCGGAGGAGCCCGATGTGGGGCTCGATCCCAGAACGCCGGGATCACGCCCTGAGCCGAAGGCAGACGCCCAACCGCTGTGCCACCCAGGCGCCCCAAGTGTTTTTATGTTTTGTGAAAAGATAGCAGGGAATGGTCTTTTCCCTTTATTCCTCCTTCATTTCTGTTAGCCACAATGGAGACCTGATAGCTGGAGCTGGAGCAGCCATCATGGATCAAGAAGTAACTTGGAAAGAAAGACACATGATGGAGGAAAAAAGGAAGTTTGCCTCAGTCCCTGAGGATTCATGAGCAGAACAGCCTTCTGTACTGTCGACCCTCAGATGTCTACTGCAGAGAAATAAATTCCGACCTTGTTTAAGCTGCTACTATTTTGGGCCTCCATTACTTATAGCCAAACCAAATCTTAACTGAACCTAGAAAAAATGGACTATTTAAGCACACCGTGACACAGGAACCTAGACAGACAAATGGGACTACTGAAGCGTTAGGGGGTGCTCACTTGGTTAACATATGGAGAAAAAAGAGTTAGCCGTTGGTCTTCATAAAGAGGCCTCCCTGGATCCAGGAACCACCCCAGGCTTCTGGCCCATGTTACCTCATGTAATCCGCCAGCATCACCCTCTGAATCCTCTGTAGTCATCCTCATTTTCCAGCTGAGAAATAGACAGTCAGCTGGGCTCAATCTTCTCCCTAGAGTCACAGGGCTAGTAAGTGAGGAAGGAACAATTTGTGCCCACATGGAACTGTCTCTATAGCATCCGGCCTCTCCACTACTGGGCCCCTGTCTCATTTTCTTCCTGGTCCGGGGTCTTCACTGTGGGTAAACCCAACGTATGGAAACATAACACAAAAGTTAGTCAAGTTTGCCAGAGCATTCAAAACCTTGTTCAGTTTTACAGTGGAATATTATCCAGCCATAAATAGAAGGGAATCCTGGCATTGTCAACAACATGGATAACCTCGAGGGCATGATGCTGAATGAAATGGGTCAGGCGGAGAAAGACAAAAACCACATGGGTTCATTTGTATATGGAACTAAAAAAAGCCAAGCTTTGAAACAGGGAATAGAACGGTGGCTGCCACGGATTGGGGTGTGGGGTAAATGGGGGAGATGTTGATCAGAGTTGTAAGATGAATAAGTTCTAGAGATGTGATGTCTACAGCATGTTCACGGTAATTAACAATACTGTAGTATATATATATACACATATACATACTTGAAAGCGGCTCAGAGAGCAGATCTTAGATGTTCTCACCGCACACACAGAAAACGTAACTGTGTGAGGTGATGGATGTATTAACAAACCTTCTTGTGGTAATCATTTCACAATATACATATATTAAATCATCACATTGTACACCTTAAACTTACACAATATTATATGTCAATCATATCTCAATAAAGCTAGGAGGGGAAAGGCTCCATTCAATTTTAAAGTTAACTTACACCCAACTTTCGGGAACATAAATCATTCAAATGACTCCTCTGAGGGCATTCCCATGGTGAGATAAGCCCCATCTCCCCTGGGTGGGGGAGACAGCAGTTTTGCTTTGTAAAATATCCTAACCAATAAACGAAGTTCAGAGATGAACCATTTCTGCCTGACTGCAGAGCACATTAGCAGTGCTAGTCAGACTTAGGTCTTTTTGCACCAGAATTGTTTCCTTATTAGACTCTCCTCCTCTCTCAAAGTCCTCTGGCTCTGCAGACATCGTACAAGAGTGCAACGCCAGATCTTGGTCAACCACTATTATGGAGCTGACAGATTCTTGGCTCTTCCACGTTTTCTCTTCTTCTTCTTTTTCTTCTTTTATTTCATTTTATTTTATTTTTTTTAGTACATAAGTAGATCTAGTTAGGTTTATTATAGGAACAAAAGTTCTTCTGGAAAGCTAATTCTTTTGAATGGTTGAAATGAAAAATAATACCCCCTCCCCACCCTTCAGAGCCCACTCTGATTTAAGCAGATGAAAATGCTAGCATTTCTAAACCCAAGGCTTTGCTTGGGATATAGAATATAAAGTGCCTTTTCTAGCCGTTGTGACAGGAAAGGAATGTACAGGTTTCTCAAGAGCAGATTGCAGAGCCCATGCTGATCTAATTTATGTATCTTCCTGCCAGGAATAAAACCTCATGGCTGTGGCACTTATTCAATGATTATTTGATATTTTACGCATTCGATGAATATATGGAAATATTTTTAAATTGGGTTTTTAAGCTACCTATTTTTAAAAAAAGTAGTTTTCCTCTTAAACTTCTGGACAGCCACATTGAAAAGTATTCCTTACATGAAGAAGGAGATTAATGATTATAAGACAACACATGAAAATGTGACAATGATTGAGCCCGGACAGATTATAACATTAGTCAATGAAGACTCAAGGTACTGAGCCTGGTATTGGTTTTTAATGTTAACAACAATCATTTGGAATATCTTCCTTAGCAAGCTAGTCACCTCTTATTTTTGCCCTTTCTTCATCTTAGGTGGGAGAGGAACAATGAAAGTCAGACCCTGACTGGAGTGCATGCATACATACAAGCAGATGTGTGTTCACTACAAAAGAGGGAAGACTATATGACAATAACCAAGACGCTGGTCCAAAAAAAAAGCTCTAAATGCAAAAAAAGAAAATCTGTTTTGTGAACATAACATTGTCAGGGTAAGGTGTTTTTAAAGGTCTTTCAGTTGCACGCCTGGGTGGCTCAATCGGTTAAGTGTCCGACTTTAGCTTAGGTCATGATGTCAGGGTACTGGGATCAAGCCCCGTGTTAGGCTCCCTGCTCAGCGGGAGCCTGCTTCTCCCTCTCCCTCTCTCTCTTCCCCTTCCCCCTACTTGTGTGCACAAGCTCTTTCTCATAAATAAATTTTTTTAAAAATCTTTAAAAAAAAAGTCTTTCAATTGAGCTGCTCATTTGGTCAAATGTTAGCCCATTTAGAAGACACATTATTAGCAGGACTTTAGGGGGAAAAAACTATAAGAAAACAAAATATTTAAAGTATTTTTTAAATGTTTCATCAGTTCTAAAGATGTGTTTTCTTTATCTTGACATCACACTGTTATGTCAGTTTCCAAGGGCTCCTGTAAAAAGCTACCATAAACTGGGCGGCTTAAAACAACAGATATTTATTCTCTCACAGTTCTGAGGCTAGCAGTCTGAAATTAAAGTGTCAGCAGGGTTGGTTCCTTCTGGAGGCTCTGAGCAAGAATCTGTTCCATGCCTCTCTCCTCGCTCCTGGTGGCTGCCTACAACTCCTGGCGTTTCTTGGCTGGTACGTCTATCACGTGAGCTCCTGCCTCCTGCCCATGGCCTTCCTCTCTGTGTGACTGTTCATCTTCGCCTCTTCCATCTCTTATAAGGACACCCTCACTGGACTTAGGGCCCACTCTGATCCAGAATGATCTCATTCCAAGAGCCTTACCGTAATTACATTAGCAAAAGCCCATATTCCAAATAAAGTCACATTCACGGGCTCTGGGTGCACATGCTTTTTTTTGGTGGGGGGAGCATTATTCAACACATTGCAGGAGTAATGGTTCTTTCTCCTGGTAATCCTCAAGATTCATAGTCTTACTTTCATCTCTAATCTCTTTCCTTTTCTCTTTATTTTGTTCCACTTTCTACTTCCCTTCTGTAATACACGAAACAAAGTTTGTAACTTGATGAATCCTACTCCATCACCGTGTTGGACAAACTGGAGGAAGGTATAGAAACCTATAAAATAAAAGACTCCCAGTGCTGAACTTTACTATTTTCAATCTTATTTAAATGCACACAACACAGAACTAGGTTTATAGTTCCTTGGCATAAGGTTCTCAGTCAATCATGAAACAAGAACAAATCTACAAATTAATACAACAAAAGTACAAAACCAATAAAATGTAAATGTAATCATTCCGAAAGGTTTTTATTGAGTGTCTATTGTGTGTCAGGCACTGTAAGAGACACAGCAATAAACCAAACTGGCAAAAATACCTGCCCTGGTAGATTACGTTTCAGTTATATTAGCAACTGAATGATGAACGAGGTATTAGTCGTATGCCAAAACCAAACTATTGACAGCGTGACTGTGTGACTAATTGCTACAGGGTGACATCATTTGAGTCCAGCATCTCCGCTACTGTTTACCATGTGATGACCCAATTCTGTATTCTCTTTCCTCTGTTTCAATGATTACGAACATTTCCTCCATATGGTGAACTCTGACATCATTTGGCAGAATTACATCATTTACATAGGAAAACTACCTTTTTCTCTTCTCATTGGCCTCAACAATTAAACAGCACATTATTCTGCCACACCTGAACATAACTGCCATGCCACTTCCCTGTGTACCAATCAACACGTCAATATATTAAACAACTTAAGAAACCAAAATCTTGCCCTATGGAAGCTCCTTTCAAGTGAAAATTTCACTACAAACAAGTAATTTTGTCTTTGGAATGGCTTAAAATAATTTGACATTCATAGTCTGGGTTGGTTTTTTGCATGTTGTTTTGTTTTGTTTTTTGTTTTGTTGTCGTTGTTATTGTTGGTTGGTATGTCCAGACATATATCTTGATTGAGATTCCCTATATTTCTAGCGCTTTAAATCCAAAAGCATACTAGCATGGAGAAACACTTGCTCCACCCCAGTGTTTCATGAATGCATCCTCTTGTTCTTTCTTTCCAGTATTTAGATTAAGAAATGGGGTACATAAAACATATTTGTCCAAGTTCAACTTAATACTTTAAATTTACACTTCAGCTCAGTTGTTTCCTGCCAAAACATGAACAACCCAGAACCACCACAATTCCATCTTTATTTTTTTTTAAGATTTTATTTGTTTATTTGACAGAAAGAGAGGCACGAGTAGGTAGAGCAGCAGGCAGAGGGAGAGGGAGAAGCAGGTTCCCCACAGAGCAGAGCCCAATGTGGGGCTCGATCCCAGGACCCTGGGACCATGACCCAAGCCAAAGGCAGATGCTTAACTGACTGAGCCACCCAGGCACCCCCCTCCACAACTCCATCTCATTAGTAAGGGGGAGAGAGAGAGAAGGAAGGAGGGAAGGAGGGAGAACACGACGATCCCACCATGACCATTTATTCACATATCTTTTTTGCCCCATGCTACCTGGGCCTCTGAATTCTCAGGCCATTCACTAGAGCAAACACACTAGAGCTAATCATTCTTTATTGCCATAGAGATTTTTTTTTTACCATTATTTTAAAATCATTTAGGACAATTTTGTTCTTTGGGCACTTCCAGTGTTTAGACTCCTGGATAAACAAAACTTCTACTGAATAGCCGTAAGTGAGGAGTGGTTATTGTGATTTTCACATTAGAAGTTGCCAACCTAAGAGCAGCCAGACATGATTACCAGCATACTTGAAAGTTAAATGCTATCATTTTGGTAATTATGTGGTGCCAACATTCAACCACAAATGCAAAGAAAACATAACACCTAAATCACACGGCAAGGTCCAGTTATAATGTGGTCGTCCAGATGATCAAAACGAAAAGGCAGCATTTTCAAATTCTTAGTGAGAGCTTGCTGACCCTAAGAATATGTCTATAGACCCTGATTGCAAAACAGAGATCCACAGCATGCCTGAGACTTTCTTTGTCCATTCTCATTGCCCTGTCATGGCCACTCTAGATCCTTATCTCCTACTCATGGCCACATCTTCCCTCTTGTTTTTGTTCTCATCCATTCCAACCTACCCCCTACCTGGCAGCAGCCTGACTGATTACCCTCAGTTCAACGAATATTTTTGAGATCAACTATGTGCCAGATTCTATGTAAAGTCTTAGGATTCCAAAAGTGAAAGACACTTGATTTTTGTATGCAAGAAACTCACAACTTGTATCCTCAAAGGATTCCTCCTTTCCAACAAGTATGGTCTTCCTTCCTTCAAAACATTCTTCAAAATATTTAGGAGGGCACGTATTGCATGGTGCACTGGGTGTTATACGCAACTAATGAATCATCGAACTTTACATCAAAACCTTGGGATGTACTGTATGGTGACTAACATAACATAATAAAAAATTATTTAAAAAATAAAAATAAAATAAAATAAAATGAGCATTATCAAATACAATGAGTGGGCAAAAAAAAAAATATTTACTTTGCTCATTTCTTCCCAGACTCATCCCTCCAGATCCCACTCCCAGTAACATGTTCAATAGCTCTTCTAGCCATGAGATAGATCTCTAACTCTCAGAGTTCACATGCAAGTTCATAGTTATATCTGTACTACACATATGTATATACACACACATACATATTTTTCTTGGAGTTTGTATTCTCTTTTCTTCAGATTGTGAGCTCCCTTGGGCCCTAGATTCATTCTTTAAATAAATATTCCTGGTGCCCATCACTATTTCCCAGGAGGCAAACATTTTCTCCTCTGCTCTTAAAATGAGCTCTTTGCTACCCAATCCAATCTGAAAAATCAACTCAAGACTATATCAAAGGACAAAGGTCTTTGCTCCTGGAGCATATAACATTTGAGACAAGCCCAGGGGGGCTGAGACCAGAGTCTGGAATTTTAGAGGCCAGTAGTCCAAGAAGGCTAGGCTGGGCCTTCAGTGCACCTGAAACCCCACACTGCTAGACCAAGGCCATCCCATCGAGGCCCCTGTTCTTCCCAAAGTCTGAATCTAGGACTCCAGGCACAGTGTTTTTGTGTGCTCTCTTTTACATTTGATCAACCTTGGGGCTCCAACCTGAGTCATATCCTCCATTAGCTCTGCTTGCCTCCTTCTGTTCTGTTTATATTTTATCATCTAATAGGTAAAACGGGTCACGTTTTATACCATGGCTGCCTGGGGTGATTCAAAGGCTTTGTAAGTCGCATAATGTCCACAACACAACAAAGTCAAAACCGTCTGAACTGCCTAACAAAGTAATGCATAAAATAACCCATGACTCCAAGCAAGGCAGTTTGCAGTGATAGAGAGCAAATGAGCTGCATAGAAGCACTCGCTTTAGTTCATTACATTCCAGAAATCATTCTCCAAGATCTAGCCATGGCACAGGAGCATTGCACTCATATTCATGTACCCACACATGCAATAATAGCAGCAACCAGTCTCCTAAGACCCCTCCATATAATAACTCACTTAATCCTCATAACATCTTTATGAGGTAGGTACTATTATTACTCACATATTGATGACATGGAGATGTGTCACCAAGATCCCTCTTCGAGGAAGGACTTACTTCTCAACCACGGGGAAGAGTGGTCTGCAGTGTCCATCAGCAGCAAAGCTGTCCTGTCTATGGTCATGCTCTTCTCCCAGGCAGCCTATGTCAGGGGTGAGTCAGAGAAGAAAAGCCAGCCACATCATCCTGCCGTGGGGTACCTCTGGTGGACACTATTCCCTCCAGGGCTCCCCACTGGGTCAGCCTCCACATTGTCGGGCTGGCATCACTGTCTGAGCTCTCCCTTTGCCCAGTACACTTCCTGCCTCTTCTTTTTACAGGTGCCGACCTCTAACCAATGCCCTGCACTTCAAATTATTCCTCCTCTGCTTCCGCAGATCCCAACCCAGGATAGACTCCCCGGGGATTCCTTTCTCTCCACTTCTCTAGGTTAAACCTTCAACACTCAGCCCACATCACTCCTCCTCCAAGAAGCTTTTTCCAATTCTACTGACCTTGAGCAACCTCTGAAGCCCCACCAGCCTTATATGCCACAGTCTTAATTTATACTCTGTCTTATTAGTCTCCTCATTATCTGCATGTCCTGACTCCTAGCTAAAATGAAGTCACCTGCAGCATAGGAATCAATGTCTTCCATAAATATTCTTTTTTATCATATTTTTAGAAATTTTAAAAATGCAAAAAAAAACCCAAAGCATTATAGTCATATCACTCAGACTGAACAGATGTCCCCCTTTCAAGAAATTGCTTCCAGACTCTTACCACCACCTCATCCCGTCACCCTCCCCATGGACCAGGAAGCTCCATTTGCATGAGGTTGACATGCGAGGCTCTTACACACATGCAACATCGTATAAATGTTATATGGCATTTTATGTCTGAATAATTACATTTCACATAGGGAGCATCATATTCTCTTATTGTTGTGGATCTTGTTTTTTCTACTCACCATTATGATTTTTGCGCTGCTAATTAATTGCATTCCTAATAAACATATTGAAGACCCCAAAATGTTACTGATAATAATGATGACGGTGAGAGACACACTGCGTCAGGAGAGTAACTAGAAATTCATGACCTTAAATTTTTCATGACCTTAAGAACTGAGAGCTAAATGTATACTATATACATCCCATGTTCTCAACTTACTGGCTGTGTAATCTAAGGCAAGTTACTTAACTGGTCTATGTCTCAGTTTTCTCATCTTCGAAATGGAACATACCAGTTGCTACTTCACATAATGATAAGTAATTTAGTTAATGCATTTCAGGTTCTTAGAAAAGTGTGTGGCACATAGTGGGCATTCAAAACATTGTCTTTAATGGGGCGCCTGGGTGGCTCAGTCGTTAAGCATCTGCCTTCAGCTCAGGGTGTGATCCTGGCGTTCTGGGATCAAGCCCCACATCAGGCTCCTCCGCTGGGAGCCTGCTTCTTCCTCTCCCACTCCCCCTGCTTGTGTTCCCTCTCTCGCTGGCTGTCTCTCTCTCTGTCAAATAAATAAAATCTTAAAAAAAAAAAAAAAAAGAACATCGTCTTTAAGAGTAATCATAACTAATGATATTCTCATAGCACACCAAGGACCTTGGCTCAAGAAATTTGAATGATCCAGATTTTCAACCTTAGGAAAACAGAGAAGAGAAAAAAGTCATTAAGAAGTTTATTATATTATAAATTGTAATTAATTCTATCATTAATATTTGCCCCAAAAGCCCAACTCATAAAAGCCTAAGCATTTTGCTTAAAATACCCAGTTAGCTTCAGGCTTACGGCCAATTGGTTGTCAATTATTTTAACCTCTTAACCTAACTCCACAGAACAGAATATTCTCGGAGAAATCTGAAAAGTGAATTCGTTGGCTGCATCTCTGCCTGCAGTTTCTCAGCTTGCACTTTAAAGAAATCGCTGGTAAGGAGAAATCCCCTCTAAAGCCGCTATGACTAAGTTATTCTAGAGCTTCAGTAGTTTTTCTTTCTTTTAGCCAGGATTTTTTATAAAAAATTGTTACCCTTACACTCTCTCTATTTATTTACTTTGGCCTTGGTGGACTAGACCACAGCTAAAACTTTATGGACCTCATAAAATTCCCAACATTCTCAGACACGGGTCGTGATGTTTGTGCACTGGGCAAAAAACAAAGGTGCATTTATGAGGAGAATGGACATGCTCGGAGATTAATGAACTGAGGTCAGGCATATAGGCTTAGGCTGCAGCTACACTGCATTACAGGCAACATATGGCTTGAGTGTGTCCCTCTCTTTCCGTACTCTCTCTCCGGTCCTCTGTTCCCTACAAGTGACACAGGGCCTTGGTGCTGGTGCTATTCCTCGATTACCAAGACCTCCCACCATGATGTTGCCTGTGACACTGTCGAGGGCTTGTCCTGCCCGAAATGAACTCTGTCTGGAACTTTCCACGCTGCCCTCACACACTAACCTTCAAAAATTATGTGTCCTGTGTCTCCTTTCCTCACAGCTTGGCTTTCTTGTAGGTGAAAGTTGGTTAATCTGATGAAATAAACTAATTTGTTGTCCTATCATGTAGGGAAGGTCTTTCAGCAGAAACTTTCTAGAGCCAGTATCTCAGTCTGAAGCAGTGGTCCCATTGTTGAGGAAGTAGATAGAGCTGGTAGCACTTTTGAAATTACACCACACCAGTGGTTGCCTAATGAACCCACTACTACGGACTGAATGTGTGTTTCCCTTAAAAATTTATATGTTGAAACTCCATCTGCAAGGTGATGGTATTTGGAGGTGGGAAGGTAATTAAGGTTAGGCAAGGTCATAAGGATGGGGACGTCATGGTGGCATCAGTGTCCCTTATAAAAAGAGGAGGAGACACCTATCTCTCTCTCGCTCTCTCTCTCTCGCTCCCTGAGATGAAACTTCTCAGAGAGCGAGAGAGAGATCCCATGGAAGGCCAGCTGAGGATATATCCAGGATGAGGGTCCTCACCAGAAACTGACCAAGCCAGCACGCTGATCCCACTTCCGGCCTCCAGAACTGTGAGATATAAACGTTTGTTGTTTAAGCCACCTGATCTATGGTACCTTGTTTTGGTAACCAGAACAGACTAAAATACCTACCCACAGCACTGGCCCCCAGAGCTTGCAGGAGTGGGCAATGCTGTATCTCACTGAAACTTTGCACCGTTAATCAGACATCATAATTTCACCTTGTACTTCATGTGCTTTATAATTTTCAATATACTTTTATATTGCTTGATCTTCAGAACACCTCTCCCTTGCTAGGTGACATAGCTCTTGAACAATTAGTTTTCTCTTACCCATGCCAAACAGAATTTCTCTTACCAAAAGGATTGCATGATACTGATTACTGAGGAGACTGTATTATATCAGCTCACAAACACAAAACTTCCCCTAGGTGATTAATATTGAAAAAAATTAGAAGTAGTTCTTACTCCCTTGTAAGGATAAATGACTTATTATTTAGTTAAGAGTTACTGTTCCTGAAAGAAAGTATAAATCCTCAGATGGTCAGTGCATATGGCCTTTCCATCTTTTAAGATCTGAAACCTCAGTGGGAATATATTACAAGATTAATTATGCCCAGAGCAAATAAGCATTGCTGTCAATCTTCAGATAAGATTAGGGTTTTTGGTTTGGTTTGGTTTTTGCTCAAAATAATTTCATCTATGCACTTTCTATCATGCGTGATGTTTTTAAAAACTGCTTTTAGCATTAACATCTTGCCATACTTCCTGTCCCTATATTCTTTCCCTTGTTCCTTATGTCTACACAAGTTTTCAATTTAGATTATATTTCCAGCAGATGTTTTATCTTCTAGAGGGTTTGCTTTCTCTTCATTAAAAAGGACGTGTAATACATTTTATTATTTTGAAAGAAAATAGCCTGAAAAAGGTGTTCAGAAATCCTGAATTATTGCTTCTTAACTCTGTGTGTGTGTATGTGTGTGCGCGCACACGCGCGTGCGGGCACACGTGCACATGCACACTGTTTCTGGGAATAGGAGAACTATGGGGAAGAAAGCTTGTGTTTCACAAACGCTGAAGGAGAAGACGACTATCTTCCACTAGTTCCTAAAATTGTAACACAGACAAGCATTTAAAAACACAATAAAAACTTCTACTGAAGAGCATTTTCAGTATTCAAAACCATATATGTGTAAAATAGGATGTTTATATTTTCTAAAGCGTTCCCTTGATATAAATATTATAAATATTAGCTCACGATGCTAATGAACAACGCTCTGGGGATTTTAAACATGTAAAAATCTGCATGTAGCCATATTAACACAAGCTCAACTACAGTTCATTTTAATAGGCTGGTAGCTCTTGAATGAAACTGACTGCATTGAAAATCTTCTTTTTCCCTCCTGAGTAGAAACTTTCACCCAAATTCTCATTGTCCTCCAGCCCCTCTCTTCCCTATCTTTTCTAAAAAGGGAAAGATTTCAGTTATTAACACCCTTTTTAGATTTGACTCTATGCTATCTTTCTGGAGTAATTTGGATTTTCAAACATCCCTAAAATATGTAATGACCTCAGTTTCTACTAGCGAAATGCTAGACATCAGTAAGCAAGTGTGGGGCGAATTTGGAGAGGCAGGAAAAGGGCACATTTCCTCAGCTCCTGAGATCACCTGCTTATTCATTTCCCAGCAAGGCTGACCTTGGTAACTGCAACACAAAGAGCAAAAAGCACTAAACGACAACAGAATCTCCATGGCACTTGGAGACTATGAAAGTCTCTCAGTCTGTGAAACTGGCACACGGGGATATTCTTGGTTTCTCACCTCTGTTGAGCAGGGAAGCCATTTTCCATACATTGTGGGGTATGTTATTCTGGCTATCTTGCTTTTGACTAGGTGACCACTAAGGTTGCCAACAATTATGAAATTCTGGAATTTCACTCAGATTAGTAAAGCTGACACTAAATAAATATTGAATGCTTGACAGACTGAATGAATGAATGAATGAAAGAACAAATGTCCACATCTGAGATTAAGCTAATACTGAAGTTCCAAGAGACAAGAGCAGGATTAACAGACTAGTGCAAATACCTGAAAGAACATTTTGAAAACTGATATAATTTGATAGACCATTATTAAACTAGCACTCTTTGGAACGGTGAGTCAGCCTTAATCAATAAACATTCTTTGAAAATGGCATTAAGGGATTGAATTTCCTTAGCAAACTATTGATGCAGCTTTTGAGCAAGGAGTATCTACCTATTAGAGGAATAAGACACAGGAACTGTTAATTAGGAAATGCTGTAATGAGATTTTCTGTTCTGCACAGGAAAATTTCAATTAATCACCAACTCAGCTCATCCAGCACTTCAACTGGAATTCCAGCACCTCAGAAAACTATATTTTAGGGATTTACAACTTATACTAAAATTTTTAGATCACATACACAGTCTAAAATCTGCCAAAATAGACAAAACAAGCCTCGTCTTCCCTGCAAATACCTCCTACTTGGTTTGGTCAGAAGCAAACAAAGATTTTCATTTCACAATGAGATCTAAGTCTTAAAATAGATCTACCACCTCCCCCTAACAAAAATAAATAAATAAATATTTGATATTAGGTCCTTTCCTAGGATTCCATAGATTGAGCAAGAAGGAGAGGACCTGAGGACTACGAGTTGAGAAAGTGTTAAAAGGAGGCTGGGACAGATAAATAAGTGAGAAACCTGGAGTGCAAAGAAAGAGGCCTGCTTACCCCTGAGTAGCCCGGGGAGTTAAATAGGACACCTCGACATCTGGGCACTCTTCCTTCCCTGAAGCTTTAGCAAACAACAGTCACAAGCTACAGCCAGGGGACTGGTCAAGAACCACTGACTGGAGACTCTCAAGGGCTTTATCCTCCATCGAGGATGTCAGCATCAAGATGCCAGCCCTAGTGCTGCCCACCAACACCTCTCTCCTGCTCCCTACTTCAGGCCTACAAGAAGTCAGAAGAGCTAAATCTGTGAGAGATCTCAAGAAAGCCAAAACACTCTCCATAAAATCCCGGGGGACCTAAATTCTTCTCTTGTTCACTTCACCACACCCAGCTTCAGAGGCCAGCATTGCAAGGAATGGGAAAGAGATCCACTGCCCAGGGCTGAGCACCATCTCAAGAGTTCCATGACCCCTCTTGCAGCTTTTAATGTCAATGAGATGGTCATATTCCATGGGCTTCCCTGCCCCTCATATGCTTTCATTTGCTCCCAAGTAAAACAACAAATGAAAGATCAATGATTATTCTAAAAGCAGAGAGGAGAAGGTATTTTTCAAAGGAGTTTGATGGTTGGCTTGATTTGAGAAAAACTGATCCTGATTAGTTTATCTAGAAATTCTTAAATTTAAATTGAGCATTCATGAATTAGGGGTTGAGGACAGATTTATTTGTCTATATGCTATAACCAATTTACTCTTCTAAATTAAAAATTAATATTTTTACCAAAAGAATTTCAACTTACATGAGACATTTTCCCCTGAGATACATGTCTCTGTGTATGTGAGTGCTTCTTGCTAACCCTATGTGGATTGTATGCTTATATGTAAGTATTATTAGAGAGTTATTCAAATATTATCTTCAAATATTTTAAAATATTAATACCCTGCCTTCAATCAAACACACATTAATAGAGCCATAATGATAAAATATCATTTATAAAATTTTAAAAGAAGAGAAAAACTACAAGGATTATGTAAAAATAATGAAATAAAGAAATACTAACTACATATCTTCTAATTATGCAATTACATTTATTTTTTTTTTAAGATTTTATTTATTTATTTATTTATTTGACAGAGAGAGAGACAGCCAGCGAGAGAGGGAACACGAGCAGGGGGAGTGGGAGAGGAAGAAGCAGGCTCCCAGCAGAGCAGGGAGCTCGATGCGGGGCTCGATCCCAGGACCCTGGGATCATGCCCTGAGCCAAAGGCAGATGCTTAATGACTGACCCACCCAGGTGCCCCAATGCAGTTACATTTAAATAAAATCCTGAGACAATACAAATTTTGACTTCCATAAAAAAATCTTATAATCTATCAATATTTTTTTTTATTTTTCTGTTCTAAGTAACAAAACCAGAATCTCCTACTTTACTTCCCTTTGAATTTTCTGTGAGCTCTCTGAAACAATGCACAGCCTCCAAATTTTCCCTCATCTCTCAATCCTCACTGTAGTGTCTCCAAATAAACAAAGATTATGTGAAATCTTCCCCATGAAAAAGCACACCTCAATGTAAATAAATGGGGAGTGGGAGGAGGAAAGAACTCACAAATGAATGTTGTAATAGTAGGTATCTCCATAAGGTGGCAATCAGAATTTTTCCCCCTAATTTTTCTGGTGGTGAAAAACTAATTTACACTCTCACAGGGCACACAGAATTGTGGCTTATGTATCATATTTTATAAAACTGATGCTATTAGTTGCATGTTATTTCATGTTTTTTTCAATTACAATAAATATTTTTCTCTGGGAAACGAACATTCCACAGATATGCTGACAAGACTATCCCCTCCTCATATATCTACACGCCATTTTCCTTGTTGCTACACTTAGATGTCTATTCATTCCTCCAGCACACATCTTATTTCCCATTTGTGATTAAAAGTGTACTTTCCTCGGGGCGCCTGGGTGGCACAGTGGTTAAGCGCCTGCCTTTGGCTCAGGGCGTGATCCCGGCATTCTGGGATCGAGCCCCACATCGGGCTCCTCCGCTGGGAGCCTGCTTCTTCCTCTCCCACTCCCCCTGCTTGTGTTCCCTCTCTCGCTGGCTGTCTCTATCTCTGTCGAATAAATAAATAACATCTTTAAAAAAAAAAAAGTGTACTTTCCTCAAGTATTTTTTGGTTTCCTAACACAACTCACATCCAGAGAAGAGGGATGAAAGATTAAGGACAAAAAAAAGAGAGTCTCACAAACTGGTTAGATAATGTCAAGTGGTAGAGCATGCATGTAATTAGAATCCAGGATGGAGGAAAAATAGGAAAAAGTGGAGAGAAAACTATTTGAAGTGATGATCACACTTTTTCTAATTTGATGAAAGATACAAATTTACAGATTCAAGCTGCTCTATGAACATCAACAAGGATCATTACACATCAAAGTCAGACTCAGAAGTCAGAAATCAGAAGCCAAATATAAAAAGTAAATTTGGAAATCAGCAAGAGAAACATAGCACATTGTATACAGGGAACAGTAATTCAACAGTAATTCATTGTATACAGGGAACAGTAATTCAAACAGTATTTAGCTGACATTTGGCTTCTCATCAGAAACTATGGATATCAGAAGAGTGGCACAACATTTCTAAAGTGAGGAAAGGAAAACTTGTTGATCCAGAATTTGATATCCAGCAAAAATATCCATCAATAATGAAGACAAAATAAAGACAATATTCGTGAAAAAAAAAAACTAAGAGAATTTGTCACTGTAAGGCCCATACTACCATGAATTCTAAAGAAAGCTTCCACTCAAACTTGAAATCTTCAAAACACAAAATTTTATATTCAGTATGATCTCTGCTAATACAAATATTATGTAGAGAAAAAAAGGTTAAAAGGGATACAGCAGAATGCTAAGAAATAATGATCAAAGGTGGTGCAATTGCAGTTGATTTTATTTCTTATTCTCTGTATTTTTTATCTTTCCTAGCTTCTGTAATATATATAAATTATTTTATAGTCATAAAAACAAAGCGGTATTATTAAACATTATTTATAAATAAAAGTAAAGTTTAAAAAATAATGTATTGGGGTACCTGGGGGGCTCAGTTAAGCATCTAACTCTTGATTTCGGCTCAGGTCATGATCTCAGGGTTATGCTCTCAGGGTCGTGAGATCAAGCACCACATGGGGCTCCACCTTGGGCAAGATTCTCCCTCTTCCTCTGCACCTCCCCCCCGCTCACATGCTCTCTCTCTCTCTAAAAAAAATAAAAATAAAAATTTATATGTATTAACAGGGAGATACTGTGCCAAGCATTTTGGAGGACACAAAGATGTATAAGAGAAAGTCCCTGTCATGAAGGATTCTGGACTCTGGTAAAGCAAAATAAGACAAGTAAACAACAATTTTAATGTAAGGAAAGTGTGGGAATGCACTAAGCCTCAAAACGTGTGCTATGAGATTGTAAAGCAGGAGCTGCACATTCATTTAGGAGGACAAGGAAGAGTTTATACTGAGAGGATTGTCATAGATTTTGACTTAAACATATGATGATGTTGTGGCAGTCTTGAGTGCCAGGCTGAGTGATCTCAGTTATTAATAATGGGGAGTCCTTGATGCTTTTCTGAGCAGAAATAAACTTCAAAAGTGTTACACTTTGAGATTAATCTAGAAGAAATTAATCTAAGAAATAAGACTATTAAGGACTCTATAGCAACAATTCAGATAAGAGGTGAGAATTGTGTCAGTGAAAATAAAAGGAGAAGATATTCATTCATTAAATACATATTTATTAAGCATCTATTCTATTTTGTTTTAGGTCCTGTGCTAAGTGCTGGGTCTATAGTGGTGAATAAAAGAAGCATAATCTCTGCTCTTTACATCATGGAAAATAGACAAGTAAACAATTACCCGAAATAAAAATAACTAGGTGATGTATGAGAAAATACAAAGCTGTGCTGGAGCAGGGAATGTGATCTAGGAAAGGCATCGATGAAGGGGTGACCCTTAAGCTGAGATGTAAAGATGAGGAGTTAGCCGTACACATAATGGGAGAGGAAAACTCCAAGCAGAAGAACCGGCACAGGAAAACACTACAGGAGGAAAAGCCTAGTTTATCTGAGGAGCTAAAAGGAGGCCTACAGTGTTGACATTTTGATTGGTGGTGGTGTGAGACGTAGTTGGACATGTAGGCAGATATTTGGTCATATAGAGCCTTGTAGCTCAAACTCAGGATAATGAGATGATACACTAAGGAAACGCCTAGGTTGAACAGGAGTACAAGAAGTGCAAATGAACAAAGGAATGGTTAGAAAACGCTGGTATAATTTTGGATTCTCCAGGAAGCAGATGCTATGATGCAATCAGAAGTGCAAGAGCTTTGTTGCAGGGAACTCCCTGAGATAAGTAAAGGGGAGAGGAAGCAGAAGTAGTTGGGGAAGTCCTTTGGACATGGCACAGGTCTCACACCTGGGACAGGAGAGGAGAAGTGAGAAAGGATTGGGAAGGAAGAGTCTGAGAAAGTCTCAGGCCAGTGGGAACCCAGAGCCAAGGCAGCCTGGTAAAGGAGCAGAAATACCTGGTTCTGGTGCTCCTCCTGAGCTTAGCCATGGGCTGGGGGGCAGGCCTCCAGTGTGACCACTGCAGTGGACACCGAAGGTGCAGCAAACAGAGGCTCTCAGCTGACGACACTCCATGCAGTAAGTTCTCACTGATAGGACATCTGAGTGGGGCACCTCCATGGCTCCCCACTTGGTAACTTGAAATAATCTATTTTAGGGAGTTATAAACCTAGGTTTTGCCAAAATCACAAAAAAAAAAAAAACTTTCACTTTTTTTTTTTTTAGGTCTATGTCTTACCTTTTTCAGCCAAGTGAATGCATTACCTTCCTAATAAAATAATAACTGCCTGAGAATGGATGAGAGCACCTAGAAAATGTAGACAAGGGAGCCAAATTCTGTCCATTAGAGGCTTGGGCAGAGATGGAAGCTTCAGCAATGGAAGGCAAAAGGCATGGTCTGTGGGGAAAGGAAGAGCCAGGAGAGGGTGCCATCATGGTAACCGAGGGATGAGGGTGTCTCAGAGACAGGGACCTTCAACACCAGTGTTAAATCAGGCTTAGAGAGGCTTAAGGTTGAAATGAAACTATGGGTTTTAGCAGCATGGGGCCCATTGGTCACCTTGACAAAAGCAATTGCAGAGGAGTGAAATACTGGAAGAGTGACAGGGACATTAGGAAGTGGAAATAAAGTGAGTAAGTGGAGCAGGAAAAAAGATATCTTGGCAGTAGAACATAAAAAAAATTTGAAAACCATGGATGTTAAAAGCCAACGGAGGAGCATTCACGGATGACTTCATGCCAAGAGACCAAAGAATGAGAAGTACCTTCGACAAAAACAGAAAAGCCAGGAGGAGTGGGTGTGGATTGTGGAAGGAGATAGTTCTGTCCTACCTGTTCAATCGCTTAGTCCAGTTTCTACTTACAAATGAGTTCAGCAAAGAGTTCTTAAACTCACAGAAAGCAGAGGCACAAGTTTGAAGGTAGGCTAAGAGAGATGGAAGCTACAGAAAGTTGGTTTGATTTCTATTCCATTTGCCTCAACAAAATATTTGTTAAAAGGTACTGGACTCCCAGCCCTCATGCTGGCAGGATCACTCACACTCAGTTATGCCTTTAGTTCTGAGACCCAAGAAATTTCCAGAAGGAAGATTTAGAAATCTGCTTTGAATTACAACACAGCAAGGCAATATTCTTCTTAGCCAGTGGGGTTTTTCTCTTTATTGTGCTTCAGAACACATTGGAAGAGAAGGACATTGGAACACTGGAAGGGCACGAGGTCTCTCAAATTCTCCTTTCCAAGTTTAATAACTTGAATATATTCTGGTTAAGTCATCTTTAATAACCTGTATCCATTTGACTGTGATTTGTATTTTCTGTAAAGCCATTTTCCGAATTTTAAATTCCTCATAGTAGTGTGATCCTCAGAACAACAAATTTAGAGTTTGTTATTGTCAGTGAGCCTTCATCATCTCCAGGTTCCAACATCCCTAAATTGGAAACACAGATTAAAAAGTGTATTCCATGGAGTGCAGAAACCTTGGGAAGGCTACTTTGACTTTTGTTTTCAGTGATGATGGAAGATGTTTACTCAGAAGTACTAAGTGAGTTTTAGGTTGTAAATAAATAAATGGATGGAAAGGTTTTTAAAAAATGAATGAACATAGGAAACCATCAATCATATAGGAGTGAACAGTGATATGCAAGAGGCCAGTGATCCAATGAAAAATATATGTGACACAAAACCCACACTGTTTGCTTAGACTGAGTCTTAGAATATGAGCTCCATGAGAACAGAGAGCTCTTGTGTCTTCTTACCTCTATGTCCCCAAAACCTAAAACATTACCTAGAGTTGGGACTCAGAAAACTAAAAAGCAAAATGGAAATGACCATCATTTGACACTTTAGGAGGGAAATGTTAAGGACTAAACAAAAACAAAAATCCACCCTAAATCACAAAATACTATTTTCCCATAAATCTAGAATGCTCAGGATTGTCTTTAACAAAAAGCAGAACTTTTTAAAATTGTTTTTTAAAACTGTAGGAGTAAGTTCTGTGAACAGAAAGCAAAAACTTATCTCTTCAGCACTTTTCCTTTTCTGGGTTTACAGTCACTATTTTATATCCAGTCCACACCACACTTCACTGAGAAAGCCCCTTTGACTATCACATCTGTCGTGAACACGCTATGAAGGAGCACACGCACACGAGTTGTGTCTTTCCACAATGGCAGCTTTATTCGATCATAAAGCAAAGTTAAATCACAATTATAAATCAAGTTCAGGATTCCAAACTCAGTGACATTTGCCCATGTGATTAAACTTGGCTTCTTACACAGCACACAGAGCAGGACAGAAGACGAGCCACACAGCAAACAAGATAACAGAGGGGTGCAGGAAGTTAAGGAACCAGACACAAAGTCAGTCTGTGGGCGCGCAGTTGGGATAAGACCTCCCTGTCTGGTCCAGGTCAGCTCTCGGCACTCACTGCTTCTTCTGTTCAGCAGTGAAGGATCTCGGTTCTGTTCGGAGAGCAATCAGGCAGAGCCTTCAGCGGCAGCTGCCTTTTTTAAATGGCCAGATATAGAGGGGTCATGTCTGAAGAGTCTGACAGTTTGCTGCCAAAATCCTCCCCTTTTTAAAGGGATTTCATCAGTTTTGGGTCCCCACAGACCTCTTCTGGTTCTGCTCTTTACCAGTTCCCGGGCGTCAGCTGACGTTGTCCCGGTGAGATCTCCTAGCTGCAGTGCCTGAACTGCTTGCGCCATTGCTTGACGTGGGCCCCTGCGTGACATGAGGGACTCCACTTTGCTCTCTACAACAACCCTGACTCCTCCAATCAGAAGGGTTATGAGACCCTGGAACACATTACCCAGAGCTTTTGGGATCTGCTTTTGCCAATTTCTATGAAAAGTCATTCTGAGAGGTGTTGAATTTCAACTGGTATGTAATTCTCACAATTCTGTTTTCACTGTTCACTTTATAACACAACAAACCAGGTGACCACACTCCTCCCAAGGGGAAAAGGATAAGGTTAAAACTCCTTTGCAATAGGGATTTGCATTAATCTTAAGACTTGGACTCTGAAAATATTCAAAGCAGGGAAATCTGAAAGTGTTTGTATCTCTCTGCTGGATTCCACGTGTCAATATACACATTTTCCATACAACTATGAAGATATCTGCCAAAGTATGCTTCAAATCTAGCAGTATTTCTGTTGCCCCAGAAAACCAGAAGATATTTACCCTCAAGTGATAATGACTTTAGGATATGGGAGGAGCTGGTTATGACCTGCAAATCAAACACAATAAAGATCCACTGACGCCCTTAGCCAAGCCAGCACTGATACTTCCCAGGGGGCCCTCTGGTCACACCAATTGACAACAGCTTCGGGCTTTCATATGGAAAGTTCATCACCACTGCAATTAGTTTTTATCATCCCATTGTTTCTTCCTGTCTAATAATAAAACAAGGGGCTATGTAGAGACAAATAGTACCAGATGGCCCATCAAAGCTACACTTATCAACTCCAAGAAATACAGATCAGCCCGAATTCATCCATCTAACTTCACAAATTCAGCCAGTGGCTATATATATATATATATATATATATATATATATATATATATGAATTTCTGCACATTGCTTTTCATTGCTGAACCTGGGCACTTTTTCCCATTGTTTAAATATTTGTGTTTGTATTTTTTTAAAGATTTGATAAAATTTCTTTGCATTAAGTCTGATTTGCATTTCATCCTGTAAATCTAAAATATCTTGTTTTTTGAACTTGCTTTTTAAGAGACACAAAAAGAAAAACATTTATTGAGTATATACTATTTCCAGGCACCTTACATATGTTATCATATTTATACTTTTAAGAAGTCTACATAATAGATACTGTTGTCTCTGTTATATGGATGAAGAGAATGAAAGTAATAGAACTTCAATGACTTGCTCAAAATACCACATAATTGATAAGTGGTGATTCAGGGATATGAACAGAGATCTATCTGGCACCAAAGCTAACGGTCTTTCCACTCCACCACACTGCCTCATCACAGATCTGGTTACATGTGGAGTAAAAGAAACATAACAAGCCTGCAAAGTGATCCAAATATCATTATTAAAGTGGGCTTCCAGGGCACCTGGGTGGCTCAGTGGGTTAAGCATCTGACTTTTGATTTCGGCTCAGGTCATGATCCCAGGGTTGTGAGATAGAGCCCCATGTCGGGCTCCATGCTGGGAGTGGAGCCTGCTTAAGATTCTCTCTCTCCCATCGGAAGGAAGATGGCGAGGAGTAGGGTACCCTATTTCAACAGGTTCCCTGAATTTAGCAGGATATCTACCAAACCATTCTGAACACCCACAAAATCACCCTGAGATGTAAGAATATATATATGGACCTCTATAAGCAGAAACTCTCCATTGGTCTCGAGGTATGAAAGGCGGGGCCATGATTCTGTGGGCAGATATCGGAAGATAAACAGAGGGAGGGAGCCGCCATAAGCTGGCACCAGGATGGTGATACAACACCGGAGCACAAAAGCGCCCCATGCTGGGGACTGGGCACAGATTCTTGCAGACCAGTAGCAGCAAGGAAAGGACTTTAGTCCAGCCCCTAGACAGGATCCAGGAGTTTCCGGTGCGCATGCGCAAACTGGGGGCGGCTTGGGGTTTTAGAAGCACAAAGGACACAGACCTGTGGGGCCCTGGGACCGACCTCTGGGAGAGTTGCTGTGGAGCACAACCGGGGAGTCCGCAGTGTTTAGCTGTACAGACAGAAACGGAGACTGTGTGTCCTGGAGAGCTCAGTGAAGAGCAGACTGTGATTTCTCTATTCTGGGGCAGAGGTTTAGGTACGGTTCACTTCTGCTCTGACTCTCAGAAGAGAGGCAGAAAGCCGCCAGAGAAAGCTGTCAGAGAACAAAAGCTCAAAAAGCTAGTTTTCACTGAGCCCACCCCCCCAACACAGGGGGCAGGGCAACTCTGCCCATGAATACCATCGCAGCAGGCCCCTCCCCCAGAAGACAGGCTAGAAGAACAAGAGGCCAACAACCCTAGAGTCCCTATAAAACAGGTGCATCTTGCTTGGGTCATGGTTAATACTTTGGACTCTGTACATTCCCTCAAACACCCCCCAACACAATGAATAAAAGGAGGAACTCCCAACAAAGAAAAGAATCAGAGACTGTGGCCTCTGCCACAGACCTAATGGATATGGATATAAGCAAGACGTCAGAGACAGACTTCAGAGTAACAATTATGAAGTCGATATCTAGGCTTGAAAAAAATATTAGTGACAATATAGAATGTCTAAGGGCAGAAATGAGATCTAATCAGGCCAAACTTTAAAATGCTGAACCACGAAAGACTATGGACTCAGGAAAATAATCTGAGGGTTTTAGAGGGGAGGGGGGGTGGGGGATGGGCTAGCCTGGTGATGGGTATTAAGGAGGGCATGTATTACATGGAGCACTGGGTGTTATATGCAAACAATGAATCATGGAACACTACATCAAAAACTAATGATGTACTGTATGGTCACTAACATATAATTTAAAAAAATGCTATGAAAGAATTGTAGTCTAAACTGGATACTCCGACTGCCAGGGTAAACGAGGCAGAAGAACAAATTAGTGAGCTAGAAGATAAGATGATAGAAAAGAAGGAAACTGAGGAGGCCTGGGAAAAACAGCTTGAAGCCCAAGAGATCAGACTGAGAGTGATTAATGAGGCCATGAAACGTTCCAATGTCAGAATTATTGGGATATCTAAGGGGGTAGACAGAGAGAGGTCTAGAAGATATATTTGAGGAAATTGTAGCTGAGAACTTCCCTAATCAGGAAGAGAAGTGTCCAAGAGACAGAGAGGACCCCTCCCAAGATCAAAGAGAACAGATCAATGCCTTGACACATAACAGTAAAACTAGCAAATCTTAGATCCAAAGAAAATCCTGAAAGCAGCTAGGGTGAAGAGATTTCCTATGTACAGAGGAAAGAACATCAGAATAACGTCAGACCTGTCACAGAGACCTGGCAAGCCATAAAGGACTGTCAAGAAATATTCAGAGTACTGAATGAGAAGAATATGCAGCCAAGGATACTTTATCCAGCAAGGCTATCATTCAGAATGGATGGAGAGACAAGGAGCTTCCATGACTGGCGGAAACTGAAAGAATATGTGATGACCAAGCCTGTCTTGCAAAAAAATATTGAGCGGGGGAAGGGTTCTATAAAAGAAGAAAGAACCAAAGAGTATATAGAACGGAAATTTACAGAGACAATCTATAGAAACAGGGACTTCACAGGCAACATGATGGCACTAAAATCATATCTTTCAATAATCACTCCCATGAAATGGCACAAGGTTACGGATTGGATAGAGAGACATGATCCATCCATATGCTGTCTACAAGAGACTCATTTTGAACATAAAGATATATCCAGACTGAAAGTGAGGGGATGGAGAACAATTTTTCATGCCAAAGGACCTCAAAAGAAAGCTGGGGTAGCAATTCTCATATCAGACAAATTAGATTTTAAGCTAAAGACTATAGTAAGCGATACAGAGGGACACTACATCATTCTTAAAGGGTCTATCCAACAAGAAGATCTAACAATTATAAATATCTACACCCCCAACATGGGAGCAGCCAACTACATAACCCAACTGTTGACCAAAATAAAGAATCAAATTGATAATAGTACTTTAATAGTAGGAGACCTCAACACTCCACTCTCAGCAACAGACAGATCATCTAAGCAGAAGATCAACAAAGAAACAAGAGCTTTGAATGACACACTGGACCAGATGGACCTCACAGATATATACAGAATATTCTACCTTCAAACAACAGAATCCTCATTCTTCCTCTAACGCACATGGAACTTTCTCCAGAATACATCACATACTGGGTCACAAATCAGGTCTCAACCAATACCAAAAGACTGAGATTATTCCCTGCATATTTTCAGACCAGAACTCAATCACAGGAAAAAATTTGGAAGGAATTCAAACACATGGAAGCTAAAGACCATCCTGCTAAAGAATGTTTGGGTCAACCAGGAAATTAAAGAAGGACTTAAACAATTCATAGAAACCGATGAGAATGAAAACACATTGGTCCAAAACCTATGGGATACTGCAAAGGCAGTCCTAAGGAGGAAATACAGAGCCATCCAGGGCTCACTCAAAAAAGTAGAAAAATCTCAAATGTACAAACTAACCTTACACCTAAAGGACCTGGAGAAAGAACAGCAAATAAAACCTAAACCAAGCAGGAGAAGAGAAATAATAAAGATTAGAGCAGAGATCGATGAAATAGAAACCAGAAAAACAGTAGAGCAGATCAACAAAACTAGAAGCTGGTTCTTTGAAAGAATTAACGAGATTGATAAACCTCTGGCCAGACTTATCCAAAAGAAAAGAGAAAGAACCCAAATGAATAAACTTATGAATGAAAGGGGAGAGATCACAACTACCACCAAGGAAATATAAACAATTATTAGAAATTATTATCAGCAACTATATGTCAATAAATTAAGCAATCTTGAAGAAATGGATGCCTTCCTGGAAACCTATAAGCTACCGAGACTGAAACAGGAAGAAACTGACAATCTGAATAGACCAATAACCAGTAATGAAATTGAAGCAGTGATCAAAAACCTCCCAAAAAACAAAAGTCCAGGGCCAGGTGGATTCCCAGGGGAATTCTACCAAACATTTAAAGAAGAAATCATACCTATAGAAACAGAAGGAAAATGTCCAAACTCATTGTATGAGGCCAGCATTACCTTCATCCCAAAACCAAGCAAAGACTACATCAAAAAGGAGAATTACAGACCAATGTCCCTGATGACTATGGATGCCAAAATTCTCACAAGATCTTAGCCAATAGAATCCAACAGTACATAAAAAGGATTATTCACCACGACCAGGCAGGATTTATTCCTGGGATGCAAGGGTGGCTCAACATTTGCAAATCGATCAATGTGATAGAACACATTAATAAGAGAAGAGACAAGAATCATATGATCCTCTCAATTGATGCAGAAAAAGCATTTCACAAATACAGCATCCTTTCCTGATTAAATTTCTTCAGAGTGTAGGGATAGTGGGAACATACTTCAATATCACAAAAGCCATCTATGAAAAGCCCACAGCAAATATCATTCTCATTTTCCCTTAAGCTCAGGAACATGACAAGGATGCCTACTCTTGCCACTGCTATTCAACATAGTACTAGAAGTCCTAGCTTCAGAAGTCAGACAACAAAAAGAAATAAAAGGTATGCAAATTGTCAAAGAAGAAGTCAAACTCTCTCTCTTCACAGATGACATGATACTTTATGTGGAAAACCCAAAAGACTCCACCCCAAAATTACTAGAACTCATACAGCAATTCAGTAATGTGGCAGGATACAAAATCAATGCACAGAAATCCGTTGCTTTTCTATACACTAACAATGTAACTGTAGAAAGAGAAATTAGGGAACCAATTCCATTTCCAATAGCACCAAAACCCATAAGATACCTAGGAATAAACCTAACCAAAGAGGTAAAGTATCTGTACTCTAGAAACTACTGAACACATATGAAAGAAATTGAAGAAGACACAAAAAGATGGAAAAACATTCCATGCTCACGGATTGGAAGAATAAACATTGCTAAAATGTCTATACTGCCCAGAGCAATCTATACTTTCAACGCCATCCCTATCAAAATACCATTGGCATTTTTCACAGAACTGGAACAATCCTAAAATTTGTATGGAACCAGAAAAGACCCTGAATCACCAAGGAAATGTTGAAAAAGAAAAACAAAGCTGGGGGCATCACGTTGCCTGACTTCAAGGTATATTACAAAGCTGTGATCATCAAGACAGCATGGTATTAGCACAAAAACAGACACATAGATCAATGGAACAGAACAGAGAGCCCACAAATAGACCCTCAACTCTATGGTCAACTAATCTTTGACAAAGCAGGAAAAAACATCCAATGGAAAAAGACAGTCTCTTCAATAAATGGTGCTGGGAAAATTGGATAGCTATATACAGAAGAATGAAACTCAACCATTCTCTTACACCATACACAAAGATAAATCTAAATGGATGAAAGACCTAAATGTGTGACAGGAATCCATCAAAATCTTAGAGGAGAACACAGGCAGTAACCTCTTTGACCTTGGCCACAGCAACTTCTTTCAGGACATGTCTCCAAAGGCAAGGGAAACAAAAGCAAAAATGAACTATTGGGACTTCATCAAGACAAAAAGCTTCTGCACAGCAAAGGAAAACAGTCAACAAAACAAAGAGGCACCCATGGAATGGGAAAAGATATTTGCAAATGACATTATAGATAAAGGGCTGGTATCCAAGATCTATAAAAAAGCTTCTCAAACTCAACGGCCAAAAAACAAATAAAGTCAAAAAATGGGCAGAAGACATGAACAGACACTTCTCCAAAGAAGACATACAAATGGCTAACAGACACATGAAAAAAAATGTTCAACATCATTAGCCACCAGGGAAATTCAAATCAAAACAACACTGAGATACCACCTTACACCAGTTAGAATGGCAAAAATTAACAAGGCAAGAAACAACAAATGATGAAGAGGATGTGGAGAAAGGGGAAGCCTCTCACACTGTTGGTGGGAATGAAAGCTGGTACAGCCACTTTGGAAAACAGTATGGAGGTACCTTAAAAAGTTAAAAATAGAGCTACCTATGACCCTGTAATTACACTACTGGGTATTTACCCCAAAGATACAGATGTAGTGAAAAGAAGGGCCACATGCACCCCAATGTTCACAGCAGCAATGTCCACAATAGCCAAATTGTGGAAGGAGGCAAGGCGCCCTTCAACAGATGAACGGATAAGGAAGATGTGGTTCATATATACCATGGAATATTACTCAGCCATCAGACAGGATGAATACCCACCATTTGCATCTACATGGATGGAAATGGAGGGCATTATGCTAAGTGAAGTAAGTCAAGCAGAGAAAGACAATTATCATATGGTTCCATTCATATGTGGAACATAAGGAATAGCATGAAGGACATTAGGGGAAGGAAGGGAAAACTGAAGGGGGGAGAATCAGATGGGGAGACAAACCATGAGAGACTATAGACTCCAGGAAAAAATCTGAGAGTTTCAGAGGGGAAGGGGTGGGGAGATGGGTTAGCCAGGTGATGGGTATTAAGGAGGGCACGTGTTGTAATGAGCACTGGGTTTTAAACACAAATAATGAATCATGGAACACTACATCAAAAACTAATGATGTACTATATGGTGACTAACATAACATATTTAAAAAAAAAAGATTCTTTCTCTCTCCCTCTGCCCCTCCGCCACCCTCTAAAAAAATAAAGTGGGATTCCACATAATATTTATAACAAGAAGAATCAGGGTCCTCTCTTATATTCTTTTTCTCAAAATGTGCACAAATACCACTGTCTCGATATCTTAGGGATTTAAATGAGAGATTATTTAAATTAACAAGCTAGCTACATTATTAAATTACGTAGAGAGATATATTGTGTAAATTCATTGGAATTGGGGTCAAATGATCTGAGTAAAGATCCAGCTTCTCCATTTAATAACTGTGTGGATTTGTACAAGTTACTAATTACTAAGATTTTCATATTTATAAAATTGTGTATGGCAGAGAATAGTAGAGTTCTCTGGAAACACTGCCCAACCTCTCTGCTGTTAGGTTGAGGCCATGTGACTAATTTAAGCCAATGCAACATGAAAGCCTGTGACCTGGGTCACCCTAGTTCAAGGTAGGTATAAACCAATGTACTTCCTCCATCTCTTTCTCTCTTAGCTGAAGCAACCTCAGAAGCCATATGTTCCAGATATTAAATCGGGTATAGCTGCAGATCGAGAGAGAGGGGTGGCCCAGGTGCCATCCGACTTTTCTTAAGTGAGAAAGAAATTTGTGTTGTGGTTAAACCACTGAGATTTTAGAGTTTACTTGCTAGGGCAACTAAAGTTACTTAACCCTAGCGAGCATGTGGAGACACAGGCACACCTCATCTTTCTGCCCTTCACGTTACTGCGCTTCCCAGATACTGCACTTTTTTTTTTTTTTACAAGCTGAAGGTCTGTGGCAAGCATGCATCAAACAAATTTACTGCTACAATTTTTCCAACAGCATCTGGGTACTTTGCGGCTCTGGGTCACATTTTGGTAATTCTGAGAATATTTCAGAACTTTTCATTATTATTATAGTTGAATTGCTACAATCTCATAATAAAAGTTTAACAGATGAGGAGTTGCTTCTTATGTGTGAGCAAAGAAAGTGGTTTCTTGAGATGGAATCTAGTCCTGGTGAAGATGCTGTAAAGATTTGTTAAAATGGAAACAAAGAAGTTAAAGTATTCCATAAACTTAGTTGATAAAGCAGCAGCATGATTTGAGAGGACCGACTCCAGTTTTGAAAGAAGTTCTACTGTGGGTAAAATGCCATCAAACAGCATCACATGCTACAGGGAAATCATTCGTGAAAGGAAGAGTCAACTGATGTGGCCAACTTCACTGTTGTCTTATTTTAACAAACTGCCACAGTCACCCCAGTCTTCAGCAGCCACCATCTTGGCATCAAGCGTCAACATCAAGACAAGACCACCCACCAGAAAAAAAAAATTACAACTCACTGAAAGCTCAGGTGATAGCATTTTTTAGCAATAAAGTTTTTTTAGTTAAGGTATATATATATATATATTGTGTTTTAGACATAATGCCATTGCACACTTAATAGACTATATTATTGTGCAAACATAATTTTATATGCACTAGGAAACCAATAAATTCATTTGACTTGCTTCACTTTATTGCGGTGGTCTGAAAATGAACCCGAAATACCTCTGGGATATGCCTAATAACCACTTTAGAGAATTGTGAGACTCAACTAAGAATATTGAAATAAATATTTGTTAGTCCTATGCCCACAAAGATGTAAGGCTTATTACTCTTATATTTTTAAAGAAATCTGATTTTACTTCTCTAAAGTTTTTTTGGTGTCAAAATTTGGTAAAAACTGTTGTAGTTATCATGACAATTACTTCCAAGAGCTAGGATGCTTCTCATCTGCTTAAAATGTTGTTCTAAGTAAAATGAACATTTAACCTTGGATACACTAATTTGTTCAACGAGTTTCTATAGACAGTAAAAATATAACCTTAACTGAATTCTAATTGAACTAATGCAAATATCTAACTACTCCTTTCTTAATGAGGCTTTATTGGCTTTTACTTTAGGAAATTACTTTAGGAAATCTCCCTTTTTTCTGATCATGTACACAGTGGAAGAGAGAAAAACTGATATGAACATTGGCTTTCGTCCCCATCTACATTAACATGGTAGTGCACCTGGCTTTCAACACCCCCTAACTACTGGCCTTGCTTGAACAAACCCATCTCATTTACTAGGGACCAGAAAAATTAGCATTCCACGAAGGGCAAATGAACAATGTCATGGCCCCTTTCTCTCCATCCCCAGGTGCTTGTAAACGTGAATTCAGAAGTGAGAGTAGAACTAGAGTCAGACACCAAAGTATGACAATGACCTAAATTCACACACAAAAAGATGCTACTTAGAGCTATAAAATGGGCTGGTCAGGAGGTGTGGTGGGGAGGGAGTGAGAGAAAGAGAGAGAGAGGGGTAATGTGTGTTTTGAGAGTGAAGATAGGGTACACAAAAATGTGTATCAACAGTGTCCATCGACAGATGAACGGTTAAAGAAAATGTGGTAAATACACACAATGGAATATTACTCAGCCATTAAAAAAAGAAAATCCTGCCATTCGCAACAACATGGGTGGATCTCGAGGGTATCATGCTAAGTGAAAAAAATCAGACAGAGAAAGACGAATACCGTATGATTTCATTTATGTGTGGAATTAAAAAAAAAAAAACTGAACTCCTTGACTGGCTGTCACCAGAGGCAGAGGGTTGGGGGATGAAATGGGTAAAGGTGGTCAAAAGGTATAAACTTCCAGTTATAGAATAAATAAGTTCTGGGGATGTAAAAAAAAGGTGTGTATCAAATATCCTGTATGAAACTTCTCTTAAAGGCTGCCTTGTTTCATTCTGAATAGGAGGATTCCAATCTCAAGCAAGGAGACCATCATCAGACATGAAATTCGTTTCTTTCCCATATTTCAGTTATTAGTTCATATAAATGGTCAAGTGAGCAAGGGAACAGACTATGAGACTACGATGCTATTCACACATACACAGTATTCAAACTACAAACTTGTTTTCAGCTAAACTCTAAGTTTGGTTAAGCTTTAGTATTATCGGGGCACCTGGGTGGCTCAGCTGGTTGAGCGTTTGCCTTTGGCTCAGGTTATGATCCCAGGGTCCCAGGATGGAGCCCCATGTCGGGCTCCCTGCTCAGCGGGGAGCCAGCTTCTCCCTCTCCCTCTGCCTGCTGCTCCCCCTGCTTGTGCTCTCTCTCTCTCTCTGTCAAATAAACAAATAAAATATTTTTTTAAAAAAAGCTTTAGTATTACCAAAAACCATGCTAAGTCACAATGAGAAGCAGCAGAACTTTTGAAACTAAATCAGAGAAAGAGTAGTGGGGATAGGAGGAGGAGGGCAAAAGGAACAAGGAAGGGAAGGGGAGGGGAGCAAGGGTGGAAAAGGGAAATTGCACCAAACACAGGCTAGGCTTCTGCCCTTACCGGGGGCTTCAGACCTCTGCAGTCAAACCATAACGTCATTGCGTGTGGGGTTAATAAGAAGGTAGGAAGGTCAAAGGTTATCTGGGAAACCACGTAGTCTCCTAAAAAGAATATATGGATGAGGAATAAAAACATTCACCACTTCGCAGCATATTTCACAATGAAAAAAGTCTTTCATAAGTCTGCCGGCAATCTAGCTGAAGAAGACCCAAAGCGTCAAGGTTTGGTTTTTTTCCCCCTGAATTATTATGTGCACATAGCTTTTTTTTAGAAAAATAAGGCAATCATTAAAAGGATTTTTAAATGTTGGCAGAAGAAACATTTCATTGTTACAAGAAAACTCTGCTGAGAAATGTTTTACAAAGGCAGCTAAAAATTGATTTCCAAAGTGGTTTGGTTTTGTTCTAACTCACAAGCCGACTCTCACATCCCCAGGCCTTCCTGCTTTCCAGTGTCCGAGCCTGGCCAGAGAAGCTGTCCCACAGGTCACTCTCAGCAGTGACAGAGAGACTGGTGCAAGACAGAGGTTAAAAGATCTGGTTCTCCAGGCGATTAGTGAGTGAACAGCCAGGAGAGAGGAAAGCAGCCCGCAGACACCAATAAGAGCTTATGTCTGAATCGAACACCATTGCTGCTGGCCCGGTGCTGATCACTCACATCTACAAGCAGCTAGTGTCCCCCAGCAGCTCCTAAATAAGACTTCTGGAAAAGTTGTAACAGTATATTCACACACAGGAAACAACAGAGCATCTTCGCCTGGATTGTAAAACTCACTGCTGTCTTCAGTCAGCTCACAGAGCGGAGAGCTTCCCGAACGAGCCCTCTTTGGCTACCTAATTCTTGAGGGATCTATCTGGTTTTCCCCGTGCCACCCACAGATCCTTAGGCTGTATCCAAACCTTGAATCTGAAAAGATTATAAACAGTACTACGAGACCTTCTCCTTACTATTTGGTCTGATTTCTCAGTATACACATAACCACTAAAGGTGGCCTTCTGCTCCAGTCCCGTCCTGCCCTCTGTACTGCCGAGTTTAGATGGTGTGACATGTGATTCCACTGCTCGACTGGTCTCTGACTACGTGCTATCCTATTGCAGACATAAAGTAGTGATGGCAAATAGGTTTTCTCTCGTGGGACCATTCTGATGAGTTTTTTTTGTGCCTAAAAATCTGTTAAGAAGGATTCTGAGGATATGTCTGCATTCAGGGACAGCATGAAAAACACGGGGAAATGTATCACTTCACTTAAAAGCCTGCAGCTGCACTTTTGTAAAGAAGTATCAAGTTAAAACAGAAAGGCAGTGTGAACCAGCTAGAAATAAAATAAAGGAAAGGCCAGGGCTATGTGGCTGGTGGAGATGTGACTTTGTATCATTTCTTCTGGAAGGCAATTTGAAAATATATAGAAAAAACCTTAGCAGTGTTCATGTTCTCTGGCTCAACATTTTTACTTCTAGGAACTTATACTAAGGAAATCAATATGGATGCATTCAAGCACTTGTCTGTAAACGTTCATAGAACATTGTTTTTAATAGCTGAAACTAGAATCTATATAAATGTCTAAAAAGTATTATCTAAATTATGTAACTTACATACAATAAAATATGCAGTCTTTAAAATTATATGAAAGATATGGAAAAATGCTCACAATATACAGTCATATGAAAAATCTTCCAAAATAGTATGCATAGTACAGTGCAAGTTCATTTTAAAATTTTCTATATTGGGTGGCTCAGTCAGTTGAGCACATCCAACTCTTGATTTCCGCTCAGGTCATGACCTCAGAGCCGTGAGATGGAGCCCTGTGTCAGGCTCCATGCTCAATGCAGAGTCTGCTTAAGAGTCTCTCTATTCCTCTCCCTCAGCCCCTCCCCCTCCCCCACTCATGCTTGCTCTCTCTCTCTCTTTCAAATAAATAAATAAATCTTTCAAAAAATAAAATAAAATATAGACTATAAAGATATATATGTAGGTATATGTGCTTTAAAATGTTAACTCTGAATATCCTAAACCCTCTACAATGACTAGGTGTCACTTTTGTGATAATAATTTTAAAAACTTACGTGTTTATAAAGACAATAACAATCTAAAAATGCCCCCCAAAAATGTAACTTAGGTGAAAATGTAACTTAGGATAGAAAGTAAAAAATGTTATACAAAATAGCTATATTTGTGGTGAGCACAGCATAATCTAACAGAACTGCTGAGTCACTATGTTATACACCTGAAACTAATCTAACACTGTGTGTCAACTATACTCAAAACAACAACAATAACAACAACAACTTTGGTAGTTGCTCCCAATAAATAAATAAATAAGAAAGAAAAAGCTGTAAGTTATTTAACATATAAATAGAAAAGTATTAAAATCTCCCATATTCATTGTCCGAACGGCTATAGTCAGGATTTGTGAGCAGTTGAGTGGACAAGACTAGCTTCACCCTGCATCAGCAGCATGAGTCTTTTTTTTCCGGTTGGTGCTGAACTGTGTGATATAACCACCATAACACACTTGGAATTAAGGCTTTATCAGGACCACCACTAAGTGACTTAATAAAATAAATCAGCCATAATGCCAAGGGATTCTGAGCATATGTTGCTTGGAAATGGTCACACAATCACCCAAATGTGAACCACAAGGTCTTTGAGAAGAATGCACCTCGCTTTTTTTTTTAAGCAATTGAAGGGACAACTTGCAGGTCAACAGACTTGCAGCATGGCTCACCATGTAAGCCCGAGATGAGAATTTGCATCCCGTTTTGAGCACCACTGCACCCCAAGATGTTTGGTTACATGCTATCTCTACCTCAGCTCTAGTCTTTCTCTCCTAAAAGTAGGGTGACTAATCCTTGGTCATCAACTCATTTTGCCCCCAAAGAATGAATATCGTTGAGAGCATGTCTGGAAAAATGCTCTTTGGAAGTCTGTAAACAGTGGCTGCCTTTTTGTGAGTCAGAAAATTCTCTTCCTCCTGTTGTCATTTGTACAAAAGTCCAGTGAAGGAAATTCTTGTTCTAATTTACTCATTTCCAGAAAAATCTAACCCTTAAATAATCGATGTAAGTACATTGGTACACACTGATTCAAAGTTGTATTCAGTCTGTTTACCAAGGAAGCACAAGCCAGTTTAATCTTTACTTTCCCAAGTGGAGAGAAAAAAACAGCCACCTTGATGATTTGTGATCAGATTCCTACTAGACTGTTTGCAAATGAATGACCAGTACAAGCATTTGCCCCTGGGGTTAAAGCACACAATCATTAAAAAGAAAAGAAAAGATCCAGATTTCCAAAATGAAGAAGGTAAATTAAAGAGGAAGAAGGTTTCTGTTTCCCTGAATTCCAGTTAGCTGGAGAAATTTTAAAGAAATACAAAGACCTAAACCCTCAAAATAGAGGACTTGAAGATGAAATAAATGAAGTTAGCTTTGCTGACTAGCAATTTATCCTCTGTAAAGCAAAATGTCTTGAGTGACCCACCCATAATAGACTTTTTAAAGGTAACATTTCATTTGAAAAGAATTTTCTAGAGAAGAGGAGGGAATTATAGCCCCAAACCCTAAAACTTAATATCATGCATCCTGATAGGAAAGTATCTTCAAGGAGAAAGAGTGCTTATTTCTCCTTCCAGTGACCCTGAACCCACTGCTAAGTGTCTCTAAGATGAGGCTCCCACAGCCCTGCCCATACATTCACTTCCACAGTCGTTACTGAAGGACGTTCTTCTGGCCCAAAGTTTGTTGGATACATTGAGTGAGGTTGTTTATGCTTGATACCAGACTGCTTGGGATCAACAGCTTAATGCTACAAGAGGGAAGAGTCCATAATATTTGGGAACAGAGATGCCACCTAGAATCTAAGCTACACATACATTTTACTTCTATGTCTGGCACCAGCTTATCCCATTCAACGATTTAAAAGCTGCTTTACTCTGCCGACACATCGTGTGGGATTTTCATGCTTGTGCCCACATACGCATATATTGTGATTTTATGCTTTAGCTACCTTGGTCACCTTGCGATCATGCTTCTGTTTTGTTTTCAAACAGCATTGATCATTTTTAAATACCCGACATTTGCTTCTCCCAAAACGATTTCCCCTAACCTTCCTTTAAAATTATGAAATACAAGGGTAATAGGCAAAAACAACAGAATGTATGTGCAGCTGACAAAGAACCACATATGTGTGTGCTTCTGTAAGTTGAATGAGAGAGACCTACAGTGTAGAGAACTACATTGCAGACGGGTATCTCAGCACAGGGCTTGCTCTGCAGGAGCTCAGCAGGGAAACTCAGACAACAGTTGGTTATATGTCTCTACATGTTGACAGTGGAATTCTATTGCTGTTACGGAAAACAGCTCGTCCATGTTACTTGGTCTTCGTGCAAAATAATAAGCATGGCCACTACTCAGAAGAACTTCAAAGAGAACATTAAGAGACATTCAATTCTCCTTTTGAGAGACAAATCTCATGAAAGCGATATTGTAGTTTGCCCATGCTCCTGCTTACTCTGATCAAGAAATTGCCATTACCTCCGAAGAGACCCAGCCATCCCTAAAAGTGAATAAATCAGAAGGCACAGGTCTTTTCTCTTTTGGCAGTCTGACCCTTGACCCCCCTTTCCTTCTCCCAGGCAGAAGCCTTTTAAAATTTCTTTTCATTTTTGTTCTGGATCACTGCTTCCATTCCTTCTGACTCCGGAGTGGCTGAGCTTGTCGCCAAATCCAACGGCTCCAGGAAAAAGCCTGAAGCTTCTCGACTCACAGCGTTTCACCACAGCCTTCTCTTTGTGAAGCAACGTGCTCTTCAAAATCTTTTCTCATAGAGGTGTTTTATAGCCTATTGTTTTATTTGGAAACAATAAAAATTCTTCTAAGAATCCCAAAGAAACAGCTCATAAGAGGTGGCAAATACAGTCCAACCATAGAAGAAAACACAAATTTTTCCTAAATTGAAAAAAACCCCACCATACACACACACACTCACACATGCATCGTAACAAATTTATCTGTTGTCATCAAAATGCTAGCAGAAGCTTCTTAATCTGATGGAATTTGGGAGATCAATGCATTTTAATTAATTTGAAATTAATCTTTATTTTCACTATTTTCTACCTGACACTTAGTATTTCTTTTCATTATTACAGTTCCTTTGGCTTGGTCACAAAAAAAAAAAAAAAAAGTACAGGGATTTTCGTATTTCTCAAAATTTACCTTTTGCTCATCACTATTTAAAAATTATGCTAATTGTTAGACCCATTGCTAGATATTGCTATCTGATGCCTTTAACAAAGAAGTAAAAATGTTAGCATCACCCAGATTTGTTTTTCTTATTACTTTGATAATTTCCTTTCAATACAATTTGTTTCTTCTTAAATTTATGTGTTTTATAGTATGCATTTTTAAATGTCTTTCTGAGAAAGGGTCGATTGGCTTCACCAGACTGCCGAAAGGATCCATGGTTCTTTTTTAAAAAAGCAAGGAACCCTGGCAGTAAAGGCTTTAGACCAGAGTTTGCTCACTGTTTAAATGGATGCTGATATAGTTGGGACAGCCAATTACTTCCACTTAACCTCTTTTACTTTAAGTGGTGTTCAGTATTGTCAAACAAATGTTGCATTTTCTATTCAAACCTGCATTTTCTTTTTCTGGTGAACTACAGAAACAAAAGTAACACTGTTTCCTGAGTTTGGAGTGAGAAATAGTTTCCTTAAAGCAAATGCTTCTCAAGATTCACCTGAAAAACACTGCCCCAGCCTTCACTGTCCCTTTAAACAATGCCTCTTTCTCTGTGCCTCTCTGATAGAGAACAGAACTCAGTGTCCTCATAGTTGGTTTGAGCTCTCCTGGCCCAGGGTCATGTTAAGAGGCCTTCTTCTGCACAGTGTCACACAAAGATGGCTAGATTTGCCCTCAGAGAGGGAAACAAGCCTTATCTTTATTACCATGGTCAGACTTCACAATGAGCCCCTCAACCTGACCTGTGCTACTAGATTTCATGGTAACTTCTGGGTTACATTCACTGTTAACACTTTCCTTTACAGGCCTATCTATTTGATAGGCATGGCTTTCCTTCCACAACACTTGGGGACAGGAAATCTCAGATTCATTTATTTCTCTAAATCATTAATTCTGCTATGATCTCTCCCCCAGTGAAGCCAGTGGCAAACATCAGTACTGAGAATCCCTCCCCACCCTCAAAGAAATCCTACTGAAATCCAGGGCTCTCCCAGGACCAGGAAACCAAATGAGGTATCAGTTTTGGAACTGCTATAATTCCATTGTCCTTCCTCCTAGCTGATGCCTCTTGGTTCCCAGGAAACGCAGAGATGTCCTCTCAGTGGGCACTGGTCCTCGGAGAGCCTCACTGCAGTTTTCAAGGCTGAAGACACAGTCCACCCTTTACAGGTCTCCCAATTCCCCGCAGGGGGGCTTCCGCACCAAACTCAAAACAGCCTTCAGCCCAACCCTACCCTTGGTCAGCTCTGCGACTCTAACCTCCCCCTGGTTTGCCTGCAATGGCTTCCACCTCTCGAAATACTCTCCTCTGTCTTCTTCTCACTGAGGATCCAAATCATTTCTCTCAATAAGCCCAGGCTTTCAGAAGCCAAAGATGAGACAGGCAGTTGCCTTGTGGATGCCTGGCAATTTCTCCTCTTGACCTGTAACCCCAAAGTCCCTGAGCTAAGGGAGCATAAATGCCTGACTACATTATGGTGATAAAAGCAAAACCCTACAGCAACAGAAATAAAACACAAATTAATATTTTTTTAAGATGTATTTATTTGCGAGAGAGAGAGAGCCTTCTAGTACGAGAGGGAGAGGGGCAGAGGGAAAGAATCCTCAAGCAGACTCCCTGCTGAGCGGGGCTCAGTCTTATGACTCATAAGATCATGACCTGAGCTGAAACCAAGAGTCAGACCATCAAGCGATTGAGCCACCCGGGTGCCCCAACACAAATTAATATTCCTATCAAATATCCTGCATATAAAAGTAAGCATAGCTGCTAGAGATACATTTCTAAAGAAAACAGATTAGTTTAGGTAGTAATGGATATTTGTAGAAACGGAGTTGTTTTATGTGGCAAGTATAAATGACATTTTTGGGGTTATTTCATTCATCACGAGTTCACTGCCCCTCCCTCCTCCTGCCATAATGCACTTTAGCCTTCACCAATCTCAGAGTAGAGAACAAATGAGAGCCACTTATCAGGCAAAGGTTACCACCATTTTCAGCGAAGCACGCTGGAGATTCTACGTAACCCGTGACGCACCAGGATATCACATCAAGTAACGCTTCAAAGATAATAGCAGTGACAACCGTCATCGAGCCACATGACCTGTTCCACGGGTCTCTGCTATTCTGGCAAGGCCACGTTGAACTTCTAACTGCGTTCCCACTCACAGAGGAAAAATATTCCAATTCTTATGGTCATTACTCACTCTTAAAAGATTAATTTAACAAAAATGAATACCCACCACAGTAATGAATGTAATTCACTGGAAGAGTGGTTTGAGAAAGCTAGCCACACTGGAAAACATTACTTCTTAAATTAATGACAGAACTGAAGATTATTTTCAGATTTGGTCAGCATTTTTGAAAAGTAATGATTAACCAGGGTGGGAAAAATCCAGATTAGTATTAAGTGTTTGCATGTTATGAAGCAGAATAAGCTAAATCCAAGGCTGGGACTTGTTATTCTGCCTCTCACCAACCACTTTACTAGCCAAAAGGGACACAGGAGGTCAGACTGTGCTGTAATATTTGGAGAACTAATAAAGCTGGTACATGAAGGCCTCAGTTATGTGGAGCCATCATCACAAGAGCTAAGAATAATAGCTAACATTCATTAAGAGCTTACTATGCCAAGCCACTGGGAAAAGCACTTTATATGTACTACTGCATTTATGCCACAAAACTGCACAACAGGGGAAGTATTGCTATTATTATTATCATCCTCACTTTACAAATAAGTGAGGATATTTAGGAACAGAGAGGTTGAGTAATTTGCCAGCTGGTACATATGGATCCCGAATTTGATGCCAGACAAGATAGCTACGGAGCCCATACCTTCAACCACCATTCAGTGCTGTGGCAAGGACAAAAATGCACACACCACACGTACACACTTAAAACTTCCCCTACATTTGTGCAATGTGATAAATCACTTTCACAGGCATTATCATAGTTAATCTTCATCTAATAATAATAATAGCCAACTTTTACAGAGCCCTGGCGATGTTTCAGCCTCTGTTCTTGCACTTTACATCTACTCACTTACTGAATTCTTAACACATATTTACATATTTAAGTTTATTTATAAATTTTTATATTTATAAATAAATATAAATATTTATTAAAATATATATAGATTTCATATATATATATTTTTTATATATTTCATATATATGTGTATATACATACACACACACACGCACACCATCTCTTCTTTATTTATTCATCATCAATGAGCACTTGGGCTGCTTCTATAGTTTGGCTATTGCAAATAATGCTGCTATAAACATCAGGGTACATTTATCCCTTTGAATTAGTATTTTTGTATTCTTTGGGTAAGTACCAAGTAGTGGAATTACTGGATCATATGGTAGTTCTCCTTTTAATTTTTTGAGAACCTCCATATTGTTTTTCACAGTGGTCACACCAGTTTGCATTCCCACAAATAGTGCCCTAAGATTCCTTTTTCTCCACATTCTTGCCAACGCTTGTTTTTCTTATGTTTTTTATTTTAGCCATTCTGACAGGTGTGAGGTGGTATCTCATTGTGGTTTTGATCTGTATTTCCCCCATGATTCGTGATGCTGAGCATCTTTTCATGTGCCTGTTGGCCATCTGGATGGTTCTTTGGGGAAATGTCTGTTCATGTCTTCTGCCCATTTTTAATTGGATTTTTTGTTTTTTGTATGTTGAGTTGTATAAGTTCTTTTTTTCTTTTTTAAAGATTTTATTTATTTATTTGACAGAGATAGAGACAGCCAGCGAGAGAGGGAACACAAGCAGGGGGAGCAGGAGAGGAAGAAGCAGGCTCACAGCGGAGGAGCCTGATGTGGGGCTCGATCCCGTAATGCCGGGATCACGCCCTGAGCCGAAGGCAGACGCTTAACCGCTGTGCCACCCAGGCACCCCTAGTTGTATAAGTTCTTTATGTGTATTAGATATTAACCCTTTATCAGATATATCATTTGCAAATATCTTCTCCTAATCCATAGGTTGTCTTTTAGTTTTGTTGATTGTTTCGTTTGTGGTGCAGAAACTTTTTATTTTGATGTAGTCCCAATAGTTTATTTTTGTTTTTGTTTCCCTTGCCTCAGGAGACATATACAGAAAAATGTCACTACTGGCCAATGTCAGAGAAATTACTGACTGTGCTCTCTTCTAGGATTTTGATGGTTTTGGGTCTCACATTTAGGTTCTAAATCCATTTTGAGTTCATTTTTGTGTATGGTGTAAAAAAATGGTCCAGTTTCACTCTTTTGCATGTAGCTGTCCAGTTTTCCCATCACCATTTGTTGAAGAGACTGTATTTTTCCCATCATATATTCTTGCCTCCTCTTTTGAAGATCAATTAACCATATAATCATGGGTTTATTTCTAGGCTTTCTATTCTGTTCCATTGATCTATGTACCTATTTTTGTGCCAGTACCATACTGTTTGGGTTACTAAAGCTTTGTAGCATATCTTGAAATTTGGGTTTTTAACACCTCCTGTTTTTTTCTTCTTTTTCAAGACTGCTTTGGTTAATTGGGGTCTTTTGTGTTTCATAAAAATTTTAAATCTTTTCTAGTTCTGTGAAAAATGCTGTTGGTGTTGTTATAGGGATTGCATTAAATCTGTAGATTGCCTTGGGTAGTATGGACATTTTAACAATATTTGTTCTTCCAAACCATGAGCATGGGATATCTTTCCATTTGTTTGTGTTGTCTTCAATTTCTTTCATCAATGTGTTAAAGCTTTCAGAGTACAGCTTTCACCTCCTTGGCTAAGTTTATTCCTAGGTATTTTATTCTTTTTGGTACAATTGTAAATAGGATTGTTTTTTAAGTTTCTCTTTCTGCTGCTTCATTATTAGTGTATAGAACTGCAAGAGATTTCTGTATATTGATTTTGTATCCTGTAACCTTGCTGAATTCAATTATCAGTTCTAGCAGTTTTTTGGTAGAGTCTTTACAGTTTTCTATATATAGTATCAGGTCATATGCAAATAGTGAAAGTTTCACATTATCCTTACCAGTTTGGATGCCTTTTATTTCCTTTTTCTGTCTGAATGCTGCAGCTAGGACTTCCAAAACTATGTTAAATAAAAGTGTAAGAATGGACTTCCTTGTCTTGTTCCTGATCTTAGGGGAAAATCTCTCAGTTTTTCACCATTGAGTATGTTTGCTGTGGGTTTTTCATACATGGCCTTTATTATTTGAGGTATGTTCCCTCTAAACCTACTTTGTTGGGGGTTTTATCATGAATGGAAGTTGTGCTTTGTCAAATGCTTTTTCTGCATGTATTGAAATGATAATATGGTTCTTATCCTTTCTCTTATTGATGTGATGTATCACATTGATTGGTTTATGAATATCAAACCACCCTTGCATCCTAGGAATAAATCCCATTTGATTGTGGTGAATGATTTTTTTTAACGTGTTGTTGGATTCAGTTTGCTAATATTTGTGGAGGGGGTTGTTTGTTTGTTTTGCATCTATGTTCATCAGAGATACTGGCCTGTAGTTCTCTTCTTTTGCAGTATCGCCATCTGGATTTTGTATCAGGGTAATCCCGGCCTCATAGAATGAATTTGGAAGCTTTCCTTCCTCTTCTATTTTTGGTATAGTTTGAGAAGAATAAGTATTAACTCTTCTTTAAATATTTGGTAGAATTCGCCTGTGAAGCCATCTGGTACTGGACTTTTGTTCGTTGGTGGTTGATTACTGATCCAATTTCATTGCTGGTAATCAGTCTGTTCAAATTTTCTATTTCTTCCTGATTCAGTTTTGGGAAGTTATGTATTTCTAGGAATTTATCCATTTCTTCTAGGTTGTCCAGTTTGTTGGCATATAACTTTTCATAATATTCTCCTATTATTGTATTTCTGTGGTGCCAGTTGTTGTTTCTCCTCTTTCTTTTCTGATTTTGTTTAATGGAGTTTTCTCTCTCTCTCTCTCTCTTTATGAATCTGGCTAAAGATTTATCAATTTGGGGAATCTTTCCAAAGAAACAGCTACTGGTTTCATTGATCTCTTCTATTGGGTTTTTTTAGTTCTTATTTCATTTCTTTATGCTTTACTCTTTGTTATTTTGTTCTTTCTATTGCTTTGGGGTTTTTTTAAGATTTTATTTATTTATTTGAGAGAGAGAGAGAGCACAAGCAGGGGGAGGGGCAGAAGGACAGGGAGAAGAAGATTCCCCACTGAGCAGGGAGCCTGACATGGGGTTCTATCCCAGGACTCTGGGATCATGACTTGAACCGAAGGCAGATGCTTAACTGAGTCACCCAGGCACCCTTGGTTTGGGGTTCTGTTTGTTCTTCTTTTTCTAGTTCTTTTAGGTATAAGGATAGGTTGGTTATTTGAGATTTTTCATGTTTCTTGGGGTAGGCCTCTTTGTTATAAACTGTCCTCTTAGAACAGCTTGCTGCATCCCAAAGATTTTGGACCATTATGTTTTCATTTCCATTTATCTCCATGTATTTTTTTTATTTCCTCTTTGATTTTATGGTTTACCCATTTGTTGTTTAGTAGCATGTTATTTAACCTCCATGTATTTGTGCTCTTCCCAAATTTTTTTCTTGTGGTTGATTTCTAGTTTCACAGTGTTGTGGTTGGAAAAGATGCATGGTATGACTTCAATCTTTTTTAATTTGTTGAGACTTGTTTTGTGGACTAATATCTGATCTATTCTGGAGAATGTTCCATGTGCATTTGAAAAGAATGTGTATTCTGCTATTTTAGGATGGAATGTTCTGAATATATCTCTTAGATCTATCTGGTCCAATGTATCTATCAAAGCCTTTGTTTCCTTGTTGATGTTCTGTTTGGATGACCTTTTTTATTTTTTTTAATTATGACTGTTTGGATGATCTATCCATAGATGTGAGAGGGATGTTAAAGTCCCCTACCATTTTTGAATTGCTATTAGTTATTTCATTTATGTTTGTTATTAGCTGTTTTATGTATTTGGATATTCCCAAATGTTGGGAGCATAAATATTTACAATTGTTATATTTTCTTGTTGGATTGTTCTCTTTATGATTATAAAATGTCCCTTTTTGTCTCTTGGTACAGTCTTTGTTTTGAAGTCTATTTTGTCAGATGTAAGCATTGTTACTTGGGCTTTCTTTTCACTGCCATTTACATGATAAATGCTTTTAAATCCCTTCATTTTCAATCTATATGTGTCTTCAGATCTGAAATGAATCTCTTAGAGGTAGCAAATAGTTGGGTCTTGCTTTTTATCTATTCCAACACCCTATGTCTTCTGACTGAAGCCTTTAGTCTACTTACAGTCAAAGTAATTATTAACAGATATGTACTTATTGCCATTTTGTTACTTGTTTTATGGTTGTTTTTGTAGTTCTTCTCTGGTCCTTTCTTCTCTTGCTTTCTTCTTTCATAGTTTGCTGGCTTTCTTTAGTGATATACTTGGATTCCTTTCTCTTTATTTTTTACATACATATCTATTACCAGTTTTTTATTGTGGTCACTATTACATTTATATATAATATCTTATGCATATAGCAGTTTATATTAAGTTGATGGTCTCTTAAGTTTAAACCCATTTTTTACTCTCTCTTCCCTACATTTTAGGTATATGGTGTCATATTTTACATCCTTTTATTTTGTGAATCCCTTGACTGATTTTTATGGATATACTTAATTTTACTGCTTTTGTCCTTCCTACTTTTCTTACTCCTACTTATGGTGTTTCCTTTCCACTGAAAGAGTCCCCTCCAACATTTCTCATAGGCTGGTTTAGTAGTCATGAATTCCTTTAATGTTTGTTTGTCCGGGAAACCCTTTATCTCTCTTTCTATTCTGAGTGATAGCCTTGCTGGATGGAGTATTCTGGCTGCAGTTTTTTGTTTTTTGTTTTTCTTTTTAGCACTTTGAATATATCATGCCACTTCTTTCTCATCTGCAAGGTTTCTGCTGAAAAATCAGCTGATAGCCTTATTGGGTTTCCCTTGTATGTAACTGTTTTCTTTTCTCTTGCTGCTTTTAAAATTGCCTTTATCACTATTTTTCAACATTTTAATTACTATGTGTATTACTGTGTGTCTTGGTGTGGATCTCCTTCTCTTTCTGGAATCCTTATAATGCAAATGTTATTATGCTTGATGGTGTTGCTAAGTTCCTTTAGTCTATTTTCATTTTTTATTATTTTCTCAGTTTGATTACTGTCCATTACTCTGCCCTCCAGCTCACTGATCCATTCTGCTTCCTCTAGTCTACTGTTTATTCCCTCTAGTGTATTTTTAATTTCAGTTCTTGAGTTCTTCAGCTCTAATTCATTCTTTTTTATGTTTTCTCTCTTTTCCTTGAGGGTCTCACTGAGGTCCTCCACTCTTCCCAAGTCCAGTGAGTATCTTTATGACCATTACTTTAAATTCTCTATCAGATATATTACTATCTCCATTTTGCTTGGCTCTCTTGCTCTGATCTTGTCCTTTTCTTTCATTTGGGACATATTCCTCTGTCTCTTCATTTTATCGGTCTCTTTATTTCTATGTGTTAGGATACTTATTATATATCTTCTACACTTGAAAGTAATGGTCTTATGAAGAGGCGGTCCTGTTGTGCCCTGCAGTGCAATGTTTCCTGTTCACCAGAATCTGGTGATTCAGAGGTATCTCCTATGTGTGTTATGTGCACCCCACTATTGTGTCTGGGCCACATTTGCCTTAGGTCCAGTCATCTACAATGGCTCTCTTTGCCTGTTGTGGGCAGGGTTTGGTCCCTGTATTGTAAATGAGTCAGTCTGTGGCTGTTTGGGGCATGAGTTGAGTCAGACCAGGCATTTGCCAAAGATGCAGTAGAACCAAACTTCAGGATGTTTTCCCTGTGTTGTCCTCTGAGAAGATTTTGTTGGTGGGTGGGGCCTGCATTCACACCAGATGTCTGTCCCCAGCCCACTGTTGGGGCCATGATTGGACTGATGTGTGTGGTTACTTTCCCCTCTCTCTGAAGCAGGAGTCACTTGGAGTGGTGCTGGTCCCTGTCAGGACTGCTTATAAACTGTCAGGCTTGTGACACCTCTTTGGATGAGCTTTGGCCAAGGGCATATTGGAGGGGGCAGGTCTAAAGGAGAAAGCAGGGACAAGGCACCTGATGCCAGCAAGGTCTGAGCCACAGGTCCACTGAGGGAGGGGACCGCAGCCACCTGGAAAAATGCCTTCCCAAGCAGGATGGATAGGAAGCATCCTCAGGAGAATATGGGAGCAGGGCACACTGTTAGCAAGGTCCCCACTGGTCTGCCACAGGAGGGGATCTGCAGCAGCCTGGGAAAACTGCTGAGGAGGGGGTATGTCTGGAGGAGAATGCAGGGACAGGGTGCAAGGATCCCTGGTGATTTTTAAAGTTCCAGGTGTTAAGCCTCACCAATTATTAGGCTTCTCTGGTTTTTAAAGCCAAATGGTATAGGGATTCATCTTCCCTATGCAGGTTGCCTTGGTATGGCGGTCCAGTCCTCTCCCCTCTCCATGTCTACCAGTCCTTCCCCCCCACAGACAGTCCCACAGGTCTGTTTGGCTCCTGACCACATCTCTGACCTTCCTATCCTCTTCTCTATATTTAGCTGTAGAGAATCTGTTCTGCCAGTCTTGGAGTTGTTTTACGGGTTATTCGCACTGATGTGAGTGTTATCTAGTTGTATGTGTGGGACAAGGTGAGCTTAGTATCCTCCTACTCCACCATCTTTCCTGGAAATCTACTGTTAGTTTTTAAAAGTTACAAAACATTCAATAAACTAATATGCTATTTTGTAAATATGTATATTTGTGTATTCTTTATCTTTGTGGTAAGACCAAGGGGTGGTTAAACGTATATAGGAATACAACTCAAAGATTTAAATAGGTATGTTCTTGAAACCTTGGCCTCCTTTCCGCCTCTATGCCACTGCTCACATTGTGCTTCTACCAAAGCCTTCAACACCTGGATCAAAACGCTCTTCCCTACAGAAGCTGTGCCTGATTGTGTGTGCTTTCCAGGACACATCCCTAGCTCCGCCCACCAAAATCACTGTTGTGTTATGTGTACTAGAACTGTTTTACCAGCCTTAAAAAAAAGTTAGTGACAAACAAGCAGTGAGCGAACAGATAAAGTTCCTGACTGCATGAAGTTTATAATAATCACAGTGAGGAAAAACATACAGTAAGGAAACAGGTAAATATATCTCACGACTGATAATAATAGCAGCTATGGGTAGAGACATAGTTAAGGGAACAGGGAAATGTGGCACCTGGGTGGTGCAGTTGGTTAAGCATCCAACTCTTGGTTTTGGCTCAAGTCATGATCTCAGGATCATGAGATGGAGCCTCACGTTGGGCTCCATGCTCAGCGCAGAGCTCAGAGCCCACCTGAGAATCTCTCTCCCTCTCCCTCTGCCCCTCCTGCTTATTCTCTCTTTCTCCTGCAAATAAATAAATAAATAAATAAATAAATAAATAAATAAATAAATCATTTTGAAAAAAGAAGTTAGTGAGATGTAAGAGAAAGACAGGGGATTGTTTTTTTGTATAAGGAGTCAGAAAGGGCCTTTCTGGCAAGAAGAAGATTGAGCAGACATCTGAAAGAACAACATGCAGATTAAATGCATTCATATCTGCAAAGCACTTAAAATAGACTTTTCCCATTGTGAGCACAGTATAAGTGCTCTCTCTCCTTACGGGAAGAGCATTTCCAACAGAGGAGTTAGCAAGTGCAGAGACCCCAAGGTAGGAATGTCCTCAGCATCTTTAAGAAACTACAAGGAAATCTGAATGGCTAGAGTTGAGTGACTGAAGACAATGTAAGGAAAGTGATGTGTTCAGAGAAGTAATGGGTTCAGGGAGTAGGGGAGCAGATTATAGAACTTAAAAGCCTATAGTAAGTACTCTGGCTTTTATTCTAAGTGAGGAAGTTGTTGGAGAGATCGAAGTCAAGCAGTTAAATGATTTGACTTAAATTTTTAATGGATCACTCTTCTTACTGTATTGAGCTTAAAATGAAGGGGGTGGGCAGTGGCAAATGCCACCAGTTAGAAGCAGGAAAGTTTGGTGGCAATTGCAATAATCTGATGAGAGAAGATGGAGGATTTGGACCAGAACGGTGATGGAGGAGGTGGTGGTAAGAAGTGGTCAGATTCTGAATATATTTGGAAGGTGAATTCAACAGGATTTGTTTATAGATTAGATGAGCAGAATGAGAAGATTCAAGGATGACTCTAACGTTTTTTGTTTTGTTTTATTTGTTTGTCATTTGCATGGACAATTGGAAGAATGGAGTAGCTTTCTATGAGATGCAGAAGACAGTGGGAGACGAAGATTTGGGTTTTTAGGGGGTGGAAGCTGGAAATCAGGAGTTCAGTTCGGGTCATATTAAGTTCAAGGTAGCTACTAGACTTCCAAGGAAAGGTATTGAGTGTGCGACTAGATACTCAGTTAAGGATGGGTAAGCAATTTCCCCCTTTATATGATGTCCTGATGTACAGGGAGAGATCCAAGAAAGAGAGATGAACTGAGTTATTGCTAGCTTGTGGCTTGTGTTTAAAAGCCATGAGACTAAATTAATTCACATAGGGAATAAGTATGGAGAGAAAAGCAGGGAAGTTAAAGGACTAAGTCCTGGGATACTCTAATGCTTAGGGATCAGAAAATGAGGTAGAAGAGAAACTAGAACAGGAAGTGGAGAGCCAATAAAAAAGCTCAACGTTTTTCTGTAAAAAAACAGAGGAAAGAAGAAGCAACTATTGGGAAATGAGGAACCAAGAAAGGGTCAGGTTGTTTAATGTGAGAGAAATTACAGTATGTTTGTAGGCTTGTATTGGTTTGCTAGGGCTACCAGTATTATAGACTAGGAGGCTTAAACAACAGAAATGTATGTTCTCATAGTTTTGGGGGATAGAGTTCCATGGTGTCAGCAGGACTGGTTTCCTCTACGGCCTCTCTACTTGGTTTGCAGATGGCCATTTTCTCCTTGTGTCTTCACACAAGTCTCTCCTCTTTGTATGTCTGTGTCCTGATCTTCTCTTATTATAAGGACAACAGTCATATTGGATTAGGGCCCACCCTAATCACCTTGTTTTAACTTGATTACCTCCTTATTGGTCCTATCTCTAAACACAGTCACATACTGAGATACTAGGGATAGCTAGGACTTCACATATGAATTTGGGGGACACATCAATCAGCCTATAAAAAAAGCTGTTGAGAAAAATGCCAGGGCAAAACACTGAAACAAAGTCCTTGAATAGGCAAGCAGGGTCAGGATCAGGTCTACAAAAGGAGGGGCAGAATGAAGACAGAACATGGATAGTTCATTCGTACTAATAAGAGAAATCAGAGTACCTTAATACAGTTACAGGTGGATGGGTACATGTGGTGGGGAACACACAGTTCTCTTTTAATTTCCATTTTCTTAGTGAGCTAGGCAGCAAGGTCATCACCAGAGCATATCACTGGAAAAGAGGTGTTAGAAATTGAAGAGATAACAGAAGGTCTATAGTGATCATTTCAGAGAGTAGAAGCATGAATGGACTCTAGGGAGATGTGGTATGGTAGCTGGGCATCACCACAGAGCCACTTGAGGTTAGCCAACCTGAATTACAAGTGAGACCAGTAGGCAGGGATGTATTTAGCTCTCATGGTGTTCTGCTGCAAAAGTTCAGATCCAGAGTAGACAAAGAATTAGATTAAACCAGGAATGGTAAGGAAGAGGTAGTCTGCCAGACAAGTGTGACAAATGTAAACTGGAATAAGGGATTTGCCGGGTAATAATGATGACAAGCAATGGCATCTTTGCTGGTAGGAAGATACATTAGTTTTCTGGGTCTGGTGTAACAAAGTACCACAAACTGGGTGGTTTAAACAACAGAAATTTATTGTGTCGCAGTTCTGGAGGCCAGAAGTTCAAAATCAAGGTGGCAGAATAGGTTCTTTCTGAGGGATATGAGGAAAGAGTCTGTTCCAGGTCTCTCTCCTTAGTTTTTAGATGGTTATCTCCATGTTAACGTGGCATTCTCCCTGTGGGTGTCTGCCCTCAACATGTCCCTTTCTATAAGGATGTCAATCATATTGGATTAGAACCCATACTGATGACCTTACTTTAATTTGATTATTTCTATCAAGGTCCAATTAAGGTATAATTCTGAGTACTAGGAAGACTTCAACATATGAATTTGGAAGGGACACAATTCAACTCATAACAGAAAGGAAACCAAGACATAGGTCAGGCACAGGATAAAGACACCTTAAAAATGGTAGCTCATCCATCCACCTTAGGAAATGAAAAAGAAAGGGAAAATTAAAGGCAAAGTAAGCAGAAGAAAAGAAATAATAGGAATTATTGAAATCAGTGAAATCAAAAACAGGAACTCAACAGAGAAAATCAATAAAATGAAACCTGGTATTTGAAGAGATTGATAAAATTTTTTTTTATTTTAATGAAGAGATCAATAAAATTGATAAGCCACTCACAAGGCTAACTAACAGAAAAAGAGAGAAGACACAAATTGCCAATATCAGAAATGGGAAAAATAGACATCATTACTGCTTGTGGATATTAAACAGATAAATAAAGGAATACTGTGAATAATTCTATGCCCCCAAATTTGATAACTTAGATAAATGGACCAATTCCTTCAAAGATACAATTTGCCAACTCATACAAGAAGAAACAATCAGAATAGGTTTATATCTGTTAAGAAACTGAATCAACAATTAATAACCTCCCAAAACAAAAAGTGCCAGCCCCAGATAGTTTCACCGTTGCATTCTACCAAACATTAATGGAAAAATTATATCAATTCTCCATAATCTCTTTCAGAGGATAGAATCAGAGGGGATACTTTCTAATTTATTCTATGAGGCCAGTATTACCCTTATACCAAAACCAGACAGACGGTATTAGAAAAGAAAACTACAGAGCAATATCTCTCATGAACATAGACGCAAAAATCCTCCACAAAAAATTAGCAAATTAAATCCAACAAAAGAATTATACAAAATGACCAAGTGGGATTGGTCCCAGGTATGCAAGACTGGTTCAACATTCAAAAATCAACTAACCCATTACATCAACAGGCTAAAAGAGAAAAATCACACAGTCATATCAATAGATGCAGAAAAAGCATTTGACAAAATCAAACACCTATTTATGATAAAAACTCTCAGTCAACTAGAAATAGAGGGAACTTCCTCAACTTGATAAAGATTATTTACCAAAAAACCTATAGCTAACATCATTTTTAACCATGAGAAACTCAAAGCCCCACTAAGATTGGGTACAAGGCAAGGATGTCCCCTCAATCTCTCTTTCTCAACATCATACTGTAAATTTTATCTAACACAATCAGAGAAGTAAAATAAAGTAAATAAAATGTATGTAGATCGGGAAAGAAATACAAAACTGTTTTTGTTCACAGGTGACATTATCATCTATGTGGAAATCTGAACAAATCAACAAAAAAACTCCTGGAACTCATAAGCAATTATAACAAGGTTGTAAGATACAAAGTAAATATATAAAAGTCAATTGCTTTCCTATACACCAGCAATAAACAAGTGGCATTTAAAATTAAAAACATAATACTATTTACATTAGCACCTCAAAAAATTATATACTCAGGTATAAATCTAACAAAATATATACACAATCAATATGAGGAAACTATAAAAATCTGATGAATGAAATCAAAGAACTAAATAAATGGAGAGATATTTCACGTTTGTGGATAAGAAGACTCAATATTGTCAAGATTTTAATTTTCCCCAACTCGATCTATAGAGTCAATGCAATATCAACCAGAATACTAACAAATTATTTTGGGAATACTGACAAATTGATTCTAAAGTTTATATGGAGAGTCAAAGATCCAGAATAGCAAACACAATATTGAAGGAGAACAAAGTTGGGGGACTAACATTACCTGACTTTGAGACTTATTATAAGGCTATAGTAATTAAAACACTATGATATTGGCAAAAGAATAGGAAAATAGATCAATAGAACAAAATAGAGAGCCCAGAAATAAACCCACAAAAATAGAATCAATTCATCTTTGATGAAGGAGTAAAGGTAATAAGATGCAAAGTCTTTATAGCAAATGGTGCTGGAACAATAGGACAGCCACATGCAAAAAAATGAATCTAGACACAGACCTTACACACTTCACAAAAATTAACTCAAAATTAACCAAAATTTTATAAAGAGGACCAGATTAGCTCAAAGAAGATTATAAAAATTCCTATCCTAGAAGACAACAGAAGAAAACCTAGATGACTTTGGGTGTGGAAATGACTTTTAAGATACAACACTAAATGCACAATCCATGAAAAAATTATTGATAAGCTGGACTTCATTAAAATTTAAAACCTCTACTCTGCCAAAGGCAATGTCAAGAGAATGAGAAGATTAGCCACAGAGTGGGAGAAAACATTTACAAAAGACATATCTAGTAAAGGACTGTTATCCAACATATACAAAGAACTCTTAAAACTCAACAATAAGAAAACAATCTGATTAAAAAATAGGCCAAAGACTTGAACAGACACCTCAGCAAAGAACATATACAGATGGCGAGCATATGAAAAGATGCTCCACATCATTTGTCATCAGGGAAATGCAAACTAAAACAACATGATAACACTCCATATCCATTAGAATGGTCAAAATCTAACACACTGACAACACCAAATGTTTGTGAGGATGTGGAGCAACAGGAATTCTCATTCACTGATGATGGGAATGATGATGGGATTGGAACATTGTTTAAATTTTTCTTATAAATTTAAATATATAATTCAGTAATCATGCTCATTGGTATTAACCAAAAGGAGTTTAAAACAAACCTGCCACACAAAAACTTGCACACAGATGTTTATAGCAGCTTTATTTATAATTGCTAAAATTGGTTTTTTTTAATAATAGTATTTTTTATTATATTGTGTCACCATAGAGTACATCCCTGGTTTTTGATAAAATCTGTAATCAACCAAGATACCTTTCAGAAGATGAATGAATTAATAAACTGTGGTACATCCAAACAATGGAATATTGTAGTAAAAAGAAGTGAGTTATCAAGCTATGAAAAGATGTGGAGGAAACTTAAATGTGTATTATTAAGTAAAAGAAGCAAAACTCAAAAAACTACATACTGCATGATTCCAACTATATATGCCATTCTGGAAAACTATGGAGACAGTAAAAGATTACTGGTTGCCAGGAGTTGGAGGTAGGGAGGTAAAGAAAAGAGAAATTTTAGGGCAAACTACTATGTAGGATACTATAATGATGGATACATGTCATTATACATTTGTCCAAACCCATAGAATGTACAACAAGACTGAACCCCAATGTATACTATGGACTTTGGATAATTATGATATATTAGTGTAGATCCATCAATTGTAATAAAGGTACCATTCTGGTGGGAAATGTTGAAAAATGGGGAAGGCTATATACATGTGGGGGGCAGAGGGTATATGGGAAATGTACTTACCTTCCTCTTGATTTTTCTATGAATCTAAAACTATTCTTAAAAAAAATAAGTCTTTTTTAAAAAGAAAAATTAATGGATTGTTGGTCCTAGCAGGGTTTGAAGAATTTTTGGAGTTAAGGACAAGAAGGAGGGAAATGAGAAGATAGGACGGAAAGAGGAAGAGTGAAATGCTTATAAAGTTTTGTTCAATTATGCTGGGAACATTTGTATACAACTCAGTCAATAGCTCACATCAGTAGATACCTCTCATCAACCCAGAATTTCCTGTTTTCTCTGCCATTTTTCTCAAGTGGACTTCTGTGTTTACTTTCCAATCAACCTGATTTTTTACTAGAAGAAGTTTCAGTAAAATCTCGACAGACAACTCTGAAGATTTCTTTGACCACTCAGCAGAAAAAAAAGTTGCTGTACAGAGACCTGGAGAAATCTAAGATGTCAACCATGTGCCAGATGGTGAATGATACATTGAAGAAGCCCTTCCAGAAGCATCAGGAAATCAGACAACTCTCCTTTCCATACACAAATTTCCTCCTCTGTGTCAGACAACCCACTAGCATTGCTGTGGTTCAACAAATAGTCATTGAGTTCCTACTATGTTTCAGGCACTGTCCCAGGTGCTAGGGAGTAGTAGGTACCAAGGTAAGTAAAACATAGTGCCTGCCTATAGAAGCTTTTAGCTTCACTAAGAGAAAGCAAAAAGAACTAAGGTAAATTAACAAAAATTATAAAAACATAGAGTAGGAAAAGTGGCATAACATAGACACAAAATAGCATGAGGATGACAGAAAACTATAGGGACCAAAAGTGGGATTGGGAATTAAGAAAAGTTTTGTGAATGAGGTAATATTTGAGGCACAACTTGAAGAATAAAGAGACTTTCAATGGCAGAAGTCTGTGTGTCTGCACGAGTCAAGACACAGAGGCTGAAATCTGTGGAACATGTTTGAGGCATGACAAGTAGTTTAATTTGCTTGGTGTCAGAAGAGCCTAGATGCACATGCGCATAACCCAGAATGTAATTAGAAACATCTGGTGGTTTTGAGAAGGTAGAAGATATGATCAGAAGACGATCACATGAAGAATATTCTTTTTTTTTTTTTACATCCCTTTTTTCACCTACTTCTTTTTTTTTTTTTAATGATTTTTTATTATATTATGTTAGTCACCATACAGTACATCCCCGGTTTCCGATGTAAGGCTCGATGATTCATTAGTTGTGTATAACACCCAGTGCACCATGCAATACGTGCCCTCCTTACTACCCATCACCGGTCTATCCCATTCCCCCACCCCCCTCCCCTCTGAAGTCCTCAGTTTGTTTCTCATAGTCCATAGTCTCTCATGCTTCATTCCCCCTTCTGATTACCCCCCCTTTCTTTATCCCTTTCTTCCCCTACCGATCATCCTAGTTCTTATGTTCCATAGATGAGAGAAATCATATGATAGTTGTCTTTCTCTGCTTGACTTATTTCACTTAGCATTATCTCCTCCAGTGCTGTCCATGTTGTAGCAAATGTTGAGAACTCGTTCTTTCTGATAGCTGAGTAATATTCCATCGTATATATGGACCACAACTTCTTAATCCAGTCATCTGTTGAAGGGCATCTCGGCTCCTTCCACAATTTAGCTATTGTGGACATTGCTGCTATGAACATTGGGGTGCATATGGCCCTTCTCATGAAGAATATTCTGACAAAAGAACCTAAAATGGGCTAGAATGGAAAGTTCAATGGGCAGAAAGAAGAGTTGAAAGGTGTCCTTATGATTAAAGCAGGGGTGGGTGTATGGGGATGGACAAGAGAGTACTGATTGCAGAATATTGCAGAACTGGACTCCATGTGACTTGATAATTTACTGGATGTGGGGGACAGTAAATGAGGAGTTGGAGAAGACACCAAGGTTCCGAACCAGAGGACTCAGAGAACATAGAGCTATTCTCAGATATAGGAAGGCCAAACGGTTTGGAAACCAAAGCTGGTTTCAGTTAATTGTTTTGAACTTGCTGAATTAAAGATGATTGAAGACAGCCAAGTGAAGTTAACTAGCAATCGAGTCAGAAATATGGGATCAGAGACAGGAAAAGTAGATAGGGCTGAAGAGTCAGAAATTTGGGTCTTTTTCACAGAAGAGCTGGTTAATATGGATAAAGTGTGATAACAGAACTTTAGTTAGAAAAGACTTATGGAGAAAGAGATGGAAGAGATGGATACAAAAGAGAGAAGGTTAAAGAAGGGAAGCAAGTGAGGGAGGGGCGCTCAACAACGTCACACGCTGAAAAGTTATAGATACAAATAGGAACAGAAAACAAAGTGCTGAACTTTGTTAGTAGAACAATGAGAAAACCTCAAGACATCAGGGAAACACACAATCCTGTAACATCAACTGGGGCCTGTCTTGCTATATTTCAATGAAAAGCTATCAACCTCTGATTAAGAGCATGGAATCTGATTAAGAGCATGGCTGTGTGAGTTGAAATTCCTGTGTGGTCACTTAAAAGCTCTTGGCCAAGCAAGTCAAGCTTTCTTCTTTATGAAAGGAAGCCTTATATAAGACGAACCTTATCTGTGTCATCTGTAAGAAATGCAGGATTTCTTCAGTGATCTTAGGTATTATTATTGATAATGTTCATTGTTCTGAATGAGCTGGACACTTAGATATTCCATATAGTTCATTACACCATGATGATTATAATATAATCATAGAGAAGAACTATATAACACAAAGGGAACTCATACATATTTCTTATAGGTTAGACACACATTCTAGTCAATATGTGTGACATTCTCTCATTCCTCCACTTGCTTTCATTCCCAAACCAAAAATTATCAAACCAAACCAAACCAAACAAAAACCCCCACAGAGTACAAAGGCAAGAAATTCTTATTCAATGGGAAAAAAATAGATTACCTTTTTAAAAAGTAATAGGGTCGCCTGGGTGGTTCAGTCCATTAAGTGTCTATCTTCGGCTTAGGTCATGATCCCAGGGTCCTGGGATCAAGCCACGCCTCCAGCTTCCTGCTCAGGGGAGTCTGTTTCTCCCTCTCCTCCCACCTTGTGTTCTCTCTCGCTATCTCTGTCCCTCTCTCTCTCAAATAAATTTAAAATTTTTTTAAAGTTATAGGGCTTCAGAGGGGAGAGGGGTGGGGGACTGGGATAGGCCGGTGATGGGTATTAAGGAGGGCACATATTGCACGGTGCACTGGGTGTTATATGCAAATAATGAATCATGGAATATTACATCAAAAACTAAGGATATACTGTATGGTGACTAACATAACATAATAAAAATTATTATATAAAAAAACCAATATTCCCTAATAAATCTACAAAATGGAAAAAAAAATAATAAAATAACATGTGTTAACTCAAAAAATAAAAATAAAGTTACAGGATCGCATGGTTAGTATGGAAACAATTACAGTGCAGACTTATGAAGATGGTACTAACATAATTACAAATGAACATTTCAGAATATGGCAGGGAGACAAATATATCTGTTCCTTTTCTATTCAAATATGTGGGAAAGGGCAAATATGCTCCAATCGTCCGCCGAACCTGGACAACGTATAACTTAATAAATCAGATAAAGATATTTGGTGTTCCTCTTCTATAGTAAACTTAAGTGGTCATAAAACGCAAAATACTTTATCCCAAATGTACTACAGTTACATAGGCTTAAGACAAGGAGGAGAATGGAGTCTGTTTCCCTCTCATTCTTGCTTAATTGTGTTTAATGACTAAAAGGCAAGTGATAGTCCAGGCTGCCTCTAATATATTTATGGGGGGGTAAGAGAAGGGATCAGCCATCTTATTCTGCTTTTTAAGTAATTCTTATTAAGTAATTTGCAGTTGCATAGTGCGCACAATTTCAATGTTTGTTAAATTCCGGTAGGGATTCTGATCTTGCAGGAGGATATTTTTAAGTCAGGAGACGGAGGGCTTGCCTAGCACTACCCTCTCTGATGTGTGAAACTGTACTTCAAACAATGTTGAAAAGATGGGCTTAGCCATGTGCTGGGCTTCGGCCATGTTGTGGTATATAAATAATGGTTAGCTTGCCATCGTGAATCACACAAACTGTTAAAATACTAAAAAAGAAGGAAGTATGATAACTAGTTTCTCAAGCTCAGAAATGTTGACATTTGGGCTGATAAATGTTATCCTGTAGAAAGGGGAAAGAAGTTACACTATGCATATTAAGCTGTTTAGCGGTATCCTTGGCTTCTATCCACTAGATGCCAGTAGCACACTTTCCCCCACCCCAAATCATGACAACCAAAAATGCCGCTTGACATTGCCAAATGTCCCGAGGGGAAAACTTGCTCCTAGTTAAGAACCACTATAATATAGAAATAAAATCACAAATGATCTCTTGAAATTTTCTTTTGTTCAAAGTACTGTGCAAAAAATAATCACTTTTTTTATAATGAGGTTTCATAAACTGAAAATCCAAATTTCTCAATATTTGCCATATTGGAGAAAAGCTTTCTATGATTAGTCACCAAGTAGAAGCTATAATCCTGGAAGATTTCCCAGTCCCGGTATCATCAAGAGATTCACACAGATCATTCCATAACAAAACCCAGACATTCTGTTAAGTTTTGAAATACCCTCCCTTAACGTCAGATGTCTGTGATCAAAAGAACCCAAACAATACACACTTAAGATCTGAACTGCGGGACAAGAGTTACGGGGCAAGGGTTATAAAGAGGAATCTTATTAAGTTTACTTAATTCTACAGAGTAATTGCTGAAGAAATAACCTTGCACAATTCTTTTGAAAGAACAGCACAATATATTAAGTAGATAATCATCCTGCGTTATTAGCCTTGAGATGCTGTTAAATATGTGTGGGATAATAGGGTTCCCAGAGATTATGAATTACTGACACTTCATTTTTTTCTGTCTCAGAGTAATCAGCCTTTGGATTCATTCATAAAACAAAACAAAAAAAAAAAAACAAGACAAATCAAAAAACCCTAATCAAACATAGAAACTAAAAGAATTTGTAAAAGAAACCATGAGACTTTCTGGTTCTGGACTCACTTTATTTGGACCTCAATTTCTCATCAACTCTTGGCATTCAGATTACCTTATCTCTACTGACCCTTCCCAAATGAACATGCATATATTTTATATTTAAAATCCAAGTCACCTAATAGAAAATATTGGGAATGGTAAGAAATGGTGAGACCATATGTCCTACTTTGATACTCATTTTCATATTCAGATGTGTATAGGTTTGTTTCAGACAAGACAACAAAAATCTCTATCTGGAAGACTTAGGTTACATAGCGCCTGCCTTCTACCATAGTACAGAAAGAATCCCTTTTCTTCCATTATAACAAGGCCATAAGTTTATTACTCTGGGAAGAAAGAGCTTAGTATAGAGAAAGGGAAATCCCAAACCTCTGACCTGAGGAACTGTGGAAAGGAGATGTGAGCTAGAGAAAGTTCAGTTTTTCCAAAGATCTTCTATTCCTCCAAGAAACTTCATTTGTGGTTTTTTGTTGTTGTCAATACATATATAAGAATATAATATACAACTGAATTTTTGAAGGAGAGATGAAAAAGAATACATATCTGATAATTCAACTTGGCACATGAGTTGGCACATAGAAAATTCTGACTCAGTAAAGAGGAAACCTCCCAAACCAGAAAAACTAGAAGACTCCACCCAGACTCCTTCTTCTCAAGGTGGTAAGTCTTTATCAGGTTGCCAGTACCATTAGAAAAGCTCAGAATATGGCTATATTCAAACACAGATCCACAATATCACTTTGGCCATAATTTTGGCTAAAACCATTAGCTGCTGTCTTATTTTTTACAATGAAATGATTCTATGAATTTAAAAGAATTTATTATTCAGAATTTTTTCTCCTTGGAAACAGACCAGCTGAATTGCAGACAAATCTCTGCTGACAAGAATGAAAATGCATCCCTAGCTTTAAAAAGGCAAAAACTGTGCTCTTCACTATAAGGCATTGCCCAAACTTTGTTTTAATTTCCCTGTACAAGAATTTCATATATGCATTACAATTAGTTCTACTAGCCCTTTATCTGTTATGTCATTTGCAAATATCTTCTCCCATTTCGTAGGTTCCCTTTTAGTTTTTGTTGACTATATCTTTGCCATGCAGAAGCTCTTTGTTTTTTTTTTTTGTTTTTTTGTTTTTTTTTTTTAAAGATTTTATTTATTTATTCGACAGAGATAGAGACAGCCAGCGAGAGAGGGAACCCAAGCAGGGGGAGTGGGAGAGGAAGAAGCAGGCTCACAGCAGAAGAGCCTGATGTGGGGCTCGATCCCATAACGCCGGGATCACGCCCTGAGCCGAAGGCAGATGCTTAACCGCTGTGCCACCCAGGCGCCCCCATGCAGAAGCTTTTTGAAGCATGAAGTCCCAATAGTTCATTTTTGCCTTTGTTTCCCTTGCCTTTAGAGACATGTCTTGCAAGAAGCTGCTGAGCCTGAGGTCAAAGAGGTTACTGCCTGTGTTCTCCTCTAGGATTTTGATGGATTCCTGTCACACATTTTGGTCTTTCATCCATTTTGAATTTATCTTTGTGTATGGTGTAAAAGAATGGTCCAGTTTCATTCTTCTGCATATGGCTGTCCAATTTTCCCAGCACCATTTATTGAAGAGACTGTATTTTTTCCATTGGATATTTTTTCATGATTTGTCAAAATTTAGTTGCCCATATAGTTGAGGGTCCATTTCTGGGTTCCCTTTTCTGTTCCATTGATCTATGTGTCTGTTTTTGTGCCAGTATCATGCTGTCTTAATGATCACAGCTTTGTAACATACTTTGATGTCAGGCATTATGATGTCCTCAGCTTTGGTTTTCTCTTTCAATATTCCCCGGCTATTCAGGGTTTTTTTGGTTCTATACAGATTTTAGGATTGTTTGTTCCAGCTCTGTGGAAAATGTCGATGGTATTTTGATACGGATTGCACTGAATGTGTAGATTGCTCTGGGTAACATAGAAATTTTAACAATGTTTATTCTTCTAATCCATGAGCATGGAATGTTTTTCCATTTCTTTGTATCTTCCTCAATTTCTTTCATAAGTGTTCTGTAGTTTCGAGAGTACAGACCCTTTTCCTCTTTGGTTAGGTTTATTCCTAGGTATCTTATGGGTTTTGGTGCAATTATAAATTGGATCGATTCCTTAATTTCTCTTTCTTCAGTCACATTGTTAGTGTATAGAAATGCAACTGATTTCTGTGCATTGATTTGTATCCTTTTTTTAATAATATTTTTTATTATATTATGTTAGTCACCTTACAGTACATCCCTAGTTTTTGATGTGAAGTTCCATGATTCATTACTTGCGTATAACACCCAGTGCACCATGCAATACGTGCCCTCCTTAATACCCATCACCGGCCTATCCCATTCCCCCACTCCTTCCCCTCTCTGAAGCCCTCAGTTTGTTTCCCAGAGTCCATAGTCTCTCATGGTTCATTCCCCCTTCTGTTTCCTGCCACATTGCTTAATTGCTGTATGAGTTCTGGCAATCTTGGGGTTGAGTCTTTTGGGTTTTCCACATAAAGTATCACATCACCTGTGAAGAGAGAGTTTGACTTCTTCTTTGCCAATTTGAATGCCTTTTATTTCTCTTTATTGTCTGATTTTTGAAGCTAGGACTTCTAGTACTACATTGATCAAGAGTGGTGGATATTCCTGTCATGATCCTGACCTTATGGGAAAAGCTCTCAGTTTTTCCCCATTGAAAATGATATTCGTTGTGCTTTTCATAGATGACTTTTATGATATTGAGATATGTTCCCTCTATCCCTATACTTTGAAGAGTTTTAATCAAGAAAGGATGTTGTATTTTGTCAAATGCTTTTTCTGCATCAATTGAGAGGATCATATGGTTCTCGTCTTTTCTTTTATTAACGTGCTCTATCACATTGATTGATTTGTGAATGTTGAACCACCCTTGCATCCCAGGAATAAATCCCACCTGGTCATGGTGAATAATCCTTTTAATTTGGGTCCTTTCTCTTTTCTTTTGGATAAGTCTAGCCAGAGGTTTATCAATCTTATTAATTCTTTCAAAGAACCAGCTTCTAGTTTCATTGATCTGTTCTACTGTTCTTCTGGTTTCTATTTCATTGATTTCTGCTCTAATCTTTATTATTTCTCTTCTCCTGCTTAGGCTTTATTTGCTGTTCTCTCTCCAGGTCCTTTACGTGTAAGGCTAGCTTGTATTTGGGACTTTTCTAATTTTTTTGAGAGAGGCCTTTATTGCTATGTACTTCCCTCTTAGGACCACCTTTGCTGTATCCCAGAGGTTTTGAACCAATACGTTTTCATTCTCATTCATTTCCATGAATTTTTTAAGCTTTTCTTTAATTTCCTGGTTGACCCATCCATTCTTTAGCAGGATGCTAGTGTTTGAGTGCCTTCTGAATTTCCTCCTGTGACTGAGGTCCAGTTTCAAGTATTGTGGTCTCAAAATATGCAGGGAATAAACTCAATCTTTTGGTATCAGTTGAGATCTGATTTGTGACCCAGTATGTGATGTATTCTGGAGAAAGTTCCATGTGCATTTGAGAAGAATGAGTATTCTGTTGTTCTAGGATGGAATGTTCTATATATATCTGTGAAATCCATCTGGTCCAGTGTGTCATTCAAAGCCCTTGTTTCTTTGTTGATCTTCTGCTTAGATGATCTGTCCATTGCTGGTATCCAAGATCTATAAAGAGCTTCTTAAACTCAACACCCAAAAAACAAATAATCCAGTCAATAAATGGACAGAAGACATGAATAGACACTTCTCCAAAGAAGACATACAAATGGCTAACAGACACATGAAAAAATGCTCCACATCACTTGCCATCAGGGAAATACAAATCAAAACCACAATAAGATATCACCTCATACCAGTCGGAATGGCTAAAATTAATAAGACCGGGAACAACAAATGTTGGAGAGGATGTGGAGAAAGGGGAATCCTCTTACACTGTTGGTGGGAATGCAAGCTGGTGCAGCCATTCTGGAAAACAGTATGGAGTTTCCTCAAGAAGTTAAAAATAGAGCTACCCTACAACCTAACAATTGCACGACTGGGTATTTACCCCAAAGATAAAGATGTAGTGAAAAGAAGGGGCACATGCACCCCAATGTTCATAGCAGCAATGCCCCAAATAGTCAAATTGTGGAAGCAGCTGAGAGATGTCCTTCAACAGATGAATGGATAAAGAAGATGTCGTTCATATATATGATGGAATATTACTCAGCTGTAAGAAAGGATGAATACCTACCATTTACATCAACATGGATGGAACTGGAGGGGATTATGTTAAGTGAAATAAGTCAATCAGAGAAAGACAATTATATGGTTTTACTCATATGTGGAATATAAGGAATTTCTCAGAGTATCATAGGGACATGGAAGGAAAAATTGAATGGGAAGAAACCAGACAGAGAGTCTTGACTCCAGGAAACAAACTGAGGGTTGTGGAAAGGGAGGTGGGTGGGGGAATGGGGTAACTGAGTGATGAACATTAAGGAGAGCATGTGATGTGATGAGCACTGGGTGTTATACACAACTAATGAATCACTGAACACTACATCAAAAACTAATGATGAATTATATGTTGGCTAATTGAATGTATAAATAAATAAATAAACAAAACAAAACAAAATTATGTCTTAGTGTGTAGCAGACTCACGGATGAGGCCCAAAAGTAAAGAACCAAAATTGGCAAAGATGTCTGACTATATGGAGTAGAACTCAGAGGCTTGCCCTGAAGGTTTTTTCCAGAGGCTTTGGAAAATCTCTATTATTACCACAGAACCTTACTTTTTCTACCTTTTTATACCCTACTCCCACCCCTTGCCAGATGTCCCACAGCTTTCAAAACATCCTGATAATTTTTTTATATAGTACTACATATTTTTATTGGGATCTTTCAGCGTACTAGGTTTTGTTTAGAGCTCTTGGGTTTTCATTGTTTGGGTTGGGATTTTACTTTTATGAGGTGTTAGGGCAGAAGAGGGGGTGTGCTTTGTTTTTATTTTGATTGCTGCACACTCTTCTAACCCTTCCCCTGGTGTTGACCCTTCAGAAAAGATGATAATCTCATTTCCTGCATCTTGAGAGAAATTCTTAACAGGTCAAGAATCTTATCAGGTTTAGACAGTTATTTTAGCCTTCCTTTTCCTTCCCACTGACATTAAACCCAAGATGAGTCAAATGTGATGTGTTCCATGATTTCTTTGCAAATACCCTTGAAATAAGCACATGGTTTCAGTTCTGTTCTGAAATAGTCTGTTCCACAGAAATGCAGCTCTCTGCTCCTCCTTACTTGTCAACAGTGTATTTCTAAAAAGTATACCAAAGAAATCTTTTCACTGGGCATAACCTCAAAAAACTAAATTTAACCTGAAAGTAGATGACCTGAGTCATGTATAAGAAACCTTAAAATCTTCCTCCCAAGACCCATGGGGAAAGAAAGGGACAAAGAAAAATATAATTAAAAGTATTGTCAAAGCCATTTGCTTCCATACCCAAAATGGGAATCTACTTCTTTTCTGACTCTGAAGCTGGAAAAAGGGATGAATTTAACTGTGTAATCTTCTAGCCTACCCTTCTGGTTGGACCTGAACCAGCGTGACATGTAAGAAGTCTCACAGGAGAGTAGAACAGTAGTTTTCTGTATTCTTGGAACACCTGTTAAGAGGTTATAGGGGGTTTTATATACAGCAAGTAGAACTCCAGTTTTCTCTTGCTCTCAGTGTAAAAAAAAAAAAAAAAAAGCCTCATTAAAACATATCCTTTGCCAAAGTTTCACTGCTCAGAAGAGTCAGTGTAACTTTCAACCCTTAGGCATTCTGCAAATTGTGCTTTAAACCCTTCGAAGAGCCTTCTTGTAGATTCTGAGCTTAAATATATTTCCCATCATTTTCTAGGCTATAGTGATTTCTGAATTAATATCTATTTAACTACAATAGTGATTAAATAAGTTATTCTTTAATGAGCCAGCATATTATACACATACTTTGCTATCACCATATATATAAATAGCCATTTCGTAAGTGCAGCTGAGAGGTTAGCATAACAAAATGTTCAGGAAAGACAACAGGTAGCTAGAATATTTAAAATAGAATAAAGATATTACATATTCAGTTTTGGGAAACTTCCAAACAATATGGTAGACTAAGTTGACCCCCAGGATACTTCCATTCCACTACAAACACATAGAAATGGTGAATTTAAAAAATTATATTAAGAACAAAAGAAACTTAAGCTGAGAGTGAAAACAGGAAAGAGAATGTTCCATATGCTGGGAAAAAAGAGAGAACTCAAAACCAGAGTGATGAGCTGAAGACAAATGACCCATACAGTCTCAATCTCAGATACAGGTTGGGGCTTATGGTATTCAGGGAGGCACAATATAAGAACTCAGGCCCACGAAAAATGGAGGGATTGAATAAAGCTGGGAGCATGAAGGGCTGCCCCATATGTGAGATAAAGGAATGAGGGAACAAAATTCCTCAGTGCACTGACCTCAGCTAGCTTCAAGAATTCTATCTTCTTCCTGAGGCAGCAGATAATAGAAGAGTTATTTGCAAGTCATCAAAGTCTTAATCCCAACTCATGCTCAAGTATAGAGTCTAAATTCCACTCCCAAGTGGCACAGAAACCCAAGAGTGACACGACATAAATAATGGTCTGAAACATTGAAATCTGTAAAGTTCTGACTGATACAAACCCCAAAACACTCCATTAGGATACAAAGGCCCAGGGCCCGTAGGGCTCCGGAAGCAACCTCTGCTGCATATGAGCCAACAATAAACATGACAAATCATGAAAGGAACAAACCACCAAACAATGGGATAATTGGCAACTCAAGAATTACAGAAATAGATCCGTGTGAAAAAGTATTTAAAATAAATGCTTACAATATTCAAAAGTACAAAGAGAAGAAAAGAAACCTCAGGCAGCACCACTGTCTTCAGATTTTGAGCATGATTTTCTCCATCGAAGGACAGAGGAGAGGACAGGGAGTCCAGCTTTGAGGAAAGTGAATACGTGGTACTTGAGAAGAGCTCATTTGTCTGACCTGAATAAGTAGTTTGCTTTCAGAGGCTAGAATACCCACTTCAGCAAATGCTGTTAGTTCATACAAGTGACATCACGAATTATGTGGTTCAATAGTCTTTATCCTTGAGCTAGAGAAATTGCACGACAAGAGCAAAAAGACAACGCAATCTTTTTTGACTCTTTGGCAAACTTCATGCTGGTAGTTTCATTGGCCACGTACAAGCTTTCATCCTCTTCCAAAGGTGAGTTGAGGGGCCTTGGGAAGAGTTTTGATTCCTGTCTAGTAAAATTACTCATTTGTTGTAATTTTTTCCAGTACTGATAAACTCTAAAAAAAGTTTTGTTTTCACATCATGATGACCAAGTAGTTTCCTCTTTCCCTTGTTTCTGTATCTTCAAAGTAGAAAGAAATTCCCCAAGTAGAGCCAGGATTTCTATGCCTGTATAAGTCATCCCATAAACCCAAATTATAATCTTAGCCTTGTTCCTAACTAGTTGCCTGATCTTGGGCAAGTTTATACAACTGTGACATAGAAAAAAAAAAAGCATTTTTGCCTAAAAAGATTGTTGGAAGATTAAATGATACAATACAGTAGGAGATACATTCTAAGATCCCCAGTGGATGAAACCAGGGATAGTATCAAACCCTGTATATACTATCCTTTATCCTGTACATACATACTTATGATAAAGTTTAATTTACAAATTAGGCACAGTAAGAGATTAACAACAATAACTAATAATTATAACAATATGCTGTAATAAAAGGTATGTTTATATGGTTTCTCTCTCTGTCTCTCAAAATATCTTGTACTACTCACCCTTCTTCTTGTGATAATGTGAGATGATAAAAAGCCTGTGTGACGAGATGATGTGAGGTGAATGACATAAGCATTGTGACTTAGTGTTAGGTTAGTAATGACCTTCCAACAATACATCAGAAGGAGTATCATCTGCTTCCAGCCTCAGTTGACAGCAAGTAACTGAAACCACGGAAAGCAAAACCATAGGTAAGGTGGGACTACTGTAATCTCTGCAAACGCTGCTTTCTTGGCTGCCTGCCAGCTTTCAATCAATAATCTTCAAATACATTAGCTTGGTTCATCTATGAATCATAAACACTTTTCATCTAAAAAGTCATCAAAAACATATGCTAGAGCACTTGAGTTTGCACAATCTCTTTGGATTACCTCAATCCTCAATTAATTTATTTTATTGACTATTATTAAAATCTGGGTAATGTGTAGTTCAGCTATTGTTTAACCAGATATACAGGGAGAATGGGCTTCCAGAAAAATCTTAGAGACCACAATATTAACTACTTCTGGAACAAAAATTGAATATTTCCAGATGGTGGTTGATTTTCATTTCTTACAGATAAAATACATAACTGAGAACTACATTGTACTGACTACCTAAGAGAGTATCCACCCAACAAAAGTTTCTGTCACTGTCATAATGAATCTAATCATTTTCTTGAATACCGAAGAGAGTCTGACCCAGAATACAGAGCCAAATATGAAACCTAGGTGGTAGTGATTAATATAAAATCAGTGTTTAGTGTAATAGGCAATGTTGATGGAGAACAGCAAATTAAGTAACTATTATGGTATTAGGTTATAAAGATGAATTTCCATTTAGGAAAAAAACTTTGAGGCAAGACAAACCTAGTCATCATTATGAACTTATATATAGGAATAATTAGATGTCAAGAACCATGCATATTTGGTTGAAACTCAAAAAGCTTGAAAAATCACAGGGCTCCAGATTTCAACCTAAAAAACTTCAGAAAATCACAGAGGAATCCTGGCATTAACAGCCAAAACAGAACCAGAAAACAATGGCATTATCATGGGAAAAAACTATCCCTGATCACCTCTTTCAGGATTTAATACAAATTTCACCTCCATATAAAAAAATAATTTTTATATATATAAAATAAATAATTCTGTATTATTCCACTGGGAGATACATTGTATCATGTCATATATTTACCATTTCATATATCATGCCAAATCACTTCTAACACTAGAGGTCTAAAGTAATGATATATCTACAGAAATTATTGGAGATTCAGCCAAATTTTTATTACCGTACTTACTTGAATAGTCATGCTACCTTGATAGACACTCAAATCTTTCTTTGGAACTTTACTAAGAAAATAACAAAGAAATTCCATGCTCTTCTTTGACACTAAGTAAGATTGATCAGAAGATTTATTGACTATGTAAAGATCCAAGGAAAACTAAGCCTAAAATTTCTTCTGCTCAAAACTCTGAGAAGGCAGTGGAGAACAATAACAACAAGAAACCAAAAGAAGATGAAGAAACTCATCAAAACGATTCACAAAAATGTCTCCACCAATAGTTCTTAAATGATCAAGCTTTACTATCTGGAATCAATTGCCCTATGATGGAGAAACAGAATCAAGGTTGCTTTGTGATCATGTGGGCCAAGAAGAAAAGTAGGGCCAACTCCTGAAACATGCAGAGCTCTGTACAGAGATAAGAAAAGGTAAGGAAGATAAAGTAGATTATTTCTGACCAAAAATAAAATGAACAAGATTAGAAATTATATTTTGACCCACTCATAAACCATCAAACCTGTGGCAGGCCTAGAACTTAGTTCTTAGATGTCTGATATATAAAAGAAAGACAAGGGGTTCCTGGGTGGCTTAGTCGGTTAAGCGTCTGCCTTCAACTCAGGTCATGATCCTAGAGTCCTGGGATTGAGCCCCACATCCGGCTCCCTGCTCAGCAGAGAGCCTGCTCCTCCCTCAGCCCCTCACCCCACTCATGCTCTCTCTCTCTTTCTCAAATAAATAAATAAAATCTTAAAAAAAAAGATAAGCATATTATTACTGTATATAATCCCAATAGAATGTAAATTCCATGACGGCAGTGGCTTTCATCTATTTTGTACATTGCATGAAGTAGATACTTAGCTATCTATTGCATGTATGCATGGATAAAGTCGCTTTCCATTGAACTGCACCCTAATTTGGATGCCTCTCTCATCCCCTTTTAGGTTGACACCAGCCACATTCCAAACCTCTCAGATTTCAGAACTTGATTTGGGCAGGTGCTGTGGAAGCCCACCTTCCCCTCAGCAGGCTGAGGATCTATGACACATGGAAAGCACAACTCTATGGGTGCATATAATATAGATGTGAAATTTATTCCTGACCCAAGTTGAGGTCTAACTTACCCCTAAAATGTGAGTTATGAGGACTTTTATAGATGTTATAGTTTTTTAAAAAGTCTGTTTTTTATGGGCAAATAACCTTAAACAGAGTTTTTAAGTTATGGAGCTTGCCTTTCTTTATTTTCTGTTTTCCTTCCCTTTTTTTTTTTAAATAAAGAAACATAAATTCAAATGTATATAAGGAAAAGCAAAAGACCGATTTTGTATCTATTGAAATGATCATTTAATTTTTCTTTTTTCTTTTGGTAAAAAGGTGAATTGCATTCACTGGTTTTGAAGAATTAAAGTAACCTTGCATTTCTGGGATAACTGTCACTTTGTTTTTATGTAATATTTTCTTACACGTTATGGGATTTAATATGCTGAAATTTTATTAAGGATTTGGTATTTATGTTCATGAGGGATATTGGTCTGCAATTTGCTTTGCTTTTTTTGTAATATTTTTGACATGTTTTAGCATTGGGGTGGTGTTGGCCTCATAAAACAGGTTGAGAAGTATTCCTATCCTCGCCATTTTCTGAAAGAGCTTGTGTAAGATTGGCATTTCTTCTTTAAATATTTGCTAGAATTCCCCACTGAAACCATCTGAACCTGGAGTTTTCTCAGAGACAATGACCAGTTTTAGTGACACATTTTATTCTGCTCCAATTCACCTGAAAGAATGTACAATAAATACTTTCTCCTGGAATCTCATTTAAAATGTTTGAGCCACTGTTATTCAATAGACAATGATAGTGACCATGAATAATAACTGATGAATTACCAAGATCAAAAATTGACATGATGTTCATAGAAAAAAAATGTTCAATTTCCTGTTTTGGATGAAAGATGACCTGACTATACCAGAGAATTAGAGTCTGGTTAGGTAATCCAAACCCACATCCAGCAAGTCAAAGCTTAGGGACAACACTTCCAATGCTTTCCAGAGCATACTCGGTATAATTTGTCTTTTCTGTTCTTGGCACTCATGATTACCACCCATGTTCCTAATTTCCAGCAAAAATAAAACATCACTGAGACTGCCATGGCATTAAAATAGGTTCAATGAAGTAAAAACTGCCAATAGAAGGCAGATCTGGATTATTATAAACATATGTAATTTTTAATCCCCCATTTCCAAATCCCAATCCCTGTTAGATTTTCAGGATTTAATTTCACTCGTGTACATAACCAATGTATGCAGGTAACTCCATTAAGAAAAGATATATCTTTTGATTTGTCATTTTGTATTTTTCCATTCTCTATTATAAATCTCAATAAAGAATACAGGCTGGTGATGGGTAGTAAGGAGGGCACGTATTGCATGGTGCACTGGGTGTTATACGCAACTAATGAATCATCGAACTTTACATCAAAAACCAGGGATGTACTGCATGGTGACTAACATAATATAATTAAAAATATTATTATAAAAAAATTTAAAAAATAAATTTAAAAAATAAATTAAAAATAAATTTTAAAAAATTTAAAGAAAGAATATATATATTCTACCTGAAGGACTATAAAAAGGTCTTAGACTGAATGTATCAAAAACCATTCAAACGTATTTCTGTCAAAAGACAACATGAAAAAATGTTCAAAATCATTAGCCATCGGGGGAATTCAAATCAAAACCACACTAAGATACCACCTTACACCAGTTAGAATGGCAAAAATTGACAAGGCAAGAAACAACAATTGGTGGAGAGGATGTGGAGAAAGGGGATCCCTCCTACATTGTTGGTGGGAATGCAAGTTGGTACAGCCACTCTGGAAAACAGTGTGGAGGTCCCTTAAAAAGTTAAAAATTGAGCTACCCTATGACCCAGCCATTGCACTACTGGGTATTTACCCCAAAGATACAGACGTAGTGAAGAGAAGGGCCATATGCACCCCAATGTTCATAGCAGCAATGTCCACAATAGCTAAATCGTGGAAGGAACCGAGATGCCCTTCAACAGATGACTGGATTAAGAAGTTGTGGTCCATATATACAATGGAATATTACTCAGCAATCAAAAAGAACGCTTTCTCAGCATTTGCTGCAACATGGACGGCACTGGAGGAGATAATGCTAAGTGAAATAAGTCAAGCAGAGAAAGACAATTATCATATGGTTTCTCTCATCTATGGAACATAAGAACTGGGAAGATCGGTAGGGGAAGAAAGGGATAAAGAAAGGGGGGGTAATCAGAAGGGGGAATGAAGCATGAGAGACTATGGACTCTGAGAAACAAACTGAGGGCTTCAGAGGGGAATGGGACAGGCTGGTGATGGGTAGTAAGGAGGGCACGTATTGCATGGTGCACTGGGTGTTATACGTAACTAATGAATCATCGAACTTTACATCAAAAACCAGGGATGTACTGTATGGTGACTAACATAATATAATAAAAAAACATTAAAAAAAAAGACAAGGCATGGCCATTAAAAAATAAGGCTGAATTGTAATGAATGAACTAAAACACTATTCATTTCCTCTGTGGGCTGCATACTTATTCTAGTGAGTTTATGTACTCAGTTTATGTAGGGGTTGCTTCTCTTAGAATTGCCTTCAGAAGCTACCCCATCCTCCTGACAGTCCTCAGTGGAGTGATGTGGATTACTGTTAACAGATGAAAGTCATTAATGGCTGTGCTGGATATTCTCCATTAGCTCCTCCAGGGTTATTCTCCATGCCTCTCCACTCCGCTCTGTGTCCTGGGAGACTGATCTGTATGGGCTCTATTAGGTTTCCTGGCTTTCTGGCTTTCTCTCAAGTTTAGCCAAAAGGAAGCACCAATAGAAATTTGAAAGCAAAGAGGAGAATGAGCTCAGAAATGTGGCTGCCTTCCTCCCCTAAGTTCCCCAGGTCCAGTGGGAGAGCTCTCGCCTACATCTCTTTCTGCATCCTGATACCAAACCCCTCCTTTTATCCCTTTCAGGCCCAGGGAGCATAAGGACTCCCCCATTCCCTGTTGGTTTCCCATTGTCCTATTCACATCTTCTGTAAATAGATCCTTTATTAAAGACTCCTCGATCTCTCTTTCTCTCTCTCTCTCTCTCTCTCTCACACACACACACACACACACACATACACACACACACACACACACTATGTGAGCCAGCAATAAGCTTCTTGCCTAACCCTAATAAAGGAGTCCAGTCTGCCAAACAAGATAGATGATCAAGCTGGGTGATATGTATTTTAGTACAAAAGAAAGGCTGTATAATCATGACAGTAATTTTTTGGCATTTCCCATTCATTGGTTCTGCAGTACTTTCCAAAAGAAAAGTTCCAAAATTATTTAGAGCAGGGACATCATATTCCAAACATCTAATCTCCAAAGGGGACTACTTTGATGGAAGCACTATTCATTTTGCTGTTCAGGTTCTCGGTGTTGTTGTTTTTAAACATCTGATGACATTATCATCACATTTTATATCTGTTCATCCCTTCACACACACACACACACACACACACACACACACACACACACACACAAATAGGTACCTTGGAATTGCTGAGCGCATAATCAAATTTTGGGGCTATACAGGTCCAGATAGTAAAAACAGGAAATAGCTTATTACTAGAAAAATAGAGGGAGAGAGATAAATTGAGATAGAGAGATCTTGAGGATAGACTGGACATCATGGGGTATTGAGAAAGAAATAAGATTGTTTCCAAAAAAACATACTTCATTAAGTAGACATAGGTAAAATTATTTTCATGTTGTGAGGGGCAAGTGTTTAGGTAAAACAAGCATACGCTGGAAGAATCATTGATTTCCTTGAACTCTTTCAGAATTAGTTTTCTTTTTTAGAATATTAATATTTAAGACAAAAACTTGAAACCTAACCAGGTGGCTAATTCTCTCTTTGGAGCCAGTTAATTTCATAAAGCTGGTGTTGAGCTATTCTTTTTCTTTTCTCTGTACATAATGTACTACATTGAGTTGTTACTGTGGCTTAAAAATACATGACAAACATATTGAATGTTCCCAATGTTTTTAATTTAGATTTGCACAATCATAGAAATTAGAGATGGAAAAACTAGGATTCTTCCTCTTAATATGAACCGTAGTCCTTGGTCCAGGCTTAATTCTCTTTTTCTGATTAACAAACCTATGGGGCGCCTGGGTGGCACAGTGGTTAAGCGTCTGCCTTCGGCTCAGGGCGTGGTCCCGGCGTTGTGGGATCGAGCCCCACATCAGGCTCTTCCGCTATGAGCCTGCTTCTTCCTCTCCCACTCCCCCTGCTTGTGTTCCCTCTCTCGCTGGCTGTCTCTATCTCTGTCAAATAGGTGGATAAAATCTTAAAAAAAAAAAAAAAGAAAAGAAATGTTAACATTTAAAAAAACAAACAAACAAACAAACCTAGAGCCAGAGGAAGTGGGGGGTGAAAAAAGCCCTCTGGGCAATTGCCTCCATTATTTCAGGATTTCTGGTCTAGTATTATCTCTTTTTTTTCTTTTCTTTTTTTCTTACGTTATGTTAGTCACCATACAGTAAATCATTGGTTTTTTTGTTTTGTTTTGTTTTTAATGTTTTTTTATTATATTATGTTAGTCACCATACAGTACATCCCTGGTTTTTTATGTAAATTTCGATGATTCATTAGTTGCATATTAACACCCAGCACACCATGCAATAGTGCCCTCCTTATCTCTTTAATGGAGCATGATTACTTCAGTGATTTGCCCTGGAGCCCAAACAAATAATGACCCTTTCTCTTGGCATTACACTTTAAACGTATGGGTTGACAGAAGTTGTGTCTCTGTCCACTGCAATATATTTGAACATAAGATGTCATCACAGCAATTAACTACAGCATCAAGATTGGCTTAGAAAAGGTAGCAATGTAAAACTCTCTAGTCCCCTCTCTTTGGGGCCATGGAGACAACCCAATTCAGCCTGTCTTTTAGTCATATTTAATTCATATGATGAATTGAATCCTATGTCAGTTATTTTGTAAACAATGATCTATGTATTTAACTCTTAATATGCCCCATAATATGTTTCTTCTTTTTTTTTTTTCACACAAGAGGAAAATGGTCTTTTAAATCCTATATTACTTTGGAGATTCTCCTAGTTTTGCTTTCCTCTCTCAAGCACAGCTCCATATTAGACTGATACAGCTAGCTAAAAGGAACTTCATAACTTATCTAGTTGCTTACCTCATTTCGCACATGAGGTAACTAAACCTAAGGAGTGACTCGCCATTATCCCATTCAAGTTTTCTCCTGATATTCACTAACAAGACATTAATATACTGTACTTTTAAGAATAACATTTAAAGAATATGACCTACTTTCCAAAAGTTTAAGCCAAATATTTTTTAAATCAATTTGAAATTCCACTGAAATGTCTTATTTGTTTTAAATCAATTATTTCAAAACCCAACTCATTTGATGAATCTGTCCCATTCCAATGTAAATAAACTGACAGCAGATCAAGACTAATCTGGCTCTTATTGGATGCTATATTAGCTAGCTATATTTTCATATATCTCTCTTATCCTCCTTATCAAATTTTAAGACTTTTGTTCTTTCCTTCTCCCAATATGCCTTGCCCTGTCCTTTCCAAGTAACCAAGTGGACTGAGTGATAGAAGATTCTGGCAACTCCAAATCCACAGCTCTTTATTCCAATTCATATAGTGATAATGCCAACATCGATCTTGGGGATAATAAATTAGTATTTACTTTGCTTTAAAAATACACAGAGCAATGAGTTTATTTTTCTTAGCAGAAAGAACACAACACATATCTGATGAAAATGTAACAGAGCCTAAAAGTAAACACAGCTTTGAACACTGGCATGGGAAAAACTCTAGTGATTCCCAACCGTCCTCTTTGATTGCTTAGAATTGTCCTATTGAGTGTCCAGCCTGAGACCAGCACTTATGACCAATAAGTACAATTAAGCAGGTAAAATGCTTCCACTTCAACTTAACCTATAAATTGACAGGGATGACCTATTTGCTCTCTTTGGGCTAGAAAAGCTGCAAAAGGCTAGCTCTAATGGAATAGATTTTTTGTTCATTATAAATGTATCCTATATTCTATAGAGTTCATTTGGTACTTAGCTTTTCTGCTTCTTTGTTTAAATCAATAGTGGTCTCCATCCTAAGAACCTCAATTTGTCTAAAATATTAATTAGTTAAACCTTAAAATGTTTCCTTCTGTATTATTTGTCTGACATCCTTTGGAAAGAATTTTTAACCAATAGGAAAAAATTAAAGTTTATACTGGAGAACATTTTCCTGAGTCCATTTGGCCAGGTCAGTAGGTTTGGAATTTGGCAGTGTCTGTAAATTTTATTTAATTTCACTTCACTTTGAAATTTTGCTGAGTGAATGGAAGTAACCAAGGAAATCAGAGAATGATTGATTATAGGGATTTTTTTTAATATTGCCTAAAATATGGAGGAAAAGACATCAGAGAGTGAGAGGGAGTTGGAGACAAGGGAACCATTCAGTGGATTAAACAGATTTTAAAAAGACAGGTTCCAGTTTACAGAATGAAAAGAGACTCAAGAAGAATTATTTAATTCCTCATGGATATAACTGATATTTTTTTCCTATAGAACACAGTCATATTTAGATGACTTTCACTAAAGGAATATCTTAGTAATAAAAGTATAAATTGGAATTAAAAGAGTGAAATGAGAAGTTTGAAGGATTTACAGGAAGTATTCTACGTTGTGACCACAAATGGATACAGCTTTTTGTGTTGTCTGACGAGTAAGACAATTTCCTCTCCCAATGGGCATCTTTATTTCCAAGGTCGGTTTCTCAGGGGAGTCATGAACCCCATAAGTTTTCATAAACTAAGAATGTCTAAGAACAATGTGGCACATTGGAGAAAGGAGATCAACCATATGGGAGTGTCAAGGGTCATATAATCACAGACTATGTTCCCACATAGACCTTGGTTCCCACATATAGAATATTATAGTAAGAAGAGACCGACTTTAGAAGAATGATCAATTTTAATCTGAATTTTCCTTCCAGATGTCTTTGGAACAAGTGCCTGCTACAAATCAAGGCTGGTTGGAGGAGTGGACTTGTTTCCTCCAAATAAGAGTGGGAGACCTACAATGTCAGACAACACAGCAGCAGACAAACTTGGAGTTTCTCTGCATTTCCTTTTAATCACAGGCAAATGAAGTATAAGCCAGACACAAAAGTGAAGGATAAATATCTTTTCCATGGAAATTTTCTACAGGCATATTTATACAAGATAGGAGTCCTGTAGGTGTAGGGTGCAAAGTAAGAAAGTGCCATCATGAGATAATCAGCTATAGCATGCTTTAAAATTCATCCCAATTTAGTTCAACAGTCTTTTTTTTAGTCCCTGCTAGGTAGCAAGCTGTGTAACACAACTGGAGGCTCAGAAGGGGTGAAAATTAAAGAAAAAAAATTAAAAAATTTTTAAAAAGCAGTAAGAAAGATAGTTTGCTCCCTGAAATGGAAATGAAACCAGACAAATCACAGACTGCACTGTTTCATTCTTCCAAGGGAAGAACACTGCTAAAAGTACAATGCTTTTGGCTTGAATAACCAGCTCAGAATTGCTTATTCCGCCCTTTGGCCAGGACCCCTGAGCCCAGACTTCAGCAATGGTCTCCGAGTGATCACAAAACATGGTAGTCCTCTTTAATGGCATTAATGAGACCAAGAACAGCTTTCTCAAAGCTGTGCCTGGAAACCTCATGCAGAAAAAAACAGGATAATTTAAATGTGCAATAGGCAAAAGCAGGCATGAAATCAGCAATATTCTCTCAGACGTTATTGTAACTCTGGACTTGGGAAAGAGTATTTGACAATTTAACTCATGACATTTATTTGTCAAATTAATTCAGTGTAGCCCAGATTTATGAGTGTAGCCACAAAATAACCAATATGCACGAATATGGGGAGAAAAGAGATGTCTCCTACAAAGATGAAATAATAGCTCTAAGGGTGCCATAAAATCCTAGATTTGTAGGGTTTGCTTTATGTCATAGGGGTTAGGTGTCCTAACTTTGCATAACTACCTACTGAGTATTTCTCCATAGATCTACCTCAGGCATCTAAAATGCAACATGTCCAAAACCAAATCCATTCTTTTAAAATTCCAATACAGAGTGAGATCATTAAGGTTAATTCAAGGTCTCTAGTCAGTCAAAGGAACAACCAACTATATCGTGGATGTCAAGGAAAGCTTCACAGGAAAGACTAACCTTGAGCCACATGTTAATGAATGAGTAGGAGCTCACAAGTGAACAAATACATGAAGAATATTCCAGGCAAAGAGCAGAGCACACATAAAGGCAAGCAGGCAGGAAGAGCATGGGGTGTTTTAAGAACTTCATAGAATGTAGTTGGTTATAATCTGTTTCTACTCACAACACTACTGATACCCAATGTGCGGGGCATTTTCCTCACATCAACCAATTCTCCGACTCTCTGGACACCACCATTCAATTCTGACACTAACTACCTGGAGTTAGCACAGACCCCACAGATTAAGAGCTCTGTTCCACAAGACTGCCCCCCACTTCAGATGCCAATAGAAAGTCCTGGGCCTCTAGTACTTCAAACAGACTGGCTATAAATCAGAGTTCCCAAAAACACGTCCTCAGGTTTGATCATTTGCTAGAATGGCTCACAGAACTCATGAAAAGAGTTTATTTACTATTACGTTTATTATAAAGGACGTTATGAAGGATATGAATGAATACGCATTTGAAAAGATACAAAGGGTGAGATCTGGAAGGGTACTGAACACAGGAGCTTCTATCCCCATAAAACTGGGGTATGTTACCTTTCCCTCCTGGCACATGGAGTCTTCACCAACCTAGAAGCTCTCTGTCATTTAGGGGGTTTTATGGAGTTTCCATTATGTAGACATGATTGATTAAACCATTGGGCATTGGTGATTAACTCCCCAGAGGTTGAGGGGTTGGTGTGAAATTTCCAAACCTCTAACAACATGGATGGTTCCCCTGGCAAACAGCCCCCATCCTGAAGCTAGCTAGGGACCCAGTAAGAGATACCTCATTAGCATAAACTAGGTATGGTTGAAAGGGGCTTATGGTGAATAACAAAAGATGCTCTCTTCACCTCTGTTACTCTGGAAATTCCAAGGGTTTTAGAAGCTCCTGTGTTAGGAACCAGGGACAAAGACCAAATTTATTTCTTATTATATCACAATATCACACAGTTAAAAGAGGGGTGATGGAGATGAAACAGGAGTGAAAGCAGCGGCCCAATTATAAAAAGGACTTTGTTAAATTTAAATTATACCCAGTAGTCAACGGAAAGTTCCTGAAAAATTCAAAGAAGGAAAATGATATGGTCATATGCGTGTGTTTTCAAGAGATCCTTCTAGGAGCAGTGTGGAGAGAGAACTGGAGACATGCAAGCCATGACATTGAGCCAAACTCAATGAGGACTGGAATAGAGCTATGGCAATTGCATTAGAGAGATATGGTCAGATGGGGGAGATAGTACAGAGCAGACTCTATGGGACGTCATAGGCTATCTGACAAGGGGAGGAAAGGAGAGGAAGGAATTCAGGATAACTCTGATTTCAAGTTTGAGTGACTGGTTGGGCAATGGGTCAAGTAGCCAAGGACCAAAGGAAGAAGGAGGTGGCTTTGGGATGGGGCAGAAGGCAATGAGAACACTTTTGGACATGCAGAAATTCCAGTGTGTCATTTTGGTGGAAATGTAAAGGAGGACCTAGAGTAACAGTACCTCTCAGAAGAAAAGTGTCATAAGAGCTAAGGATCTGGAAGTTGGGGGCCTGGTGATTAACCATAGGAATAATAGGTGCTTCTAAGTGAGGACGAGGTGAAAGAACATAAGAAGTAGGAAGATCGGTAGGAGAAGGAAGGGAAGAATGAAGGGGGGTTAAACAGAAGGGGGAATGAACCATGAGAGACTGTGGACTCTGGAAAACAAACTGAGAGCTTCAGAGGGGAGGGGTTGGGGGACTGGGTTAAGCTGGTGATGGGTATTAAGGAGGGCACATATTGCATGGTGCACTGGGTGTTATATACAAATAATGAATCATGGAACATTACATCAAAAACTAAGGATATACTATATGGTGACTAACATAACAATAAAAAATTATTATAAAAAAAAGAAGAAGAAGCTGAAGACAGAACTCTGAGGGCAAAAACAGACACGAGGATCTTTAGGACAAGCGTGGATAGAGACCCATCTCTTCAGTTGTACAAAGCTAGCCTAATTAAAGGGAGAAAAAGGTGTGTGCCTGGGGTGAGACCCCACTCTTGATGAAGTTCTGTGATTAAGGGAACAGGGGCCTGCATCTGCCTTCAGGAGTCCTCAGCAGCACAAGTCTTAGGAAGTGGGGGCGCTGAAACCAATGGCTTCTATGGGAGCCTGTCGATGGGCTACCACTAGACCTACACCACCAATGCAGTTAAAAGTGCTCCAAGTAGAACCAGAATCGAAGGCTAAAAGTTCATGTTTGAGATTATAGTGTGTGGTGACACGTGCAAGCTTGTGGATACAATTGATCATCATTACTCACAAATTCTCCATTTGCAAATTCACTTACTAAAATTTATCTGGAACTCTAAAATCAATGCAGGACATTTGTGGTCATTTTTGGACATGCATGGAGTGGTGAAAAATTGGGAGTCCCCGACATACACATTCCCAGTTGAGGTCAAACAAGTCGACATTCTGCCTTCTTATTTCACCTGTTTACTATAAGCAAGTTTCCTTTTTACAATCTATTTAGTGTCATATGTTTTGCATTTTTTTGGTGATTTTTGTTGCTTTAAAATGGCCCCCAAGCATAGTGCTGACGCGCTGTCTAGTGTTCCCACACACAAGAAGGATGATGTGATGTGCCTTACAGAGCAAATATGTTTTAGGTAAGCTTAGTTCAGGCATGAGTTATAGTTCTGTTGGCCATGAGTTCAATGTTAATGAGTCAAAAATATATATTGAATAAGTTGTCTTAAACAGAAACACACATAAAACAAAGTTATGTATTAACTGGGGTGATGAAAGAGTGACTAGTCTCATAGGAACCCAAGCCTATATTTCCCCGGAAATATGTTTCAGTGTTTGCTAATTCAATGCTCACAGTGACTTTAGAGGACATAATTACTGCAAATAACAAGAACTGACTATTTATATAAAAGGGTAGAATGAGCGTAGAGTCACCTCAGTCCTAAGTGAAACTCTTAATTTACTCAAAGTGGTTCATTATACAAGCACGTAAGGCTCAGGATAAGTATGTTTCTGAGTTTTATTTAGGTTTCTAAGGCCAGAAAAAAAAATTGCTTTGAACCACATGATCATTCACTGCACTCATATGAACTAAAGAGGTTAAGCGTGTCCTGAAGTCCAGGCCTCCAGCCTGTCGTGTACCTGCTCTGTGATCTTGGCCAAGCATTTGCCCTTTCTGAATTCTCATGCCTCACCTAAGAAATGAGGCAGTGACACATGATCCCTCAGAGCCCTGTCAGCTCTGACATTCCCTGATTCTGCAGCTGGTCCCCAAGCAAGGGATACTGCCATCAGTTGTGACTTTAGGACTACATAAAGCTTGTGAAGAAAGATTTACTGGAGTGCACTTCCTGTATTTCCCAGAGCACCGTGAGGACAAACTCATTAGGTTATTGATTTAAGGATCTGCAACTCTTGTCTAGTTTCAACTTCAATGACAGGAATATATCCAAAGAAAAACTGGGAAAACGACAGAGTAAAATATCTTCAATTACCTCAAACTTAATGGCATTAAAAATAGAAAGACACAGCACAAAGAGAAGAGTGTCTAATGGTAATTATTCAAAGCAAATGGCTTGAGGGATCGAGGCTGGATCCAAACGATGTGCATGCCAGACTACCCCAAGCACCCTGCTCTCTTTTAGGTCTCCGCAGAGAACCCCAGCATATCTTACCAACAATCGCGTGCTCCGTTAAGCACTTGGCAAAGGGCTGGATGGACATGTGTAACCCAGACGTTTCCATAGAAGGTTAGGCCTCCCAGATGGAGTTCTCATTCTAAGAATGTATGCAGGATTAAGATGTAATCCATTGTTTCAAAGAATACAATGATGCACAAAATAAATGTTCTAGTTTATTTTTCCTCCAAAGAATTCTTTAACTATATAGGATGCACTAGTGAACAGAATCCATTACTTTGCAAATGTATCTCACTTCCGTTGTCAGAGAGTAACCCTAGGTAGTAAATTACACACACACACACACACACACACACACACACACACACACATACACACACTCTACCTCACCTTACCTTTTGCTTTAGCCAATAAGAAAACTGTCACAACTATATGCAGGCTCATATCTGACATCTGTGGGTGTCCAACAACCTTCTTCCTCCATCTCCATCCTACACTAGGGGTCTTGTACACATGGGTGCACATGGTGAATGCAAAGCCAACACTCAAAAAGACAGACCTATGGAAAAAGCCCTTACAAGCTCTGGTAAGGGGTTCAAGGCCTCTAAGCTAGGAAATTTTGAGATTCTGCGTGCTCAGGATGCAGTCTAGAAGTGGAGCATGGCCTCCAGGTGAGCCACTCTCTTTAATTCTTCAGGCTCTTTGCCCCATTGGGGAGGGACATGGCTGAACTGGCATGTGTGCTCTATCTCATGATGCAATTTTACTCTTTCTCCACATCTGATATTGCACAGGACTTTTCAGGGGTTTTCTAAATACCCTTCCAACTCTAAATGTCTCAGCACATTAAAAGTTGTCCCTCTTGGAGGATTTAAAGCATAATAGTATATTGCAACGTGTGTAATACACATGTAAATGTAGGATAACACACTGGACTGAACTTCTGGGGAAAGAATAAAGAATCTCTTCCCTATGGAAGCAGCACAAGACCTAAAATATGTAAAATTAAAATTAATGTTTCATTGAGAAACAACTGTACGCTCCTATTCACACTTATGAAACATAAAAATGCATAATCACTGCTCTACCTCCATTTAAGAAACTCCCCCAGCAGTACCATGAAAGCTCTAGGACTATAGGAACATTGTCTGTCTTTGGCACCTGGTTCCGTGCCTGGCATCTAATGAATGACCAATCAATGTTTGTTGAATAAATAAATGTAATTCACTCTTTTAATCTGCAGAACTTCAGCGCCTCTGCTCTAAACAATTGGTTTAATTTCAAAACCCACATAATAAAGTAGACCTGTGTCTCCTCTTTTTGTGGCTGGAGATGTTTTTCATCCTAGAAAACGCGTGTAGCCACATAGTGTGGCATTGTTTGCTCAACTAGTCTTCATTACAAGGACTCAATTTACTTATATAGTGCTCTTCAAAAGGTCATGTGAGCTTTCCGCTTTTGGCTTCAGGCAACAGACTGGGCGCTGGCAGCAGCAGCTGTGAGGAGACAATCATGAGACAGGAGGACAGCCGGGGGAGAGGAGGGTCAGGCATCACCACTCCAGAGCACGGTCATGACGCACCCGTGTCCCCGCAGCCGCGGTTAGGAAGCAACTGCGATCCACAGCCTTTCAAGTTCGTTTATTTTGCTCTTGTCATCTTTTCCTTCCCAAATGTCATGCTTCTCAGAAGTCTACACGGCAAGCCAAGCAACTGCTGAAACAGAGGCAAGAATGCCATCAAAACTGCTAGGAGCTGAGGATGAGGAAAAGCAGGATCTTTGTGGCTCCTTTTCCCAAAATAAGGAAGAGTAAAAGCATTTAGGTATTTTTTCACTGATGCTTTTAGTGCCATAACTAAACGTTCAAAATAAAAATATTTCTGAAATTACAAACTTAACTTAAAGACGTGATAATGTTGTCATTGTGTCATGTTAGGTAAAAGAAGTGAGTGCAAAACTACATGCAGCACGTTCAGGGCTGGCGGTGAGTCAAGACATACTGGTGCTGCCCTCCTGGACCAGTGCTGACCAACAGCTGCTGCCCGAGTGGCCCCCTGCTGCACCCGCCCCCACTTTGGGGCCCCTCAAGCCCGCCTCCCCCTGCAACACAAAGGGGTTACAACGGGCCAGTGCCCCTGATATATATAGGTCATTCCATTTTTTTAATATCATCGCTAAATATGATCCAAATTTTTTAACTTTTATATATTTGCATGTGTGAGAGAAAATACACCAAAATGCTTAGTAGTGATTATATTGACAGTCAGAATTGTGAGTGATTTTTATTTTCTTCTTTATGTCTTTAGGAGTCTCATAATTTTCTACATTAAGCATAAATGACCTTTATGGCCAGAGAGGAGAATGAACGAGAATATGATTTGTTGACAGACCCCTAAAGGAAAATAAAATCACCTCGCTATTCACTCATACCTAACTCATTCCTGGTAGCAATTCACTATGCACTAAATTCAATAACCATGTCTTCAGTGCCTACCATGAGCCTAGCATAGGAGATACCAAGTAATATAAAACACAAGCTCTGTCAAGGACTTTACAGCCAGTTGGGAGGTAAGATACACTACACACACACACACACACACACACACACACACACCCTTCTGACCTTTGCCCAAATATCATCATTTTAAGGAGGCCAACCCTGACCAGCCTGTTTAATACTGTGGTCTACGTCCCCCTCAGAACACTGGATTCTCTTTACCCAACTCTAACCTTTCTTCCTCTACAGTTAGCACCTTCAAGAGCTCTGGAACAGCAGTCGGCAGCAGTGTATTCGCAGTGCCCATGGAAGTTGCAGGACTTCAGAGGAGAAGCAAGGAGCAAGGGCCTGACAGTTGCAAGGAAGGGCTCTGGTGAGGTGGGACAGAGGGACAGGGAGGAAAGGGCACGCCAGCCTGGAAAGAGTTAATGTTCCTAACCCTCAAGCACTTCCCCTTGGGAGAAATGAAAGACTGCAAATAGCAAACTGATTTTTTTTATTTGAAGGGCACTTCAGTCATCAGAGTAAGTAATTCACTTGTCATTACAATTTCAGGTGCAAGCAAATTTAATTCCTTAATTTCAGTGCTTACAAGCTAAGGTTTTCTAACCAGAAATAGGCTTGGATTCAGGTTCCATGTGTGTTACCTCTGTGACCCAAGGCAAGTTATTCCGTACCTCCGAGCCTCAGTTTCCCCATCTATAAAGTGGGGAGAACAGCAGAGCCCACCGCAGGGAACTGAATGAGCTCATGAACGCGGAGCACTTCACCCCACGTCTGGACAGGACAAAGCACCTGGCTCAGTCAGTGGTGGCTCTGCTGAGAGGAGAGGACCGCAGATGGCATTGTTCAAGTGCAGCCGGCCCGCTAAGTCATCTCCCTCCTTCCGCCGTCTCAAAGCACACAGGCTGCCCACCGCACACCTGCCTTGTACCAGGTCCTTTGTGTGTGTGCAAAGCTATGACTGCACACCAAGCAGAGACGTTCCCAATGTCTGCTCACTAACACCCACACTTCTCTCCCAGGACAGCCAGCCTTTGTTTGGCCAATGTCTGTAATCTCGCTGTGCGTGTTTGACAGATGCTAGCAGAGCAAGCGATGAAACCTGAGTGGGCTCGTGTGTTCAGTGAGAGAACACGACCTCAGTAACCCAGGGACGTGGAGAAATCCACTGCAAACAGCTCTGCTCTCATCCTACCCCATATTTTCAGCGTTCCCCTGGAACAGCTCCACCAGTAGCGAGAATACCCAGAGGAACGGTGTTCCCCTACAGCCATCAGGACACCTTCAGAACAGCCATTTTTCTCAGAAAGGGGAAAGTAAGGCTGCTTAATCATTCAAGGTCTGAGGGGTATGTCTGGGATTGAGGGAGTTTCAAGTGCTCTTATGAAACCCCTTTAAGAAAGTCATGGAAGAATGTAATCGTCTTTTCAAGAAATCAGTTGGACCCTAACATCCAGGCCTCTGCATTTTCCTGAGCAAGACACCCCTTTTTTTGGTAATCCTCAGAGAAATGAGAAATGAGAAGAACATATATTCTACAGATTTTTTGAATTCAGTTTCCCCTGTGTGGGACAACAAAGGTCAACAGTCTCCTTTGTCCCAAAGGAGAACAGTTGTTTATGGTGTCAGACCACGTGTGTTAGCACCATCCCTGCTCTCCCTGTGCTTTGGATATGGGACTGTCAGTTTGTGAAACATCTCTACCTCACAGCATCCCAGCCAAGCACTAGAAATTGCACTTTACTTTCACACTTGTCCAGCTCCTCAGGTGATACTTCTCTTTCTTCCTACAGTTAGCACATCCGTCTTGTCTCTCCCATCCAAGCAAAAATTCTAATCATATAATGAATTTCAAACTAGAGGAAACCATTCTAATCTTCTGGCCTCAGAGCCAAACATACTTTTTAACTCATTTTTTAACCAAGGCACTTGTTTTTTGTTTTTTTTCAGAACTCTCCTGGATCTATCTAAAGCAAAACCAAATCTAATTTTCTAATTATTAATCTGGAACTAAAACAGAATAAAAAAAATTCTCTGAACCAAACATGCCAAACCTAACTTTTCATGCCATTTGAGGACAATGTTTATGACATATCCTGGAGGGACGTACTTCTTTTGGAGTGGGGTGGGGCCGGACGGAGGCTTAAAACAGTCTGATAGTATCCAAGTGAAAATTGCAACAATGGTGGAAGATGGAACTTGAAGTCAAGGCCAAAGTTGAGTCAGTAGTCCGACATAAATGAGACCAGAGATCCATAGTATTAACATGCCCCAGTGAGGTAACATCAGAAATAGGTCATGAGTCAGCACCACGTAAGCCCATCAGAGGTCAGACACAGGCAAGAGTAAGGATCAGCAAAAGTAATGGGCTGGGTAGGCAAGAAACAACCAGGCACATCATGCAGACGCCCAGTGGACGCAGGGCTCAAGAGTCTGGTACAGGAGATTAGAAAGAAATGGGAGAAGAAAGCATAAAATGTAAGAAAGCAGATAAAAAGGACTAATGCCCAAAAAGATGTGAATAATGGTGGAAAGTTCTCTGAAAATATGAGAGTCAGCCAGCCTAGGCAGGCTGGGCTTGAGTGAAGATGGTCAGGAAATCGTTACCACGGTTTCCTGAAAGCTAGCCTGATCAACAGGCTGGGCTTCAGGAGCCCACATCCTACATATGGCCCATGCACTTGAAGCATGCTTTTTGGATGAATGAATGAATGAATGAATGAATGAATGAATGAATGAATGATGTTCCCACAGATGTGTACTATTTTTTCTCATACATACAGTGTGCAGCCCACTCATACAAGAATAAGTCTTGTGAAGTTAATAGTTTTTTCCCCAGTAGGCACTGGACTCTTGAATCAAATAACCAAGTAAATACTACCTAGTATGTCTCTTTAACATTATCTAGAAGGGTTCTTCGATTCCACACTTAATACAGGTGACCAAAGGATGTTTTCGGAACAATACACAAGCCGCTCTTCATGCTTCTATAAATCCAAGCGTAACGCCTGTGCAGAGGGTTCTGACACAGATGCCTGGCACGTCCTCACTGAGAAGCCATTAAAGAAGCCCTTCTGGTGTCACTGGGATCTTTTTCTGGCTGTCTCATGTACTCCTGACCCCAAAGCCTGGTTTGTCCTCCATGATGATTCTTCTGGAGACACACTTCAGATCAAATCTCTCACCAGCTCAAAAATAAATCAAGGTTACCTCACCATCAATTAAATCCGTATTCTGACATCAGCTTTGAGTCTTATGTTCCACCCTCCCCCTCCCATCCCGTTCTTACCAGCCCCACAGAACCGCCTGCTGTTTTCACTGTGTCTCACACTTGCTCACCTGTGTGCTTTGCTCAGGCACTTCTTCAGCCTGCAACGTCCTTTTCCCTGTGCCGTTCCCTGGGTGTAAATCCCACCTGCCTCCCAACACAGGCTCCTCCTCGAGCTCTCGCTACTTCCCAGAAGCTCGATCCCTGCGATTTGAAGTACCACTCCAGCAAATGCTCCACATAGCCTATCTTTGGATCAGATGATCATACACAACCCAATCCCACCTGGTCCCGGAGAAATCTGTCACTAGCACAGCACTCCCAGGAAGAAGCACTGAACAGATAAGCAAGCTACCAAGATGACAGAAAAAGAAAATATATTCTACAATGAGCCAGAAGTAAGGACTTAAGGATGTGGGTTCATCGACACACAACTCTGCACAAAAACTTCAAAAATATTCTGCTGGATGGAATGTCACACTGCATGGAGTCACATTGACTACAAAGGGAGAGCATGACAGAGTTTTTAGGGGTATGAAAATTGTTAGTGAAATTGTTTTGTAACCTGATTGTAATGGTGGTAACACAGACATACAAATGTGTTAAAATTCATAAACCTGAACACGAGAAAAGAGAAAGTCAAGTTTACTATATGATCTTTTTTTTAAGTGTTCTTCCAAAGAACTGAACTATGCATTAATAATTAGTCATTTTTCTGAACCAGGGTCAAGTTAATGACTTGCCTTTTACATTCACCCAGCTCCAAGGAGATAAACAGTATTGGTTTTGGTTTAGGAGTAAGCAGAGGTGGCCAGGAAAAGAGAATGTTTTATGCCAAATAACACTAGTTTGAAAACTTTGGCCTTTAGTATATGTAGTATCAGATCTAATTTGCAATTCCCTTTCTCATATACCGTTAAAAAAGACCTTAATACAAATATAGCATACAGGTTTTATATAAAGCTTTTCTTCACCTGACTTAGATGTTTATATTTATTTCTTTCATTATTTCTTATCTAATTAGTTTAGGCATTTCAACTAAACCTGGCTTCAGGTGATGTAGGCAATTTGTTTCAGAGCCATAAAACTGTGCGTGTTTTTATTGTTACTACAGTTTTCCAAAGTATGCACCAATTTAGTCATTTGTTATACATTTTATCAGGTTAACCATTCATTTCTAAATTATTAGCAATTTGATGACTACCATAAAATCTGAATACGTGAATTATAAATTATCTAATACGGTGTTTTTTCCATTGTTTCTTTACATTAATCTAATTTCCATCCTCATCTAATTCCACAGCAATCTTCATTGAAATCCACAAGGGGTAGTTAAAATTCAGGTTCAAGTGAGAAAGGATATAAATGAGTCCTTAATGGGAGCCAGAAAGCTGCCAAATTTAAAAGCTGCCTAATTCCTAGCCAGGTTATAAAAGACTTTCAACAGTGAAAAGGTACAGCCAAATTCTCAGCAGACCTTACTGAGTGGCAACCGTGACCAGGCCAAGTTTAAGTTTTTTGGTTTTGGGGTTTTTTCCATAGAGAATGCAAAGACCAAACAAAATATAAAAAACTCTCCACTTATTAAAGTTCTCAAAAGCACTTTCACTTGGCCAGGTTATATACACTGTATGTTTTATGGTGTGTCTTTATTTTGCATAACAGCAACTGGGGTATATAATCAACAACAAAAACGAAGAAAATGTGGAGTATGGAAAATCCTTAGCAAAGTATTCATGCTGAATTAACTTCCATGCTGAATCAATGAAGTCACTGCGTTTTTAGAAAGGTAAAATTTCAAGTATCAAAAAAAAAAGTTTCTGTTGAGGACAAAACTGTTACCTCAGTTTTCTGACTCGGTGCTCAGGTAAAATTGCTCTAATGGAAGGCAATTTGACCTACAGAAAATAAATAGTGACTGAGCTAAACTAAAAGTCAATATACAAACAAGAAAAGGGAGGCAGTCTTTTCTAATATACCCCTAAACTTTCACTTTTCAAAAATACATTTTCTCTGATTTCGGCTTACTACTTTTCTTCCACTGGGAAAAATTTTAATGGTAAAGTGCAAGAAGCCTCTCCCTCATAACAAACAATGGTATCTTTCCCATATTCTTCTACCAAATTCTCACTGAAAAATTCTAGAGCAAAAGTTTGAGGAAATTCCCGCCCAGGAAGGAATAAAGCTCTGGAAACTCTAAAACTCACATTTTTACAGTATAACAAATAATCACCACATACAAATAAGGGAGAACTTACTGCAGTCAAGAAACTGCAGTAGCATAAAGCATAAAATAAATCATAGCCATAAAATAGAGGTCACATTGTGGGCCTTTTTCTGGTGCTGCTACACTGGAGAGCTAGCATATTGCTCTGTAATGGTATATGGGACTCGGTACTGTCAGTTCAATAAACCAGCCATAAAACATTGTCCCATGTCCACTGCCTAGAAGAAATCAGGATGGGTCTGAAGGAAAGCAGGCAGGAGAATGAAGAGAGGCTGTCTCATTCTGCTTCCCCCTCCAGCTATCTGCATGTGACTCTGTTATTGGGGGGATGCCAAAGTGATTTCTCCTGGCAAACCGTCATATTTTCTTAACCTGGCAACAATGACCTCATCATTACTAATCCATCATAAGAAGGAGAAAGCCCACTTCAAACTGTTGTTTCCAACAGTGGCCAAAGATTTGTGCAGAGCCATCCATATTCTCCTGGGCTCACTTGTGACAAGCTGGTGGAGAAGCAGCATAAGCTATGGCCAAAGAATAGGGCAAAACAGCTGGCCTGTATGGAAATCAAACCCTCAGTCTCATTGGCACGCACTGCAACTAACCTCTCCATGAGGTCTCGGAGAGCCAAGTATAAGACAACAGTAACAACAATAGGTTGTCAAGAGAAACAAGGGATTGGAGATGTGAACGCAAATGACTACGTGCTTAGTATGAAGAATGATAAAGTGTGCCTTTAGAGAATAACACAGATGTTAAATAAATAGAACATAAAATATTACAAAATGTATGCTAGTTCTAGAAATGGTATGGTCTTTGTTTTCAAAAATAAGTCAAGAATTAAACCAATTCTATAGCAATTTCAAATAAAACACATACAAATTCCCAAAATGCCTTTGCCTCAACCAACAGCAGATAGGAAACTTTTCTAATTACTTAACTAAGAAGGAATCTAAAACTTAACTTTTTAAGCTAAACTAGTAGAGATTTATGTATGTGTTCTTTAATGTTTGTATTTGAAACAAATGAGACTGTTGTCATTAATTTCCTTCTGGAAATTGCCTCAGTCCTCCACTTTGTTATCTCAGCATAGTATTGGGGAAAGGGAATTTGGAGGTTGTCAACTTCGATCTCTTCAATTTGTAGAATGGAAAGACCTAGATGGCTATGCACTTTAATGAGGGAGAACCAAGAGCCGAACAGACCTAACTTCCGAGCTAATGCTCATTGCACTATTGTGAACCAACTGTGCAGATTTATAGCTTATCTAACAAAAAAGGGAAAAGAGGGAAAAGGTATCTATCCTTTTGACTAGACCACCATGAGAATGTCACTGTTTTCTCTTACAGTTTTTGTGCCCAAGATCCCAGATAGATCCATCTGTGTCCACACAGCTTGAAGTAAAGAACATGTGGCACTTTATTTGAGTTTAATATGAGCAGTCTCAAAATAGACACTGGAAGTGTTTACTTTATAAATCAATGTCTTGTTAAGTCAAAATTTGAATAATGGCCAGGGACCCACAATCCTTCAACTCAGCCACTTCCTTCAATGTTTCTGAGAATAATACATGAATCAGAGAGAAAGACCAAGCAAAGACACTCTGTTATTACCCAGAGGCCTTTGCCCCAAACCCCATGATAGTTTTTCTATTTATGTCAAGGCCAGAGGGAGGTCAAGTGGCCTCTGACCCCCAGCTCAGATCAAAGTCTTATGTTCATCCTATCACTCTGATGACAAGCAAAGGTTAGTTGAAGGAAATATGCCAAGGGAAATGAAGGGAAAACAAGAATTTCCTTACAGGGCCTCGAGCCAGTCTGACTTCCTACCACAAGGCCTCTCTAGAAGAACAAGTCCAAAATGAGACCACTGCAAGTCTAGACCTTGAACTCATTCTCTAATCACATCAGAGCTCCACAGCCTCGTACTGTGAGCCCGTAAATATCCTTGACCTTGATCCACTCTTATCAGAATTCCTCCCCTTAGTCGACTGCAGGAAAAGGAGAAGCAAACACAAAACCTTGCATTCCCACTGAAATCAAACCCCCCTATTTAACTGTGTGCAGTGGAGACACACCCCAACTAAGACCAGACTTAAAAGAACCCTAGGGGCGCCTGGGTGGCACAGCGGTTAAGCGTCTGCCTTCAGCTCAGGGCGTGATCCCGGCGTTGTGGGATCGAGCCCCACATCAGGCTCCTCCGCTATGAGCCTGCTTCTTCCTCTCCCACTCCCCCTGCTTGTGTTCCCTCTCTCGCTGGCTGTCTCTATCTCTGTCGAATAAATAGATAAAATCTTAAAAAAAAAAAAAAAAGAAAGAACCCTACATGGCAGACATCCAGCCAGCATCATCTCTCCTCTGGTTTTGATTGATAGGAATGATCCCTCTATCACCATCAAATTGCCATAGCCATTTGCCTATGCTCAGGCAAGATGATGAAGAGCATCCACCAACTCTCCAAACATATAATAAAATCCCATACCTGGTCTGGAAATCTTAAACTTTGCTCTAGCTCCCTAAGCCCCAGCATATTCATTTGGAAGTGGGGAAAGAAATATAGTACAAACCGTTGGGGAAAGGAAATGTAGTCTAAACCACTAAGGGAAAAACAAAACAAAACAAAACCAAAAAAACCCAAAAAACAAAACAAAACAAAAACAAACAAACAAACAAAACCATCTTATTCCTTCTCTTGGATTGCAGTCCCTTACTTACTTTCAACTGTCTTTTGTTAGCTTTAGTGCATCTTGGCCTGCCTCTCTCCCAGTGGGGTTTGAACTGTCTTGATACCATGCTAAACCAAACACTGAGCAATAGCCTACAGGGTCAAGGCATGCCACCCAGTCCAGAAGGGCATTTGGCCAAGTTCTGCCTTCCCCTCTTACATAAGCCTACTCTTACTTTCTGAATTTTTTTCCATTCATGCTAAGATACATTTGGTGGAAATTTTCTGAGTAAAAACTGAATAGCATCTTGTTAGGTCAGGTGGCTCTTTGCTTGGCAGGAAGGAAAGCCAACATGTAAATAGTCTCATGTTGCCAATTTTCTGTATAGAAAGTGATTTCTCCCTTGAAAAGTTCCAACACTTTACAGTAAAAGCCCATGTGGTCTAGGTTCCGAGTGTATGGGGGTCATGTTAGGTCTCTAGCCCACCAACAGATGCTGCCATCTGAGAGAAAGAACGACTTCACTGAAATCTGTTGTTACAAGTTGCACTGATTTTGCCTCTTGCAGACTCACAAAAGCAAGACAGTTTTAACTATTTAGGTTTCACACCAATAGTAGATAGCCATTGAGTTGAGTGTCGGATCATAACATATCGTACAATCTGGATATTCTTTGGAAGAGTTGAATCCAATCTATCAATATAAGGAATTGTCTATTTTCCTCTTTAATGCATTGGCTGTTGTTAACCCAACTATTATGTCTCAGAAGATTTTTGGTTTAACAAACTTTTTCAGTCCTTGAGACATAGGTACGTTAAAATCACCAAGATGCCACCCTTCTTGAGAGCTAAGACAGCTCTCTTCACCTTATTGGTAGACTATTTTAACCCTCTTAAATTTTGAGAAAAATTTCCCTCTGGCTGCTCTTTTCTAAGTGGTAGAGCTAAGAACAGGACCCCAATTTCCTGGCTCTTGTGGTTTTATCCACAGTTCCTCTTGGTTTTAGAATTACATATACACTTTTGGTGTGCCTCTTTGGCTCCAGCTATGTTATTAAACTATTATTACCTAACAATACTACCATTAATCAACATGACAGATGGAAACCAGCCCTGGTCATGTTCTCTGAACTCAACGTCAAACAGTCCCAATGCTAATGGAGATGACGCCAGCCATGAATTAGCTCTAAAAGCTTCTGTTTATCCCCCATACACACCTCCTCTTTCCTATTACTCTTCATTGCAATGCCTTTTTCTTGTCACAAGGCTCCATGCTTCTATATGGAGCAACTCCTTATGGAATTCTGGGAAATGGTTTTCGTTGACAGACACCATATAATGATGATAAACGATGGACAAGTCAGCAGTCTTAAAACTGTTATTCCCCTAGCAGCACACTTCCAAATACATGGAGTATTTCTACAGGCTTAAGCAGCAGAAAGCTGAAAACCTGGAAAAAATTCTCCATTCAACCTTCTTTCACAGACTGAGAAAAAGAAGTGATACTAAACAGAAAATGTAAATCACCTGTGAGGTAATACACCCTGAATGATGCCTTGAAAGTGTGGAGGGTACATAAACAGTTTCTTTACAAAAGAGCTTTGTTTTGACTTAACTCTGAATGGGGTGTTGGTTCTCTTTGCTTTCCCTGAATAAATTACAGCTTGGAATAAGAGTTCCATATAATAGTGAATGTCTTCCTCTGAAAAGATGCATACATTTTCTAAATTCAGTCATGCAGTCAGGCTCTTTAAACTTAAACCCATTTGATATCCTATCTCTTAAGAAGCTATTAGATGTATAACTCCAAACAACTGACTAACAGGTTTATTAACAGAAAGAAAACATATAATTAAAAAACCAGCCCTCAAAAGTATAGGACAGCTAATAAAACTTTCTCTGCTGCTCCCACTGATGGATGTTAAAAATTGCATCCAAAAGATGGTTTTGCACTGGCTTGCGAGATGAGGGTGTTCTCTCCACTGATCCCATTGAGAGGTAAAAAGAAAGTAACATAAAAAAGAACGCTCCAAAAGTTGCTACTGCTTTTGCTATTGATGACAGTGTTGGTTTCTTGTTACTGATTCAATCACTAAGTACCAAAGGCAGAAAAGAGCTGTACTGTCCAATATGGTATACACCAACTACATGCGATGTCTTAAAGTTTTAATCAATTAAAATTAAGCAAAACTTAAAATTCAGTTTTCTGTTACAGCCACCACATTTTAAGTATAAAATAGGAACATGTGACTTAGTGGCTACCATATTGGATAGCGCAAATTATAGGACATTTTCATCATTGTAGAAAGTTCTGTTGGATAGCACTGGCATTGAGTATTCATTTACTTATCCACTGAATAAATATGTGTTGAATACAATTGTGACCAAAACAAAGTTTGTGCTCTCAAAGAAATAACATTCTACAAGGGGGGAGACAGATACCATAAGCAATTAAACAAATAAATGAACAAGATCATTTTATCTAGAATTAACTGCTGTGAGGAAAATGAAACTAGGTGATAGGGTAAGCCATGACTGGACTGAGGATGAAGTGGGGATGGGAACTAGCTTTAATCAGGTGGCCGCTGAAGCCCTCTCTGAGAAGGTGAGTGACATTAAGCAGAGCTTCCCTGACAAGAAAGAGGCAGCCACAGAAATCTGGGGACAGAGCATTCCAGTTAGAGGCAAGAGAAAATACTCAGGCTCTAACATAGAAACCACTGGGAGCATCCGAATGACAAAAAGAAGGCAAAGTGACTGGCATGAAGAGACATGAGTGATGGGAGAGGATGTCAACTCTATCAGAACAGGCCAGGTCCAGTAGGGCCTTGTCAGTCATGAGGGAGAGTTCAGAATTTATTCTTTAAGGAACCAAACATAACACTCCCTTAAAGTTCTCAATTTAGAAAAAAAAATGCACTCTGAGAAATAACTCATTCTGTTATTCCCTATCCAAAAGCAATTGCCACGAAGAACATGGTCTGATTTGCAAACAGCTGCTGATGGGAATAACCAAACTTTATATTTATTCAACATTTGGTCTGAAAGTTATGAAGAAGTTTATGAACATCTCATGACTTCCTCCAACACTTCTTAGGAACCAATAAACATTGTTCATAGAGGAATGAGTTACTACAAAAATAGATACATACGTACTTACATAAAAATAAAAATTCACCCAATCAAAGACAGTGGGTGGCTTAGAAGTAAGCTTCACACAAACAGCTCAGTGCTTGAGAGGGAACAACTTTCAAGGCCACTCAGATAAGGAGCAGAATCACTCTGCCCAGTTACAGGAGAAAATTGATCATTTGTTTGGATTAGTAACAGGTTAAAAGGAGACTCACATTCTAATGATGGAAAGAAATTTGTCAAATCCTTCTTTTACAAGAAATGGAGGCCCAGAGAAGGTAAGTTACTTTCAGTGCCACGTGGCAAATGATTTTCTGTTACCTAGATGAATTAATCATTTCTAAAATAAGGAAAAATAGGTTTTATTCATGAACTGAGCAAGGACACTTATGCATTAGAGATAAAATTCGTTGTTCAAAAGCCCCATGAAGGGGTGCTTGGGTGGCTTAGTTGGTTGAGCATCTAATTCTCGGTTTCGGCTCAAGTCATGATCTCAGGGTCCTGGGATCGAGCCCTGCATCTGGCTCCATGCTCAGCGCCGAGTCTGTTTCAGATTCTCTCTCCCTCCTGCTCATACTCACTCTATCTTTTTCTCTTTCAAATAAATAAATAAATCTTAAAAAAAAAAAAAAAGCCCCATGAAAAAACACACAGTTTACCTCACCTTTCTTCTGAGTCTGCTGGCACTGCCATGGTCTAGTGGACAGAGGTTGCCAGGCAAGGTGCTCTTAGTAAGCAGGGAAATGTGAGAGGATGGAGTAGAAGACAAGGAAATCCTTTGACTTCATATGAAATCTCAAGGGACAAAGTATTTTCTACTGACAATTGGAAGGTGTGCACAAGCAAAGGTGACCCATGTGAAAATTTTCTTCCTAAGATCTACAGGCCCTGTGTACAAGGAATCTTGTCTTCTGCCAAGATTGAGGGGAAAAACCAAAATATGAAAATATGAATTTCTATCTTATTTCTCTTTTCTCCTCCTTTGACTCGATGCCTTTCTCAATCAGTCCTCAGAACTTTGTTCATTTTCCTTTTCAACAGAGGGACTAACTAGTCATGTTACTGTTCAATGTTTCACACTGGCTATTTCTTTCTCAAACATTTTACTTAAAACTCTCAAGTTTGAAATTTCAGGCACCTAAAGTAAATAAGAAATACTTTTCCTACTTTTAAGAAACCTTGTTCTAATTAGGAAGTTCATTCTTATGTCCAGATGCTATTGGAAAGTATTTTTCTCCCTGTAAGAATTAGATGTGCCAAAAAGTACAAGTTCTGATTTTTTGGAAAATTTTCAATGTCAAATTTTCTGTTTGTTACCTGGCTAATGCTTATGGAAAATGAACTGCAAGGGATTCTGGAGGACACATAATTAGTGACTAAAGGAACAAGACCTAAAGGTCAGGAGTTCCAATCCCTCACCAGACTAAGTGGCCGGCCATGAGGTAAGATGCTTATGTCTCCAGGCATCTGGTCTCCATCGCTAAGGTGAAGATAACACTGACCACTGGCCTGATGCTAAGGTGGAGCTGATGCTGCTCAGAATATGAATCACGATCTTTAGAGGGGTTGTCAAATAGACAAACACATCAACATGAATGAGCTCTTCCTTCCCACTTCCTTTTAAAATATAGTCAGTGTCTTATAGACATATGACCCAAAACATAACCCAAGTGAAAAATCATGCTAGATGATGGGTGAAAATATATAAAGTATTATTGCCAAACCTCTCTAGGATATGATGTAGGGCTGTGGGGAACCTTACAACCATACTTAAGGATTCCATTCAGGGCTGGGTCTTGCAACTGAAGATTACGACCTGCTAGTTAAGAACAGACCTAAAGTTGAGTTGTTAGTTCAGTGCAAGCCATGAACATGTGTATGATATCTGACTTGCCAGGGACAGCAGACCCCCAAAATGAAACTTAAGTGGATTACACCACAGACTCAAGACAAAAATGGACTATCCGAACTGGATAATCAAACCCTTAACACTGCGGGCAACACTGTTGAGATTCCTGAAATGGTGAAAGGAATACAAACTGTCCTGGTATAAGTAAACTTTATTCATGATTATCTGTCATAAGAAAAAAAGGATGACCACAGAATGTACCTTACAATAATTACAGTAAAAATCGTCCCTTTTTTGCAAAGATCGTCTAGTGCTAATAATCCTAAATTAAAATGTATTAGCCCGTCCACATGATGAGCAGCCAGAAAAAAAATAATACATCTTCCAGCACGAAACATTTCACCATAATCACTCTGGTTGCAAGCACTAAAATCCCAATGCCTGGACAAAGAAATGAAATCTCTTCCACTCCCAAGTTTAATATTTTCTGTGGAGGATGTGGTTTATTCATTGTTAATCCCAACTCCTGCTGGAACACACTTTTCTAATTTGTCCAGAGAGTTGTCAACAGGTTGCCCATGTTGCCCTTTCCTTCCTGGGCTGCTGTTCTTTGTGGTATTTTGCAATAACTCATAAATAACTTGCCTTGCCACTATCTCTGCTCTACAAAGCAAACTGCATTTTTCTTCTGTTTTGGAAAAAATTAAAGTTTTTCAAAATGACAGAGTCACCAGATCAAAGAGGCCTGATCATGTATACAAGCCCAGGAAAGCCACTCCTCACTGAGTCACTGAGTCATGAATGAACCCTTTTGTGAGTCCCCTTTTGAGTGGACGCAGCAGGAACACAATATAGGCCAATGTCCATTGACTTAAGTCTTTCATGTGTGTG